>NC_085048.1:51417375-52032752 GCF_963662255.1 Cinclus cinclus | reverse complement strand
GCCTTTACAAATTCTGCCTCTGATGGTTAGTAGCATTGCTGAGTGGAATGGAAATCTTCCCTCATGTACTCTGGCATGTATTTGAATATGCAGAAGAAACAGTCTCTTTCATATTTCAGTCCCTGGAGCCTGAGATTTAATTAATCATCTAATTCTTAGTTTGAGATTTAATTAATCATCTGATTCTTAGTTCAGATGAGTAAAAATGCCATAAATCCTCATTTCATCGTGTTACCTTCTGGCATATTTCCTTCCCATACTATTCTTCTAGCCTTTGGAGTGAAATGCAGATGCAGAAAATAATTCTCTGTATTTTTATTACAGAGAATTATTTACTTGATCAGAGACTTTAAAATTTGCTTCCTGCTAAGACATACTTTTATGATTTTTAAAAATAAATAATGAGACTTTTCTATTTAAGTATTTTTATCTTGAAGGGGAAACATACATAAAAGTAGGATATTGTGTAGGTCTCTCCGTGTGTGATTTTAGGTAATTCATTAAAAACACATTCTTCATCCTTCCTGTCCCTAGAAATGTGAAAGGTTAGACTTTTTAGACTTGCCACCTGTGACATGAGGGATCACTAGATCCTTCTTCCTCCCAAGGACCCACAGTGCTCATTCTTGCTATAATGAAGAAGTTGATTGATGGATGTCACCCTCTATGCTGCTGACATCCTTATCTTCCCCTGCTTTATGCAACAGGCATGACCTCCTTCAGCCAGATGGTTCCTGAGTGCTGCGTCCACTGCTCACTTCCACCAGCCCCTGGGCATGCTCACCTTCAGCACACATGCCAGTTGGCAGCAACCTATATGTCTGTCTGTCAGTGGCTCTGTAATGAGACCAATTTATTAGGTTACATAATCCTACCTCTTTAGGGAAGGGGGGAAAAATTGCACAGTGTGCTGGAAGAAATCCATCCTGGCTTCTAAATCTCAGGACCCTGTGAGGTAATTTTTTTTAGTAGAAAGAAAAAAAAATCTACTTTCAGTTAAGACTTACTGTTTTACTGCTTTCAGAAGGGGGTCAGAATGAAAATGCCAGATGCAGCCTCCTCTGGGCTTTGTAGAAGGTCAGGTCCAGCCCAACTGCGTCATTGTTTTCTTGACACAATTGTTTTGCAAGCCATTTTATTTTCAGCCACTGTTGTTTTCTTTAGAAAGCATGCTATTTTGTTATGTTGATAAACTCTGTTGCTTCATTTCATACTTCTTTACTGGGGATACTCAGGAAGTGAAGGAACTTGGGTAAATCTTCATTGTGGTGCTTATTTCACACATAGGATTGCAACCTACGAGATGTCACTGCAACCTGGCAATGAAATGTTAGAGGTTTGGATGTGATACCTAAACAATGAATTTGGACCACAGGTATATGCCTCCATATACTAGACACTATATAACAGGTAGCAGCCCCGCACAGCTAGGTCCCAGCTCCAGTAACTTTCATTGTAAGAAGACAAGATGACAAAAAATGCAACCAAAAAAACATTAAAAACCCCAAAACAAAACAAAAGCAATCAAAACCAAACCAAATACCCCCTCTCTCAAAAAAACCAGAACAAAACAAAACAAAAAATAAAACAAAAAATAAAACCAAAAGGCAAAAACCTTCAAGAAATTTCAACTAAATATTGCCCAAAAATCCAACTATTAAGAACTTGTTGGCCAAAAATGCCTACAAATTACAACAAAGTTCAAGATCTGACTATGCTAACTGCACCAGTGAAAGGCACAACAACATTAAATGCAGATTCAACATGTGTAATGCCACCATCTAAATTTTAGGCATAGTTTGCCTATGAGAACGTGCTCTTCTCCCAGACAGAGAAGAGCATGTTCAGGAGATAATTCAGAGGTTGGATTAATTGAAATGCCTTTTAGAGGTGCCTAATGCTATTGTGGGCCAACCTAGACTTAACAGATCATTATCCCTCTATAAGAAAAAATAAAAAGATACATTATATATGAAAACAATAATGAAAATACAATTTAGAAGCACAACTAAATTTTGGGTTCATTTGTTTTTGAAAGGAAAATAAATTATATTAAAATATATTTAAAAATACTAAAGCTTGCGAGTCAGAAGAGAAACATTCCTAACAATAGTTAATTGTAAGCTCTCAAAAGGGGGGGAAAAAAGTGTGTGTTTTATGTGATAGATATTAAGTACCCAATGCTCCACTCCAAAACTACTACTCCTTACTAAATATAAAGGGCTACGGACTGTTCTTTCCAGCTGTGATAGCAAACTGCTTTGAATCCAAACTTCCTATTGGTAGCTGTCTCTTGCTCATTCCTGCTGACTCCCAAACTGTGTCTGGGAACTGTTTGGAAGAGTGTTTTTTGGCACAGGCCAAAACTGGGCTAAAAAGCAGAATAACAAATTAACAGTAGAAGTGATCATGTGGCAGTATTCTGGCACTGTTCAATCTACTCGTACAGAGAGAGCCAAACTGGCTACAGCTGATTTACCTACATCTGGCTCAGGAGTCAAGCTTTTAAGCAAGTCATTCAGCTATAGCACTGGCACGTGACAGCATAGGGAACAGGCTCCAAGATTCCCAAAAACAATCTTACTGCAGAGCACCTTGCGTAGCAGCTACCTCACCTCCACCTAAGAGCAGGATTTCTTCCTACATGTAATCCATACTGAAACACTGAATGGACTTATTAGGTCCTTTTTTTTGGTCCAAACACGAATACAAAGCAGCAGGCCTGGATGCAACCAGAAATGCAAAGATGCATCTGCTGGCGTTACTGCTCAAACCCAGGCTGCCAGCTCCCCCAGTGGAAAGATTTCTGCATTGAACTCGAGTCAAGATTTTGTCTATACAAATGCCTGGATTGTAAGCTTACAGAGACACAAAAATAACCAGAACACTCCCTAACCCCAGAGGGCATTGATGCTGCATTACCATCCATTCCTTGTCAGACTTAACATATTTATTATACAGACCATCTTTGGGAAAGGACCAGACATCACAGTGATTGGTGAACAAAAGCGGAAAAGAGTAAACACAGTACAATGGATATCACTCATGCAGAGTAATCCATCTAACATACAGAAACAAGGGAAATATCCCCAATCAAAACTCTCTGCTCCTTAAGCCTAAACATTCAATAACTTCCCAGCTTTGGAATGTATGTGCATCTCCTCCCTGGATTTCCCGCGGTTTACATTATCATTTGCAAGGTATATTATGACAAGTTATTTACTTTGGGCCATAGCCCTGAGGCATTTGAGTGTCTTTCCTTCCACAGAATGTCATAAATAAACATGAATAATCTGCATAAAGGGAGATGACTTTATCTTATAACAAGTCAGAAGAGCAGACTATGCTCCTCCACACACAATTCCCTACATATATTCTCTTTTGTCTGATCATGAAAGCTTTTGTTTGCCTGTTAAATAAATAAACAAACCTTTCCTGTTATATTGTACAGAACTGCATTCACATTAAAACAACGACTTGTTCACTTAAGACAAATAATTTCTACCAAGAAAAGCTACTATTTTACTGTCAACATTATTTTTGCTGTGCTATGCTAAGGGATGAATAATTGCACAGCCAATAAACAAGCAATTCAATTTAAAACCAGTAGCACTTGTCAAACAACTGTTCCTTAACACCCCTCTCTGACATCCCCCAACACTACCTCATGAGGCTGGAGATGGGGACAAGGAAGGCTTTTAGATTAAACAACAGACTCACCATACACTAGCTCCCAAAATAGCAGAGAGAAAGGCAAAAATAGTTAGACATGCTGATTGTATTGTTATAACTTAAATTGTATTCAGATGCGAGCTCTGACGTGCCAAAAGCTGTAAGAGCTGAGCATGAAAGATCAGAAAAGTGACATCTGGTATTGGATGCCCCTCCAGACATGACTAATACCATTGGTATTGTGTAGGCTTTGCCCTTCTTAATTTAATAGTCAAATGTAAAGATTAGGCCCCCACAGCTCCTGCAGTATCACGAGAGACTGTTTTACTGTATATCTATATAAAATTCTCCACTATGCTTCTCCATGGATCTCCACAGCTGGTCTGCCTTTGAATAGGCACGTATATCTTTCATATTGCTATGGACAGCTCATCTCATTACTTCCAGCTGGTAGATTTATAGCTGAACCATATGACTCCATCCATTATTAGTGGGATATGAGGGAAATTTGACCACTAAATATTGATTTTATGCAGGAGCAAATTTTTACTGCACACTATATATGTGACATATATATGCAGCTAGCTCCACACTTCATATTAATTTTCATTAAAGATGGAGTTATGTCTGTAGATTTCCACTGCATTATCAACAGCACAGTCCAACTATTTTTAAGTGTTTGACATTGCTGTTGTGAGTATCATAAAGTAGCCATTATTAAAAATTTAAAAGTTATCCCTTCCTTGAAGTTTGTGTCTGATGTCAGGAACCCAGATTTGATTTTTTTCTAACCAGGATGATTCTTTCTCTGATTCTTTGTCTGTTTAATACTTGTTGCTGCCACATCAGACTATATAATTTATATAATTATAAATATTTTTAATTTATTTTGTACAGAGCAGAATAATGATATTATGCATTTTTCCTAGAGCTCTTGCAGGTACAGCCTTCAAAATATTTTGCCCTAGGGAGTGTACTTGCCTATCCTTCACAAATGGAGAAATGGTGTCACACAAATCCAGCAGGCCTGTTGCAAGTCACAGAGCAAACTGACACAAAGCTAGCAGAAGAAGAGCATCTTGTCACACATCCTAGTCTCTGTGACACCCAGGGGCGCCAAAAAACATATAGATAACAGATTCTTCAAAACAGTTTTTGTTGCATGTTAAAGCATGCGATGGAAGCCCTCAAGGGATGACAGGGAGACATGGATGACAAAATTCAAGGATGGTGGAAATGCTGGTTCACAAGAGAAGCAATATGGAAAATTCTACCATGGAACAACCATCCAAAGACAGAAATTCAAAAGGGCTGGAACTGAGAAGGTCAGGACATCTCTTATGAATAAGACTTTACTTTATCTTTATATTTACTTATTTACTTACTTTATAATTACATAATTATTTTCATATAAAAATATGGGCTCAGCTAATCAGACTAGTTTGGGCACAAAATCGGAATTAGTTGAAACACCATGGCAATTCTCTGCAAGTGCTTACTCCACAACAAGTGGGTGATTGCTTAAAAAAAGACACCAAAACACAAAGGCTCAAGTTTTGTCACTTCATTGGTGTGGAGTAGTACACCAGTTCTAACATATAAGATACAACTCATGAGCCTCACCCGTGGTCTATAAACACTGACTTCTTTCCTGTAACAGAATAGTTATAATACCTGCTGAAGGAACAGCTCACATTCCCTTGGGTATGAATTAGCTCTGTGTATGACTGTGAGTCACTAGATTTTACACCAAATCACTTAAAAATGGTACCTGAAAGCCTGCTAGCAAGCCATTAAAGGCATACA
This sequence comes from Cinclus cinclus, assembly GCF_963662255.1. Lineage (NCBI taxonomy): Eukaryota > Metazoa > Chordata > Aves > Passeriformes > Cinclidae > Cinclus > Cinclus cinclus. Next base: position 52,027,274 of record NC_085048.1, on the reverse strand, counting down.
CAGAGGGCCCAAAATATTATTTATGGAATAAATAGAAACTTCAAGTTGCATCAGGCAGGTTTAACCTGTATATTATGAACACTGAAGGACAGAAGAGAGGGCAAACCTTACAATTCAGAGTTTCACTTCGGTTTGGCTAAGCACCCAACATTTGAATGTTCGTTTGGGTTCCATCCAAGACTGCCTGACCATCTTTGATCTACAGAACTAGCCTGGAAGTCTTGCAAAAACAGAGTATTCTTGTGAAACTTCCAGTAATTTCTCATTCTGGTTGGGCTTGAAATACAGTAAAAGTAGTTTCTTTTTGTGGTATTTCACAGAGTGGTTAAACTCCAAGCACAGTGTCAGTGCTCAATAAATAATACTAAGTATAGTCTTTCAACACTTCCGTTTCCAATCCTGATCAGACATGGGAAGTGAAGAAGAGTGAAAAAAAACCCCAAAAGAAAGAGTCCATTCAAATCTCACAATGTCTTTAACATTTGTGCTTTTGTGGTTTTGAAGACAGAAAAGGAGGCCCCATGGTTGCTTTGCAATAACACAGTCACTGCTATCACTGGAGAAAGGAGAGATGGGTTTGATGGCTATAGTCAGAACAGCCACTTGGCTGTGTACCACATGGGAGAGCCCTTCCAAAACCCATGCTAATATTGGGCTTGAGGTTTTAGGCTAGTGCTCTGGATGACAAAATATATCCCTTATCTTTTAACATCCAAAAGTTCTCAAGCTTAAAAACCAATCAGAAATTTTGAGTCCTTTAAATTATTGAAGTTCTCTCCTTTATTCTCAATGCCTTCCGTGTTATTTGATTTAAACCTAAGCACAAATCTCAGACTCCTTATAAAAACAAAAAGCTAAGTGAGATGACACTTTTTCCTGTCCTTAATATTGATAGAGGCAGGAGAAGGGGGGAGATATGTGTGACAGCTGGCCACACAGCAAACCAAATTTCTAAGGAACAAAACATCTTGAGGTCTCAGACAACAGACATCAGATTTAGATATAAGGGTGTGCAAACTGCCCAGGGAAATACCAGTAATTTGCATGTAACTGACATGAGAAATGCTACAGCTATTATTAAAGCTTGAAGGTATGTGACGATTGCATAGAACAAACTTTTATTTCTCTAACTTGAAAGTTAGGAACATTTTCTATTCTAGATCCTTATCCTAGGAACTAAGCAACAAATGTATCCATTTTTCTTTTGGAGCAGAAAATAATGAGCCTAATAACTACCTTTTCTCTGATAATAACTCAAAAGAGAAAAATATGAAAAACTGAATTTTTTTGTACTTATCTTTCAAGTTACATTAACTTGTTTTTCCGTCTGCTGAAAAAAGTCTACATCCAAGGAAAATGAAAAACATATGGTTTAAAATAGTTTATGCCATGAATATGAGTCAATGTTGCTAAATTTTAGGATACATTCCATCTAATGAATGTGACAGAATACACTGAAGGTAGCTATTCCTACACAGGATATGGAAGATAATAACATGCTCCATAGATAGGATTAATATTGTAGAAACAAATACACACATGCACATACACACTTGTACAAATGCAGGTAAATATTATGCCTCTTCTGAAGGCTGCTTAAATGTATTCATATTGAACTGAGAACAAAAATACATCATAATGGAATTTTTCTTCTACACAGAGGGTAAAACAAAGATAAATATCCACCAAAAAACCTATCTAATTTTCCATTTTATAAAAAAAATTTGGGGCAAGCCTTCTACAGTAATAGGGTCTACGTCAGTGAGTATTATGTATGTTATATACTTATCTCTTGACTCTCTAAGTTGGGTTTTCTGACGCAGCATGCTCATAGATGTAGCTGAACACTGACATGACTCAACACCTTGGAATAAGCTTTTGTGATTAAAACTGTCTAGCACAGTAGACCCTCTACTCCCATGAATGAGTACTAAACTGATAGTTTTCTTTCTCAAGATATCAAGATTTCTCAAGATCTCATTTCTGAATAGAAATAGAAGGTTATCTTTCTATAAGTAAAGTTAGGGCAATTTTTTTCTGTGTCACTTTATGTTTACTTATGTTGATTTTTTTGCTGCTGTTCATTTCTTTGTCACACAGTACATAAATAACATAAGAATATATATAAATATACAAATAAATAAACAAACCCTTATTAGTTTAGTGCAGACAGCTTTACTACTTTAAGTAACTCAGGATCACTTCTCTCTTCACCTCTTCCCTAAATTATCTACTAAGTCCATTTCAAGGACCTATGCTGCCAAGGCCCAAACATGTATGACTATGGCACTACTCTATAAACTTCTTTGGTATGAAAATTAACCTTCTCTTCCCATCCATACCTTCCTAACTTTTAACTATTTGTTTTGTTTTGTTTTGTTTTAACTGAGTGAAGGCCTTGTTCTTATGATAACTGTGTTCCTTCAGAAACTTTTTGAAAAAGACATCATTACAGTTGAAGCATGCCAATTAAATAATCCACTGTAAAAAAAAAAAGTGTTTAAACATATTTTAACCAGATTAAATTAAGCTTCAGGAAAGCCACATTCTGAATTCCCTCCTAGTAGCCAAAAGATCTACACCAGACATTTAGAACACAATAACACATAACGGCTAATGTACATGAACATCCATTTTTTGTCATCAAATTTTCTCAGACAAGCTGTGCTAGAATGCCAGTCACAGCAACCCCACTATTAACCTGGGGTAAATCCTGTAAGCTGGTGTGTGCTCACTCTGGACACTTATGCTTCTGCCATTCCCAGTGAACAGCAATTGTTCTGGTTCAAACTTCTGTAACCACCAGGCTGACTAGCAAGTGGTGCAAGCTTGTCCTTTACATCACCAGCTGATTATATAACAAGGAACACATGAAGCTATTTTAGCATAATATTATTTTTTCACTTGCCAACATGACTTGGGTGCAACTAATAAAATAGGCAATATTTCTCTATGTTCTTTTTCATGAACAAAAAAAATCTAAAAAACTGTTTTCAATGCAAAATGAAAAGGTTTTTATTCCTTGGCCAAGCTGGCATATACCAACTTCTCTTCCCACTTCTGGTTGTAATAGAAAGGAAAAGGGACTTTATGCTTCCATATGCTTTGATTACCTTATGGACAAGGTCCTTCCTCCAATTTGTGAAGTAACTGCCCTGTAAATGATTACAATGTTTATTTGGCCAGATGCAGCTAAGTTGATTCGAATTAATAGCCATGTCATATCAGGCTACTAACGAAAATCCACTACGGAGAAATGATGAAGTGAAAACACAAACATCTGTGAGTGTAAAATGTGCTGCTCTAAGGAGCATCTTACTTGGATCTTTTAAATACTGTCAGAATCCCCCCAGGTCACTGTCCCCCAGCCAAAAACAAAACAAAACAAAAAAACCCAACAAAAACTAACAAACAAACAAACAAACAAAAAAGAACCAAACAAAAAAATACTGAAACAAATAAAAACCCCAAACAAAAAACACAACATTGAAACCCAAATTATTAATTATTTAGCTTCATAAAACCTGTGTTCTTTAAATTGGTTTTATAAACCTCTAGTCAATTGGTGTCAGTGAAAATTCACAGACCTTAATTATAGCTCTCTTCCTATGACCCTGACAACCTATGAATTTTCATGGTTTTTTCTGTGGTTAAAGGCAAAGTAGCTCATGAGTTTCATTCTTTTATAGTTTCTAAGAAATGGTGATTAACTTGCTGTGATGCACAGCTTAATGTTTTTTTGTAACCTTCTCCTACAGAGTAGTCTGCAGTGCTGAACCATAACCCAAGAGTTCCTTCTTGTTGTGGTGATTTTCTGTTTGGAAGAACACAAGACCATGGGTTTCTACTTAAAACTTTGTGGTTCTTATAGCTGTAAAGTCCCATGCTGTTTCAGACAGTGAAGAAGGTATTTAAATAATGCAATGTCTGAATCTGCCTTTCTTTCAGATCCATGTTCAGAAGCTTCTCAGGCAATGTTTGGTATTTTTAGTTCAATCTGAAAAGATATATTGGGTCTGATACTTTGGGTGAAGGAAATCATTATATCACCCTCAAGACAAGCCTGCATTTAGACAAAAGCTTTTGGCTGGAGACATAAAATGCTGGATGTCCAGTGGGCCACATGGCCACAAAACCCTCACTATTGACAAAGACAGAAAATAGGTCTAGTCCTTTCACTGCTGTAATTATGATCTGATGAAAGAATTATACGGCTTTTCACATGAATTGGGACAGAATTATTTTTAAAAAGGAGCTTCAAAGATATTAGAGAGGCCTTCAAACCCTCTATAGACCACTGGCAATCCACAGAGAGTCAGATGTTATTCTCATTTCCAGCTAAAAGAAACAAAGCAGATGGGAGGAGATGAAGAACAAAAGCAGAAAATGCAAGTGTTTTGTTTTTTAGAAAGGGAAAACATTTATCACACTCAATACAGTTCAAATGCATAAATACTTTCCTAGTATTAATTTTCTGTTCAAGCAACCACTGTCATTGCCACAGGGGTATTATGTGAGTGCACATAACAGAGGAGACAGCCCACACAGTTCTGAAAGGAAGGGGACCTAGGAGTGAACACCAGTTCTTTTACACAGAGATCCTCTGTTTTAAAAAGTGTTTTAACACCCTTCCCAATGGAATTTGATGAGAATTTTTAATATCAGTACTTTCCAGACAAAATCCTAGTTGTTTATTCTGCCCAGTTTGGGGTAGTGAAAATTTAATTTCCTGAAATTCTTCTATACTTAATTTTCCTTCTTCCATACTGAAAAAAAACCAAACCCTAAATAATTTTTTTCTATGTAAAAAAAAAATTGTGAAAGCATTCTGCCACTTCAGCCATGAGAGTTATAAAGACCAAATATTAAAAAGCAAGTTCTATTTAGCAATGGGGAAATCAGTCTAAACAAGTCAACAGAAACTGTTTGCAGTCTCAGACAGTGTGATCAATGGTGAGGATGTGGAATATAAAATTATTTGTTAAAAAATGCAGCTTGCTGGGATTTTGTGGGGGACAGCAAGTAAGCTGCAAATATCAAGTGTAACCTCTTGTCTTAGGCTACAGGGCACAGGTCCCATTGGGAATTCTGTGTTCAGCTGCCAGCCACTCCACTTTCATATTATAATGCTATCCTGTATCTAAGGCATAGTCCATTTAGGAGTCTCTAACATTCTTCAGTTTATTCCAATTGCACTTAAAAGCTGCACAAAGCCACTGCGGCACAAACCAAAGAGAAAAACACAGATCCTGCAGAGTATAAAAACTAATGCCTTCTGGATTTTCCAAAAACACTGGTAATTCTGAAAGGCTTTGTTTCCACAAGTGTCTATGTTTGGACACTCAAAAGCCAAAGTAGCCTGGGTCATAAGACTCTTCTGAAAATCAACTGAAGCGTTTTTCCTCCAAGCTTCTCAAGAAGAACTTGTGATTTGATTTTCCAAGAGTTGTCACTTTTGGTGGTCTATGTAACTTTTGATGTCAAGGGTTTTGTCAGGCTTTTGATGTCAGGTTTTTTGTTTGATTGGTTTGTTGCTTGGTGTTGTAATTCTGGAAACAGAGATGAAGAGCATTTAAGAAGTGAAATGCCTCACCAGGGCTACTAGAGGATGTCTAGTTCTAAAGTTCTGTTTTCCCTTTCTCTGTCACACACTGCTGCTGGACACTAGAGTCTCTTCTTCTGGAGCCCAGTTGATTCATGTGTCTGTCCCCTGTGTGAGAAAGCATGAAACCACTGATTGTGATGGCTTGGGATCTCCAGCAGCATAATACAACCTCATCTACTCTAGTGAATTCTACAGTCCCAGGAGTTGTTCCATTGAGACTTGATTGTCCACAGAATTGTAGAACAATCTCAGGATCACTTTTGCCAGAGACTGCTATTTTATTCCCCAAACAATTCCAATAATTCCAAACAGGAATTTTTTACATAATATTTCCAATAGGTAAATTTGATGTAGCTATCATGCAATGGAGAGTAAAGAGGCTTTCACAATATGGATATGGGATCTTCCATGCCAGTTGCCTTTAATGCCAGAGAAAGACCCCAAAAACATAATTCACCAGAAAAATTTGTCCAGAAAAAACACTGTTCCTGCTCTTCTGGAACCCTGTCCATGGCTCAGCTACAGTTCCTTACAGAAACTGGGGTGTCTTTACAAAAGATTTGTTTTCACAAAGCTTCAGTAAATCAGTATTTTCTCAAAAATCAAACTATTTCATAAAGACCCCCAAAAAACTTCAATAACTTGTATTTTCTTATGACAGCTCAGAAAAGCCTAGAGTAATTTAAACCCAAGAAAATAGATGCAGATGTATCCATAGAAAGAAGACAGTCAAAGTGAGATGTAGAATGAGTATATTTTGTCTGAATTCAGTTAATATTTACCCTCTTAGTCCTGTTATAGCAACCTTCCTATTGAAAAATCTGCCTTCTCCTAGTAGTAGTGCAGTGCAAGCAAATTTCTAAGTGAAAATGGCGAAAATTCTCAGACCATTTTCTGTTAAGGAGCATTTCTAGGGTTCTCATAATTCTTGTTGCTCTTCTTCCACTCCCTTTAGTGTATCAGCTTCTTTCTAACATTGTTATGATAAAAGTCTGAGCACAATGGTCAGGCAGTAATTCAGCTAATACAGTCTACATAGGTAATACAATTCCTTATTCAATTGTAATGTCCTCTGGTCAGCACGTACAGGCCATTGCAATGGTAATCTCTTGTCAATTCTTTTCTATATTTTTTTTCCAGAATACAGTAGCTCCTTTTGCAGGATGTCCTTTATCGCTAATAAGACTTTCTGTTTAACTGTGTAAGCAACCCTGGTGTTTAAATGAACAGACTTTAAACAGCACAGGAAGGCCTCAATTTTTTCACAGTACCACTAATTTTTTGCTGTAAGGTAGTATCACTTGAATCAAATAATTAAAGTCTTGCATAAAGTGGGATATCTGCTAGAGACATTTCAAAGAAATGGTTGCCAGCCTTACTAGCAGCCCCATCCATAGCTTACACCCCAATATTCAACAGATCCTAATTTTTAAAGGAAAAAGGAAATAATAGGTTTTATGTGTGGTGACATGGCCTCACTCATTTTAGTCTCTTTGTACTTGAAAGAAAAATCCACTGAATCAACACATATTTTTCACACGTTTTGAGAAGAGGTCTCTTCAAAAGGATTCCGAAAGAACACAGAAGATCACTGACAGGTTAATGTAGCAGCTTCTATCATCTTTAGTCAGGATGGAGGATTCTGAACTAGAACATAACTGAGGAGAACAAAAGCCATTTGAAGACCTACTGCAAATTTGCTGGAAGTGTTAAGTGTTTTTGCTTTTCCTCAATTACATCTAACTTGGAGCCCATAAAAGAAGGCTGATTTCAAGACGCAAAAATGTTGAAAATAAAATTTTCAATCACAGTTATGAAAAGTAAATTACTCTTTTAAGCAGGAAAATTTCCATAGCTGCTTACATCATCTATTTTCCAGATCAGATGAAATCTCTTGTAAAGTTTCACTTAATTCTGGTCTCTGATTGCTTCCATGGAGGCATTCTTCAAATGTCCTGATTTTACAACATCTATTCCACATATATTTTATTTTTCTGCCGTCTCCAAGTGATTTCTTCTTTTTGTACTACCACTGGTGTAGAGTGGGCCTCAGTAACACTCTGAAGCTTGGCTGTTCAATAACAACTAACCACTTGCTTTTGGCAACCTGGATTCCCTAGCACAAAACGTCCTGTCAGCACTGAATAAACCATTATTGACTGCAGCCTTCAAAGGATTAAAATCGTAGACAGTCATCAGACAAGTACACCATCAGCATCCTCAATTATTAAAGTTTCCACTGATATAAACCCTTCAGTATCTCAAATACCTGCTGCTGAGGCTCCCAAACTGCCCATCCAAAATGCATTTTTACTTCTTTGTTTTGTTTATTGGCATCAGTCCGATAGTAATTTTTCTTGCTTTTCAGTAGCTCTGCAGAGAAAAAACATTTCCAATAATATTTTTTGTATCAGCAAAAACTACATGATGAAGACAGTTAAAAAACAATAGAAGGCTGATTTTGTTCATATGGCTTATTTTCTCTACTTTTTTCCCCAGGATGGGCAGAACAATGTCTAGATGTGAAAGGAAACTATGGAAAGAGGAGGATAAAGGTGCAGCATAGCTTTCCTGGAATAGGACATAATAAAAAATTATAGGGAATTTTGGGGAGGTGCTGAAAGGAGGGTTGGTACCGTAAGAAAGTAGATGGTCACTGAATTGTTCACCTTGCCCTTCCTCAGAGAAACAGAGCTTTTTACATTTCAACATGTAAATAAGGAGATATCCACTGAAATAATTGATTCATATAATCTTTTTAGTCTCTAAGTAGATGACTCTAGAAGATTAAGTGTTCTTTGAGAGAACTCTTGGTTGAGACAAAGGGATATTTTACAGTGGACCTGCATCAAACTTACAGCTTTATAGCCAGGACCCTTGCTATGACCACATCACTCTTAGTCGAAGGGAAGCCAACATTTTTTTTATTAGAACTTCAGGAGCCATCATTTAATCTTCTATTTCCACCCATCACCACTGTACATAAAGGCAGGACGTCTTTTGCCACACAGTCTTTGGATTGTAATGTCTCACTCCGTTTGCAGTATACAAATTTCCTTCTTTCAGGTGCTCCCCATCCCATCATACATTCATTTTACATGAGGCCCAGCTGCATTAACAATCTGTGCATCTGGAATGTAAGCAAAGAGGGCTTCAGGGTGAGGCAGAGGAAGGTACAGAAGCAAGCTCCAGAGATTGTGCTGGGTAATACAGAACAGGCCTGAAATGATTTTAATTAAAGCTCATGACACAGGATCATTTACTCACAAAGAGTATTCAAGGACTTGTGGGCTAGAAACCTCTGTTTAGAGGAAACTTCTCTCCCCTAGGCTGCTTCAAGATGTCAATATATTAGCTAGTTTTAAATATGTGTGTGGTTCATTCCAGATTCAGTGCCCCCAAGTCTTTCTGGCATGATAGTCACTTTCTACTCAACTCCTCTCACTAATCAACACAGAAGCTGCTGCAGAGCTTGGGGATATTTAGGAAGAACAGATTAAATAAAGTAGGATCAGAGCAGCTTGGTTTCAAGTTCAATTTCTTCTGCTAGCTCTTTATACTACAGCTTGCTGCCTGCTTTTGACCTTCTAAAAGCAAATTCCTTCTGTAAATTAGGTTAACACTACTTGTTTCAAGAAGCACACTGAGCTGATGAGCTAAGATGTCAAATAACCCTACATAAGGGACACAGAAGGACTTCATATTTCTTACTTCTCTGCATAAATTATTATTATTTATGTCACACACAAGCCCCAGTCAAGAGCTGTCCCATTACTTCTGGCATGTCAGAAACATGGACATTTTTTTTTCTCTGAAGACATTACTGAGATAAATGACTAGCAGGCTTCTGTTAGAGATATCTCAGGATCAAATTATTTGGTCAAGTTCAAAGAAGGAACCTGTGGCAGTTCTAAGAGATGAGACCACTTTCCCCCTCCTACAACACCAAATATGCACAAAATCATCTCACTTCTCTAAGACAGCAGCAACTCAAATGAACTTAGTGAGATGAAGCAGCGTAAAGGGAATCATCCCATTATGTGTCAGGGTGAAGAAAATAATTCTGAAAATAACAGGCCAGGAAAACATTTTAATTTTCAATCCTTTAACTCACTCAATACTTCTGAGAAACTTCCAATTGTTTCTTTTTTAAGATTTCACAAATGAAGACCTAGAGTTTGGTGAAGGTGAGGAAGGTGAAGCACTTCTGGTGGAGTAAGTCTTTACAGAGATCCTAGACAGAGGAAAAACTAACTGCAAGTAGAGAAAAACCGTGGCGTAGATCTCATCTTCTAAGCTTGCAAGCTAATTAAAAGATTCCTTGGAAGACAGGCTAGTGTAGAATCTTTAGAAGAGTTATTTTAACAAGGTAGTGTATTTATTAGGTATATGATTGCTGCAAAGCACACTCAGAATTTTAAAAACCGGTACACTGATGATACACAGCTATGTTCCTGGGTTCCTCAGACATCCATATCAACAGGAAACAGCTCTTGATTATGTTGTGGTGAAAATCATTGTATTGGAATTGAAGTTTTGATAGTGCAGGGTGTACAGGGGTGGCTTTTGTGAGAAGCTGCCAGAAGCTTCTGCTGTCTCTGATAGAACCAATACCAACCAGCTCCAAGACAGAGACTCGACTGGCCAAGGCTCAGCCTGTCAACAACATCCTCTGGGATAATGCAATAAAGAAGGAAAAAAGCACCCTGCATAATTTCAGCTTCAACTGTGAGAGAGGGATGACAATAAGTGAGAGCAACTCTGCAGACCCCAAGGTCAGTGCAGAAGGAGGAGGAGGTGCTCCAGGCACCGGAGCAGAGATTCCCCTGCAGCCCCTGGTGCAGACCGTGGCGAGGCAGCTGTGCCCCTGCAGCCCAGGGAGGTCCATGGGGAGCAGAGATCCACCCCCAGCCCATGGGGACCCCAGGGCAGAGCAGGGGTGCCCAAAGGAGGCTGCGACCCCGTGGGAAGCCTGTGCTGGAGCAGGTTCCTGGCAGGGTCTGTGGACCCATGGAGAGAGGAGCCCGCACCAGAGCAGGTTTGCTGGCAGGACTTGTGACCCCACAGGAGATCCCTACTGGAGCAGATTGTTCCTGAAGGACTGCACCCTGAGGAAAGGGAGCAGTTAATGGAGAACTGTATCCCATGAGAAGGACTCACACACAAGAAGCTTGTGGGGGAGTATCTCCTGTAAGAGAGACCACACTCTGGAGAAGAGGAAGAGTGTGAGGTGTTCTTCCCCTGGGGAGGAAGGAGTGGCAGAGACAATGTGTGATGAACTCAAGTGCACTCCCATTTCCTGTCCCCCTATACCACTGGATGGGAGGAGGTAGAGAAAATGAGAGTTAAATTAAGCCCAGGCAGAAGAGAGAGGTGGGGGAAAGGTGTTTTTAAAGATTTGATTTTATTTCTCTTTACCCGACTCAGATCTGAATGGTAATAAATTAGGCTGATTTCCCCAAATCAGGTCTGCTTTACTCGTGATGGCAACTGGTGAGGGATCTCTCCCTGTCCCGATCTCAACCCACAAGACTTCAGTTATATTTTTTCCTGCCTAGCTGAGGAGGGGAGTGATGGAGCGGCTTCGGTGGTCACCTGGTGTCCAGCCAGGGTCAACCAGCCAGACTCATGAGTGTGGATACATACTCACTGTGGTTCTACACAAAACAAACAGTAGCATTTGAAAATAAAAACAGTGAAATAAAAAATACAGACATCAAAGATTCTCTTGTTAAAAGATACAGCTCAGTGATGAAATGTGTTCTCTAGCTCTGGTCTAAGTGTTATAGCATTGCTCTTTGAAAAAAAAAGGAACTGGAAGAAAATAAAAAAGTGACACATGCCACTTGCCTCACTGAATGTTATTTCAATACTAATGTGGAAATTTTGCTTTGTGCACAAACACTTTTCTTTAGGGTGGATAAAAAAAAGCTCGAAGAATTCTGTATCTATTTTACTGGTGATGACAAGTATGTTAATTGCTTGCAGATAACATCTGCTCTAGTAAAATCAAGATGCAGACTCTCGCTGGACTGCTAGTGCTACACTTTGCGCTTTGTCTAGGAGGTCTGTTGCTCTTTGCTGAAGTTTGAAGGGAGCTGAAGTGCCTTTGAATTTTTTGAGAATCTTCCAGTAACTGAAACCAAATCTGCTAGGAGTCATGGGTCATGGCAATGTCTCTCTTTGAGCACAGGACTTACCTTTGAAGCTCAGAGGCTTTCACTGACCATGACGATGAAGTGTGCTCTGGCTGAAACAAGTTCATGGTGATCTGCCAACAGCCCTGCATGTGAGAGCTTCTGATTTCTTTCTGTTTACAGTAAATGGTGAAGGGCCTCTCCTGCTAAAAAAGTGTGAGCCTGGTAAACATAATGTCAGATCTAAGGAGCCCTTATCCTCCACAGACCACATTTACAATTTTACAGTGTGCTTATGCAGGCCCTGCCATGAAGTTGCTTGCCAGATGTGCCTATTGAATCTGTCAATCACAGTGTTGAAGAAGCAGCTCCAGACTGTTACCATTTCCTACTTCCCACCATGCATTTTCATTTGTGCTCTGTAGCAAGCTTGGTTTAGCTTCCCTAAAATACTTGAATCCAATTGAAGGGAAAATTCTTGCCAATCTGTTATTGCAATAGCATTTATGAAGGAGCAAGGGACAAAACTCTCCCACTCAACTTTGAAGAGCAGATCATTATTAAATCCTAATCACACAACAAATAGCAAGTAGAGGTCAATTAGCAATTGCACACTTAATAGATCTTGTTCTGTGCCAACCAGGTTCCCACTAGGAATAAAGGTTCAGCCATATACTGAGAGATGTTGCCAAGGCTTTTGCTGTTGGTGGAGAAAAAAAGAAGTAATTTCTTGGTTTTATTGATTTTTTTTCCCCCCAAGCTCTTCTGTGTAGGGATAAACAACTGCACAAATATAAGATGGAAAAAATGACAAGGCTGCTGAGTTCCTGAACAGAAGCTTGTAGTGGATTGCATATGCAATCTACACTTTATCTGTCTATGGACAAAAATCTATATCAAATTTATCACAGATCATTAGTGAACACAACTCAATGGTCTTTTCCTGTTGTGACAAAGCATAATTTTATTCTTGAGATGTAAAAAGAAAGATAATGCCTATAATCCTTTGGTTTTGGTTCTGCTTTTCACACTGTTCCTAAAGCTGCAGTGTGAAGTAAAATCATTTATCTCTTGGAGCCTAATTAAAGAGGGTTGTGGATTCACTAAAGAGAGCATTGAGAACAGCAGCAGGAATGATCAGAGGTTTTTAAAAGTACAGAAATAGTGAATGAATTTGGGCTATATTATATGGAGAAGAAACAAATAGGAGAAACACTATAAAAGGTAAAATACAGGTAGCTGCACATTACAGCTATGAGGAGAGGGGTAATATACTGTTCTCCGTGTTCAGTAAAGATGAGAAAATGGGCTGCAAGGTAAATTCACAGCAAGGAGGATTTCAGCCTGAAACCAGGGAGAACTTTCTAACAAGAACCAGTGTGAAGTCCTGGAACAAATTGATGTGAAAGATTATGAAGGCTGAGCCTGCCCTTTCTGGTAAGGCAGCTGCTCCTGCAGTGGTTTAAAGAGATAGTTAAAAAGGGTTCACAAAGATATTGGCAGACTTTTTTAGTATGCTTTAACAAAACAAGAACCACCTAAGGGAAATGGTCTTTCTTTTTATAAGGTATTCCTAAAAATTCTAACCAGCATCAGTCTAAAAAGAAGATGAATGAAAGGGCGTATCATTAAATATCTGTAGCAATGATAACATAATTTTTATTTTTGCCCCTGGGTCAGCTAAATTTTCAGGTGGTTCTGGCTGCACATTTTACCCAGTATAGAAGGGTATACATAAAAGGGATTTTTAAACACTACAACTACATTAAATTTGTCTATATGTACTGGAAAAAGGTCACTCTTGGAACAGTAAAAATTCCAGCCTGCTGGAAATATAAAAATAAAGGAAATCTCTCCTTTTCCCCTTACTTACTGTGCCATTGAGGGGGAAGGATCCTTTCCACCAGTCTTCTTTCAGCTCAGGAATGTTTAGCATCCTCCTGGTATGCAATATATTCCACACATAACCCTAGATAATGTCAGCCTTGTTCCATCATGCCTGAGGTAAGGCTGTGGGTCTGCCCACTGCTCCTTTGGGGACCAGCAGATCTGATGCCACTGGCTGGCGGCCACATCTGTGCTCTTCATGCCAGCCCTGCACAGCCACACTTCTGCCCTGGCGTGGCTTGGATTGGTTTGTTCTGATGGAATATTCCAGTCCTCCCATCTGCCATGGCTCCTGTCTGAACCCTGACAGCCACCACCAGGAACAGGGAGCAGGCATCAGGAACAGGGAGCAGGCATCATTCCTCCTGGCTCTCAGGTGCAGCCGTTTCAAGGAGCGCAGTACCTCACATGTAGTGAATGAAGGAAACAGCTCCCCTCCATCACAGCAGGAGAACCCTCCTGGCATCATATCCACTCCTAAGAAGAAAAGGCTCCTTGATACATTTTACCCTGCTTTGTTTCGACACCATTTTCTTTTGGGTTTTCTCTAAAGGAAAAGCGTAGAGTTTCCCTGCACCTTTCTTCTCTCAGAAGGGGCAGAGATAATGTTCCATAATTAATCCAAATTTTCCAAACATTTCAGAACAGGAATTGTGGAGAAGTGCAACCACAGCGGAATCAGTATATTTGGTGCAGCAAGAAACTTAGTATAAAGTTTTGTGTTGTGTCAAAATTAATTTCTCTGCAGAAACCCCCAACTACTGCCCTTGCAAGCACTGTTTAAAAGTCTTCTTATGAACAGACAAAAATCAGTCTCAATAGTATAAGGAATCTCAGCTACTGTTGGAAATTAAAAAAAAACTAAAACAAATTACAGGTCAAATTACAATAAATGAAGCTCGGTAGATTAATTGGAGAGTGTTTTCAGTGCCAATTATCCAGTTTGCCAGACAGTCAGCAATGTTTGTCAGCACAGCACACTGAATTCTAGAAAACAGTGGGTTTGTTGGGTTTTGGGGTTTGTGTGTTTGTTTGTTTCGTAAAAGAGTACTATCAGTCATTTCTTGTCCTAGAATGCAGCTCTGAAATTTCTTAATTGATTTTAGTACAAGTTATATTTCACTGCTTACTCTGTAATAGCTTAATAAAATGAAAATTTAGATTAGGAAGTAAAGATGTAATTTCATTTCATTTATTATAATGCAATACAGTTTCAATTTATTTCATATATTTGAACAGTTTCCTGAAATGAATGCCTAAAATTAGGCTCTGAAGTTTATAGAAAAAACTCAACTTGATTTTGCAGAACTGCTTAAAACCAGCAACACCTACCAAGGGCATTCAGCATTGGGTGACTGCAGAATATTTACTTGCCTTAAGTTCTGACTGCTGAGAACCTAAATTAAGGTATCCATTCCAAAAATATAGTAAAAGATGTTATAAGTTCCTTGTTTTACATTTTTCTAGTTCACTCTGTCTGGATTCTTTTTCCTCAATTCCATAAGAATGAAACTAGCTGCAATTAGATGTTGAAACTACTTTCTCCAATACTGTTTTTCAATTTCTGTAATTTCAACTGTTTATTTTCATGCTATAGAAATAAACCTACTCTGGTTAAAGCTTTCACTTCTTTGACTCCCTCTCTCTCCCTGCAAGTTTTAAAAATAGGAAAGGTCGTGTAACCTGATAGATTTGCCTGTTTATAGAAAGACTACTGTTATCTCCTTCCCATCACTGGAAAATTGAAATATAAAAAAATATACTTTTGTATGGCTAGCCATACAGTCTTCCTATTTTTTTCATATGGTTTGTTTACATTGTATCAAAACAGAAAAGCACAATTATATAACTGACATGCATTATTTTGAGCTAATGTACACATATGCTTTGATGGCAGTGTAACCATTACTAAAGACAAAGGTAAGAGAGAATAATAACCGCCATGTCACAAACAAGATATAAAAAGGCAATAGATAAACTTACACTGAAAAAGAACATAGAATCATAAAATACCAGGTTGGAAGGGGACCTCAAGGATCATTTGGTCTAGCCTTTCTTGGCAAAAGCACAGTCTAGACAAGATGTCTCAGCACCTTATACAGCTGAATCTTAAAAGTGTCCAACACTGGGAACCCCCCAATTCCCTGGAGAGATTTCAGTAGCTGATTGTTCTCATTGCAGGGGAAAAAAAAATCTACTGTCTCATGTGAATCTTCCCACGATTAACTTGCAGCCATTACTCTTTCTCTTTTCATGTGACTCCTTGTAAAATTGGAGTCTCCATCTTCCATGTAGTCACGCTTTTAAATGCTGGAACATTAAATGTTAATGTTAAATTAATGTTTAATAAAATTAAATTGTAATGCTAAATTTAAATTAAAACATTAAATCAACCACCCATTTAAATGCTCATAGTCTCCAATAAGCCTTCCTTTCTCAAGGCTGAGCAAAGCTAGCATTCTCAGCCTTTTCTCATATGAGGGACTTCCCAGTCATTTGGTCATCTTTGCAATACTTCTCCAGCCTGTCCACATCTCTTTGCATAGCAAGGACCAAAACTGCCAAGTTCAATTGTAGAACTTGTAGTAGAATGGGAACTCCCTGTTTCCCATTGAAACATTGTAAATCCCAAAACCATTCAGTCACTTGCATTATGTCCTTTCAGTTCTTGCTTTGTGAAAATTGTGCAAGATTTGCAACACTGCCTACTTTTTTTAGGGTGGGGGGTAAGGGGGTTTCATTGTGGAAGTTTTTTTCCCCCCTCCTCTCATTTTACCTACTTAGATACTGCAGGTTATTAACTACCATGAACTTAGTGTCTAAATTTAGAAATAAAAAAAACTTGTATTTCAGCAGCACCATTTCATGATTTCTTTCTGCTCAAAGATGCCTGTAATTACAGAGTAAAATAAATGCAATTGCATCCGTGGCTTGGAAGGCCTTGGTTGAGAGAAGATCCATAACACACTGAACCATAAGTGTAACTGGTCCAGTGAGTCAGTAAACACAGTTCATTTCTGTGGCTGCTTTGCTCTAACAATTCACCCAGAGAAACAACTTTTGAAGGAGTTCCTGCTGGAAATCAAATTAAAGATATGGGGTCAAATCACACTTGTAAAAAAGTTAACTCAAAAATTAAAAAGGAAGGATAAGAAGGAGGAAAAGAGGGAAATAAGGAGCAAACAGTGTTTGGGGCAAAACTTCTGCAGACTTAGGTTCATAACCTGAGCCTAGTGGTATCTGCTTAGAAAGCTGAAAGCAAGACAACCCTAGCAGTCTTTCCTAGAGGGTCACATGTTTGTCAGATGTGAAGCCAGAAATCTGAAAGTATCAATGACAAATAAAAATATACAAAAATTGCAGAGCTTTCCCACAGATTATAGTGCACACCCAAGTATTGTGATAGAGGCTAAAAGCACTTCTTTTTAAGGCTGCAGCATTTAAGAAGGCTCAAATCTACACCTTGAAGGTGTTAAATGAGCTGGAATAATATTTCGGGTTTTTGATTGCCTGACAATATGCCTCCTATTTAAGGAAAATTGCATATTTTATTTGTCAGTTGTTCACTGACAACTGATAAACTGCTTTAGAGATCGTGATGACACAATTTGGCAAACATTTTCTGAGGCACACAAAGAAAAGAAAAGTGCATAATTCCCAGTTCATTTATGCTTTCAAACATTCCCTCTTGCCAAATTAAGTGCCCTAGCCACTTGTTTCAGAAGGAAAGAGGCAAGATTTATCTTAGGTGCCACTGAAGCTTAGAACAGAATATTACAAGAAATCAAAGGATACCATGGAGCAAAAGAAGAAAAATTAGGTCAGATGAAAAGATGGAAGAACAAAAAGGATACACTAAAAACTAAAGAGGGAAACTTGCATCCTACATCTGTTGTCAGGAAGAGCAGATCTCCCACTAGCAAAACCTCAGCTGTTTTACACGTGGTATCACAGTGTGCCCCATGAAAATATCTTGAGGGACTTGGAAGAAGATTCAGTATTTCTCTGAACAGAGGTTCAGAATCTGTCCCTTGTTAAAAATAACAATCATCAGAAAAGGGAAAACATATGGATGTTTCCACAATAGATGAAAATCTTTCATCAGTGCTGAATGGGATTCAGTACTGAAGTACAACTGCATGTAAAGTACATCCTTTTAAAATGGCTTCACAGCATTGCCAAGTCATACCAAAGTCATCCTTTAGGTATAAGTTAGTCTGTGTAAAAAATAATGAGATATAAGAAATCCCCAAGGGAATGGAGGCTTTGCAGGATGGAGTACACACAAAATGTGAGGCAGCACTGACTGATGAATACTGCTTTCATAATGGAACAGTAGTCAAATCTCTGCCCTGTGTGTTTGCAGTAGGTGGTGCCTGCTAGGCAACTGCTGGCAAGTTCCAGGAGAAGGCAGAGATAAGATAGGAAGAGAACACTTCCTCCTTTGCTTTCTGTGTTAACTGAAATATAAAGAGGATAAAAAGATGTATTTTGTGAATTTGACTCAGAAAGCTTCAATTCCCCCAGCACCTGGGTCCTGATAAATGTCACCCATATGATATGCTGCTCTGTTCTTCTCATACATCTATAACCACTCTGCAGCCTTGCTTCTTAATCCATCTCTCATCCTCAAGCAGAACTGCACTGTTTGGATAACAAAAAATGAGGAAGCTAAGCAGCAGGAGAAAGAAAAGGTTTTAGGCAAAAGATATAATTTGAAACAGAATACAAGATGCAGAATAGCTCTACTGTTATTGTTAAATACAGTTCCTTATTCAGAGTTAAATGAAAGCTAGTAACCATTTTTCAGGACAGAGTTACAAGTTGGTTCTGAACATCTACAAACTCCACATGTATTAAAGAAAGTAATCTATAAATCCAGCTCATTGTTTAAGCTCCATTTTTTAATTTTCTCCCTTAAAAGTTTATCCAATTTCTGGTTTGTTACAGGTAGAAGTCTGTTTGGACCACTAACTTTTTCCACAGCAAATACGTAATAATTTTGAAGGTGATTTGGGAAGTCCATCAGAAGAAGGAGCAAGGAAAAATTTGAAAGACTATTTCTGACATATCGCTAGATATTAAAGTCCATGTCTACTCAGGGATAAGTCATATTACATTGAACCAGAGGGTGCTGTCAACACTCACAGAGCATCAAACACCTGTTTCCAGGTTAATGAATATACCCAAACGTTTTTTTAAAATCTAATCCATTAATTTCCACACTGATGTTTCAAAGCAAAATTTAAAAATTTTGGAGTTTTATGCCTAATACTTGATAGTGGGTCTGGGAGGCTGTTAAGTATTGATTAACATTCTTTGGGAAAGTTTGGATGTTTTCTTATGTGTTTCCTCTTATCTCTGTTTCTCCATTTACCAAGATCCAGATGAGGGAATCTCATGTTATACAGGCCTAATATTTTTACATGTTTCTGGAGTCCTCAATTTGGTGGAAATTACCACAGTTTGAGGAATGTTGATGTCAGTTTCATAGTTTTTTGCTTTGTAATGGTTTGTTTATTTATTTGTTTCTCTGCAAAGAGCATTCAGATCTAAGAGGCCAGCATATGGGTATGGAAAATGTTAAATTGGATGCAAAATTAATGCCTAAAATTAGATAAACAACAAAGTTATTCTTTCAACATGAACTACACAGATTCCCATCTCACAGGGATACAGTAGACCTGGAAAACCTGCTGTTTTCTCACAGAAACATAACAAATAACGTTATTTATAAAGTCACAGCATTTCTTCAGAAATTAATATGTTGGTGCTTTTCCCACAGTCAGAAAGAACAAACTGAGTAATGTGCATGCTTCAATAAAACATGAACCACAGTGGGAAATAATTTCCTAAAATTTAGCTCATTATTAGAAGTGCTGGAAAAAAAAAAAAAAACAAACAAAAACATTCAAAAGAGAGAAAATAACCAGGAAAGAACTTAAGACATCAGAGAACTGAAAATCACCTGAACCTGTTATCATCTGTGGGTTTGGTGTAGTAATTTATGTGTCTGCACAGGGATTACCACAGCCCTATGATGTAGTTCTACGAGAGACACCAGTGAATGGATGACACATAGGAAAACAAACCAGATTTTAAATATTTGCCAACCAAACGCTGGTCTCCTGCTGTGTGGAGATCACTAACATTTATAGTGCCAAACCTAACCTCTGACTATTTAGTTAACCAAAACAGACAAAAATGACATGCAAGAAATGCAATAGATTAACATTTGATTCACGAGGTCATTGTGGAGACTCCTAAATGTAAGAAAAGATTCTGTAGAGTAATGTGGGCTGAGTAAAAATGACCTTTGATTCAGTCACAGCAATGAAAACATCAGGATTGCAAACAGCTTCTGTAAATGCCTCTGTCCTCTCCTGAGTCTGAAGTGTCTGTGACATGAGGGTGCCATGAGGGCCAGTGGCTCCTTGGGGACAGGCACGGAGAGCCAGGGGACTCCTCCACTGGGAGCTGGATGGGCAGTTCCCTGCTGGCAAGGGCAGCTGAGGGCAGCAGGACAGCCCCAGCCCTGGACATTGGGCACTTCCCTGGGAATGCCCTGAGGATAGGCTGGGACACAGGCTTGCAGGTGAGCCTGACTCAGTGGTTGCGCAGCTGAACAAAGCAGGGCTCTGGGGAGTCGGAAACTGGCCCTGCTGTGACAATTCTGGGGCATGGGATGATGACCTTAGGGGGCTGAAATGGGGCCCTGGATTGTGGGCAGGATTTGGGAGCCTCTGAGGGGGCTGACCAGGGTCAGTAAGGCCTGTGAATACCTCCACGTCTCTAGATATAAACTTTAGTTTTATCTGACTTCAAATCAATTTATTTTCATTTTTCAAACTGATTATTTTTATAATTAATTGCATAACAATAAAAGAAGTTATATACCTTCATCTTAGTGGTCTTGCAATCATACAAGTTGTACTGTACTATATGACCAAGGCTGTTAAAGAAGATGCAGGATATTCTTCCACTAACCTGAACTTTACAGTCAAAAGGAGAGGTAGCAGTACATGAATGGAAAGGGGCATGTAAGCTAGTGAGTATTGATGAGTACTCTAGTCCTGAAGAGCACTTGGATCTAGGGAGGGCTGTGATCTCTCAAGATGTTCTCCTAACATCCAACAAAGCCCTTCAGTGACCATATAAGAAGGGGGAAAAGATGGAATTTTGGAAACAAGCCACAAAGAAATGAACTCTATGAATAATTAAGAATTCATTGGTCTTTCTGCATAAATCTCGAATCATTCAACAACAAGCAAGAGTAGCTTTGCCCTCTTTGACAAATAGGCTAAAATCTACACCAAACTGATCTCATTCAGGAGTACGTAATCCCCAGTAGCAATGCTAGAAACCATGCTGTTCTTTGCACACTATGTTGTATTCTTTTGCCCTTAAAGCTTTTCCTCTTCTACAAAGGGCTTTGTAACCTGGAGATAAATGCCATTCAACACTGAATTTTTTTGAATACAATACTTTCTTGTGATAGTTCAAAAGTCCAGTAATAAGCTGTATGAACATGTAGACAATAGAGATCTATTTCTGAAAGGCAAAACTACACTGAGCCAAAATATTAGAGTCTGAAGAGCCTTCATAGTTTTCCGAGGCCACCCAGAAGCAGAATTAATGAATGTTTTAAGTACACCTTCTCATGTGCATCTACAGCAATGGCTCTTCCGTGAATGAATAGAAAATAAATCTCAGGCCTTCCATAGAAAGTCCACTTCACAGAGAGATGAATTTAATGTATATTTTGAGATACGCTATTTAAAAAATAATTAACTTTAAACAATTTAGACATCAAAAGTTTGGGTGCTCATTTTGGAGAGCAACTGTCATAGTACAAATCCCGTTTCATTAATTTAAACAGTAATAGACAACTACAGACTATAAATAAGTAACATATATTTATCTAGCAGCTTCTATCCTTTCCTGGCATGTTCTACCTGACTGAAAGTGTCATACAATAGTGTCAATAATTCTTTGACTATCCTTATGCTGTACTATTTTCTCCCCAGCATTACCTTTCCTATTGCTACTTTTGGAATTTTTTTTTCTGTGCTATGGTGGTTTTAGCAGCTGACCTGTTAGAGCATGCATTTATCTTCCGACTTTCATGTGCTTTAACTACTGTATAACAAAAGTCTGCTTCACAGAGCACTGAGCAGCCTTCCCTCGTAGAGGCCATGGCAAGAGGTATGGGCTGACAGACTCGTCTCTGTGTCTCCTGATATTATTCATTGTGCAGTCCTGGGCCAACCCTAGTCTCCATGGTCTCTTCAGTTTACATTCCTTGTCCTGGAAGATGCCAAGAAACAGCAAGAAAGCATTTATTAAATTAGACAGGGAGACATTACAAAACAGGAAGGGAGCTGGATGGATGAGTATTTATCTTCTGAAGGTCCCAGCAAAAGATTTGTTCAAATTGCTGGAGATTTTATTTGGTTTGGTAAGCTATAGGCTCCTACCCTACCACAGTTCATTGGCTAAGCTCCTCTTTTTAAATCTCATGTGCACTCGTGGCCTTTATGGAGATGGAAAGAAGTATATTACTTTGAGTAGGACTATACAGGTGTGAGGAGTGAATGTACTGTTTATTTGTCATCAGTGGGAAACTGTTCCCAATAACATGAAGGTCACAGAGAGGGCGCCAAGGTTTTTGTCATTTAAGGTATTCCTTTTTCAAGCAGGTAAAAAGATACAACATGTATAACTCCAAACTTGAGCTCAGCTGAAACAAACTATTTGTTGCATTCTAAACTCAGAATGAACAATTACTTTCTATAGGGTCTATTCAGCGAAAAGTCCAGTTTTTGTGGTTTTGGTGATGGTTTCCTTGTGGGCTTCAATGCTTTAATTTTCACTGAGCTGAAGTCTCAATCAAGAGCCAGAGGTTTCTCCACACCTCTCCCTTGAGAATCAGCCTGGAGGTTCTGGCAGTAGTTCTTTTCAAATATTGAAAAGATGTCATGATCCCAAAGCACATAGTTTCTGCCTTATATTTATTCATCTCTGCAGTCTACCTTAACTCTGTCTTGACATGGGTCAAGTGTTAATGTTAGCATATATGTGTTTAAACAGAAAGCAAGAACTAATCAGCTGCTTTATCTTTTGAAGATATATGGGCAGAAGCAAATATCAGTAATATAGAGTGAAAAATAAAAAAATAATCCTATAGATGGTGCAATTATCTTAAACTAGCTTTCTAAATTCAGAAAATACGATTAAGGTTAAACTTAAAAATTCCAAATACATTAGCACGTGAAAATACAGGGGAATTAACTGTAAATTCACTTATCTTACGTGCTTCTATTACACTTCTTTTGGCTATAAATTCTCTATAGATTGAGTATCTCCATACATTGTAATATAAAATAAACTGTGATGAAGGTATTCCAATGTGCTACCTGAGTTAATAAGAATAATAATTTTTTAAGAGACCCTCATTTTCTCCAGGTGCTTAATTCCAAGAAGAAAACACAAAAAACAAAACATACAAACAAAAAAAGCCAAAAACCCCTAAAAACCAAAAAAACTCCCACAAAAACAAACAAAACCCCCAAACCAAAACAATAACAAAAACCAACAAACAAAAAATAAATAAATAAATACCCAAAACCAAAAACAAAGCACAAAAACCAAAAAACAAAGAAACAAACAAAAAAGGGAAGAATCTTGTTTCTCTCTTTGTAATCTAATACTATAATAATTATTATAATAATTCTGCTACCTCATCTC
The DNA here is from genome assembly GCF_963662255.1 of Cinclus cinclus. Lineage (NCBI taxonomy): Eukaryota > Metazoa > Chordata > Aves > Passeriformes > Cinclidae > Cinclus > Cinclus cinclus. Next base: position 52,003,898 of record NC_085048.1, on the reverse strand, counting down.
AGTTTCTGAAGTTCAAGATGATGAGAACCACATAATGTCCAGGAGCTACTTTTTTCTGCATAGGATACACAGGCTTTCAAATATGAGCTGTAACAATTGTCTGGAGTCATACACTGAGTAGCAAAGGTTTAAATAAAACTGATTTAGCCTAATTTTTGTGCTTGTGACTTTACAATCTAGAAAACATTCAGCATACTTTCTATATGAACTACATAAACACAGACATTGTATAAATCCACACATTTTCATGCACAATGGAATATTAGGTGAGTTTACAATTTTAATATGCCATGGGGAGGATTAGATACAGGTAAGTTCATTGACAGTGCCCATAGCCCAATGGCTTGTTTAAAATGCATTTTCTCATAGGGTGTACGGATAAACAGATGCAGAGGAAGCTCCAAAATCTCGTAACATCCATTGAAATGAATATAGATTATATGCCTCAGGATATTATGCATACAGAGTATTGGTGTGCAACTGTAAATGTCCAAAAGGCCTCTAAAATGTAGCTGTAAAAACTGATCCTCATGTTTGTTCTCACTCAGATAAATTGTGAGTGAGAAAGCAGCAAGAGAGCATCTCCCAGCCACCAGGTCCATGTCCTTCCTCTGTTCAGCAGCAATGAGTAGGTAGGATAAAATGTGTCCAGTTCTTTGGGTATTTTGAAATAGACTACAGTAAGTACAAAAGTTATCTATTTTCCAGGTATGCCTAAATTCATTCCCACAGGAAGACAAATCAAGTATTTGTAGAAGTCTGAAGGAGAAATGCTTTTTGTTAAAGAAAGAGTTGTGGCATCTGAAATAACTAAATATTTATCCCTGTTTGCATATAGAAAGTAGCAATGGTATCTTAAAAATGAAAGAAAACAAACAAATTACCATGGAGGTATTTCAGATCAGTTTCTTGCAAGAGCTGTTCACAAGCATGCACTGTGTTTTATCCCACATTTACCCCCAGGTGGAAAAACATGGATAAAGAGCAATTGGGAAGAATATATTTTTTAAAAAATTCCCATCTAACCTTACCATATTTGTTGATGTGCCAGTGTCCTGCGGTCAGATGGAGAGACGTGAATCAATTAAGAAAGTCCATAGACTTATTATTTGCCTGGGAAGTGATGACATAAATTTACCTTGGTAAGTCCCTTAGGAATATAAGGAGCAGCAAAGGTCCTGCTGAGTTTCAAAATTACCCTTCCAAAAAAGGCAATTTTTTTTATAGTTGCTTCAGATAGAAGAGAGAAGGCCACCATTAGATTTAAAGGACAACTGAAATATTTACTCTGATGAGATATAGATAGACAGAAGGGGTTAAAAGTGTACTTCCTTAGAAGTATAGGAATATGAAAGAAATATTGGAAAAAAATGCTTACAGCCAAGTCAAAGGACCTTGAAGAGAAAAACAGAATGGAAGTAGAAGCTGGGAGAACTTCCCATGATTGATAGGTAGATGTATATCAGTTCTAACCATTGTGAATCTTTGGTTGTGGAATTGGATTTGTTGATTCAGGTCAGTTAAACATCTGCCACAGTTTAAGTGATCATCCATAGGAACTGCACATAAAAGTTCTGGATACTATATCCACATGGCCATAGACACAGATTCTCTGAGGCAGAGAAGGTGGCAGAAATTAGTATATTTCAACACTGAAAAGAAACTCATTTGGCAGAAGGAGATTTGTCTGTGGAAGCTGCAGTATAGAATAAGATGTGCACAGTGGTCACCATATGAGGAGTTAACACCTCAGGGTTGCACATAGCATCAGTTACTGGGGAATTCCCACCCACACCACCCACACATGCAGAAGCTGTAGCAGACAGTGCTCTATTTTAAGTGTTCTCACCACAACTACAGCTTTTTCTGAAGTTCAATATCTTTCCAACAAATATGAAAAAAGAAACCAAACCAACAATGTAGCTTTCTGTAATTTCAGAATACCACATTTCTCCAGACATGTTAGCATTAGAGTGTAGATGGAGGACAAAACAGTGGAATGGATCCAGCAAAAGCTAAACAGAAGCTTATCACATTACAGTCCAAATTTCATGCAGTAGAATGCAAAGTAATGAAGCAACTGTCTCCTGACTAGAACATATTGCAATGAATAATCAAGTTCTAATAGAAAGGAGAAAACAAAATGCCTTGAGTACAAGATGCTAAGGTAAAAACAGCAATTAGTCAAATCCCCTGTCAAAATATATGTCCTTTCCTTTCCTTTCCTTTCCTTTCCTTTCCTTTCCTTTCCTTTCCTTTCCTTTCCTTTCCTTTCCTTTCCTTTCCTTTCCTTTCCTTTCCTTTCCTTTTCCTTTCCTTTCCTTTCCTTTCCTTTCCTTTCCTTTCCTTTCCTTTCCTTTCCTTTCCTTTCCTTTCCTTTCCTTTCCTTTCCTTTCCTTTCCTTTCCTTTCCTTTCCTTTCCTTTCCTTTCCTTTCCTTTTTCTGATAAACTGGGGTTGGAATGGAGAGTAGGGGCCAGCCTAGGCTGTTTGTGGGTATTTTCAGTAGGTGGTTCAGCAGTGGGCACAAATCTCCATCACCCAGCTCCACTGAACAGAATGAGAAGGGAACCTACAGGCACACAGGGAGTGTAACAGCTTATCTGAACAAAACCATGCACTAAACCTCCTGTCTCAGTGGAGTGGTTGGAAACTCCGCTGTACATCAGGGGAAATCCGGATAAAAGGGCAGTTCCAAGAGAGGCGCTACAATGGCAGCCTAATGCAGTGTGACAGACTGAGTTAAATACAATTGGTCGTAACTGTATTACCAAAAAATCTTGCCAGATAGCTGGTGAAATGGACAATTTCATGATACCCACAAGTAGCATGTCATCAATTAACACCTTCTCATCTTTAATTTTTATAGCCTCTTTCTACAAATAAATAGTAAAAAAGTCCTAATTTTCCTGCTACTGAATGAAACAGGTGCTGTGTCCATTTCGAAACAAATATTTTATTACACTAATTGACTCAAGAGCAGCAAAATTAATCCATCGCAAGAATCTTCACTGCTCTTCTTTGAGTTTTTACAAGATCTATAAAAAAGCCATTACTGCTCATAGCATAAAAATATTTTCCCATTAAAACAGTGGCCTGCTTTTAATAAATTCCAAAGTTATTGTTGGCTCTGGATTTCAACATGTAACCAAATGAATATTTTTTGTGTGTAAGTCCTGAAACTTAATATACTCTGTAAAACTGCTCAAATCCTTCAACAACTCATTTTGTCTATGCAGATGTCAAGAGAGACAAAGCTGTATTTTAAATTATTATATAGTCATGATAGACCTTTCATTCATTACTATTATCTCCACAAGTAGTAAAGGTTGTATTGGCAACATTTCTACTGGATTGCTGTGGAAAAAGAAATTTGCCTTCAGTGCTATCAGGAGAATAACCTACTTCAGAGCTTTATCTGAATATGAGGTACATTTTTTTCAGATTTATAATAATGATATATGGGGGAACATTCATTCTTTCTTTTGTAGATGAGTGAGGAAAGTTGTTGGTTATCTGACTAGTTTCCTTGAGATAAAATTTCATCTACTAAAGTCAAAGGAAATCTAGTCGTTGCATTTGCAGCTATTGTGATTTCACACCCTGTTTTGGAACACAAAAGATTGTCCAAAAAGGCACGTTTATTTCAGTCTTTTCTGCACCTGAAGGAACAACAGGTTTCACAGTTCTCTCAGCTTCATTCCATGTGGAAGGTTCTGCCCTGAACTATAGTAAAAAAATTAAATTATTTTCTTTTCATGACCAAAGTATTTCATATTTACAGTATGAATTATCTCTCATGAAATCTTATTAAGGGTCCCTCTTGAGAAAGCACCCTTATTCTGGAGCAATATACAAACCACAGTTATCATGTGCTGCATGCCCCTCTGTTTCTGAGTGTTTCAGCAAATGTCTGGTACTCAGCACTTCCCTGGAAACTCACACTCTACTGGCTTTAAGCAAAATTAAATGACTAATTATAGTGAGTGATTTACCTAAGCCTAAGTGACATAAATGCAAAGAGAATCCCTTCAGTCAGTCTCCAGCTTGGATGCGACAGTGATTTGGAGTACCAAGATACTCTTATCACCAATATTTATTTGTCCTTTTTTGGATTAAAAAAACATATCTGTTGTGTTTAATGCTGGACTCAGTACCATGTAGCCAAAATTTTGACAGCCAGCTAAAAATGAGGCTCCTCTTGAAATTTATCTCTGTATAATTTTCATAAAACCTAACAATCTTGTGGGTTTTTTTCCTCAGAGCTGTGAGCTTCTGTACCTTCAGTCATTTAGTTTACAGCACCCTGGGACCACAATGGTAGAGAAGAGACAAACAATTGAACTTTAGAGCATCTGAGTTGAGGCTTTCATGGGGTTGTAGAAATGTAGAAAAGCATTTAAAGGTTTTAGATTACTACAGAGCATACCAGAACTGGGAGAGAGTGTCAGAAAAAAAGTCTTACCAAGGGTTTTTCTCAGTAAAGGTGGAAAGATGGGCTTCTTGACAGGTTGTTTATAATAGAAATTTACCTTTAACTTTACAGTACATCTAGAATCACCAGCAGAGATGTCTATATTGTGAAATGTCTCCCCTTGAGTTGGGTTGGCTTGAGTCTGTCTGTTCTGCTTCAAGTGGCTGCTCAATGCTTTTGCTCACATAATGTCCACAGAGAGAAAGGCTAACCAGTTCCTGGATCCAAAAAGAAAGGCATAATTATAGATCAGATAACTTAAAAATGACATTTTGAAGCTAAATTTTCCATTTTTATATTTCTAAAATCCTTCTTACCAGCTATGAGCATCAGCAAAACCCAGGAGGACTGCAAGCGCTCAGCACCCCAGGACCTGCTCTATAATGGCTCAGGGTGACTGTTTTTCTCAAATGGAAAGGTTTGGTGACTAAATATTCAGTCTATGGCCTTTTTCTTGACAGTTATAAAAGTTGCCTGCCCATAGAGTCAATTTTCGGAAAATAAACCCAGCGCAGCACTGGTGCCCAAACCAGCTTCAGTCACTGAGCAGCTCCTGTGAACTTCCCTCACCAACAGAGCTGGTAGTGTTGTGGGTAGAGGCAATACCCAAGGAGCTGTCACAATGGCTGTCCTTGTCATTCATCAGAAAATTCCTCAGCTGGCAGCCATTTCAGCAGAGGGAGGCTTCCCCCCGTTTTTTCTGGAAACCTGTTCCAAGGGTTTCTTTTAATCCTGAATACAGCTTCCCTCTGTGTGCTAACAAAGCAGCGAGCAAAGGAAGCAATCTTCAGTCAGCTCTGATCTGAAGGGCTGGAGTGCAGAGTTGGTGAGAAACCTGCCAGGGGAAGAAGAGATGTGTGGGTACACAGGGGAGTACGCAAGGGGCAGGGAACTGACTCTAGAAATGCTGGCAGCACTCCAACCTGAAGCCAAGTCTGCTGATTGCTGCCTTCTTCAAAGAAATCTAGAAAAGTAAATAAACATCTAATAAAGGAGTCAAAAGCACTGCATGTCAAATAATATGAAATAAGACATTGCAGCCTTCTGCAACAAATCCTCTGGCATTTTCCTATGAAGTGGCTATACAGATGTTTTTAAGAGAAGCTCTGGAGTGCAACTAAAACTGTGTTGTGTTTACCTTTTTTCTTTTGTGTGTGTGTGTGTTTGTGTGTGTGAAAAAGGTACCATATTTCTGAGTTATTGTAAGAATTAATGAAGGAAAATAACATCCTTATCTCAAGCAGTTTACCAAAATGTGTTAAAATTAATAATTAATATGACTGTGTCTATTTTGTGTGAGGACACCTAGAAGGGTAAACTTAATTTTCCAGACACACAGGAAGGAAAGAATTAGAATCCTTTGATCTGATCATTGATCAGATTAATAAGGTGCCTTTTACATATTTAATTCATTGTATTACATTGAGGCAGAGGTAAGGTTGTTTGATGGCTTTTCATGTGAAAATATATATATTTCTATTTTGGTATTTTTGATCTTGTATTTATAAGACTTTCTGATCTTACAATGTTTGTTTTAGGAATACCACAACAGCCTCATAAAAGGATTTTATGCCAAATCACTGCTATGTATGTTCTCCTCCTCACTATAGATTTTATCTGGGAATATGTATGTACTTTCAGTCACTTGATGCAGAACAGCTAAACAGCAATCAGAAAACTTATTTTCAGTATCAAAGTGGAGTTACAATCTCTTCCTGTAAAAAGGTGTTTGCAGACAGGCATCTGGAGAAGCCCATCACTGCACGAGACATCTCTACATGAAGTCAGTGTCTGTCCCCGCAGTTATCTGGGAAGGTGACATCAGCACGTTATTCCAGCCAATGGATCATATACAGATCAAACTTTTCTTGTATTTTTGACAGATTTTAATTTAATTCGAAAAGATACACTCCTAAATGTTTAATATTTGTTGAATCATCCCTTAATTTTCAATTTATTATTTAGGAACATCACCTATTTTCCATTTTAAAGTATAGCTGTTGCCCATTTCCTTTATTTCTCTTTGTTTTTGTAATATACCATTTTCTGCAATGATGTCCCTGTCAAAAATAAAATTTACTTTCTCTACTGACTAGTGTCAGTACTTTTGCAATAAATTTGTCCTACAGACTGAATCATAACTCAAATAGCAATGATGAGTTCAAAAACAGCTTTATAAATGGTGTGCAACTAGACAAAAATGTTTGTTAGCATAATTTCACATCTCCCCCATCTCTTCTGGACAGGGACAGGAGATTTGTTTTCCAGCAGCATCTGAGGCAATGGCCTCCACTTAGTATATAAGATTATTTGTGTCAAAGCAATTTTGCATGCTTTTCAGCCATAATGCTCAAGGGCAGCTGAGATCTATGACATTTTGCAGTTGCATGCTGGGAGGAGTAGTCCCCCACAGGGCATACTTCCCTTATTAAAGGGATTACAATCTCCCCATTTTCTGCATATCTGATTTTGATCTTCAGCTCCATGCAAGCTGCCAGTGCAATCGCTTTGTTGGGCAACATTTGGATGTTTCTCTCTTAGGTTTTCCAGCCTGTTTTAATATACAATATCTGCTCTGTTCAGATCTTGGCTGTGTTGAAATTTCTTTTCTGGAACTGCAAAATATCATAAGTTTGGCTGCCTAGCACCACTGTCTAATGTAATACTCCCTAACCCGTCTTTAAAAAGTCTGCCAAAGTCAGATTACTGCAAACATGAAGATCAGATATGTCTAATATAACTTTAGAAAAACCATGTGCTGTTTCCGCATTGCTATTATTGTTCTGGAAATAAAAGCAGCAACAAAAGGATTTGATATCTGCTGTCTGCTCTGGTAGTTGTGGTGGCTGCTTAGAAGAAATAGATATAATGCACATGGCAGTCCTGCCTTTATTTTAATTTATTTTAATGCAAATTATAATTAGGCTGAAAGTCTCATATACAACCCTATATTGCTTTCTACACAAAAACAAAGCAAAACCTAAGACTTTCAGAATGTATTATCTTTCGATATTGGAAGTAGTCATACATGACACAACCAAAGCATTTCCCACCACAGTTAAAGGGAATTAATTTCTTCTATTTCTCTGCCAGTCTAACATAAAAATGGTCACAGCAGTGGCTCAGGAAAGGTGTCTGTTTTTCAGATGTAGAGCTTTCTGTTTCTCACTGAAGTAGACTCATTGTACTAATGAAAAAGTACTCTGAAAACTTTTATGTATTTTAAATGAAAAACAATTGATAATATGTTCTGTACATCCTCAGACAAAAAAAAACTTCTCCAGACTTAAAAAAATTTCTTAAGTTTAGAGACATTAGTAAGGTTGATCAGATAAGGGATTTCTTTCTGAGAAATTGGCAAATTCTTAAAATTTCACGGAGTTGGGAAAAAAAACCTATCATAATAATAATACTGTAGGTAGTTATCATGTCCACAGAGCCAAAAAATATAGTCCATTGTACTACAAACAACCATTTTTTCCCCATTACTAAAATGCATGTTACAAGAACTTGTGCAGCCAATAACTAAATCAGAGCTGTGCAAAATATCCAGTACAGTAATTATCCTATAGCTACTAGACTTCCTACATTTTATTTCCAGGTCCTTCTTCAGGTGTGCAGTCAGTTTACATGGAAAGACAAGTTTGAGAAATGCTAACACAGTGATGCTGAAGACAGCAAGAGGAATGGTTACTTTGAATTACTTCAGTTTGGAAATTATTGCTGTAAAATCAGCGTGACCAACCAAGGGCTAAAAGAGCAGACTTTGGCCATCTTTGTTTGGCACCGGTGACCTAAAAACCTCACAGAAAAAGAGAATTTTACATCTGTAATATTTAGATTACCTTACCTTTCGCACTGCTTATGAGCTCTGAACACCATCCCCTTAGGCAAAGTTGTCATCTCCACAATGCTTTGGGAGAAATCTGAGTTTAGTAGGCTCACTTCTCTCCATCAGAAGAAATTAAAACAGAAATATAACTACCTGCAAGGAATATATAATGATAGTTCACTGATCCTGGGCATTTATTCTCCAAACAGTGTTTGGTGCACAGTCCTTGAAGGGAAAGACATTCAAATAAGACACCTGTGAATTTCTGCAGCACAAGATGCTCATGAAGTACTGGGCATGCTAGTGGCATGATATTATTTCCACATTTTGTGCTGACTGTATCTTGAAAACTTCTAAATTTTAGCCAGAATGCCTGAGCTTAGTTGATTGAACATGGTGCTAGTAACACCAAGATTGAAGGTTTGATCCCTGTATGGGCCACTCACTTTAGAGTTGGATTCCATGTTCCTTGTGGAGCCCTTCCAACTCAGAATTTTCTGTGATTCTGTGAAAATGGACATGAAGTGACTAAAAAATATGGTGGACTGCTAACAGGAGAGCTAGCTCTTCACCTCCCAGCCATCTTCTCCCCAGTCCCTGGTGAGTGCTATGCTGACACCATCACAGAATTTTAAAAATGCATATTTTATAACTGTATCTTTATATCTTTATATATTACATTGCCCTAAGCCCCTCTCTCTAAGTTGCTTCCTGGGAGCCCCACTGTCAGCAGAGTCTGTCCTGGGCCCTTGTATATGGTTTGAAGGTCAATCACATTCTGTTTGTGTGTATCACAGGTAAGTTCTCAGGGGTGAAAAGACAGCCAGTTCTGCAGCACTCAGAGAGCAGCAGCTGTCTGGCTGGAAACAGGCTGGGTGCACGCAGGAAGAGTAAAAACATCTCTGAGCTAACCCACACGTGCTGTCTATCCCATAGCCTTTAGTGGAGTCCTTACTTCCAACTACACAAGCAGAGACTTATTAAGCACTGATCATTACATCCCTTGGGATACATTTGTATAATCCATGGAAACAGGACTGCAGAATTCTCCATGCCTTAGTATAGGCCCTGTAATCACTAGAGAAATACTAGATAAATACTGCTTCTGCAAGCAAGATATCATCAATTAAAACAGTACGCTCAAAAGTATTTAATGGTCCCTATGCTAACCACAGTCAGTACTCAGTTTCTGAAAACTGTGGGCAAACCAACAGATACAGATAATAAATTGGTGCTTTATAAATAAATAAATAAATACCAAAACTATTTCTGTGATTAGACAAACATTTCAGTGGGTATATGAATCTTGTTAACATTACATTCACAGCACAAGATAGATGCATATTTTTCCACATTAAGGTCTTAAGATAGGATATCCCATCAGTCCACTCCTCAGGCAATTAGCATATTAGCTAAATTTGCTGACAGGCATTCTATGTGAGATTTATATCTCCTTTCAGTCCAAGTGAAATATTTGTCTTTTTGCAATGTTTTCCAAGGACATACAGCATGTTTGGGAACTTTACTGTCCTATTTTGATAACTAAGTCCAAAACTAAGCTTAAAATTAATTGCCCAGCCCAGCTCTCATGAAATATCAAACTGAAGCTGGCAAAAGAAGATAACAGATCATAAAGGTGGCATTCTCAGAGAGTTAACTGGTGCCATTACGCTTTAGGCTCTCGTCATTGCTACTCTCTGTATCCTTACTTGTGTTTATAACTTGGCTGCAAAAATGTTTTCTGGGCGAAACTTGGCAGGCAAAGTCTTATCTTGAGTGCAAATACTTTTTAAAATAAATTTCCACAAAAATAAAGGGAAAAAATTATCTACAGTGAAGCTTTGAGGGATGCATAGTCAAACTGGTAAGCTGATCTGGTAATCTGCAATACACCTGGGTGCAAGCCCTGAGGGTTATCTCTGCCCATCCTGTCACTGTTCCCACAGAGGAATTGACACCACATCTGCTTTCACCCTGAAAAAGACAGGTCCCTTCCACCAGCTCAGCTGAATCAGAAGTGGGCAGAAAAAAGAAGCCACGATATATGCAGGCCTGAAAAAGCTTGTCCTCTTTGGAGCAGCTGCAGGCACAGGGCTAAGAACTAAGGTTTAGAGTCTTGCCCCGACTTCTGAGAGCAATGGCAGAGCTAAAGCCCAGCCCTTCCATGGAAAAGATTTAATAGTTCCTCATTTTGTGTTATTTGCAGATACCTTTCTAGCGTTCACAGCCTCTGTGTTCACAGAATGAGTGGAAAAAATCACAACATCCATACCTCCTTCAGTGGTCTTTTCTCGGACTGCCAGTGTTTTGCCAGACTGCCAGAGCAAGTCAGATATTTGTTAATCCTCTTTAAGATTCCCAGTACAAGACACACTGTGGGTTGTTGCCTGTCTCACAAACAGACCACCACACAAGGAAGTACTTCTAAGTCACTCAGAGTCAGAGAAAATTAAGCCCTGTCCTACTTACCTGCTCTTTTAATGGCATTTCAGGCACAGCAGAAAGGTTTCAGCAGTCTTAAGACAGTTTATGATTCTCCCATCCTGAATCCGGACTTATCCCAGAGGCCCTGCAGAGGAAAGAGCCACTAATTTCACCTGAATATCTGAAATACTCAAGGAACTCCTCTTTTTATGGCCAGTCAGATACCACTTACTTCTATTGCGGCAGTCATACTATACGGCAAGGATGTATGATATGGCTGGACCCTCTGTGTGAGGCTGTGGGGAAGATTGGAAAGGACTCATGTACTCATACCTTGTTCTTATTCACCAAAAATGGTAGCTCTTTTTGAACTAAAGATGTTCGCAAATGATATCTAAATTCAAGACAGAGAAAAAAAGTTTCTGATTAATAAGAAAGAAATGCAAAAAAAACCAGTTCTTTTCAATGTTTCTAAGAAGAAGCATTTTGTTTTTCTCGATTAGGCTCAAAAAGCACATTAAAAAAATAATCCATTAAAAAAAACCCAAAACAACCTACCAACAAAAAGCAAACAAGCTAGAGAAGAAAATTATGGCATATAGCCCATAGTTTGTGCCCTCTATTTGCATATGAGGAGCATTTTGAGCATCCTATCTTCCTGGAGAGGGCACTCATTCACCTTTGAACAAGCCGTTCTCATTTGTCCTTTCTGTCCCCATTAAGGTTTATTAGATTCAAATCACCCCAGAATTCCCAGTATCTAACTGGTTAAGGAATACACAGCCTTGGTTTAACATTCCTGTTCTGGCTCAAGCTCTAAGAAAAAGCATCTCCATACTCTTCTTCTCAGTTATAAGATAAGAAAAAGAGCAACAACAGGTAAAAATTCTGAAACATAACATTAGTTTCCATTTTGGCTATTGAGATGTAGAAGTCAGGACATGAATTCTCATAGACGAAATTTAAGTTTTAACAGATCTGTACACTTTCAGAAAAATAGATGTCTTCAGTTCCTCAACATTGCCCAGCGAAATATCGTCAAATTAAGTGTTTGAGACACAAGTTCAAACACTGACTTTCACAGAAGATTTTATGTGGTAACATTGTTCTAGTAGAACTAGAGGGTAGATTCATAATCTAGAAGATCCAGAAGAATTGAAAGGGAGTAGATTTTCATTAGCTCTTGACATTGAACTTTATAGTATTGTCAAGAAATTTTGAATTTCTAGGAATGGCATATAAATGTAGACAAGAGACATCAAGGCCAATGCCTGATTTTGCAGTGGGTAGGCAAATCAAGTCCTTATACTATGAATCCAGCTATTTCTGTTCAATACAGCTCCTGAGACATTAGCTATTATTAGATCAAGCTCCTAGAAACATTTGACTACATCACTATATCAGATACATCTTTTGATCCAATCATCTACTCAAACTAGCTGGTAGTAGGAAATACTATTTCACATGTCTTTCAGTGCAAAACGTCTCAGAAATGACTTTTTTATCAGTTCCCAACCTGCAAGCAGAGATGTCCTCTGGGACTCCTCTGTGAGTTCACACAGATTCACCTCTTCAAGTTGTTTTTTTTTTGAAGTGCTTGTTTCCTCCTGTACACATACTCAAAATGATGCTATATGTATATGTGTACTAAACTATAGGCTTTCTATAGCTGTGTATTGTTGTACCAAGACCTTCCAAATTTGCAATTCTTTTTCCTGCAGAAAACACACCAGAGTTAAAAAAATGGGCCACCTTCATTTTTTTGGAGTTACAGTAAAAATTGGTTTCAGCCATGTGTGAAACTAAATTAAATTTTTAATGAATTTAAAACATTTAATAAAGGAAACCTTGATACCTTTGTTTAAGGAATTTCATGGATGCCACTCTTAAAGAAAACTGCAATACAAAGAAATGGTGAGCTTAAATGTTGAACATATTATGAGAAAATTAAGTTGATGTGTAATCTAATATAAACACTGTTAATTGTTTGGTTTTATTGGTTTTCTTATGCTCATTCTCTCTCCAAGTCACTTGGCATTCATTCCTCAGTAAACTAATTACTTCAGGGCTCTATTAGATTTATGTTCAATGCTCTCAGTAAACTCTCTTACGTTCATGAAACCTTACTCATGATGTGCAAGAAAAAGCTTATAGAGAGCTGAGATCCTGGGGATTGACCAGGTTTGATAAAAAAATGTGAAACTGAACCGTTGCTAAAGTCAGCCTTTTCAAGACTGCAGGGAAGTCCTTTAAAGGTGCTCAGAGCTTAATTTGCTGTCGCAGCAGTGGCAGTACTCAAATGCTTAGGATTGGGTGGAGAGTTTACAACTGTTCCTCACCATTCTAGGTTTCTGCTCCAGTTTGTCATCAACAAGCTCAGACACTTGGCATCTCTATATCCTTTCACATAGCTGGCTGCAGCAGAGATACCAGCAGAGGCTCAGGACATAAGAGGGCATGAGGAGAAGCTCCTGACTGATGAAGGCTTTTAGAAGCTCAGCCATGGTCATCAGCTGCATCCTTACAAAAGGCCAAACATCACTCCGGATCCTTTCAAAGGGAACTGGGTTACAATATTCTGATAGACAAAAAACAGCAATTTAAAATTAGTTACAATTAACAAGCTTGACAGTCTTTGAGATGGCTGCCATTTTATCTTCACCAAGCTGAAAGAGGATTGCTCAATATTGGCTTTTTTCTTTGCCTCTGCGCTTAGTGTCCATTCTCCCACTTTCTCTCTCAATATAATAAGATAAAATTTTGTTACAAACTCTGCTATAATTTCTCAGTAATCTGAGAGGATAACCACAGCTGCAGTTTTGAGGTTACCAGCAATTCCTGCTACTGGCAATATTCCATCAGTCTTGTTAAGAAAGTTGCCACAATTTTACCACAAATAGTAAGTCTGTGGCATACTGCAAAACTTGCATACAATTGCCATTAGCTTAACAAAGTGCTCATTTCTGTTAACAATAGCTCTCTAAAAAGTGCTTGAAAATCAGGCTTCAGCCAAGCCAATCTGGTTTACATTATGCAAAGTATTTTAATGTGAAACTTTTTAATAGAAATCATCACTAAGTCACTTTGAGATTATATCGCCTATCTGCAAGACTTGAAAAATTGATTGTAATACTTACTTTTTGAATTATTTGTACTGCTTTATACACATACACACACACACACACAGAGAAAGAGAGTCATTGGAAGCATGCTTAGCCAAAACTTAAGTACAAGTTATTTTATAAACATTATTAAAGTGCATGTTCAGCAAATCCATTTGGCTGCATTAGTGCATACATTCACGCAGTTTCTGAGTCCTTAAGCTGTGTTACCAGTAATACAGAAGAAAGTCTATACTAAATTGTGTTTTTGTTGCCTTTTGATTTCATAGGTTATAGTGACTTTATATACAAACTTAACTACAAAAATCCAAATCTATTAATACACAGTGATATCTAGAATTAGGTAAAACAGGCCTGGTTAAGGATTTTTAGTGAAACATGCTAAAACTTCATCTAAATTTATTAATTTGGACAAAGTTTCAGTTTCTAACAATTTATCATTATCAACAAATATTTATTGTATCTGTTATAATATATATTTGATAATATATACTATATTATCAACAAATCATTGTGGTTTTCATTGCATTCTTTCTTTTGTTATATCTGCAAAAGTATAAAATTCTCCAAGATAAATTACAATTTGATCAATGATTTTAAGCTGGGGCATTCTTCTTGTCTTCCACAAGTCTCCCACTTTCATTTGAGTTATGTTTGCAAAAAGACATCAACCATCAAAAAGTGTCCTCTAGAAAGTTAAATAATTGATATTTGTTATCAGAGTTGCTTTTGCAATAAGTCCAGTCATTTGGCATGTAGTTTCTCAGAGGCATCATTACATGTACATTTTGCTTATAGTTAAATTGTTCAATAGTTCCTCTTGTTTTATGAGTTAGCCATGCCTCTTCTTATTTTATGAGTTAGTGTATCTCTGACAAGCATGGACAATTTAAACTCTGACGGATTGTGGCTTTGATCTAAGAAAACATTGTGGCTGATCGTATAGGAAAAGTCCTTCTTAAAATCCTAAGGAAATATATATATACACATATGTATGTATATATTTAATAGCAAAAAATTCACCTATTCAGCAGGTTCTAATTTTTTTTAAGAGGAGCTAGACGGTATATCAAATTGACCAATCATTAAATGCTGACACTATAATGAAGCTGCCTTCTCTCATGATTATATCATTCTCTCCATTACTGAAAAGACTTTAGCCCAAGCATCCATTTTATAGTGTTTTCTTTACTAAAAAGTAATATGTTTTACTGATAAAAATAGAACCAGTCTGTTCTTCAGAGTGAAAATCAATTTTCCAAACCTCTGCTATTTTAAAGGCTGGCACAATGGTAAATCTAGAAACCCCAACTAATTTCACTGGTGTTGGATGTCCTTGAAACAAAACAGATGCTGGAGCTCTTTTTCTGTACTGCTCAGTGTGAATTTTTGGATTCTGGAAACCAATTAAAAGTGCTAGAAAAATTATTGGGAGCTTTCACTTATACCACCTTTTAGCCTTTAACAAGCATTAGACTGCTTAATCTTGAATCGATGTAGTGCCCAGAAAAAACCCTCACTATTCATTCCATTCCTTCTGACAGTGGAATTCTAATAAAAAAAAGAAGTGCTGTAAATAAATGGACCAAGACTGAGCTGAAAAATGTGAAAGCATTTGCTTCCAAAGTCTTTATCTTAGGAGTTGTCTCAAGTTTTTAAGTATCATTAGCACCAGTCATGCACACTTTTGATCATGTGACATCCATCTTGGACACAATGATAGAAGAGATTTCTTTCATAAATCTTAAGACTAAATGAACGGATCTCCAGGTAATGAAGGTCTTGACTATCAGTAAAATACATCCTCAGAATGATTCATCTTCAGAAGAACTTATTTCTTCCTGACCTGAGGGCAAATTAAATTTGACACACAGTCCAACAGTGTTTTTAGACTAAATGTAGTCTTAATTAGCACTGTTAGGAGATTATTTTAGTCATCTGTGGCCATGCTGATGACTTAAAAAAATCCTCTGACTACATTTTGAATACTGAATCAGGTGTTACATTAGTAATACTGTGGCACTTATTGTTCACTTTCAGCCCGAGGCTGAGGTACCCTATTGCCTATGGATCTGAGTCCATCCCATACCATTAAAAAAAAACCAAACCTTAAAACACTCCAAACAAACATGGATTTAGATGGCTTTCTTTACCCAAAGAGCATGGAAAAGTTATTACCATATTAGTGAGTTAGGAGTTTTCCCCACTCATAGTACTATATTTATAAACCAAAACTGATTTCCTTGGTGGACTTATAATATGATTCAGTTGGTCTTCACAAAGTGAACAAGTTCTAAATGTTTTGCAGGTTTTTGTAAACATGGTGAAATGGTTCTGCTGAACCCACAGTCCTGGCTCCCAATGAATTATTTAATCCTTACCTTCTTTTTCTTCTCTAGTTTTAAGCCTTCTTTACAGATACAATATTGCATCTATTTATAATCAAGTTGATTTATTTAAAAATATGTCTTTCAGCAAATCTGCCTTCTGCTCTCTCTTTAAATTACCCTGGTTAATGTGGTCTCCTAATCACACTGCTGTAGCTGTATGAATTCCTTCTTTTTTTTCAGAACAATCTGGTATCTATCGTTATGATGAAATTTTAAAAGAAGCAATGTAGCATTAAATTACAAAGACAGGCATTTATGCAACCATTCAAAGTCAATGGCACAAAATGATAGTCTGCAGTCGTGTTCCTCCAGAAAGTATTTCCCACTTGAAATGCCTAGGCTACTTTTTTTGGAATGAATAATTGACTACTGTTGTTTCCTAACATACTGGCATGCATGAAATTCATTACAATACAATCAGCACAACCCTTGCTCTAACTTAATCCTTGCAAGGTCTTCTGGTAGATTTTGTCATGATGCACCAGTGAAACAGAGTAGTCCCTTCAACCTTGAGTCCCTGCCCTAGATCTCATGGTCCTTCTGTAAGGTGGTTTCTGTGTTTCTCCAGTCCTACACTCAAATATATTTTCTTTGTCCTACAGACTCAGAAGCTTGACTAGACATACCACATTGCATATGATCTCCTAACCAGATGCAATAATCAACCCAAAGAAAAGTCACTTAACAAATGGCAAATGAGACAAACCTTTTTCTGATTATTCACTCTTCTCTCATATTTTTCAAGTCAGAATAATAATTTGCAATTATTTTTAATAAAGAATTTTCTCTTAGAGTCTGCACACAATAGCTAAGTACTTCTTCATATTTCTCATCATTCACTTTAAGTTTTTAATGAAGAATCTGAGCCTTTTATTTTAATTCACATCATTAAGATGTTTTACTGACTAATCTGAACATAAACCATAGAGAAGTTAGACAGAAAGAGAAGTTTGGCATCACAGGTAGAAAAAAATAGGTAAATTACTTAAATTAAAGAAAATTTGTCTCTGATGAGTTCTCGTACACTAGGGTTTACTCTGTCTGTGAAATGGTTCTGCACTTTATCTCAGATACTGCTGCAGTCAATGCATCCCTTGTACTGTCCAAGAGTAACTCCTCACAAGATTGGCTGACACCAGGCAGTTAAACAGATATTGAAAAGCTTGCTTAAGACCACAGAGACAAGAGTGTTTCTGCATATGGGCTTATATGAGCAAAATAAAACAATTCAAGAAACTCCTTCCACTTCCATATTTCCATTTCAAAGTTTCCATGCTGTTACATACCTGTAATGTCTATGCAGGTTCTGTTTATGTTCATTAAATACTTGCACAAAGTGAATCTATAAACAGATTTCCTAAACGCCCTTTTATCTGCATCTGGTTAGGAAGCCCATCCCAGAGTGTTACTGGGCCATATTCACCCCTGAAGCATCCAGATGAGGTTGAAATTCAGTCTCTGAATTTGCCATGTTGTTCAAGCGGTTCTGTGCTAATTACTGCACCTCCTGTAATTTAAGGGGTTTTTTTAACTTCGTTAGGAAGAAACCCAGAGTAAACTCCTTTCCCTGTTACCATCAGCAGAAGCTGTTGATGGAATATGCTCAGTCACAGCGGACCAGCCAGAATGAACAGACTGTGGTTTCCTGTTCCAAGGAAGGAAACAATTGGTTTTTCCCTCAAGCATATAAAAGAGCCTGCTGCTTTGTAGGTAAACATAAGAAAAGGTGTGTAAGCCACGTACTTCCTTTTGTAGCCAGCTCAGTCCAAAAAGACCAAGATTATTCTGCATGTATCTCAAATTAATTCAAGATCAAGTAAATCAACAGGAGAATCCAGCTGCTGACAAACTGTAGTTCTTGAAATACACACCATGGCTCTACTTCAGCAGTGGGAAATTTTCCTGGCAGAAGTACAAATTCTGATGACACAAACAACTGGAGAAGACAACAATAATTAATTCTTCTGTATCTGCTTTTGTTGCTAGCTATAAAAACTCTCTATAAAGGTGGGAAATTATTTTTTATGCTGCATCTTCAAAAAATGAAATTGCTTCCTGATTAAAATAAAAACCACAGCCAAGTATGCATTAAAAATCAAAAGCAGTTATATTTCTAGTGATGCTTTTTCTTCATTAGATGGGCTAAGGTGTATCCTGAAAAGCTTTTTTAAAAAAAAAAAAAAACAGGAATGATCATTTCATGCCCTGATATAGATAGTAATCCTTAAAGATATTTCCTACAAATGACATGTTGCATGTCCTCAGTACCCAGATTTGGCAGATCAAAGAATAAAACCTCACGGTTCAGTCACTTTAAATGTTCCACTTTGTCATAACAGATGATTGACAACAGCCACTGAATCTATGGTGGAGTGTTCCAAGTTTGGATACACATCTGCTGAGCTGCAGCTCCCTTAAATCGGAGCTTTCTCATTTGCATTTTAGTAACTCTGAAAAAAATAAATCCTAAAAAAATCTATGCTTTCAGCTTTTAATATCTACCTTTAATTTAGCTTGACTAATATTCCTGACCATATCTCATATTACTTATATTGCTTTAAATGTTCAGCATCACCTGAAAAAATAAGGTGCTTGGACTACACCCCATCAAAACACTTTCAGACTTCATCATGTCTAGGGGAAAAGGTCACAAAATGAATCTGCACCTGATTTCAGGGTGTTACATATCAAATTTGGGCTTTCTTACATTTTAGGGAACCAGAGACAACTTTGGGTAATTGTGGTTTCATGCCTGGAAGTGAAATTGTTATTGACTTTTCACACTCTATTTTATGTATTTTATATATTTTTAATATATATTTAATTTTTTTGTTTGCCTGTAGTTTTAGAAAACACATGTAACTTTAACAGCCATTGAAGTGATGGGATAGTAGATGAAGCAGAGGGATAGAAACAATCCAGGGTCTCATCAGGCCTATTTTTTAAACAGTGTCTTGTCCTGCCCTCTTGCTCTCATATGGATTTTCCTCAATAGTCTGTGAACGGTTCTTTAGCTTTCCTGCACATACTTTTTTGGCTTATGTACTGAAAATCAAACCACCATACCCTAACTTGTTTTTATAATTTCATTTACTTGTACTATCCCTTTATGATGATCAGGAACCACAGAGGGCCTTGAGGTCTTGTGAAACTCTGCAGATAATCCTGTTGGTACAGCAGCACTCCATAGGTCATGCTTCCCAAAGCACAGTCCCCACCTGGGTCAAGAAAGAGGTGGCCACTGAGTTCGGTGGGAGTAGGATGAGACCTTAAGGGCTCAGCAGTGCTGGTAGGAGAGCAGGAGCTCATAGGACACAGTGATGTAGGGGACCTCAGTTTCACACAGCCTTGCAATGTTAGCCTCGCCAGAGAGCCTGATAATCCGCAAATGATACTCTTGGCTCTTTGCACTGTTGCCTGGTAATGAAAGCAGGGAAAAGATTCCAGCAGTGAGCCATCACCCTTCAGTCCTTAAGGGAAAACACACGTATGAAGAGAGGCACACATTTATGCGTGTGCACACATACGACTCCCCATATATCATGAAATGTCTGGCCAGAGCCATGGCTGGCCTGTGGAAAATCTTATCTTGGTTGGATTAAAATATACCTCACCTCTTAAGCCTTTTTCCTTCATGAATGTAGTCATCTTGTTACCTCAGTGAACCGCATTGTATCCAATGCCTTGTATGTATGAAAAATTATATGGTTTAGCAAGGCATTTCATAATCATTAATCTATAGTTAACTTAGCCTGCTGTATTATGCAATACTATGAGGACCAGCTGGGGCCCCACTAACCAGAAAGCACTTTTATAGTTTCTCTTAAGGGCCATTAAATCAACGTGATGAGAGCACAGCTGGAAAATATCCTACAAAAATTTATCAGATCCCACACGATATGTAAAGGGACCACTCTGTGCAACTGCAGACTCAGCACCAAACACTCTCAGCTGAAACTGCAGGTGGAGGAACATTTACAGCACAGCTCTTATCTAGTCCTGAAAATGCCTGCTGCCTCTCCCTTTCCCCTTGTTTATGGGGTTTTCCATTTGAGCCTCTCTAGCTTCTACAATTGCTGTGGATCCCTTAGGGGTAAATTAATGGCATCAGCCGAGCAGCCTTGTCAGCAACAGCCGTGCTGCCTGCTTAAGCCATGCAAGGTGGAACTTCCTAACACTAACACTAAGGCTGGCAGTGCTGCCTCCTTTACCTAGAACACAATCTAGCAGGGGCCTGGAAATTGCACACTTTCTTCCTTCATATTTTGAAACAGAAGGCAAAAAAGAGAAAAAAAGCTATTAATCCCTAAAACCCACATGTTTCACTACTGTTCGCACATCATAGATAATGCAAAATAATTAAGAAGGAATGCTGTAACTGAGTTATAATGTCCTGCAGAATTAACATCTGATGAAATAAATCAGATTAGGAAGTGAAAGATGTATTAATCAGAATAGATCAGACAAAAACTCCCTCACCACTATACCTGCTTCATGGCTGCCTAATGGGTTTTAAGCCTCAGAGCAATTTCTTTAAACCTTTGTTAAATGTCTATTAGGACCTGTTCTTAGGGGTCTGTTGAAGCTAGTGTAGTTTAGGTGTGCATTTAACAGTGTCTGGATCAGGTCCATAAATGAATCAAACGAAAAAATGGTAGAAAGAGAAGAGCTAAGTTTTGAAAGGATTTTGGGGTTAGGGGTAAAAGAGAGGAAGTGCAAGAGGGACATTACAAAATAAATAAAATTAACCAAAACCTCATTTCTGGGAGATTCCAAACAGTGATCCACAGGTATTTTTACGCACTGGTCCAAAGATTTTTTTTTTTTTAAATACACACAGATTATTGCACATGTCTGATAATCACAATTTATGGGTGGGGTACACATTAGAAAAACTCTATATGAGAGGTGTTGTTCCTACCAGACTTTACATTCAAATTTCTGCAAGGCATAGATAAGTGTCTTCCCATTTCTAGGCACAACTGGCTGTGATAAAGCCAGATAGTTTATACATCTAGGCTTATCATGAATGTTTTTTATTTATGTTTCCTTGCTGTCTTCTCCAGAATGAGCAACCCACACAGTCTGCTTCCCTTCTTCACTCCTCTTTATTTGTAATACTGTGCTGTCTTTAAATAAGACACTTATGAAACAGCTGCTCTCTTCAGTACTGTAGAATTTCCAAATAGCTTAGTGCAGCAACTAAAATGAAACAAAGGGGGAAAAACACATTCTGGAAATCTGTATGTGTGTGAGGAAGTGTTTTAAAGTAGAGATGAAGGCCTCTGCCAAATTAGAACTTTCATATTCTATTATTAGAATATTATTAGAACTAGAAAATTAGAAAAAATTAGAAAATTAGAACTATTCACCACAGCTAGCAGCTTTCCACTTGCAAAGGGGGCCATAATCTTAAAGGATCATATTTTGGCAGATTGCACATGGACAGTAATTACAGAATAGCACATAGTCAGCATGATGCACGTATGAAAAATGCATATGGATTTGTAGAATGTGTGTATATATGTACATATTTGAATATATGTTGTGTGATTTATACCATGCATCTTAATCTGTGCTGTATGTCCTATACATATGATACTTAGATACACACATACACACACACACACACATAACATATATCTCATTATTACCATACTGCACTTTGATTAAAATTCCAGAAAGATCAACCCCATCAAGACATATTTTTTGCTATCACCCCTCCAGACAAGGCAAATCTAATTTTAAGTAGCTTTGCAAGGCCAGAGGACTCCCAGAGAAAAGATTAATAAAACTTTTTTCTGAACCACTGAACTCTGTGGAAGATTTGTCACTGTCTTCAATGGGTGCAGGATCAAGTCCTTCTCAGACTGAATAGGAAGACTAGGATCAAACATTAATGCAAAAATCTGTACTTAAGTGGAGAAAGCAGCACCTTCTTCTTCCTGGGATTTCCTCTTAGGATTGTGTACCCATATAGCAGGATATATAGCAGGAGCCACAGGGAACAACTGTTTGGAGTGAGGAGGGGACAGAGACAAGTTGTGACATAACAAGTATCTGCCTCCAGGCAGTACACACAAAAAATTCTGCTTCACACTGTGCTATCTTTTCCTTCTTGTCCTTGCATCTTCTGGAATTGCACTGAAAACAAGTCAAGGTCTTCATGGGAAATCTCCCCTTACTATGCTGAAGACTAGAAGTCTAACACAAATGAGATTCAGGGCATGGCTGAGGACAGGGGCAGCTGGTGCTCATATTCAATAATTCTTTAAGATTTTATGCCTCCCCAGTGGTATTCTTTGTGTGTGTAAAAGGTTCCACATTTTCCACAGAAAAGAAGCTTTAAAAAGAGCCTCACTTAGTTCTCCAAAGTGCTATTGGTTCTTAAACATATTTTGACAGGCTTGCTGCTGTTAAAATATATTGACATAACCAAAGCAGAAATACGCTCTGCAGTAGTACATGGTTCTTTTTACTGAGGAAATCTGAAATGAGTTTCCAAACCCAAAGCAGGGGAAGTACTGAAATTTTTGAATTTTAAAAACACAGAAAGTGAAACCTCCCTAAGGTATACAAAAACGTAGAGGGAGAAATTGTATCTTCCCAAGATTTGCCAAATGAAATGGGAAGAGGGGGAAATAATTCTTTGCAGAAACAAAAGAGAAAACAGAGGAGAAAATCCTGGGTCACGAGCACCAAGCAAGCAGCAGTGTTGCATGTTACTGCATGCAACCTCTCCACAGGAAATGCAGCCTTGCACAGGATGCTCTTGGCTTGTTGGACCAACACGTGATACACAGGAGAAACCATCAAAAAAGTTCTTCTATGATTGCACAATGATATGCGCCACATTCATAGCTGCTGCAATATGTCAGATTTATCAACTCTGTGAAAAATCACATTAGAATCCCAAGGAGTTGCAAATATAATCCAGTTTGAATTCATATTTCACTATTAATGGCAACTAATGAAAGAAAAGACAGACCCTAACATTCCTACTATTTCAACTTCCAAGAGGATGTCTTGCTGTGTTAATCCTTATTCATATCCAGACCACCAAAATGTACAAAGTGTTCATATTCCCTGAATAATATTTCAAGAAAATATGTGGGTAATATTACTTATTCACCTCTGTTGAACATAATCAGGGCTTCAATATTATTTCTTTTAAGATTTCTCTAAATATTTCATGATCCCTTAGATCAAAATCGGCTCTTTGCAATTTTGATCCCATCTGTTCATTTTCACCCAATTTCTCATACTTTAAAGAGTATTTTTCAAGGAGGAATATGTTTTTTCTCTTCTTTAAATACTTCCTCCTCATCTTCCATCCAAAATCAATATTTTTAATTAAAAATAAATTTGATTCTGGGCTTCTGGCAAACTCATAGGTTTGTTCTTGAGACTTTACTGAATATGAAAGAAAATCTCAAGGTGTCTGCAGAATTAAATTCCAGAGATAGTAAAAAATTGTTGCAAGAAATTTTTCAAAGCTAAAAGTTGAAGTTTCTTCAAGTGTTGGCCCAAAAGCAGTGAAATACATGGGTAAGCTAGGGACAATGAGTATTAAAAAAGATAACAAGAAGAGAGAACACGAATCTTCCTAAGTCCATTGACTAAAGTTTGGAAATTCAGAGGAATTCTACAAAGCATTAGTTATTCTACTTGAAAATAAAAAAGTAATGGTACAAGGATTTCTCCAGTCTCTGATCCATATCAGAGGGATTCAAAGAAGTCTTACTTAAGCAACAGAACACTTTGTTTCAATACAACTGATAATTTAACTAGACCCCTTGCTCATAAAAAGAATCCGAACATATAAAACCTTTTAAAATCTGATGATTTAAGAAAACCACAACCCCAAACCTGGTAACAAATAATCTCTAAGTGAAAGAGTGCTTATTTGCTGCTGCTAATTGGTGCTGTCCAGTATGTGGACTCAAATTCTGTGGCATAAGTTCAACTTGCAACTCACCAAAGACTCAGCCTTCACTTTCATGGGGATAGTCCAAAAAGCCAGAACTCAACAAATTAAATTAAATGCGCAGTTACAGCAGCCTCATCTCTTCTGATTGTCATGGGTTAAGTACAGATCCCAGTTCAAGGAGATAGGTCTTGTATTACATCTCTGATGTCAATTTCCTGTCAGTGAAGTTTTCTCAACTGTCTGGTCACAAACATTCCCAAAGCACACAGGACCTTATGGTATACCAAGAACTTTCAAAAAAAAGCCATAAACAACCAGTTTCCTCTTCTAACGTGAATCAAGTTCCACAAAAAACCTCAAACGAAACCAAACAAACAAAAATTACTAAAGCAAGAGTAAGTAGTTCCCCTTGAATTCCTTCCTTTTATTAAGGCACACCTGGTTTACACTGAAAACCCAGTGAACAGAGTAGTCAGTCATGATTTAGGGCACCTGCCTTTAGCTGCCAATTCTCTCTGGAAGGAAAAGAGTACTCAAGTACCAGGATAATTTTGATATATTCTATGAAGAAATTATTTCATGCCAAGTTACACACATCTCATATTTTTATAAGGGACAACTTACTGAATTTAGAAATGTAATCCAAAGTAGAGAAAACTACTGTCTTTCAAATTCAACTCCTCTGTATTATCTGCATTGCACGTTGCTCACTGATTGATACACTACACAGTATATTGTTTTTCATGGATGTCATGCTTACATCTCTCTCCCTTTCTGCTTTGTAGATTTGGCTTGGATATAGGTACTGTGAATTAGACCACTGCTGTGTCCAAATATTATTGTGATGCGAAAGGTCAGATTGATGACCCTTTGAAAATGTCTCCTCAGTCCAAGAATCTGTTCCACTACTAAGAAATGGACATTCCTGATGACATGCTGTTAATGCACAAAGGAAAATCTGATCAACTCCCTCCTTCACTCTGCTTTGCAAATGACCTTCTGCTTGGGGATGCATTGTGTAAGCAATATTTCTTTCCTGATATAAGGAACATTATTCAAAGTGAAAACCCAGCCTTCCCTTTGAAAGACTTTGGCCTGTGACATTTCCTTTTAAAAATCACATGAGTATGTTGATTGCTGATTCTCATCTTATTTATACACAACCTTTACAAAATCAGTGGAATTGCTATGAATTTATACTGCTGTAAATACTTAAACACAGTGCTGAGAACTCATTAGAGCTGATATTTTAAGCTATTAACATGATGGGCTGGTCCTTAATTGACCATGAGATCACACTAGCAGGCAAAGAGCCAATGAAAAATAATTCATTTTTATGCACAACTGCCTGAGCTGTTCTAATTGTATTTAGTTGTATTTAGTTGTATGTTGTCATTTGGTAATAGGATGAGAGTTTTTTGGTGTCAGTACCATGAAAGACTTATTACATCACCTATCAATATTTGTTCATGTAATACACATTCATAAAGCTGTGGGAATTTAAACAGGTGTATCCTTCATTAGAGAGATATAAAATGTGTTACATACGCTTCTACTGAACACTTTGGGCACTAAACTGTTCACTACCTTATGAATTGAAACCTAAAAGAAGAGAAGTTGAGAATAACTTATCATAAGAAATATGACTCAAATAAACAGAAAAAACAAACAAACAAAAAGCCTAACAAAACTAAATTAAAAGTTTTCTCCTAGGTTCAGCAACTTTGGAGCAATTTCCCCTACATAAGTCTAAGTAGCAGAAATTGCAAGTTAGTTCAAGAGCTTACAGGTCGTAAATGTAACTACATGACAGAAAAATAACATTAAATATTCACTTCTGAATAAACCACTTACAAAGAAATATTTTAAGGGTAGTTTATACATTCTTAGTTTCTTACATTATGTAAGTACTAAAATAGAAACTTTCCCAAATGACATGGAAAGAGCATCCACTATCCAATTCACCTTTAAAGGCTTAAGCTATACAACTGTGCTTGTATGTGTTTTGGCATTTTCTTCTCCAAAAAGTTATCAAATGGCAGCCAGAGGCTGCTTAAGGTATGGGGTCTATTTCTCTCAGGCTGTCAATCATGTAGCAGCTGCCATTCGTTTACACATTTGTTTGGAAAAAAGGATGTCCTGTCTATTTTTTAAACTTTGTGTGAATAATTCTTTTAGGCAGGACTAAGAAGCACTGAAGAAGGAAAAGCAGTTCCCTAATCCATTGATGTCAGTTACTTTACACTGCAAAGGAAGGAAAGGAAAGTCACAAAAGAAAAAAAGCCACTTCTCTACAAGCACAACTGCATTTAGAACAAATTTTTCAATCAGCATTCTGGTCTGCTTCCCTAGCAACTAGGAGAGAGACTTTAGCCTGGGAACTTGAGAAACCAGATTGCACAGCAAACAATCCCAGAGGAAAACCTTGGAATACAATTTTGTAGGAAAGCATGGATGATGGTGATGTTTGGTACTGCCATTATTCTCCATCTGTTTGGAGTGGGTTTTGATAGCACAGCAATAGAATTTCTGTGATGGTATTGTAAGAGCCACTGGCACTGTCTGGAAAAATACAACATGAAAGACTAATCTAAACTGATCAAAGAATGAGAAGTCATCTGGAATAAATTCAGAGCCTAAAAGGGAAGGGACATTTTCTTTGAGGACCCTTACCTGGATTTGCACAAATAAGAATCTGAAAATCTGTGCTTATGGAAATTCTTTACATCTGCCACTGATGCGGCTCTAGGTGTCTTTATGTTTCTGCTTACAGCTGTTCAGATCAGCTTTGAGAGAGCACATTTGAAGCCAGAAAGTACTGTACTATCTAAATAAAAAAATACAGCACAATTTTGTCAAAGGAGAAAGGAAATCTAAAAATGAAATTAAAAGGTACCAAATGAAAATGCAAGCTTGTTTTGGTCTTTTGGGGGAAAATGTATTGATATTGCCTGTGTAAAAGACTATGTTGAGCATTGCATGCTTTAAAAATTCAAGTTTAAAACAAGCCATTAAGAGTAGTTTTCAGCTTTTTTAATTAACATTTTGTAACTAGAATTTAGAACAAAGTTCTGAAGCTTTCCGTAAAGCAGAATTTTGGTGTTAATTTAGTTATTTTTCTGGCCCACACTGAGATATAATGTTCATAGCATATAAAACAATTTTAATATTTGTAAAATTCATAGAGAATAACTGCCAAACTCATAAGAATCTTAGAAATAATTTATCACTTTTAGAAAACTCAAGGAACTCCCCACAACAATATTAGTTGAATCTAACAAGAAAATAAATTAATTTTAATATCCAAAGACATGACAGACATTTCATTATTTAGCATCACATCTGATTGCAAAATAAAAAACCCAAACTGAAAGCTGCTTAAATGCCCATCTTTTTACCAGTTATGTTAATAAGACAGATTGTAGGAATAAAAATAATTGTAATACCAAGAAAAAGAATTCTTTACTCCAGCATAATGTGTTCAATATTTGCCAGTAATGGATGTAGAGGGACATTATAAGAAGATAATTTTTCTAAAATAGTCCTTTCTCAGGCTTTCCTTCCAATGCACCATCACTTAAGGACTTGCTGAGGCAGAGTTTGAAGCCTGACCATCAACTGCAAAAGCCATGGATAGATCTGTTTTCCCTAAAGACACATAATTTTTTTTGGACTCGTTTATACTGTGGGCCTCCATAGCATCCTGTGGCAATAAAAGCAAACATTTGATAATGTATTTTAATTAACTCCACTGATTTTTCTGGCCCAAGTTTCAGTCCATTTCATCTCGATCCAAAATATTTCAGCTGTGGAGGAGGAAGTGTTAGATTTTTTTTTTGAGGGGTTTTATTTTTATAAGAGCTTGCTAGAACAAATAAGGATAGCAAACTAGGATTTTATTTGTGGATGTTCTTGTTGTAGACCAAAAGACTTTTGAAAACATCTAACATAAGATTACTTTTAATGAAAAACAGAAGAATGGGAAAGTGAAGTCCTGATTTGAGTTGTAGCTCACACCATATCATGTGTAAGCAGTCATTGCACCACTGGATCTTCAAAATTTTATGGGTAGTGGACCTCAAATATATCCACTTCAGATCAGCCTAAGATATTGATAGGCACCAGACTTTATTATTGTTATTCCAGTAGAGCCATGTGCAATCCCCTTATGTAGGGGTTACATATACCTACATAAGAGATAAAGGACCAAAACTAAATTTGGCTCAAACTGTCCAGATACAAAAGGTGGAAAACTCAACTGATTCCAGAACATTTTCTAGGACTTCAGAAATGGTAGGGAAGATCCACTCAAACAGTTTTTATTACTCCAGAGAGAAAAAAGAGAAGAATTAGAAGGTAGATATTCTCCCAAAGATTTTAAATTTTTTTAAAAAATAAACTTTTGCAGAAAGTATGCTTGTTATATAAGAGAGCAATTTCCAGTGCAGTACTAGCCAACACTGATTGCAGCTACAAGTTGTCCTCTTTGGTTTTGGTTTTGGTTTGTTTGGGCTTTTTCTCTATAATGGCAGCCAAATTATATCCTATTATAACAGGTTAACCTTTCCTTTAGTATCACCAGATATAAAAATTAAACTGAGGATGCTGTCAATTCCCTCTTAGTGTCAGAACAGGAGCAACCCCAAGACAACTCTAAGAAGGGACATGATATGCCAGAGGAGGACACACCGGCTGGATCTGACAGATATAAAACATGCTTATGTGGTGTCAGCAGGCAAAACCACTGCTGAACCTTTGCAGTCAGCAAGCAGGGTTTCTCTAGCTGTAGGGACAAATTTCGGGGGACTAGGCCATGACTCCATCATCCAAGTCCTCCCTCTTTTGTGTGGGAGTACTAGCAAGCTTCAGGATAACAATCTTAGTCTTCCACAATGGTAAGAATTTTAGATGCTTTCATGCGGGACCTTAATAAAAAGTTGTATTGCCCACATCCTTTACTTTCAACAGCATACCTGCAGTTATGAAGTAGGGATAACCACTGTCTATCTTAGTAAATGAGATACACAGAGATTTTCTCTGGCCACTGGTCTTTGGAGAACTGGCGAGCGAGCCAGTGCATGACACGGACTCAAGCAGTGCAATAACCCAAGGACCTATTGTCTAAATCCTTTGAAAGAATCTGGCACAGCATTTGGTCTGCATCTGTTCTCCCTGTCTCCCTGTGGCCAAGGTATAAAACCTCTGAATGCAAAAATGCAAGCTTGGAAAAATCAGTGCAAAACAAGTCCACTTCATAGTTGTAGGTCACCATACAACAGAAAGGACACAGAGACATTTACATTTCCTATTATTCCAGCAACATTGAGAAGAGGCTTCTGCAGTCTATTTGTCCATTCAGCTACATGCCACCCAAATAACACTGGAACACAGTCACTCATTTCAAGCAAACACAGTGAGGGGACAGAAATTTTAACTAATAAAGTTCTTTGGTTTCATGTAAGTCAGCAACTGACTTATAAAATATATGCACATTTGAGTTCAACTAGGAGCAGTTTCTGTAAAATTCTGTCCAGGCAGAGAGTTTAGAAGGGGAGAAGGAAGCCAGATTAAAGAGTGTGGAAAAGAGAGACAAGAATTAGGGCAAAGCTGAAGGCAAGGGGGGAGGATAGAAAAGCCCTCAGAGTAATAACTCATGGAGTGTAGGTGAGAGGGAGAGTGAGCCATAAAAGTGGAAAAGACAGATTCAGAGAGAGATTACTGTGGTGCAAGGGGAAGGAGATACACTTCCATTGCAGAATAGGCATCACTTGTTCAGCTATTTGTGGAATAACATGTCACATTTATGGTGGTTTGGAGAGGAGATGAAGCATTTGGTCCAAGTTTGGAATGAATGTGTGAATCAGGAACAAATGGAGTTCACAGTCCAGAGAGGGAATATCCTCAGAGCATCCCCAGAAACTTTATTACAGACATCTTTCAAAGAGAAGACTGGAGAAAACTGTCTCTTTGGCTCCTTCAGTCTGAAGATATATTCTGCTACTTTCCATTTAGCTCATCAGTTTTGGAGAAATAACATCAAGTTAAACCAGGTTCTTGCATTTGCAATTTCCAGCTCCTTCTATTCTGAATACAACTGCAAGAGGAGCAAACTGCAATTAAATTTAGCACCTTTTAAATATTTCATTTCTTTTTTATAGGTCTAATATGCAATAATTGGCAGAACAGCTCATTTGAAAATGTGTGATGCCAAAGGAAAGCATTCAATATCTTTCCATTCAATACTCTGAATATTTTCTCACTCCAGGGTGTAAAAACATTTGTTCTTGATTCACACAGTCATACCAAATCGTTGCCAAATTATGCAAAGAGCTGTCAGATTTAATGGTGCAAGCGTCTTATTCTTTATTATGGGACTTGGACAAATAAAAGCAATACATTGTAAAAATAGGTAGCAAAGCTACTGCCAAAAGTCATCACAAGAAGATGTTTTTATAATATTCTGTCCTGTCTGCATTGCCTCTCTCAGATCTCAAGTCCCCTTAGGGTCTGAATTTATTTTGCAGTGCACCTGTAAAATACAACCAATAACTACTATTTTCATTTTATATATACAAACACTTGTCTCACAAAGGTACAGCCTCAGTTCAGTAATATACTCATAGAATCAGAGAATATCCTGTGTTGGAAGGATCATGAAGTCCAGCTTCTGGCCCTGCACAGGACAAACTGAGCAGTAACTCACCAAGCCAGTTACTTGATCTTAAGTACAGAATGGTCACAAAAATTTTTGTTTTAAGGTCCTTCTGAACCAAAGTCGCAGCACCATTCCTTTGGTCTAGCAGAAAAATGTGTGCCATGCCATGCTAGGTATGTAATATACACCCACTTGCATGGTCACATGTAGAACCTTGGGGAAAACTTAATCTTGGGTTCAAAGAGAAATAGAAAAATGAAACAAAACTAATGAACAAACAAAACTACCACCTCCAACAACAAAATCAAACTGTTCTTAAATTTAATTTTGCTGGATTGCTTTCTGCTTAGTATCCTTTCCAGCCCTGTGTCCAAGTCTTTCATGAAGATGTTGAAGAGCGCAGGGCCTAAGATGGAACCCTGGGGAGACCCACTAGTGCCAGGTCCCCAGTCTGATGTCAGCCCGTTCACTGTAACCCATGAGCCAGTTGCCCACTCAGGGCATGATGTGTTTAGCCAGCTGAATGCTGAACATTTTGTTTAACACCATGGACAAAGCGTCTTTGACTCTCCTGCCTGCATGACCAGGTAATCACTTACAGCTGGATCATATTGAAATTGATTTCATCTCAAGGTCAGAGTGAGATATGATCTGTAGCTGAGTACAGAAGATGCCCAAAAGGTTTATCATGTCCTTCCTCTTCACTCATGCTTCATGATGCTACAAAATGATTGTTGTGGGCCTCAGAAAATCAAGCAGATATTTTAAGAATCTGGAAATAAATAAGTATGACAAACCCCTCCCAAAGTCAGAATAAAAAGACCACAATTCAGCTTATACCTAAATAATCTGAAATGATAATTAAAAAAATGTTTTCTTCCTTCCTTCCTTCCTTCCTTCCTTCCTTCCTTCCTTCCTTCCTTCCTTCCTTTCTTCCTTCCTTCCTTCCTTCCTTCCTTCCTTCCTTCCTTCCTTCCTTCCTTCCTTCCTTTCTTCCTTCCTTCCTTCCCTTCTTCCTTTTTTTAACATACTTACAAGTATGGGATTTGAATTCTGACATTAGAAATGCACTTCCAACAACAACTATATTGTTCATCTAGTGAATACCACCAGCTTTCAGCCATTTCAGTCTTTCTTCCCAACCTGTAGTCATTTTTGTTGGCAGAGATACCTTTGCAAGATTTAATATGTAATAAAAGTTAAAATAAGGATATTTTTCAGATTCCACTTGAGTGTGTCAGGAAACCGGGAGTGAAAGATTTATAGTTTTGGGTAAAATATCTAGTTAAGAATTAAGCAAAGCAGCACTTTTTCACCCCAGATTTAAAAAAAAAAAAACAAAAAAAAACCAACACCCTGGTGTTACAGTCAATAGTATGTTTTTCCATCTACTTCTAAGAGAAGAAGATGATCAGATCTCAAGATGTATATGGAAAGGGAGGGAAACTCAGTGATATGACTAATTTACAGCTTTTAATGGGAAGGAAGGCACCTCCCAAAGTCACAGCAATTTATTTGCCTTGATTAAGAAAGGTGCAGTACCCCCCGTCAGACACCAACATGACATCATTTGCAATCCTCCTCCAAACAATCTCTGCATGCAATAACAATGAAAGGGCTGTTGAGAGAGGTAACCCTGGAATATTCTTTGTCCCTAAACAGAAAGATCACCATAGGTAAACACCCTCTCTTCCTCTGGCTAATTTGAACTATTAAAAAATTATCTCTAGACTTGCTCTTAACAGATCTACAGAAACATTGGAATACTTTTTAATTAAATTTATAGTTCCAGAACAGTCACTGCAGTGAATATATCCAAGAATTAGTCCTAAATTAGGATTTTCCAAACAAAAATCAAATCTTACACTGTCCTGTGTTCTCTCTGAGTAATTGTATTTCACATGAGAAAAATGAACAACTGGGGATTTGGGTCAAGTTATATTAACAGGTTTTCTTTCTCAACTTCTTAATACAGGATATCTTTCTTTCTTATTTACAAGTGCTAAGAGTGCTGTTGGTTATATTGCTCAAGTTTTTCCTTTCCAAGCAGACAGCACACTTTACTTTTTGACCCTTTTCCACCCTCCTGTCCTCAGCTCTAGTGCTATAGTATGACACTGGCTTTCTTTCTCAAAAGAAAGACAGAGAGAGAAAGAGAGAGAGGAAAGTATTTTTCCCTAAAATAATAGCTCCCCTTTTGGCAACAAACAAAGGAGAGAAAAAGTACATCCAGAGAAACTGAACTCTTTAAAAGTGCTTTTTTGCTGTTTGATGACACAGGCACAAAGCCAAAATTCACCCATTGTACTTCATGTTCAAAATTTCTTCACACAGCTCTAAATTGCTGACAGCTCTTTAGCTACAGCCATGCTACCGGGCGCCATTATAATAGTTCACCATACCATTATGATGTGTCAGTGTTTATGACCTGTATCCCAAAACTGGATGACACTCAAGTCTATTGACTGCCCATAAATCACTTTTTGGAAAAGATATAAAGTTCTGAGATTGCAAGTAGAATTGTTATTGCTCAAGTGGCCCCATCTAATCTTTTTTTCATTGAAAACACAGAAAGGTTATGGAATCATAAAGCCCGTGTGGAACAAAACACAGAAAAATACTTATTGTTCTCATATAGAGGAACACACATAATACCCGTAGTTGTATGAAGGCCCAGAGGGCTTTTTTTATAGGTTCATGGTTGAATTTTTTTATTGCTACTGAATAAAGTGTTCTTGACATAAGTATTTGACCTCTAACACTAGCAAGATTTCCTCTTGGTGGCCATTAGAATATAAATCCTACTTCAATAGATCATAGAATTATAGAATCACTGTGTAAGCTGAGTTGGAAGGGACCCATCAGGGTCATGTCCAACCCCTGGTCCTTCACAGGACACTCCAGAAATCACACCATGTGCCTGAGAGTGTGATCCAAATGCCCTTCGAACTCAGTGAGCTGAGGTGATTTCACTTACCTCAGCCTTGAAAAACTTGAAGGCATCCTGAGCAGAGTAATCTTCTTCAAAATCAGTGTTAAAAATGACCAAAATGGGAACAGCAGGAAAAGCAGAGTGAGGGGTTTCCTGACTCCTTCGGGCTTCTAGGTCTTCAGTTAGCCTGCCTGAGTAATGCCTGTTTCTATAGTCAGGCAATCAAAAGAATAATGTGCTTAGGGCTGGGATTACCTCTCCCTCATCTGCTCAAGCCTACCTACTTGCATAGAACTAAGCACACTAGTCCTTTGAAGAAAAGATGAAATTACTCTTTATTTTTATTGTGAATGTCCTCTGAGGATTTCAGTAGTCACATTAAGCTTCAGTTGACAGTTAAAATTGAAAGTTTGGAAGTCTTTATTGGTGCCATTCTTAATTTCATCTCTGTTTTTTCTTGTTTTTTTTGTTTTTTTTTAATGTATAAAATCGGTTCAACTCACCATAGCTTCTGAGGACTTTTAATTAAATCATATAACTGACTGGATTAAAAGGCATTTATTCCAGTTTTGCTGCACATTTTTCAGAATAATTGCCTATAAATACTGGCTTAGCAGAAAGCTAAGTCTCCTGATGTTTTTCTGAGTCTTACTTGTGTTTTCTGCATATCTCTGGTTCTCTGACACTTTCTATTTTTAAGGTAGGATCACATCTAAAACATCACTTTTCCTCCTCTATGTTCACAGGGATATTCGGCGATCCTGTGGCAAATAAGACAGAAAGCCAAGAAAAATACAACATTACTGGCAACAAAGTGCTATCAGAACTTCAGTCCAATGAGTTCTAACAAGTTCTGTGCCTTTGGTTCAATTTTTCAATTATAACGGTTGTTAAGTCACACCCCTTTGAGTTATTTTCATGATAAATCACTTAGTCCATTTGGAAAGTTCCCATTCCATTCTGGGAACCACTTCCAGCGGCTGTCAGGAGCCCGCGCCCTGTTTATGAGATAGTCCCACTGGACAGCAGAAAACACACACAGACCATGGAGGCACCATTGTGACTCTTTCTGTACAAAATTTATTCTGGTTTCAGTGGCAAATTACACTAAAAGCCCAGAGGGAAAGCCAGGCAAGAGGCAGAACATGCACTTTTTGCTGCCTTTCTGCTGAACAAAGGTTGGGGGACCTGCAGCATCTACTTACAGGCAGCACCTGCCATTTCTTTGAGGAAAGTCCCTCACTCTCAACCACCATATTTGTTCAGTTTAGGTGAAAGAGCTGTTTAACAAGGCTTTTAAGTGACTGTAGCACATGAGACATCCAGATTGCAAATTGTTTGAAAAGTTGGTGAAAACTGGCTCCTGGTACCCTGTTCCTTCACCAGGATCTTTCCTTCTTGTCTGTGTCAGAGAGAATGTACTCTGCTGACCCTCTACATGCCTGATCTGTGGGTAGAGAACTGAAGCCACACTGGTCTTACAAGGATCTGTTTTTCTCCTTCCACATCTTCCTCTAGTAACTGGGAATCTTGCCGTGTTTCTCAGAAACAGGAAAGGGAAGAAAAATCATGAAGTATACAACCTTGAAAGTAGTAAAGATACATAATCACTACCTAGCAATCACCTTTTTATTGAGAAGAAAGTAAATATCAAGTTAACAAATACCAAAGATAAGCTGAAAGAGTGGGGATCAGATGGAAGAACTACAGAAACCACACGTACTCATGTCAGCTACAACTAGCAAATACCTGATGGCACTGCTGACCATGGATTTCTGTGGAGGCACAGTGTATGATGTTCTTCAGAAAGATGTTAGTTACAGTGAATCTAACTCTTCAGGCATGAAAGATAAAGCCTTCTAATGCTGATGTAGTGAAACACTGAATCTGAGATTAAAATATTTTCTTTATAAGTATGGTATTTGTACGTAATCTAAAAATAAAGCACAAATGATACTGAAGACAAGAAAACGCCATCTACTCATACACCTAACATGGAAACAGCAGAGAGACTGAGCAAGTCTGACCTGGTCCAAAAGAAACAGCCATTTCCAGTGTGTTTCTAACCTTAGCAGAGAGCACTGCAGGTTTCTAAAATAGTTACAGGGATGTGCATGAAGAACAATATGCCATGTCACGGCTGGATGGTGAGAACAAGGCAGAGGAGAGCTTGCAATGGAGCGAGTGACGAAGATGGATTGGTTTGAGTGATGTTTAAATTTGGTTTATTATGGGGCTGCGATTGACAATGTTGCAAGCTGCTCACCTCCCAGAGAGATAGGCATGTGGCCCATTCTTTGATTTCATAAATCATCCAGGAACATACCCAGAGCATTGACCTTTTATGGGGAGGGAGCTCAGGGCATCTAGCATAATTTAACACCGGCATGTCGGATGGTGTCCAGCACAGTTTAACACTCCTTAACCTCTGCCTCATTAGACATCTGTCCTGTCATTTATCTTTCTGTTTACTTTTCAAGTGATATATCATTGGTAATAACTAAGGAATGGGCACTGATGTTACTCTCCATGGAGCTGCCATTAGTCAGCTGGAAGTCAGGTCAGCATCTCTCTGAAACTGGTACACAGAATAACTTTTAAAGGATTTCAGATATTCTTTGCCAAGCAATTTCCTCCTGGCATGAGCAGGTAGCACCCCTATTATATGATCTTTTATTTATTTTTGCTCTTTCCAGACCAGATTTTAGGAGTTTTTAAAACCAGCAAGTATTATTGCTGTTGGTAATAAGACCTGGATTTTTTTCAGCAGAAACTTCATCCCATCTGTGACAACCATGGCTAAATAAGAAGCCAGCAGGGAAATAGCAGGGTCTTCCATTCCAACCACACACATATATAATATATATATATATATATATATATATATATATATATAAGCTTCTATATGGAGACAAATACATATACACACACGCATGCCTACACTCTTCCCTCCTTCCTAGGTCATTGCCATAATAGCAGATATTAAGACTCCTTTTTAAATACAGATTAGCACATTAATATTGACTGAATATAGTAGATTTCATTTATGCTGCCTTTCTTTATCAAGCAGCAACTATTTGTCCAACATTTGGTATATTGTGTTACATTCTGGGAGGGGAATAAAAAGCAAAGAAAGCATGGGGCCACAGTGAAGGGAAAATGAAGTATTAAACATTTTTTCTGTGTTGTGTAACAAATGTGTTGTGATTCTGGATGGGAAGCAAATTCCAGCAAAAATTCTTCCATGGTACACATGGTACTAAGCATGAATTTGGATTTCAAACAGATTATAAAGAAGGTACAAGTCCGAAAGGACCTGTAAATTTTAAAAAGGCATTCCAGACTTGTTTGTACTGAGGATATTTGTGAGTCAGCTTTATAACAGCTGTAACACCTTGAGAAAATATTGATCATGTTTTGTTTAGCTGAATATCAATATTTTGCTTTTAAATCCATCATCACATGAAATATATTGAAATTTTCAGCAACAACAAACAATTTTATATGAACAATATTACCACTGAGACACAGATTGAGATAGTTAAGGAACCCACTGGCTGACCTGAAATGTCCTCTATTTAAACACACACATACACACAATGAAAACTTCAGAAAAAAAAATCCTAAAAAATATGAAATGTCCCGAGAAGCTGCATGAGAGAGGTGTCCTTGAAATTTTGATTTTAGTGATTAAAAAGTCCAAAGTGATGGGTGGCAAGCCTGGCTGAGGCAAGCACAGCCAAGAAGGAATTCACTGGGTGGGAGGGGATTTGCCGGAGTACCAGAAGCTTTGCTTTCCAGATGTACTTTATTTATAAAGAGCTTAATCCTTTTAAAAATACCTACATCCCACACAGATTCAGCATTGCTTTATTGCTTAATTAATACCATCATTTTAGGTTTTGTCTAACACCATGATCAGAGAAAAAAGCTACATGCAAATGTTGCCAGATCTAACAGGACACAGTGCAAGAGGTTTTGCTATCATAAACAAGACCTCTGCTCTTTCACTGCCTTGTTTCATGCTGCGCAACTGGACATTTAGCTGTAGTTTTTTGAAAATTAGTATCATTTAAATGGAGTTTAAAACTTGAGGGCTTCCATCACCTTGACTCAAACTCTTCAGCTACTTCATTACCCGTGAGAAAACTGCATGTACCAGTGAGCCACAGGGATGCCTGTGCACTAGAGGATGCATTTCTGAAAAGGTAGAGTGGTCAGAACAAATCCAGCAGGGTGCTCCTAGGAGTGTGAAATTTACCAGTACAAGGCCTGTGTGAAATCTCAAGTATTGTTGGCCATTTGGGTCACCCACGTTGTCAGAAAGGGAATTTGTACCAGAACAGGTGCAGAAATGGCTGCTGGGATGATCCAAGTAACGGAGAGTTTATTTTACAAGAGGAAATTAAAAGACAGTGGCTTATTTAGCCAAGTAGATCCAAGTCTGAGAGGAGATACAGTCACTCTTTGTAAATACAGCTGCAGGATAAACACCAGAAATGGGAAAGAGTTTTTAAATCCAAAAGACAATGATCTGGCACAAGAACAAAGCAGAATTAGAGAGCCATTAGGAAATTCAGGCTGGAAACTGGATATAGATTTCTAGCTCTCATAAAGGTGAATTGCTGGACCTACCAACTTTTTTAGCCTTGTGGTCAGATCCACTAGTAATTTGCAATGGATTATGTAAGATTTTACATGACAGAGTGCAACAGGCCAAGCACACACTGTGCGTCAGTGCCCTTCCCAGACCTTCCAACCCTTTCCCAGACTGCCATGATTGTGAATTAATCCAGACCCTATTTCTGGCTCATATTTCTGCCTTCTCTTCCTTTGGAAACCGGAGTATGAAAGGCATCAGGATGAACGTAACTCACACCATGTCCATATTTCAGTAGTGTCCCCAGGTGGGTGTCAGGAAGCAGTGCCAGCTGTCTAGGTATGTGGCTGAGGGATCTTGCAAAACTCTCTCAGTCAGAAGAAGCCTCCCCCAAATCCATTTCTGCCCAACAGGGGGACTGAACTCTGTACTCATTGCCTAATCATACTTAAGAGCAGCATTTAAATGTTTGTGGGTTTCTCCTAATTAAGTGCCAAAAGTTTTGAGCTTTCTCCTCAGCAAGGAGAGAGTACTCAACCCAGCCCACTCTTGACATAAATCTGATTCCACTAATCAAGGTACATGAGTCAAAGGCTCTTCTCACCCTCCCCCCCCCCCCCATTAGTAATAAAATGTAAATCTTTATTTGGAAAGTGCATAATAAATAACAATTCCAACAAAATTCATCGTTTCTCCAGCATTAGCCTATAATGAAATGTAATGATGTTAATAAAAAGCAGGCCATAAACAAAACACTGTTTAGTTCTGTGTTTCTAGTTAAATTCTAAGGCTTTTAATTTTTGTATATTGTAGTAGAAAATGGATTATTCAGAATATTCTAAATCTATAAATGCATGTAAATGACTTGAAAAAAGAAAATTTAGATTTTATACTCCTCTCTTATCATTTAAAATCACAGACAGAGTTACTATAACATATAAAAATATATTATGTTTAGCAAGAAATTTAAAGATCAGAATTCCTGTAAACACTAATGCAATATTTGGACACAATAAATTCAGCTTCCCTTCCTATGTTAATGATATTCTGGGTGAATGCCTGCAGATCATTTACTTTGGAAAACATTCGATGAAAAAGCATGAGCTTATGTTCGGGTTCTGTCAGGATAGATAGCGTGCTCACTAGCCCTGGAACAGACCCCTGCCACACACAGGCACCCACCACATGACACTGAACCTGAAGAAAGTCCCCATCTCAACCTCCCTTCAGACTGGGGTTGCAAAGCCTTGAAACCTGATTCATACCTGGGCAGAATTATCCTCTGCACTGCAGAGAAAAGAAAATGAGTCCCACCTCAACTTGTAAAAGCAGTATTTTTATGTCCCAGATAACTCAGGCAGGAAGGGGTTGGTGGGATATTTTTTTTCTTTCTTCAAGAGATCAAAAGCCTTGTCTTTGGTGCAGTGTGCCTCCTCAGCACACTGAGATATGGCCAGCCCAGTGGGCCAGAACTGGCACCCAGTGTTGGTCTGATGGACACAGCACTCTGGGCTGTCACATCTGATACCTAACACAGACATCTGCACTGCCAGCCTGCAAAACATTGGGTTCTAACCTGTGCTGAGCACAGGTCCCCAAAACTACATTCTTCTAGCCCTAAAAGTGGATGTTTAGCCTGAGGATACAGAGATGGCATGAGTGGGGTGGGGTCAGATGTCTGTTCTGCCCAGTTTGGCAAGGGTTATGAGCACAGTGAGAGGAGGACACTGAGCTGGGGGATCCCTCCAGTCCAACTCACTGAAGGGCTTCATGGCCTTACCCAACCCAGGATAATGCCCAAAGCCCAGATCTGCTCTGTTGATGGGCTTCAGCAGCCCAAAGGACTTTTGACATGAGCTGCCAATTTGTGTCTGAATCACTCTCCAGAGAAATCTCTAAATAACCATACCAACAGTGTGTGAAAATGACCATGAAAGTACATTTTCTGGTCAAAAATGACACTATCTGAATGGTTCTCAAGAAAAATTGTGACTTTTTTCCTTTTTTTAATTTTTTTAAGAAATATTCTTTTTTTTCTGGTTCATGCTATTAACAATCCATGCTGTCTCAGCACAAATGACTGACTGTGGACATGCTTCTCTTCACGTACTGAGACACCAGGTATAGACTCGCTCTGAAATTGTTACACCAGGTTGTTATCTAGACCTGCTCCAAACCACAAGAGAAAATGACAGTGAGATAAGATTGAATATCAGCTTTGCAAAGAACCCTATCAATAAAGTCAGTAGGAAAGGTCTTTCAAAAGATATACAGATCAAATGTCTTATTTTCCTCCAACCTCACCTCCAAAATTTTTTCACCACTTTAGGTTCATCAGGAGTGATATTCCTTGCATAGGAGCTTGTGTCTGTCATTCCAGCGCATGTCCCTCTCTTTCAAAGATGACTTTTTAGTCCTAAGAGTCTGCTGCAAAAATGTTGTAGTTTTGTTACTGTTGCAAAACAATGAATCCAGGGCTGTGAAATTTCTGGCATTCACAGCAAGTTCATTTAGTCTTTGAGTGGTTTTCTGGCATTTTTTTAGTTAGACAACCCTGAAATATTTTTAGATGCATCAGTTAGATTGTAGAAGTTTCCCAACTCCAATTTCTGTTGGAAATCAGCTTCATTGTAATAATAATGGCACAGAAATTTGGAAGGTGCATACATTTCCAAGAAACACAATCAATTCCCAGTCTAATTTAGGTTTCCAGGTGCC
This sequence comes from Cinclus cinclus, assembly GCF_963662255.1. Taxonomy (NCBI): domain Eukaryota; kingdom Metazoa; phylum Chordata; class Aves; order Passeriformes; family Cinclidae; genus Cinclus; species Cinclus cinclus. Next base: position 51,962,822 of record NC_085048.1, on the reverse strand, counting down.
CAAATTACTTGTGAAATTAGACGTCACAATTAAAATCAATTTCTAATTTCAAAAGTTATTTTTCCTGATGGCAAAATATGAAGCAATATCAACCGATGTTGATGAGTTGTTCTTTGTCTAAGGAGGTTATCATTATCATTGTAAAAAAACATTAGAAATTCATATGCTGAATGAGTTTCCACTGTTATGTTCAATATTGTCTGTTTCTTGACTTAACTTTTTGTATAAGTCTGCCATCCATATTTAAATAAAATACATGCATAATTCCTGAGCAAGGAGGTTTTGTACAATAGCAATGTTAAGACATTAAGGGAAGAAGTCTAGACACATGCTGAGTATCATATCATTCCTCATCCCACCACATCCATATACTATAGCTGGATAATTTCACTGTGGCACCAGAAGGCCATGCTTTTCATTAAGCAAAACAAAATCTTCTGTCACCTCCAGAAATACTGTTGCCTTTTCTCCTGCATAGGATATGGCGCAGCTTTTTCTGAAATCTTCAGACTTGCTGACAGAGCAAAAAAGCAAGGAGCCAGATAACCTCCTTCTCTCCTCCCAAAAAAGGCTATTGAGCATACCTAACAGCCCAGAGCTTGCCAATTTTTATCCCATCTTAGAAGAACATCTAACAAATGTATAAACTGCATATTTTTTAAAAATTCATGTGGAAAAAAAATCAAACAAATGCAACGTGTCCAAATGGTGTTGCAGTTATACAAAATAATCTTCTTCACACAGGTTACAAGATGGTGGTTTACAATAAGTAGGCCTATATGGTGAAGATATTAAAGCACTGAATTGTAGGTCAATGTCTGAGCTGATATTAATACAGCCAAAAAAAGAAACTATGCTTTCAGTTGAGGTTTGGAATAAGTGGTGAAGCAGTGAAGCAGAGATACAAGAAGGCTGTTTTGAATGGCAGGAGCTTAAGAGAAGGTGATTGTCAAACCAGTGGTGTTTGGAAAGAAGCAAAAATAAAGACATAGAAACCTAAAAGAGAAAGAGCAATGGTAGTCAGATAAAGATGGGAATGAATTTCTGAGAAAAAATGGCAGAAATCTGGGGAGGACTTTCAAAATAGTATGGAAACACTTAACACTGTAAAGATACTAAAGAGTTTAAAAGAAGAAAACAGGCTCATAATCCAGATGTCTCTCTGTCATTACCTGATGCAGAGTAACAAAGGTCACAGACTCATTGTTTCCCATAAAGGGCACCATTCCACACTATAAAGTCCAATTTCTGAAATACGGGATAAAAGATAATGCTTGGAAGCATAAACTGGGAAATCATTGAGGTCTCCTTTGTACACTGATTTACCAGCTTTTCCAAAGAGCAATATAAGAAACATTTATGAGTTCCTATCAAATATGGCTTCATTTATTTGTAAGAAAGTTCACAGAAAGTACAGGAAGCAAGCTACTTTATTGCTTACATCAAGGGTGGGGGGTGGGAGCAATTTTGTCCCCACATCCTTCTGCAGTAGCTGTATTGTCTGAAGAGAAAAAAGGGAGAGGAGAGGAGAGGAGAGGAGAGGAGAGGAGAGGAGAGGAGAGGAGAGGAGAGGAGAGGAGAGGAGAGGAGAGGAGAGGAGAGGAGAGGAGAGGAGAGGAGAGGAGAGGAGAGGAGAGGAGAGGAGAGGAGAGGAGAGGAGAGGAGAGGAGAGGAGAGGAGAGGAGAGGAGAGGAGAGGAGAGGAGAGGAGAGGAGAGGAGAGGAGAGGAGAGGAGAGGAGAGGAGAGGAAAAGAAAGGAAAAGAAAAGAAAAGAAAAGAAAAGAAAAGAAAAGAAAAGAAAAGAAAAGAAAAGAAAAGAAAAGAAAAGAAAAGAAAAGAAAAGAAAAGAAAAGAAAGGAAAAGAAAAGAAAAGGAAAGGAAAGGAAAAGAAAAGGAGTAGAAGCATTTCTTATTTGCACTTGGAAAAGCCTTCCTCATTAGCTTTCAGACATTAAAAGAATCTGTGTTCCTTGTTAAAAGAATAAATCTTGGCAAACTACCATTGTGACAGAATGGGTTATATCTGTGTCAAATTATGAAGGCTGTGTTGTTATTAGGAGTGCAAACAAGCCAGGACATGCCCAATTACAACCTATTACACTGAATTCATATGGCTGCCAGACCTAAAAAGATTTTTCACACCTCAGGAAAAGGCTAATTCCCAAAAAGCCTACATCCCCTCAGTTGGGGTGTGTTTATAGGTGTGGGTGTAGAGAGACGCACGTGAACTATGCCTGTATTCAGAGTTAGGAGGAGAGGAGCCAGCTCCAGTACAGAAGCCACGTAGGATATGTCCACACAGTCGATTGCAGGCAGATGTGAGCTCCTGTAGCCAGCACTCTGAACTAGCAGGCAGAGTTGTTAGCCATGTTTACTGTGGCACACAGTCATTTTTGAAAGAAACAGAAAACAAGACACAACAGCATTTTAGATCTCTGTCCTGCCTTCCTCATAAAGGTCTTGGGTTCGGGCCTCTCCTTGTCTATACAATTTGTATTGTACTGCCAGACAGCACTTATTAGCTGAGGCTCAGTGCGTTCCTTGCTGCAGTTTTGCAGTCTCCAGACCATATGTGCAACAAACGCTGCCCACAGAAGACACGCACTCACACTAGTACACCACCAATCTCAAACATTCAAGCAAAGCTACTCTGCAGCTCCCAAAATGAAACTAGCCCAGTCTAGCAAGACTGGAAGAAGAATGAAGATTCTGTATCTACCCAGGTATGCCCAAAAATGCCCACCTTTTTATCCCTGCGGCTGCTCTGCTCCTGTGGAACACAAACACTGCTTAGAGGAAACCCTACAGGAAAGCGGGGTGCTGGTCCTTCACTGCACAGTGTCATCACTGACTTTGAAAATTTTTAAGTGAAACGGACCAGAAGGCTTGCTGGCTTTCTTCTATGAAAATTACTGCTGGTTACATTAGTTTCACTGAGCTTTAGCTACAGACTAGAAACCTTATTGCAGCTGGTGCTGCTACACCCTTCCAATGAGATTATGAACTAATTAAAGCAGACACGAGTGCTGGGAGGCATAAAGGATTTTTCATTGGCAGAGTATAGAGTGTCCAGAGCACATCAGTAGCCCTGTCACATCTAAATATTAGGGAGAGAATGAGATCACACTTGAGGGCTCAGAGTCCCAAGACTTGTTTATAACATGATATTTAACTCCCACATGCTGCAAAAGTGAACGATTCACTTTATGTATTATATTTCTTTGCTGAGTGCAGCAAAAGAGTTAAACAAGAAGCTGAATCTACAGTCTGGTACAAAGGTGTGGAATGCAACGTGGAAGCAGCAGGGCAAGTAACTAACTAATGTGCAAGCAAGTAATTAATGAATGTCTGAAATACCTCTGTAACACTGTCAGGGATTTTTTAGATCTTGATTCACTTTACATGAAATCTGTAGGACTATGCTAGCTTTAAAGACCGTGCACTTAGTGGACAGGTGCATGAGACTGACGAACAAGACAATTATTCATGATCATCCCATACGAAATAAAACATTGTTATTGGAACAGTCACCTAACAATAATTCTGCTCTGCCTGAGTCAGGGACTAACTTCAGATGGAGTTTTCCAGAGTGTATGAGTGTTCTGTATATCTGGCTCTTGTGAGAGAACTGTTGGGACAATTCAGTCCCTTTGTCCATCCAAAATTCTGACCTGTAGTGGTGGCATGTCAACAAGAAACAAAAAGTAAAGCCTAATAATTTGAAAGGTAGGGAGAGGAAGAGGGAGAGGGAGAGGGAGAGGGAGAGGGAGAGGGAGAGGGAGAGGGAGAGGGAGAGGGAGAGGGAGAGGGAGAGGGAGAGGGAGAGGGAGAGGGAGAGGGAGAGGGAGAGGGAGAGGGAGAGGGAGAGGAACTCAGTTCTCTCTGAAAACTCTGAGAACTCTGAAAGCTTTCTCTGAGAACTCTCCACTCGAGAGCTCAGACACCAATTTCAGCAGATGGTTCTGTGTCTATCTGGGAAATGCAGCCAGCAAGAGGCCTGTACACCCAAGCCTCATACTGGAAGCAATGCTGAATAATAGGCAGATCCTCTGCTGGATGGGATGTAGTGTCAACATGAGACAGGTGACCATAGAGATAGGCGCTCAGCTGGACTATAAATAACTTCTTTTTAAGGAGGCATTTCACAACCAGGGCCTGTATTTTGTCAGCTTCCTCATTAAGTGCACATAGCTGTACTATGCTATTCATTTTTCTGCTGTCTAGATCTAGGTTAGATAAAGTGCAATGAGTATCTATTTCCAGAGCTGGGAGGAGTTTGGAAGCATCATCTTCAGTACCCTAAGAGGGATAACATGCTCTGTAAGCACTGTTCAGTAAACCATGATGATAAAAAAAAGGAGCATTGACAGAAATGTCAAAAAATAAGTTAGAAATACTAAATACAAACCCTGACATAATACTGTGAGGATGGATGATTATTAAGTGGGAACTCCAGAACAAGTATTCACCCCATTTTCTTGAGCAGAAAGACGATACATAGCCAGGAGTAACACTTATAAAATTTTCCCGCCTTGGCAACAAAATGTACATAAAAGTTAGAGGTGATAAATATCAACTAGCATCCAAAGAACATCAAAAGTAAGGTGTCCATGAATAAGCATCCAAGAAAAATATCTCAGCTGCTCTCTGGGACAGTAAAGCTACAGAGTAAAGCTCTGTGAATGGGCATGCATGTGATACAGCTTATTTAATGAAGGTCTATAAGCTCAAGTCATCTTATATAATCAAATGTAAGAAAAATAATATAAAAAATACTACAATGTTATAAAGATGTGAATAACGTTATATGTCATTAATATCTGCAATAACTTTGCTTGGTTCTGGACAATTTATACCATAATAATAGAGTGAAAACAGAAGTCCAGTGGTGGGTGTTAATTATTATTAAGCACACAGGATAATTCCTGTCCAATAACACAGTGAAAAAAATAAGACTGAAAGCAAGTACAGAGAGGAAACAATGGCTGGCACATATTACAGAGAGTGGAGGTAAGGTCAGGTAGCCTGGGAGGAACTCAGAGAAGTTGTCTTAGCATGTAGGGATCTGGCTGCTGAGACAGTTTAGGAAAGTGGGAGCCCTGAGAGTGTGTCATGTGGCCAGAGACATCAAGGCAACAAGAAAAGCTTCTACAGCTACACTCTGGTGAGACCATACCTGGAGTGATGCATCCAGCTCTGGGATCCCAACACAGCAAGGATATTGATGTGTTGGAGAGGGTCCAGAGGAAAGCCATGAATATGATCAGAAGGCTGGAACACTTCTCCTGTGTAGACAGGTTGAGAGACCTGGACATGTTCAGCTTGGAGAAGAGAAGGCTTCAGATTGACTTCCTTGTGCCCTTCCAGTACCTGAAGGGAGTCTACAAGAGAGCTGGAGAGGGACATTTTATGGAGGCATGGAGTGACAGGACAAGGAGGAATAGCTTTAGACTGGAACAGGATGTGTTTAGATCAGATATTACATTAGATATTAGAATGAATTCTTAGGGTGAAGCCCTTCTAAGGATGGTGAGGCACAGGAACATGTTGCCCAGACAAGCTGTGGGTGCACTGACCCTGGATTTTCTCAAGGCCAGGTTGTATGGGGCTTTGAGAAACCTGGTATAGCAGAGGGTATCCCTGCCCATGGCAGGGGCTTTGGAAGTAGATGATCTTGAAGGAGATGGTCTATAACTCAAACCACTCTCTGATTCTATGATTTGTAGCAAAGCTGTGGCTGAGGATTAAAATCTCCATTTCGGGATGCCCTGGTTTGGATTGCAAAGCTGCTGTTCTGAATCACAGTAAGAACTGAAAATTTCCAAGACGTTCATAAATGAGTATTCTGAAAATACAACTTGATCCAGGAGTATCAGAATATTTAATCTGAGACTCTAAAAACATAATATAAAATCAAATAATGTTGAAATGAAATAAGATTTCAAAATGAAATGTAAGATGGTACTTTTTGTGTTTCTGGAACATTTTTTCCAGTTTTCTTTTGTAACAAAATTATAGTGACTCTGACAGTTTTATTAAGCAATTTTCATTCCAGAAAAAATACATTCTCTACTTGAATTCGGTTTTATTAATAGAGCTGTGGCCAACTATATTCCTACTACTCATTCACTTGAAAAAAAAATAAAAGAAAGAATGATATCCAACAAAATTATCAGGCAAAATATTTAGCACCAATAAAGGCAAGTACAGCCATAAGTTTCATTTCAGTTCAGAGTTTTCCTAGGAATTAAAACCAGATGACATATTCAAAATGGGCAAAAAGTTTCTGTAGAAAACATTTACCAAAACAAAATATAGCATATAGCGCATAGGTCAAACATTACTGATTAGGGAGAGACTTTCTCTCCAAATCAGCTACTCTGGACTGCCTGCTATGGCATTTTATCTGCTTGTCCTGCAAAACTTTTGATGCCACTCAGGTAGTGTGTGAATGGACAGACAGTCAGCCTGCTGCTGTTTGGTCCCCTTTCTGTTGCTGTGCATCCTACGTGAAGTAATGGATATGTTTTGTAGGCTTCATTGCTGGAAGACACTGAATACAACAAGACACATTTGCCCCACATTCTCTGTCCCCAAATCCTTTCATTTTCTCTTTCAGAATAATTAAAAACTTGGCTCACAATCCAACAATGCCCTCATCCATAATCTTACAGCTTGGAAAGACCTCTTTTGAAGATAATTTTCACAGAAACACTTCCAGAGGTCCCCAGTTTCCTCTGCTGACATAGGTCTAGCCATCTCTTTGTACTTTTTTTACTGTGTTTACTTAGTCAGATGAATTTTATGTCACAGTTTGCAAGTCTGCTCATTCCTTTCAGCAGTATTTTCTCCTCTTGTTTAAAACTTGCTGAGTGCCTTCTTACATTTATGAGGGAGCCCATCTACAGTTCAACCAGAACACTAAATATATTATACATTCTGTTTATAACATGTCCCAGAGAATTGTAGTTAACAGTGCAGATTAAATAAAAAAAAAAGAAAAAAAAAAAGAACAGGCTGGAGTGTTCCTTAAAGGAAAGAATTAAGAGAGAAGCTCACAAAAGTGCAATTCTTAGAGGCAGTCAGACAGACACACTTATCTGCTTCTCCAGCGTTACCTCACAGGCAGTAAGACTATGAGCTGCAAAATTTATCAGCTATGAGGTCATTAATAAAGCTGGCCAGTCTCAGTAGTCACTTAAAAGACGATAGTGCTCAATGATAAAGAAAATACGAGAAGATAGTTTTGTTATAGGCAAGCGGCTGACTTATGATTCTGTAGTTTAAGGGATTTTGACAATGCATGCTTTGAAATTTCTGGCCTAGACTATCAGCCAAGGAGCCATTTATATATTCAGGTCATTCCCTCCACCTGGTTTTAAGAATCCAGGAATATGAGTGAGTCCTCGCCAAAGAACATAAAGAAAAATGCAAGAATTTAGATTTATAGTAGAGCTGATGCAGCTTAGTTTGGAGAAATCTCACCAAGCAAGCAAGCTCTTTTCCTTAAGAGAAAACTCTTTAATCTTGCAAGCTATGGAGAGCTTTGCTAATATCCATGGAAAATTCTGATATGAAAGTGGGAAAGTAGCAAAAATTTAAAAGTATAATTATAAGCTATGCTGTCAACACTCTCTTTATTCAAGCTCTTAGCTTGTACCACTTCAGTTTTGTCCCAGTTCCCACTCAAAGGAGCCAAGGGGCAACTGTTCCTGCATGGTGTTGTCATCTGTAATGTATCAAAGAGGACCTGAGCACATCTTGCTCACTAGTGGGAAGGTTTGCAGATCACAACTTTCAGCTAAGGTCACCCATAAAGAAGGAGTCAAGCTGTGTATGTGCCAGGCTTGGAGCTCACACACACACATCAAGTCCAGACACCACTGGTAAGCTCCACTGAACTTGGAATGAGGGCATGGGCTTGAGGCAGCCCCAGATGCAGAAATGTGGGGCATACAAATCTCCCATTGATCACAGATGCCTATGAGTCTGTGACCATAAAACCATGCACAGGCTCCTAAATAAAGTGTCGTTCCCCCCCCCCCTCCCCACCCCCGACCTAAAGGTTTCCATTATGCTACACAGGACCATTGGGAACAGCTTTCTCCTCCCAACACCCACCCCCTCGTGTTTTCCCCCTGCCTCCCTCCCATCTTTTCACACATCCACCAAACAACCACCAACAAACTCTCTGTCCCAGTGCACAGAAGCTGCTTCTTATCAGACCCTTAAATATACATGTCCTAGAGCTACAGGAAAATTACAATCCAAATTGTGCAAATTGAGGGCTACATCTTCCACAAACCAGGCAGAAAACTGCCGAATGCTTGAAGGTATATTTTCACAGTTAACACACACAGCAGATTAGTTTCAAATCAGCTTCCTAATCAGGGTTCCCAGGAAGGCTGCAGGCTCATTTTTCAAAGATGAAGAGAAAAGCTTTTCTGCCACTCCAACTACAGTCCTTATGAAATCCCAGAGCACGAGGCTGGCTAAGCACAGGGTGGGTTTCTCTTTTGCATGTTCCTTCTCTTACATTTCAGGCTACCCCCTTTCTCCCAAGAAACTAAGTACAATGTACATCTTCTTATCACAGTTTGTTTTGTTTTGTGTTTTATTTTCTCATTTTCTTTTATTATGTGAGATGCACTTCTCCAAATACTATGTCACACGAGAATTGATATTGGAGATTTATTAAAACAAATTATACAATTGAAAGGAGGGGAAATAAAAACGTGACACTGGTCTGCCACATTTTTTAACCTGATTACACGATGGTGTGTACCTCCTAATTGTCTTACCTTCTTATAAAGATGGTAGATTGCAAAAAAATTACAGATATATCCCACACTTACTAACAAAGCCTCCTGATTTCCTGCTTCAGTTTAAACCTCAGTTTATAGGACCACTCACCAAAGGGACCTTATGTGGGATACCCCACTCTGTACAAACATCTCTGAAATATTTTTCTCTAAACTTAGAAGTAGACCCTGCACACTTACATGAATGACTCTTCTCAGATGCAGAGCCCCCCCTGTTTTCTTTATTTGCAGGCTGTGGCCTGCGTGGAAGCAGCCATGGGCCCTCAGCCCCTTTGCTGCTGGTGCAAAGTGAACTCCTTGGGAAGGTGGGCAGCTGGGAATGGTCACAAAGCGAGGACAGCATTCCCATTCATGGACATAACAAATATCTCACAGGTCCCTACCCTGTCAGCAAAGTGCATCCGTGAGGAACTGACTCTCTGAACCCATCTGAAAACCTCTTGGAGAGGTTTTCCAACTTTTAGAGTTTAGTCTGATTTGCATCCTTTTCCTTTGTATTATGTAGCCACAGAATGTGGCCCATGCATTTGACTGGGATGGAGGAGGCCAGCACCTCTTGACAATTTCCTCTGACTGGTGCTGTGTTGTTTCTTCTGGTCAGAGACCCCTTTTCTTCACAGCCTGCTATAGGATTATTTTTTCTGCCTTCTGGGAAACCAGTCATTGTTCCTTAAATAAGACAATGAATTTTCTATAAAGCTGACATTGGTCTAACCTGCAAATACAGAATTAACATTAATGCCATGCATGACTTTTGCCAAATCCTCCCCTTGTGTCATCACTATGATTGGCATGTTTGCAGCACACATTGCGGGAGCTTGATTTGGTTCACAGCTCTCAGTCATTTTTATGTTCAGACATATAATCTAATGAGGTGAAAATGAAAAGCAGCCCCTGAGCATTTGGCTATTGCTGGGAAAGAATGCAAATTAAATATTTGAAAGAGTGGGGCACAGGGTAGTGTGTCACAGAGCTTCAGAGGTCCATCAGGTGCCTCGCCAGCTTGCACAGCCTTTGTGTCCACATTGTCTGCCTGTTGGATGGAGCTGAGAGACAGAAGAATGACAGTCTGGGGAAAAGAAAGAAAGACAGTAATTATGGGACGTATGTGATTAGCATGGTAGCCAGAGAAATTAAACCACTAGTCCCAGGAATCTTCCCTTCTATAAGGTACCTGTGGTGGAAGAGAAAAGCTCCGCACTACAGAGTTCAGCTGGAATCCACTCCCTGCTAGTTTAGCTTGATTGCTTTTTTGGATACCTACTGTGGGGGTTCAGTTCCTTGACCTTCCTTTCTATAGAACTATATTGTCCTGCTATGAAGAAAGGCAGATTAAGAATTTACGGGGATCCTTCCATCAGTAGACTCTGACAGGAGTGCTCAGGGAGTTCATTTTTCATGGCTTAAATTGCTCCAGGCCAGCATTCTTATCAAAAAGGTTTGGTTAAATGTAAAACACAGACTTCTTTTCTTTCTTTTTAATTTTAGCTTCGTATTAAACAGCACTACAAATTTCCCTTTGAACAGCAAGGCCCTTAGCTGCTTTCCTTTGAATAACATATAAATTTAGATTAAACTTTATTGTTCCTGGGAAAATCAGTCTAGTTAAGAAGTTTGTAATAATTATTAGAGAGGCAAAATATTGTACATAACAGCTGAAAAGTCTGGAAAATTCCTGGTGTAATTAGACCTTGGTTTCATTGTTCGCTTGCTCTTTAAAGGTACCAGCTTACCGTGCAGTTTCCAAACTTTGTCTTTTGGGTGCCTTGAGATCTCAACAAGGTCAGAAATAAAAAGAATTAACAGTCTGGTAAGCATTAGTTGGCACACCAACCATCTTTGCCAGCAGGATTTTCTCCCACACCTCCTAGTACACAGTGCTGTTTCTCCATAAACATGTTTCCTTCATAATTTCCCACTGTTAATTCACTCCACGCCTGCCAGGTGGTGCCCCATGCAGGACAGGGTACTGGGGTGATGGGGAGAAGCCCCTCGGGCCCTGCTTCAGTGCAGGACTGCTGTTGGGCCAGAGGGAGATCCAGGCACCCCTGAGCACTGCAAAAGCCACGTTCTCCCAGTAGCACCACAGGTACACTTAGGCTAGGAGCCAAAAGTTCATTCCTCTTCCATCCATTAGGTGCTTTGAACTTCCATTCCATCTGCAAAAGTGCCTGAACTATTTACTGCCAAGCTTCTGGGTACTCAGAGACAGGAAGCTATTTCGCTTTACAGGGAATAATTAAATAAAAATTTGGCAAGAGAGATAGAGCTGCTGTTAGTGCAATTCTGGAGTTTAACAAGCACTCATCAGAGACTCAGGAAAATATTTCTGTCCCTGCTCCAAGGACAGTGTGCACAGTCTTAGGTTAAACATCCCTGAATAAAACACACACAGCAGAGCAAAGGGAGCAACCAGAAGCCAGGTGTCCTTCCAACACCATGTTTCCATGTGCTCTTCCTCTCTTTCTCTGTCCTCTCATCTGTCAGACCCCACCAAGTCATGATCAGATGGCCCTAAGCTAGAACTACAACATCTCTAGAAAGTGAGAGAAATAGCAGCAAAGGGAAGTGGAGCAGCAGATGAGGAAAGGGCTTTTACCCTCACATCCACTATCCAGTCTACCAAAGCTCAGGTTTTCCCTGAAGTTGCTACCACGCTGAGGGGCTGAAGGAGTTTGGAGAACTCTTACGTGGGATTCTTTCTGGGGAGCAGGTCTGAAACAGTCACCCAATGATTTAATGAACTCCAGGCACAGGTAACAGCTGGAGACTTTCACAGACAGATGGAGGGGTATGACAACAGAAATGGAAATGCCTAGAGCGGCATCTGAACAGAGATTTTGAGGATCTTAATTTTGGACATAGAACTAGATCCCATTTGGAAACCAATCTTAAATTCCAATGGTGAAATAGAGGCCAACTTCTGCTGAAGCTTATGGGAATTTCACTATTGGCTTCAGCAATGCCAAGAGCTCCTATTGAGTGCTAGAATGGGAACACTTATAAATTATAAAAAATAGTCTATTTAGCAAAGAACATGCATTTTCTCTAGCCCCGTGAACATAAACTATACATATATGACATGAAATACAAATATTTAATATGGCACATATAATTTCCAAAGAACAAATTACAAAAATATCTGCTTTTTCTAGTTCTGATAGAATACCCTAGTTACCTTCTGAATGTCAACCTACATAAAATGCCTGTCTAGCATACTAAAAGTCTGGGGAATCAGAATCACAGTCAAAAGCTGTAGATGGATGGTTTAATACTTTGTGGGAAAGACTTGCTTTTCAAATAAAAAGTTTTAATATTTCAGAGACACTGATGTATTCTCAGCTAACCAGATGCTGTATACTAACTATGTGCCAGTATTCTCTCAGTGCTGGAAGAGAAATAGTTGAGACAACATATTTGATGGATTTGTTTAGGGATTTTGTATGCATATGGAAATCATTTGTTTCTCTATAGCAAAGTATGTTTGATTGTTCAGTATTAACATTTAACTAGAAAAAGTAGCTACACTGCTCCCAGTTGTGTGAAGCACAAACTAAACTAAACAATAACTGAAAAGCAGCTTCAGCATGTCTCATGCTCATTAGGAGAATAAACGATGCAAAAATTAACTGATGACAGATATGCAGATTTCTATATCTCAACAGTTTAATGTAACAGTCATACTTGGTTCAGAAACACAGAATGAAATCCTAAAGGACTGGTGTGAGTCCACCTGCAAAAAAAAAAAAAAAACATGGTTTGGTAAGCATCAACAGCTTATGAGAGAAAGTTTCACTGAAGTGCTAACTACAAAATGCAGTCCCTAAAGAAAGAAATAATACCTTGCTTGTATGTTCTCACCACAGAAAAATGCCAGTGTAAAAACTTTCTTCCTTTCTGTTCTTGGGGTTCCCAGAGGTGAAAATTTCAGATGGAACTGCAGCCACATGTGGCTTGCACACTGTGCAAACTCATGCACTACAGGTGATACAGGAGGCATTACATTCATTATGCGCACAATGCCGAGATGCACATTCACACCCATCTAAATGTATTCCAGACTGATTAGATGGGAACATCAGTTATGCACAGAGAAATGGCCAAATTCTTTCTTCCTCACACAAGCTTCATTTCCAAGGAGTTTGGATTTCCTTGGACTTGTCATCTGATAGACCTGGTTTTTTTCTATTCATAATCGGATGATGGTGAAGACATTCTTATTTTACATAACATATTCCTCATTCCAAGGCATGATTTTGTCATCCTATTTTACCTTAATTGAGGTTGAAAGTTAAAATTACCAGATGATATGCTTTCTTTCTCTGAGTGATTACATGTAACTACTTTTCTGGTTTAAAGTTCACAAAACAAATTCAAAATTTACTTTACTTATATTTATTGCTGCTCCAGCATAAGATCAGTTTTCTTGACAACTTTCTCAAACAAGCAGCTTCAAAAGCAAAATTTCTTTAAAAATGTAGTAATGACCCAAAAATGAACTGGACAACTGTTGGGGTTTTTCTTTATTCAAAATGCACAATAATTAATTTTTTTGCATTCAGAATCTGCAGTAATATTCTTTAAGAATTGTTTTTTGTGAACCAAAAGACTTGTATTTATCTGCTTTACACAATTTAAAATGTAGTATAACTGCAGATGAGAAGATACAGCCAAATTGAAAACGACCACTACATTTTGGCATACAATAGAAACCAGATTTTTTAGGGTTTTGCATAAGAAAAGACTAGAAATGGGGCCAGACTGCTTCCTAGACTAGGATCTGAATTAAAATCTCATCAGGAAACTTTGGTTTTACATATCACAACAAATATTTTTGGGGGGAATTTAGGGCATGGATAGATTATTATTATTTCTATAGCTGTATTGTTTCTACAGCTGTATTCCTCCTGCCAGAAAAAGAAAAGGAAATAAAATTTAAAAGTCAGGTTTAAATTTTTAAATATTTTACTTAACAAGAATGAACTTCCTAAGATCAGTATGCTTTCCAGAAGAATCTGGGAAAAAGTTGCAGATGCCCATTCCTGGAAGTGTTTCAAGGCCACGTTGGATGGGGCTTTGAGAAACCTAGTCTAGTGGAAGGTGTCCCTGTCTCTGGCAGGACGTTTGGAAACAGATGACCTTTAATGTCACTTCCAACCCAAATAGTTCTATATTTCTATGAAAATTGGGCACCTGCCTGTGCATCCACATTTACAAGTAAGTGCTTCCACATTTTCAAGCTTTGAATCAATATATTGAAATGTCCTACAGAACCTGCAGGTGGAAATGAGCACAGCATCAAGCTGGAAAGGCAGAGCAAGGATTTACATTGTTAGCAAATAAAATACCCATACCACCACTACCTTCACTGAAGTCTTTTAGTTTGTTCCTCAAGTCTCTGGGCTGAGTGCTGGGTTCATCCCAGGTGTGCCTGATGTCCCCTCTCTTCTTCCCCCTCATTTCCATCACAGCCTGTGATACAGTGTCGGTGAGTAGGAGACTCAGATCCACATCCAGTGGGATGGGATGGGATGGGATGGGATGGGATGGGATGGGATGGGATGGGATGGGATGGGATGGGATGGGATGGGATGGGATGGGACGGGATGGGAGATCTTGCTCAGTCCACCTTTGCTTGGTGTCTTTCTGGCTGCCATGTTAGTGCTGGGTAAAGGGAACTGCTGCAGCCTTGCAGGAAAAGATTTTACTGAAGATACCATCAAAGCCTTTCCCAAGAGACTACAAAGCCCCACAGTACTGAAATGTTGTGCTGGTCCCACACAAGCCTCCTTTTCCCTCTCTGTTTATGACTATCTTCCACCACCTAAGGAAGCAAGGTCAAAGCATTCCCAATATTCACTCCTTTCCCAAGAATGGATCCAAACAGTCGAGCTGACCAACCACTGACAAGGCAGGCACTGCTCATGGTAGCTTTTGCCCACAGTTCAGCAATTCTGTTATACCTCAGTAATATCTTCTCACTGTAGACTGTGAAGCACTCTTCTCAGGGATGTGTGTTTGACCACCCTTGCCTGGTTATGGAAGATGCTCACATTTTCCCTCTCTCCTCAGATCCAGAGGTGCTTGGGTGAGGAGTCCAGGGGCAGAAATAATTGAAGTCAAGTCATGAATTTATAAAAGATACAAAGGTCTGCACTGAGGAAAGCTATATCTAGTGCAGGGAATTATTCAGACTTTCCTAATCAATGTAAAGTGGGTTAGGACAGTTCCAAGTAGGCTGAGAAAGCAGCTAAATGAGACACTGTGTAAAGGGATTGCCCTTCTGTCTCTGCATTTTCCATCTGATATTCATTTCCTAGCTATTTGGGATGAAAAGTAAGTTTTGTTATGTGATCTGTGTATATGTGCACCCTTCTCTGGTCACAATAATGTCTCACTAGCAACAGAGAAATATGCTCTTAAATTTGAGAGAAAAATATCTGTCTTTCCTTTCAGTAAACACATATCACTTTGAAGCCCAGTAAATATTTTTATCCAGTTTGGCCACTTTTGAGAAAGGAAAAGTAAAGAACTCCCATAAGATTCTAAGGTTTAGTTTGAAATTATTTTTTTCAAATATTAGGCTAATACAGGGTATTTCTATGCAGACAGGTACCAAGAGGAACAAACTTCTTTGTCCAGCTGGGTTCAAAATGGGCCAGATACAGAGAAATTTTGACAAAGAAATTAATTTACTTACATTTCATAGTGCCATTCTCAAGCTATGCTCTCTGCTTCAGTCTTCATGAGCCTAAACCAAGTCTAAGCCAGTGATCCTTTTATACCAGAGCATTTGGAAAGAGGCTCACAATCACTTGTTTCAATACCTGTCTATTAAAAATGAAAAAAAAAAAGGGAAAAAAATCCCTTATATTCAGCTTTAACTCCAGAAGAAGATTTCAAATTAACCATAACCTCTACTAGTATGCATTCACCAGCCAAGGGTCACAGGAGAGCTCAAGCTGGAAAGGAGCTCAGGAGGTCAGATGTGCTCAGCACCAAGGTCAGATAGGGCTGCTAAGGGCTGTGCCCCCGCAGGGCTGGAACCCCCAGATTGGAGCTGCACAGACTCCCTGGATAGTCTGAATCTCTGTCCTCCAGCCTCTGGGGAGAGTGTTTCTCCCCCTATCCAGTCTGCACTTTTCTTGTTTTATTTTATATGTGTGGTCTCTTGTTCTTCTATCATGTAGCACTGTGAGCAGCCTGGGTCTTTCTTCAGATAGTCCAAACATGCTGTGCACTCTAGACCTCAAAGCACAATAAATTTACCTATGCTTATATTGTCACTGGTAGATTGGGTTAAATTACTTTTGGAGGCTGCATCGTGAGCTGGCAGCTTCTTTAAACCATGATGTTTTTTTTCTAGCCACAAGTCAATCTGGTCAAATTTGTGCAGCTCTGAAAGTGCTGAAAGTGCTTACCTTTGCATGCAGAGGGTTGTTCCCTTCGTGTCAATGTGACTCCACGCTGTGTGGGAAGTAAAACATGTACGGAAATATTTGTATGGTCAGGCTGAGATAATGCAGAAGGATCTTGTGAGACTGAGCAAACAGTAAAACAGCAGAATAAATTCATGGATATATATATATGTAAAGTGATATGGGGAAAGTAATCTTAACCTCATATATAAAATAATGGGCTTTGAGCTGACTGTTACCACTCAAGAGAAAGACCCTGGGATTATGTTCTATAAAAACAACTCCTTCCTAGCAATCAGAAAAGCAAATGGAAAGTTAGGAATTATTAGGGAAAGAGTAGAGAGCAAACGTAGCTATGCAGCTGTATAAACTTGTGTTCCTTGAATACTGTATGCAGTTGTTGTTTCAGAAAGCACAGAGTAGAAATGGCAAAGGTTCAGAGGCGGGTGACAGAGGTGACCAAAGATATGAAATGGCTCCTAGGAGGGGAAAAAGGCTAAGCAGAGTTGATTCTGCAGCCTGGAAAAGAGGTGAATAGAAGGGTGTTATGGCTAAGGTCCACCAGATTCATGACTGAAGCAGGATCTGCATTTTTCCATCTCATACTGAGTATCATCCAGGGGAGCTAATAGGAGCCAGCTTCAAATTTAGCAAAAGAAAGAGTCTTAATGAACAATGAAGATCTATGGAGCCCCTTGTTCAAAGTTATTTTGGGATCGGACTCAGAAGAGTGGTCTGTTGAGAACAAAGAGAAAAAAACCCAAAAGAGTCAAGAAATCTCCTGACTGAAACTAGTAGGAATCTGGCTCAACATTCAAGAAAAATAGCAAATATGCTTGAATTGCCCTCACTTTTTTGGGGACATTTGCTACAGGCCACAGTTGGAAATGACACATTGGGTTAGATCAGTCCTTGCTCTGACAAAGTACGGCCTTTTGTATGGCTTTTGTCCAGGGTCCTGGTCTGTTTGAAGTTTTGATACCATTATGCATTCACTTTGTGTCCATTATAAGGAAATAAAGCTTCAAAATTAAAAAAAATAAAAACTATTAAAGTCCTATAGCTTGAAAATAAGAGCTAAGAAATTTTTTAAAAAAATCATTAAAAGGCTTTCTTTGTAAGCTAGTAAAGAAAGGTTTAACAAGAGCCAGTGATGGTAGCTGAAGCCAGATTAGGACTCACGACAGGAGCAGTTAGGTAACATGCAATGGCCTGTGATACACAGAAGGTCAGGCTAGATGATCTAATGTCCCTTCTGGCCTAAATATCTCTGAGTACAGTACTCTGGCAGCCATATGAATGTTGAAAGCAAACTCCAACTCAGTATGTTTTCTGTCAGTCACACTATATCTGGATAGATTTTCATGCCAGGTTTTTAAAATCTTGTCCTGTTGATTTTATAACTTCATTTTATTTCTGTGGCTAAGAAGATAATATTTAAATTCTAAGACAGCTTAAAGTCATGATAACCTGCTACCATCAGTTTGCATTTATTTGTGTAAATATTTGGGTTAGTTTCAATTAATGAAATATTTTCATCTTTCAGTTCCCTGGTGTTTTGCTTTTATAATGTAGCTGCTCAGAAAATACATTTTTTCTCTCTCCGAGAAATTTTCATTTCCAGATTCTTTTTATTTTCACCAGAACCACAAGACCAGTGAGTCACATATGGATTTCCCAATCAATAAAAGAATTGTTCATTCCACACAGAATGATGTTAAAAGCTGGAAAGTGATTTTGGCATAGCATGCAGTGCCAGAAGAGGGACTTAGGTTGGTTTTGAAAGTGTGGAAAACAAGAAATATAAGAGTAAAAAAAAAAAAGAAAAAAGAAAGTTAAGCAAATCAGAAACTCTTTGATAATTTCCTGGCCGTTTCTGAATTAATACAAGTGATACCAGAAATTGTAAGTTTACTGGCTTCAGTCACCCTCCTGTACTCCCTTCCCACAGTACATCCAGAAATCTATGCCTTCCTCCCTCCTTTGCATTCTCCCCCTCTCCCTGAAACTAAGGTTTTGAAATAATTTAAATCACATGCAAACAGACCTTCTAGTTTCAAGTTTCTTTTGGAGTAGTCTATTAACGCTAATCACCTCAGATTCTTAATTTTGGGTGGCATTTACAGATTTCTACAAGTACACACAAAATCCACTGCAGATTTTATTAGCCCTGTCTAATAAAAACACATGCTTGAAATTAAACTGTTGCTTTATCTAGTACATAAACTCTCTTTTTGTCCACTTAGGAGACAATTTTTTTGTAGAAGTCAGTGAAAGCAAAGGTTATATTTGACATAGAGATCAAGACCTTGTACATCTTAAAAAGCTTATAATCTTATCACAAAGAATGCAAAAGGACAAAGGTTAGCAGCAGTGTCTTACTCTTTATACCACATGGATTTGTTTCCAAAGCAATTCTCTACAATAAATTATTTATAGGCATTAGTCTTTGGTATCAGATTAATACAAGCTCTTACTGAGTCAGTGGACTTGACTGAACAAGCTAATGAGACATTTTCGCTTTTAATGGCCAGGAATCCACCTAAGAACTAACAAATAATACTTTAACAAAAACTTGAATATATGTCCACCAACCTATTGATGATGCTGGCTTCAAGGATTCACCAATTATATCCTGACTTAGCTGCTGAAAGCATGGTGCTAATAACACCAAGGTTCTGGGTTCAATCCCCATATGGACCATTCACTTAAGGGCTGGGCTTGAGGATCCTTGCGGGTTCTTTTTAATGCAGAATATTCTGTGACCTGTGAAAAGTTAACTTAATAAAACCCTTACTCTTCAGCTGCTTCTGTTGAAAAAGTCTCAGAATCAATACAATGTGTGAAATACGTCAAGAATGAAATGTTCCAAAATGTAGTTTCCAATAGGGTGTCATGATTTCATTATGTCATTCTTAGTGTGGTTCCAAGGAATCTCAATAGTTCAGATGGTAGTCAACAAATTAAATAAGATACAAGTAAAAGCAGCTGGACATTTTGATTATAGCAGGAAAACTTCTAAAACCAGCAGCCATTAGTCAGACCCACAAATGGCAAAGAAAAGCACCTGAAAAGTACTGAAGAATAAGCAGGTGGAGAGCTGAGACTGGACTGCGTACACAGCCTACAATAAAAGGGCAAATGCAATCCTTCTATGTATAAAGAGGGAACCGATGCCCTGTGGGGGAATTGATGGGATTATGGAAATTAAGTTATCCCTCATATGGCACATGTCCTGTGCATTTTAGAGCAATGCACAATGATCCGGTGCATGCTTTAGAAAGGTGGCAAAACAGTAGGAAGGGGAAAGGAAAGAAAAACAAATCCAATTCAACAACTGGAGAAAATGTTTTTATATACAGATGGTGAGGGAGTAAGAAGTGAAACTAGCCAGCTCTATGGCTCAGTTAAGATACACATTTGGGAGAGCAGACACAAATCTGGAGCCGTAAGAAAATTACTGTTTAATATCTATGAAATTAAGTATTAATTGGAAGGAGATCAGACTTCTCCCTCAAATGAAAAACTGATTCCAATGACCTGTATAGCTGTGCTCGTATTACTTGACTGCCAGAAGGCACAAATGTAAAATGGTTGCCTGTTCACACAAATTTGTAAGAGGAAGGCTTTAGACATCCCAGGCCCAGAATATACTTCAATGTGTAAAACATATGTTTGCAGTGTGGTAAGAGCTAATTCTGAGCCACTGGAGCGGAAAAAATGATAACCACCAGATACAGGACATCCACTGCACAAAGCCTGACCCAGGAGGCATGGTCAGAATTTAAGCACCACGGCAGGTGCTGCAGCCAGGATGCACTTTCCTCAGCCTTGTTTCATCCCAGTTGTCTTTTAGGCGTTTAATTCAGAGACCAGTATGGTGGAAGCTACTTCTGAGCAAAGCAACTGTGGTTCTAAGCTAGGTGCAGGGCACTGGAGAGGCACTGAGTGCATCTATGGTTTGGCATGACTCAGAGCACAGAGTTCCATGCTCCCAGGGGGAATTCCCAAGGAGCTGGAGCAGACACACAAACACAGCTGTCCTCTGCTATGGATGACAGCTCCCAGTCTTCCTCGTCTGACTCAGGTACTTCCCAATAATACAGCAAAACTCCAACTGTGGGCCTGCTGCCTGTGGGTGATGGGACCAAAGAAGGTTCCTGCATGGAAATGTGTCATGGTCTTTAGCATGTGCAGAAGATGAACAAAAAACATTATCTAATTAAATTTCAGTAATCTGAGAGTACACTGGCTTCACAGAAAAAGGGGAAGTTCATTCATATTTAACAGCAAAATAGCTAGTACAATCTGAAAAAAAAACAATACCAACTAAAAAATCCCAAGAAACTCCTGTATTTTTTAGATATTCAGAAGGCTAGATTTATTTTCTTATTATTAACAAGTACTATTAAGCTCTGTTAACTGCCTTCAACCTAGGAAAACATCCACTGACCTTTGCCATAGCTTTGCCAATGAGGAAACTGCAGGACCTGATCCATAAACATGAATTAAATTTCTGAGTCTATGTCCTAGAGTCTGCAGTCATTAATTCCTTAAAGTATTCCTAATTCAATCCCAATAGGTAAATGATGGCAACACCTACCAATACCATTAAACTTAATAGTTGGTAATTGCTTGCATTAAAATTCCTTTTTCCCCCCAAATTTCAGACTACAGAAAGAACTTGGCATAGAATTTTTGAGCCTGGAAACAATTTTTGTACTTCAGATTTTCAAAGGGATCTCCTTGGCCTCCTTTAAGTTACAGAGACATACGAAACACACAGACGGCATTCAAGAGGGGACTTTTCTTGTTGGTGCCTTGATGTAACTTGTGAGTGGATGACAATCCCTTAAAAGGTGCATCAGTGTATTTGTTAACAGACCTCAGGTTCCCTCATTTTTCACAGAGCACCTGTGTGCATTTATAAGTGATGTACAGATATCAGTGAGGGGCCCAGCCAGCAAAGCCCAAGTCTGGATTCAATCATTCTGAGAGTTCAGTGGGTTTGGATCGAGGGATTTAATCTGAGCCTATTTCTTGTAATTTATTTTAAAGGTGAAAGGGCTTTTCTTCTGCCAAGATGAGAGTATAGGGCTGCAGGGATTTGCATTTCTCTCGCAGCTGTAGACTTCACTTGCAAATATGGCCTCAATTCTGGAAGCAGCTTAGCTCAGAGAGATCTCCACTGTGACAGAGCGCCCCAGCACAGCCAGTCTCCAGAGGCAGAGCAAGCCACGCCAGCTGCAGCCTGAGGTCAGAGAGGACCGGGAGAGTTCACCACAGCATTTTCATACCAAAGCTTCAGAATGAAACTTGATGGCAAATCCATCAAAATTCCTTCAGTGCTGCCCTCCTGAACATCCCTGTGGCATCAGCCTCTGGTGTCAGTGCCCTCAGCAGTGGGGGGAGAGAGCTATTCAGCCTCCAGGTAGCTTATTGGAAATATAAGGTCCTTTCTACAGCTTTATGGGTTTTTAAAACTGGATTTTCAATAGGTGGGCCAATAATCAGGGTCTCTGGGGTCATCAGCACCAAGATCCTAGGCTGCTGGCAATCCCCTGGCCTCAGAGCCTACACAGAAGGAGGGATTGGTGGCAGAGGAGGTCAGAGGTGGACAAGGGAGGCTGTGCTGAGGGACCCGAGCACTCAGTTAATGCTTACCTTCAGGTGATTGTCAACTGAGTACCTTATTAATCTCCTTAAAACTAATTTACCTACGGGCTACTGCTGGAAGTTTCAACTCTTGACATTCTCCTTCCCCAGGGATTGCTCCAGTAAATTAATCCCCTAAGTTTTTATTGAATTGTCCCCCTTCTGGATACCTCTTTTCCTCAGCCTTTCCCCAGCAGAATGCAATACTGATTAAGATCAGCACTTGACCTGAACCTTGTGAACCCATTGCCTCTGAGTATCACAAAACTACTCAAAGTGTGCTTGCATGTTGTCCTGATCAACCAGGGAGGCTGAGTAGGGTAAACTCACATTCTCGGAAATATTTTCATAAAAAAGCTTCAGATTGAAAGTTGATGGCAAATCCATCAAAGTTCCTTTGCGAAGGAGTAACAATTCTACCATTCCTATTTACTGTTGAATTTCAATCCCTCTTGTTTTACCCTATCTTTCCGGAGAAAATTAGGAATTCATCATTTTTAAATGACACTATGAACTTAACCACTGTCCTGGAAAAAATTAGTTTCTTTCTTTTTTATGAAGTTGATGAGGAAAGGAATCATTTGCATGAAAGAAAGTCTTATTAGGTATTCATTCTTATCACAATAAATAAGGTCTTACAATTCCAGAGATTATATTATTATCATCAGCAAAGTTATACATATGTTGCATAGAAATCTGTATCTGGCTGTGTACAGATATATACACATTTACACACACGCATTTACATGCACTTACAAAACTATACTCATGTTTGCTATTGATAAATAGATACTCTACAAAGGTAAAATCATATGTAACATTGATTGAAGTTTGCTTTCCTTGCATTAAAATCCAGGAAGCATGTGATGTAACATCTTAGAGTCTCTGTGCTGCATCTGACTAGCTCATACTGAATACAAGCTCTGTTAAGTTGAAAGGATTTCTGGTTTGTTTCAACTTGAAAGTGATTTAATATGAGGCCCAGAGAGAAAATCTGTCTCAGTAATCAAATTATAACAAGTAAGGATTAAAAGTATTAAGAAGTTTAAGCAATCTTTTAGCTGCCCTGTGTTCTTGAGGTCATTTGAAGCTGGCTGTGGGAATAAGTACAATAAAATAACAAGAAGGAAAAAAACAAAGTATTATAGAAGGAAATCAAAGAGTGTCCTTCAGGATTAGATTATCGTACAAGAAAGGGACTGAAACATTTTCCAGGAACCTTAATTCATTTTCCTTTGGGAAACATAATTTTAAAAGGGTATTTTAATAACAATCTTTCTTTTCTTTCATTCTTTAGTAGAAGCTCTACATCTTATAAATGTAATTTATTTATTAAAAAAAAATTCAATAAATGCTGATAAATGTCCACTAATTAATAAAATAAAAAGTATTACCCAAACACTTGGCATATGGTATTCCTTTTTTATTAGTAGTTATATGCATACATATAAACATAAATAAAACAGAATATTCATCCTAGATCAATAGTGACAAGTGCCTGAAGCTCAAACAGCTTTAAAGCAACTCATATATAAGTGTCTCAGTGCAAAAGAAAGGCAAGCTTTTGTAGGTCATTTTAACAACCTTTGCAAAAAAACATCCTGAACCAACACACTAACTACTAAGGTCCTGGTGGCATCTCCAATTTACTGTAAGGAAAAGCTGAGGGAGAGGAAAAGAAGATCAGGGCACTGAGCCCATTCGTTTATGTACAATTAAGGATTTTAATTAGGTTGTGATGGGGAAATTATGAACATCTGATCATACTAATTTTTTTCTAGCAAATGACATCTTGTTTGCATGACTCAGAAAAACCTCACTCAGCCTAAGTGAGGGAGCACAAGCCAGAATGCACTGTGCAAGCAAGCTGGTGTCCAGGTTTGGCCAACAAGCCTCTAATAAGCAACTGCCAATTGCTATTAGATGGTCTTCACCACAGAAGATCACTTCCCAGAGAAAAGACTGAAGCCATGCAGTATTTTGCATACATGTGCATGCAGAGGACTGTTTTAAAATAAGGGGGTGGGGGAGTGAAACTGAATTGAGTAGACTCCTTGGGGCACAGCTGGATTGTGAGTGCTCTTGGCAGTGAGTTAAGAGTCTCACTGTCAGGGGTAAGGAGAGCAAATAATGTCCAAAGGTGATGAGCTCTACTTTCTTGCTGTCCCCTTTCATCCTGTAAACTGAGAACATAACTGATTTCACTTCTGACACATAAATCTAGCCAGTCACTTTCTTCCACAATGACTTTAATTTCATTATCCACTTATTTTAATTTAGGCTGTTACTGCTTGGACAGCTCCATTAAAAAAAGTCTCTGAGGCTTGGGGGCTGATTTGGGTGCCAAGCTCCCCATGAAACCATGGCAGTGTCCCTCTCCTTCAGTTTGGAACAGAGCCAGACACCATGACAGATGTGGGAAGGACAGCTTCCAATGAAATGGGAGGCAGGTGTGGGTGAGGGTGCTGGGCTCTGAGAGTTTTATTCATGGCTTACAACTATAATATATATACCATATATATTACATACACACATATGTGTACACAATATATTTTTGCCCAAAGATGCTATAATTTCAGTCACATATTTGGACAAGATACTTTTGAAAGCAGTGATGATTTTTTTTTTTCCATATCTTTTTCCTGTTATACTCTCTTTTTTGGTGGCATCATAGTGCCAAAATTTGAAAATCAGTGATCTGTATCAGACAGACCTTCACTAACTAATTTTTATTGAAATATTGGCCCATATTTTTCTGAATAGAAGACATAAATGTGATTTTTTCTTCGAAAGCTATGGTGTTGACTGTATCTCTTTAAGTTTAATATGCTCAATTATGAAAATACTGTTGCTTAATAAAAACCCCATTTGTTTTTTACCTAAGAATTTTAGTTTCAGTAGCTTTGATGTTGGTGTGTTTACAGCATGGAAAACAAATCTGAGCAGAACCTGTTTCAAATTTTTATGTAAATACACACACAAAACACTACATGGATATGTTCATCTAGACCACTGAGAAGAGGCCTCACTTAGGTTGTAAGTGACTACCTGAATCTTACCTTCCTCTTTTATTGCTATCACCCTGGATTCCCTTTAAGGAAGTCCTTGGTTGTGGCAGGGTTTGGGTTCAAGCCCTGCTGGATTCAAGATGTTGTCAGCAAAGGACACTTGATAAATGTCTCATTGAAGATCTTTGTTCAGCAATAATTTTGTTCAGCAAACCTTCTGAGAAGGTTTCCTTATGCTAGAGGAGGTAGGGAGCTCACTTATTGAAGAGGGAAGCCTCTGGGAAAAGCTTTTGATAAGTCTCATAAAGGATGTTTAGTGTAATTTATTTTCAAACACACTCAGGCATACCCTATGGGTCTTCACTGAGGCAGTACCAGTGGTTTCAGAGAAACTGCTTCAGAGGGACAGGGCTTTGCTTTCCTTTAGTTACCCAGTGCACAGATAGCAGGAGAGAACTGCTATGCTGTCTCCCTGTTGCCTGATTGCTGAGACTTCAGCTGTCAGTCGAAAACAGGACAAGACAGTGAAGACATCCATGAAAGCATAGGTACCAAGGATAGAGGGAAGTGTACCCCTTCAGAAGAATAATCTACCTTTCAGTGAGTAATATCTCAATGGTGACTTGTACCTAGTCAGCAGTGAAACAGGACTATAAAGCAATAAAAGGGGCCCACATCATCTGCTGATGAGAAGGTGTAAACCCAAGGCATCTTCAGGAAGAGAAGAGATCAGAGGTGGATCCTGCAGTACTCCAGCTGTTGACCCACAGCAAGGACACCACCATGATGAAAGCTACTAGTCACCAGCAAGAATAAAACCACTTAGCCCTAGACATGGTTTCTGGCTTAAGAACTGAATATCGGAATCCTAACATGCCTATAAAATCAGCAATATATTAGCACACCATCAGGTTTTCTGACTTTCTTTTGTTTCATGGCTTAGAGGTTAGTGCTTATGAAGTCACATCTGTCAAACACTGGAAGTTAGCACAGAACTGAGATTAAAAGAAATATGAGCTAATGAAAAGAGGATTTTTAAAAGCTCTACAGTCTACCATCACATTAAAAAATATGCAGTGGACACCTGCTACAGGCATGCCATTCCTTTTGTTTTTTAATCCCAGTAACTTTCAAATCCTCTGCATCCCATCTGACCAGAGGGAGGCACAAACTGTGCACCCAGAGATGGTAAAACACCTGTCACCACCTGCAATATGACCATCACTGCAGGCATATGAGGTACAGCATTTCAAACTGAAGCATTTCTTTCAAACGAGAAGCCCTCAAAACACACAGCATTTAATTAGTATTTGAACAAAATCTGGGAGGATGATTAAAAGGAGAATCAAAAGGTTATAAAGTTAAATGCTTTTTCAGAGCCAGTGGTTGTCATAGCAACCACTTATACAACTTTTTTTCTTGGAAACACAGAGTAAACACTTATTAAAATGGGCCTCAGTAATACAGTAAATACATGAATTTATTAGTATTTGAAGTCAAAGCTGGGTGAAGAAATCCAGGAGACATCATTTCAGAATTTGTTTTCCTTCTCAGACCAAAGGTCCAATGATGCAAAGTCGTTCAAGTGACCAAGGAGACAGAGATGCATGTTTATTTTCTGTTTTGGCCCATGCTGGGGGCCCCAAAGCTGCAACTAAGAATCCTTATCTGGGATAAGGACCAGCGTTATCTGGGTCAAATACAAAGACACAGATAGTGTACATAAGGATATCATGTGTATGGCATGTTATACAGCTACCATAGCAAATTTTACTTAAAGAAACACAGTTTCTAATTAGTTTAGGGGTTTTTTCTATTGTAATTAGGTTGTAGTTTTTGTTTGCAGTCAAGCTGTATGAGCTAAAAGTCTGCTGGAAAGAATAACACATGATACAGGCTGGGCTCCCTCCAGGCTTTAGCTGCATGGAAGAAACCAGCATCCTGTTAAACTAGATAACATGAAAATTATACATGAAGGATTTCAAGGTGAATGGTTTGGGTGTGTTAATCCATGTACTTGAACTGCTCTGGGCATTTACACTTTAAACTTTCAACATGTTGGGTGCTTTGGATCTCTCCAAAAGAAGAAAAAAAAATGAGGATG
This sequence comes from Cinclus cinclus, assembly GCF_963662255.1. Classification (NCBI taxonomy): domain Eukaryota; kingdom Metazoa; phylum Chordata; class Aves; order Passeriformes; family Cinclidae; genus Cinclus; species Cinclus cinclus. The sequence goes on along the minus strand of NC_085048.1, from coordinate 51,935,815 downwards.
CGCAGTCCCATAACAAATTTATTCTATACAGAGACATGCAAATAGCAAATTGTTGATTGAATGTGAAAACACAGCCTAATTAAGTCATGTGAAGATTCAATTCTGGTTTTAAAATTAAAAAATATTAAAAACCTACTTTTAAAATATTCTTCTAAAAGTTTAAAAAGTATTTCAACTTTTAAAAAAATGAATTTGAAATGTCTGTGACATCCACACTTTCTTTGTTAAACAGTAGCACTTGATGCATCTACCTTAGCCCAACGTGAATAAAGAAAAGGCAACTGATAGGCAGGTAAAGCAGGTGTGAAATTTTGAACTCCTAGCTGCATTTATTAGAAAAATATTGCTGATATAAACTATTTAGGAGTGACACTGGATCTACCAAAGTCAGTATCCTCATTGTAAATACCACAAAGCCAAACAGCTCTTCTCTGGAAAGACCACAGAGCCTGCTAAGAGGGTTTGGACACTTAACTACATCCCACTTGCCTCTTTTCCTGTGAAAATTTTCACAGAAATACATTTTTCTGTGAAGATTTTTCTTCAGCAAAATTAAGATGGACACAGCTTCACATCTAACTCATAGGCAGAGTTACAAAGGGAGTGGAGTTAAGAGAAACTCCTACATGTTCAAGGTTTGTTTTAGGGGAATGAGATATGTGCTTCTGTCTTCATCCCCACGACTACAAAAATAGAGGGATGATGTTGGAAGCAAGGCCTGGAACACTGGTCTTCCCATCACACACTGATTCTTTTCTTCACTAGGCTGCATGTTAGCCGTCTGCCTATGTGCCTTTATGTTCTCTTTAGATGGAACAAATTCTCTGCACTGGGATGCTACTCTAAAAACCAAAAATTGATGATGACTGCCTCAGCGTCAGCATCAAAATTTCTTCCCTTAAAAGCTGTTTTGAAGGTTGCCTTGGGTTGTAACATTTTGGGAATGCAGACTGGTATTCCCTCAGGAATTCACTCAGTAGGCAGCTGAATATTTTACACCAGGATAAGGTAGGGGAGAGGGAGAAATCGAGCATTATGGATGGGCATAAAGTGCCAACGACAATTTCATTTTCTGAAAATCCCAATTTTGGGAAGTGTTTAGTTTTCTCAACAACACCTACTAAGCTAATCCTCTCTGGGAGACAGAGAAAACACATTGGCTACATATATACCAGTAAATCAAATGAGTGTGTGACTGTTTTCTGTCACTGAGTCCAACTGGCATGAAGCAGCATCCATGCTCCTAAATTCTCATCTTTCAAAACATGCTAGCAGCAGCCAAATTGCCTGTGATCTCTGAATGACCTTTGGCCTCTGGAAATCCTTACTGTAGTCAGCAATTGTTTGGGATAGTGCTAGCGGGTCCAGGTCAAAGTCATACTAGGAATCCTTCTAACAATTTAACAGTTAGATGACTGAGTTGTTAGGTCCAGGAACATTCCCAACACAGTATTTATTAACATAGATATTGCAATATTCATTCTTCCCCCCCAAAAAGGCACAGATGTGAGTTAGGTGTCAAGTCAGGACGGGTGTAGTTTTGGGAATGTAGACAATTAAAGTCAATTAAATTTTCAGTTTAAAAGAGAGACATTTGGATTTTGACATTCAGACTTCACCTAAGACTTCATGTAGGTATATGGCATTATCTTGATCTGATTTCATAGTTCTAATAAAACAAGCACTTTCTGAAAGTCCAAATGAAAGCTTCTAGGCTCACTTCGCTTCATACTACAGCATGATTTCCCTCTCTTGAAACAAACAGCTGAACAGATGTTTCTCAGCTGCATGAAACAAAATACAAAATGTCTTCAGGAAAACAGAATTTGTTCTGGTTTTTCACTCTGCATTAATTTTTCTGCACAGCTCTATTTAGGACAAAATTCTAGTTTAAAGCACCTATTTCCCATTTATTGGTGACTTGTAATGTTAAAATCTATAGCTCTTTACAGTATTCCTTTCACTATTTGTTCAGATTTTAAATGTCTGAAAAATAAACTGTAAAGCTGAGCCTGTATCAGGATTGGTTGAAAAGGACTCCCAATAAAATGTGCTAGATTTCTGATACAGATGTGAAGCTGTTGCAATGCCAGCTGAGGATGCAGAAGTATGGAGCCTTAAGTTAGCTGTCGAATGTGTTATAAATCCAGAAGTGGCTGATGCAAGAATATGTTATAATAATTTTTCAGTTTTGGGTTGAACAGCACAGGTAGTCTTCCTACATACTGTGAGGAAAGGGAATAAAACCTAATACATTCCTTCAGAGCACTACAGCAGAGAAAACTGGTCCCTTCTTACCACAGATCTCCTTCAGGACATGTCTGGTTGCTTTGTAATTGGACACAGAAGTCTTCCAGCTCCATTCACAGAATGACAGTCCTATGAAGTAGTCGTGATGCTTACTATGCTGAGAGACTGTAAAAGCAGCAGGGGGCAAAATGCTTATTTCACTCAATTTCCAAGGCTTTTGCCTTCTCTAAAATGTGAGCTATATATAGTAATAAAAGAGCCATGGGATGTTAAAGCAGCCAAAAATGTATTGGCCAAGTTCTTGTTTCACAGAACCAGGGACCAAAACACACTTTAAAGCAGAAACAAAGACCAAGCATCTCCATCAACATACTAGGAAGTGAGAGGGAAGACGGGAAGGAACTGAGTCATCTGAATAGAGGGAATCAGTGAAAGAAATGTAAAAATTTAGATTATCAATCTCTCAGTATATATATCACAGTTATCTAAACAAGTGGAAGTTTACGAAGTTTGTTCCTCACCTTCTTCTAGTGCCACAAACAACAGTAGACTGTGTATTTTCTTAGCTCAAAGGATTAACCTGATTCCTTCAATACTCAAAAAATAAAAAAATAAGTAGTATCCCTTTATCAATTAGAGAAATGTCAGCATCTGTACTCTCCCTTGTGCAGCTGAAGTAAAATCAACTTTGGAATAAATTAGACCTTAGAAAAAAACCCAGACCTTCAAATCAAAGTAAGTAAGGGTATTTTGGTTTTACAATTTTTATGTGCACATATTGAAACATGCTACTTTAGCTAAATCTAAGTTTTCAGCAGAAACATCATATTTTTAACTCTTTTTTAGTGAAAGAAAGATTCTCACCCGTTGAACAGTATTGCAAGTATAGATAAAGAAAGAGGAACACACATAACTCCAGAGAAGCAAAGATCTATTTCATGTCCCTGTACAGAAGCAGGAAAACCTAAGTTTCTACATCTCAGATGAGTGTCCTAAGCCCAGGTCTAGTCTATACTGTCAGTTGTGTTACTTTGCATGAACCATTAAAAAAAATTCTGGATTTTCCTTGGTGTAGAAAAAGTCCTTTGATTAAAATACTTTTTGCAAGATGTAAAAGCCTTTTTCCTACTCAGCTCCACTTTTGATTTGCACCCACTATACTGAACATTGCTACAACTGTCTGGAAAGCAATTATTGAGCACAGAGAGGCAAATAATTTCTATGGCCTAGAGCTGATCAGTGCAGGAGAGAAAGGGAGCAATCAGGAAGATTTGGTTACAACTCTTTGATTCTTTGCCAGGACTGGCCACAGAGACAGGGTGTGTTAGAGCAGCTCTCAGGCTGGTCCAACTTACACAAGATGACAATGGTCTTAAGGCAGCCAGATGGAATTTTTCTGGAGTATAGTAGCACTCAGGTCCCATCCCCTCCAACCTCTGGCTTTCTTATTTTATGGGCTGTGACTGTTAAGATTCAGGACCATGCCAATCTAATGTCTACTCAACACTCTGTTCTGCTGGGAAATTTTCATTTGGCCAGATACAACTGAATTCCTGAGGCACAGAGAGGCCAGCATATGGAACTGAATCTGTCCCAGGGTATTTTTGGTCTATCATCTTGTTAACTCATCAGTTAAGAAAATCTTCTCAGCTTAAAAGAGCCCTGCTCTGGTGTCACATTGTGGTGATCCCACAACCTTATAGTACACTTTGCACTGGAACTCAATGTCACTGGCACATCTCAAAGTGAGAGGTCACAGTAAGGAGCACATCAGCCAAGAAATCTGACAAGATACAGATTTCTTGGGGCTAGTGGAGCCAAGGTTCACAAAAAAAAAGGGCTGATTCTGAAGACTAAAAGATAGTAACACTGGTGGTGATAACCACTGTCTCTTACACAATTGCTGCCATGGTTACAGAAGAAAATGTAGCAGAAGGAAAGAGAAAGTTTTTATAAGATTTTATAAATACATGCGCACATGTAGGTGTATTTAAAAAATGACACAGTGAAAGTCTTTTGCCCAAAAAATACACTCCCCAAAACCTGTTAAAATAAAACCTTTTAACAAAAAAAAAATAATTGCAAACTTCTATTTGTAGTCAGTATAAATGGTAGTTCAGATAAGAAGGAAGTAAGAACTATAAACTAACTAGAATTAGCACAAAGTTGCCAAAAGTCCTTTCCTTGTAAGAAGAAATAGCTTTGATTGCTAAACTTATCGTTCATGCTCCTGTTTGTTAATGTCGAATTTTAAAGGTTACACTTTTGTCATGAGCTTATCTGTAGTTCTTATCACTGGTATCTGCTTCCTAAAGTGCTAGGAGAGAATTTACTTCCATGCAACTGAGTCATAGATGTAAAAGAAAACAAGCCATCAGTTTTTGGTGTCAAAATTAAGACTGGCCAATTTTTTCAATATATTAAGTATTGTGTAAGTCTTTATAAGTTGAAAGCACAGGGATCAAAGATTCCAATGACGCATATGAGGATTCAACTTTTCTGCAAATCAGAGCTTATGTTCTTCTGTCTAGCATGGAGAAAATGAGTCATGCACATGCAGTAACTACATGCAAAAGACTGAGGATAAATGAAACCTTCACCACCCTTTGCAGCAGATGCAAAAAATCCAATTCTTTATTGCAGCTTACACCATAATAATGTAAATGTGCTTATGATTTTGGCAGCCCTTTCTACCTTCTGCTGAGATTGGGACTTTTAGGCAATCACTATCAAGCCTGATTAATTTCCAGAGCTGCTCCACTCAGTGTACTGAACTGACAGCGATCTTCTGGAAACAGGACTACAGAGAGAGGTAAATTAAGTGAATGGAGTAACTGGAAGAAACAGGACATTGCTCTAGTCTGTTAGAAAGGTCCTCTAGATGTGAATGAGAAGAACACTTTACATTCAGCAGATATCCTTGAAATTTCATGGCACAGTGTAGTAACAGAACCTACTGAAGTGCTAGACCTGCATGGAGAGTATTCACATCACCCAGCCCTAGGCAGCTAACCCAGCCAGCAACTCCTTTCTAGGTAACTAAGGAAATTAGGCCCAGAGATTTATTCAAAAACAGGAAAGGGCCTTAAGAGATCACCTAGCTTGCTTCTTATCCTAAAACAAGATCAGTCATTACTTGTGCAGTTTTACCACCAAAACCTTTCATTGAAGGTGAAGGCTTCACAACCTCCCGAGGCAACCAAACAGTTGTCTCTTTTGAATCATCATTTAGGTCCTACTCACAGTAGTCATAAGTAAAAGACTCTTTTGGAATGTGATTCAGAAGAAGACTGAGAACAGAGAGCTTAGAGGGGTGTGTTCTGGAGTGTGACCAGCTCAGGTCAACGCCTAGCCATAAAGACAGACCTCATCAGTCCTTCCCACTGGAATTATTTTAGTCTATTCTAATCTAGTATCATCTAGCCTAATTATTTTTTTAACAGTTGTATTTTCCTTCAGAATAGAGCTGGTTCCTTGTCATGGCAAGAATGAGAAAAAATCCCTGTGTTTTTCAGCTCTGAAATATATAAAACCCACAGCCAGCTGAAAAGTAAAGAGCAAAGGGAAGCAAAAAAAGGAAAGAAAAGCCAGTGGCACACAATGTTTTAATTAATAATAGAATGCTGGAACTGGAAATCATGAGAAAAGTCAATATCCTCTACCTCATAATAAAAATGGTCTTAAAACCTTTCAGCATTATTAAACTAACAGTTTCAAATTTTTTAAAATTCTATTCCCCTCTAGGCTGGAGATGTGAAAGCTCATGGAGTCTCTTTCAATAGCAGGCTGGCTGATGTGACAAAGAGCATAACTCTCTCTTTTTAATTCTTGACTTATGCTTTTAGTTGATTTTCCTTTATTTTAAGTCATGGGAAATGAGATGCTTATAGCCTCGGGGAGAATTTGCTCACACCCTTCAGCAAGACTACTTTCTTATTCAACTGAAATATATTAAGTGTGACCAAAATGATCTCAATACATACTGCAAAAAAATGAAAATATTTAATGAACAGTGGCACACTGGGACCACTACCTCATGGGGCTTTGGGAAAACCTTGGTGGTCTTCTCACTTCTGCAAAGGAGATTCAGGGCCAAATCCTTGGAGATGCTGCCCTCTATTTAACACAAAACCCAGGAAACAAACAAAGGCAGTAACATCTAATTGTGGTGGAACTTTAAAATCCAAATATCTGAAGACCTTTTATGCCAAATCAATAAAATGTTATTATATCTTTAATCTCATTGTAAAAAGATAATTAAAGGGACTTTAGATTCCCAAAGCACTTGCAGTAACCATAATTTTCCTCATATTCATATCTCACCCTCATCACCAGTTCCTCACACAGTAAAAGAGCCAACAATGTATTTATTTTGATGATGTTTTCTAAGGCCAGATTTTCCTTCATTTAATTTTTCTTGTGGGAAAAAAGATGAGATCATTATCACTAGACACAGCTTTTGGTAAGTTTAAGACTTGCTCTGATCTCATTCTTTTACACAGTGGCTGTCCTGTGTGATGTCTAGACTGTTAAGTGATGTTTATACTTTTAAGCAGTCCAAATACTGCTAAACTTCATGAGGGCTTTTCACTTCTGTTAGAAAAGAGACAAACACCTTTATATCTGTATTCCAAAAGTCCCTTTTTCTACTCATAAAGTTAATTTTTCAGAGATCACCTTTTCCCTTGGTTACCATTCGGAAACAAAAATCATCATTTCATTGGGCAAAGGAAAAAATATGCACTCAAGCAACAGTCAATGAATACACTGCTAAAAATAAGTTCTATTTGTTTTCATTTGGGGACAATTTTGTGGTGTAGAAATATTTTTTCAAGTTTTTTCTTCCTACCAGGGAACTGATTTATTGACAATCAATTAGTGTTTTCAGATAAATCTCTCATGTTTTACAGCAATATTTCTTCCTCACTTATTTTTTAACTGTTTAGTTTTATGTTTTCATGGACCTGTGAAAATTAGTTATTGAAAAAGCCATTTCTTCATCTTTTCCTTCTTGAAGGTCAGTGCCAGAGTCCTGCTTATTTTATGGTTTGAGAGCTTTGTTCAGGCTCTTTTTATATATCCCAAAGGATGGGTATTCTACCACTTTCCTTGGAAAACTTTCTAGAGCTTAATAGACTTCATTATTAGCAAAAAAATCCCATAAATCAGCCTAATTTTCCTATGCTACATTTAAAAGTGTTATTCTTGTTAGTTATAGTGTCCTGGCTCACTCTGCACAATCCTACATCCTTCCTTTCCTTTTAACATCTTTAAAAATTCTTGGCTTAGTTTTCTCCCCTACTAACTCTTGCTACTCGTTCCTTGGGATCAAATTCTTTTCTTGTCAGGAGACACACAGATAATGCTGGGGACATGCTGTCTACAGATATTTGAAAACATCTTCCACCAGTTTTTAGTTGTATTAAAAGCTAGATAACATCACCTAATGATATGCTGTGGTAATTGGGTATAGACAGACCCAGGTGTGCAGAATGCTTTCTTAGTAAAATGTGCTTTAGAAGCATTTACTTCTGCTAAGGTGCCCGTATTTGTTTAACCAGACTATAAAAACTGATAAAAACTGATAAAAAGCTGAGAGGCAACACTTTTCCCTACTCTTCCCCTCAGCATCTTCCTCTGTCAAATCACAAAACACAAAACTGAACATCCTGAAGAAGACAGTAAAGCACAATTTTATTTCATAGAATCATAGAACGGTTTGGGTTGGAAGAGACCTTAAAGATCGTCTAGTTCCAACCTCAATGCTATGGGCAGGGATGTCTTTCATTACACCAGGTTGCTCAAAGCCCCATCCAACTTGCACTTGAACACTTCCAGAGATGGGGCATGCTGAGTTTCTCTGGGAAACCTGTTACAGTGCCTCACACTCTCACTGTAAGAAATTTCTTTCTCATATCTAACATAAGCCAACTGCTTTTCAGTTTAAAGCCAGTATTCCTTGTCCTATCACTACATGCCCTTGCACAAAGCCCCTCTCTAGCTCTCCTGTAGCCCCCTTTTTGTACTATTCATTTTTATAGTACTGAACAAATTTTCAGGTGTTTCATGTTTCTGTTCATGATGTGTGTTTGCAAGGTTTGAACAGATGCTGTCTAAAACCCTCAGCAGCTCTGCCCCTAAGCAGCTAGAGAGGTGCTTGTGGAACATAAGGCAGGACTATCAAAACATTGTTTTTCCTTTCATCAGCAAACTTGCTTCAGTGAGCAAAAAGGTAGATTAAACTATTCTCTCCCCCTAGAACTCGATACTGCAAGATATATATAAGATCAGAGAAAAAACAACTTATGTAACTTCACTGCACTCTTGTGTACCTCCCAAGTCCAGTACAATCCTATTCCTGATAGCTTAGCTTGGTCCAGTTTCAGTAGGAAAGGTAACTGCAAAAACAAAGATAGTTAAATTATTCTGTGAAATGAAAAATTCTGTATCCATTTGAAAGAATAAACATCAAAGGTGTCAGATATCTCCTAAAAGACATTTTAGAGCAAGAAGTTGGAAAGCTCCTGCAGAAAATCTGTTGCTGGAGGAATAGGAAATGTGTCTGGTGGCAAGATATAGGAGCAAGGGGTGCAGAAGGAAGTGTCTTCAGCAGGAGTTCAACAACCAAACACATTCACTAGCTAATGAGAGCAAATACATTTCAAAAGATCTCTAATGCACTCGCAAATAAACTTTTAATAGAAAGTGAGGGGTGGGGAGGATGAAATCACAAGTTTATTTGCTATAAATAGTTTCTAAGGTAATCAATTACTTATATGGACTTACTAGTCCACAAATCTTAAAAGGTTTAGCAATTTTCTCTGAGAAAGCACTAACATTGTCCAGCTTTAAATCAGATCAAAATTACCTTTTTTCTGTCTTCTCGAACATGAAAAACTTCCAAGACAAATGATGATACCAACTTTTTTTGTCTTGCAAATGCTGTTTGAGTAAGTGAGATAAATCTGCTGCCTATAAGATAATTTGGGGGAAAATCTTGTGATCAGACTTCATAGAACTTTATTACATATTCATATAACTGGGAGTCTATCCAACATTTATCATGGTGTTTTTCCTATAAGCCCTTATGTGAAGATGATGACTGTTCAGATACAGCATTTGCATGGAAAAACTGAGAAAGAACATTTAATAACCTGGAAACAATTCTTCAATGTGCTATTCCTTCCAATAACACCACTTATCTACAGTGCGCTGTGACAAAGATTCCAGATTATTATTCAGTTAAAAGTCTGCCTTCCTGTATAGTTTTAAAACAAGGAGTTCTCTGGGATTTTAAAACAGAAGTACAAACTGGAGGTAATAAAAGACAAATTTCACTTGTCTCACCAAGTTCTTGGTTACACGCTTTTTTGCCAGGACAGCAAACATTCAGGGTTTATGAATATATCCAAGTGATGCTGAAGAGTTTGCAATGCATTTCTGCTGAGGATATCTAATACCCAGGAAGTTTAAGTGTTTAGGTTCAGATCTTCCATGATACATGGGTGTCTGCACTCCTACTCATTTAACTTACATTTTGGCTTCTTTTATGTTCTTCAGCTACTTAACTGCCACTTAATCCAGGGTGGATCTAAATTTCTCTTGGTATGTATATGTGCAGATGAGCCACATCTGGTGAGCTGCTTGAAGTTCCTGCCATGCTCCAAGTGGAACAAGAACTTGATCCCAAGATGCATGGCCCCAGCTGAGAGACTTAACTGTTTGGGTAGCAGCCACTGAGGAGCAGATCCTTCTTGTTCTCTCCTGACAAATTTGTTCCATTTGTAGAAAAAAATTTCTGGGCAGAGGGATTGAGTTCTTGTTCCATACTACTGACACAAAAAGACAGCTTTCCTCAGTTTTTATGCACAGTAAAATTACCTTTCTGCTTGTCCGGCTACACAATAGGCCTAAAATTCCCTGAAGCAAGATTTTCACCTCTGTCCTCTCCATCCTTCTTCTGGACATAGGACACTCACTGCTTGTTTCCCAAGAGCAGTTTCGCAGGTGCCCAGATGTGCTACAATGATTATAAAGTATGGACAACTCACCTAGGACTGAAACTTCTACAACATGCAGTCCACTTAAGCGATAGGCAGTGTTTCACTAAACACTGCTTTACCTAGGTACTTTAAAGACTTGTCATAAACTCCTAAATCCATTAAATTCAAAGACAAAACCCTTTCAGTGTCTTTGAAAGGTCCAGTATCTGTGAGATAAGCAGCAAACCACTTAAATATTTAGTTTTAAAAGCAGTCTCTGAAAATAGATGCAAGAAAGGTCAGCGGAGCGACCTGTCACAGCTCATCATGCAGATCACAACACTGCCTGGCATTTACCATCAGACACATGGCTGTAAATTCAGTTGGTAGAATGACTAGTGACAGCACTGCTCACTATTTTCAGCTCTTAGCAGAACTCTTCTATCAAATTCCTTATTGTCAAGGGCAAACTGATCCTACTGAATTTACTGGCTGAACTCTTTACAGCTCCAGAGAAGTGGATGAGAGTTTTGCCAGCTCAGAATCAGTGGCACTGAATAAGCAAGCACACTACCATGGACATGCTTTCATCTCCCTCTAAATCCAAGTTGTAAAAGCAATAGGCATAGCTTTTAAACACTTCTCTTTTTTTTGCTTCTCATGGCCATAAGTAATCTGCAGAGCACCTAAACTGCCTGGAAACACCAATAAGGGATCATTGCTCCTTAGAGACTGAGGCAGACTTCTCTAATATCCCAAAGGAATATTTCTGATAATGTTCGAACAAGCTCCTTTACGTGACAACAAATGAGTACAACAGGTACATTACTGGCCATCTTTCATTTCCTTATCTTTTATGGGAAAATTAGACCAGATCTTGTGTCTGAACATATTTTCATGGATTTTATTTTGGTTTATAGATCAAAGTTAAAAGAAAAAAAAAGAATCAAGCATCAGGTTTGTGCTGGACTCGTGTTCTGACATGCCAAGTCCACCTCAATTCAGTAAGGGACAATTGAGACGTATTCTTCTCTTGAAATATATAGCATTTAAATAAATGATTAGCCAGAATTCTCAAGCAAAATAATTACTTTCTTTCCAAAACTGAGAGTTTGGTACCTTCATAAATGTGTGCTTATAGCATTGCACTGTGAATGCAAATTTAGATATCTAAAGAGATGTCAGTGATGTCATTATACAAAAGTTCATTACATAATTTTTATTCCTCTATTATTGCCATTCTATATAATTTTACTCTGTTGAATTCTTCAGAATTTGTAATTCACATTTGTAATGTTCAGTTCTTTCATTAATATTAACAAAAGAAAGAATTTTTTTAAAAATCTCTTTAGATGAGGGTATTACTGTATTATTTTAACCCTCCTAGAAGTAGGTCCTAACCACTTGCCTACAATTCTACCAGCTCAAAATGTTCACATACAGTAATAACATGTAAGTTCAACTTTCAGCAGAGGATGTCCTATTATTAAACATTGAAAGTTAGTAGACAAAAGAATATTTTGGATGAGAAGGCAAAAATTGAATTACTTCACTGTACTTTAGGAGTCAAATTTTTAGAAATATAAGCATAAGAGTACCACAGAAATAATTTAGAATAAAACATTAATTAATATTTGATATCTACCTATTAGTTAGGTAAATAATCTCTTTTTTTCCTGCATTACAGGCTTATCTTTTTCTACAGGGAAGACAACTCCTTTTCAGTTCTGCTCCCACACAAACTTTAAACCAAAGTAGAAGGGTGGAGACTTGGTTTTAGAGATTGCAAAGAAACAGAACTTCATATTATTTTTTTCCAAGCAATATGTAATTCTTTCCTTGGTTTCACCATGGCTACAACCTTTATAAACATACCATAAGATCTACTAAAGTCATACAGATGCTTGGTTTCTAAACTTACTGGATTCCCATCAGTCATATCCTGCTTGATGGCAGCAGTGAGACTGTTTGCCTCTGGAGTGTTAGTCAGCAATTGATGGTAGAAAAATCCATTCCATCATTATAGAATGTATGGTTCTATGTGCAGAGAACCTTATGGGCATTTTGTGTGGTCTGATCATCATCTTTCATGACACCACAAAAATTAGTTCAGTAAATGTTTACAGTCACTGTTTTTGATACAAAATCTATAAAGAGTTATCAGTAAAAGAAGTTTTTTTCATGAGCTGTAATGCTGTCCCGTGGGTTTAGCTAATTCACACAGAGTATACATACTCACCCCATGCTTTTCCACAGCTGGAGAACTGGATATGATAGAAAGTCATAAACCTCAGTACTAAAAAGGACACGAATCCTTGCAAAAAGTTGACAGGAATTTATCTATTTGTCTTTATGTGCAAGTGATCAGTAAGGCTGAGACTTTTCAGCTACCATGCAGTGATGCCCATTGCAATATTCAAACTGTCTGTTCAAAAAAGATACCTCACATGCCAATAGAAAAAATATAAAATTAGCACAGGACTTCACTATGGTTAATTCACTGTGGTTTTGCCACTGTGGGTTCACAAGTTTCAGCAGCAGTGCTAGGTTGAAGCAGTTTTCTCCAATTTCTTTCCTAACATTGTAAGTCCTTTTGATCCTTGCACTGCATTTACTCCAGCAAATCGGATACCTGATCAGATTCAAAATAAACTAAAAAGGAGAAACTTTCCAAATAGATATGGACCCTACAGTTTAACATTGTCCAAGTGTCCTTTCCATATCACTGCCTCACACCAAGATAGACTACCAGGCTTCCCCATTTGCGGATGGCAGGAGGTGTTTTGGGCTCTGATATCAACTGAATATGAATCAAACTAGAAAGAAACTACAAGAAACCATACCTTTTATTTCATGCTTATATTCTGAAGAATAATAATTCAATTCAAGTGGCCAGGTGATTTGTAATTTTCAGGGGAACAATAGAGAAATCTTGACATCATGTGATGCACAGTACAGCTTTTCAAAAGCAGGGATGGAGTGGGTTTTTGTCGATTTTTTTTTCTGCCTGGAAGTTCATGGGAGTCCCCAGGTAGAATAATTTCCCACATTTTATTCTTCAACTAAAAAACAATTCATCAGCTAATCTTTACTGCGAAGAAAATTGAATCCTACTTGGAACAGTTTATTTTCTATTAGAAGAAAAAGTATCATTTTGCTCGTCTACAGAAGGAAGCTCATCTATAACTGGATGGATAAAATGTGTGGAGGAAACAGCAGCCTAAATACTCTTCTGCTGATGAAATTACATCATCAGGATGAAATAATAACTCCTTGAATAGGTGTGCACCTGACCACTCTGACTGTCACTTGCCACTTCCTCAAATTGACCCAAAAGCCTCACATTGTTGTGTCTCTGCTTATCTGCGTGATCCACCCTAGCACACTGGCTTTGCAAGGACAGCTGTATTTCTGCAATCAGTTGAAATGCTTCTTTTGAAAGTATGGTCATTCAATACATGTTTTTTTTTCAATGAGGTATTACTAGAGGGCTGCACTTTAAGGATAAAAAGGCTGTCCCTTTAAGTATAAACTTACTCCAGATGAAAAGGATCACCTAGTTTAAAATGGTTAAGGTTGATTTTTTTTTCTTATTTACTTTCAGCTAAATATAACAGGAGGTAAGATGCATAACCTTTCAAAAACAGGACCAAATCCTGCAGTCTGCACAGTTTGATTGAAAGCACTACAGTTACCCAATAAATAAATATTTTTGAATTGTACCCACAAATTCCAGAAAGACTGAAAGTTACAAACGAAATTTTGGTGATCTCTCATCCAGTCAGGGCCCTACAAATAGTATTGTTGACTCACACAGTATCTATTAGACTCACTGAAATCTGTAATATGTGAAGAAAGTATCAAAATAAAAGGCTCTCATATAAGATTTCCATACAAAACACCAAATAATGCCATCATAGCAGTATTATCATATGCCCACTTTTGTCATGAAGCAGAAATGGTAATTTCAATTAAATTACATATAATGTTCAAAATTACCCTCTTATCCAAATTGGTATTTCTCATAATAAATCAATAATCTCTTCAAATTTTGTATAGGAATGGAAGTGAGGTGGCCCCTCATCAACTGCTTCCTTCCACACACTCATCCCTCCCTCCTCTGAACCTCTGTAAAACCTATGACATTCATTTACAGCAGCTTTTTCTTTTTCTGATTTTCTGCTCCTAAACTCCCTTAAGAAAAACTCAGAACTGAGCTAGTTTCTTTTACTCTTTTTTTTTTTGTATTAATATACTGCTTCTAGGACCAAAAATTAATTCTCATCCTTTGTTACTTTTTCCTATACCATTAATTCCTGAAACATATTTTGAAACTTTTACTATTTCCTTGATTGTTCTTCCACTACAGAATAGCTGAATATTTCTGCAAAGAGAGGATTTATATAACATAAATAACACAGTGTGTGGGTGACCCAATTATTTTCTTACACTTGTTTGGCAGAAAGTTTTCATTGTATTTGAAAGCTAGTGTATAGCCAAAATATTTCTCTTCTTGCTGAAAAGAACCCAAAACACCAACAAAACACACTCAGTGCATTGTAAAGCTACCTTCTTCCTTGACCTTCTTCAGGAAAACTCCATTTGATTCAATTATGGAAGCTTTTTGAGTGCGGGTAGGTTAAAAGAATTTTTCCATCTGCATTTATATGACCACAGTTCCTGTTTCAGATGTTTAAATAATTCTAAAAGGACAAAAATAATTATCTGAATTATAAAAAAACAAAAACTGTAACGATAGCTACCTCCTACCATGTTATAATCCATAGTTACTGTATGTGCACTGATAAGTAATGCCAATGTCACTTCTTTAGAAAATAACATTATTTTCTACTTGCTTCCAGCACTGTTTTTAAGGCAGCTGCTCATGCTATAACTAACATGTTTAGTTACAGTAGCCATGAAAACCTCCAAACGAGTATAAGGCTTTGCAGCTTCAACATATCACAAATTTAGAAGTCTCTGGGAATGATGAGCCACCTACCTAATTTTTAGAGAACCCCACTAGACTAAACAGAGACAAACAAGCTTAAACTCAAAAACAAAACATTTTTTCAGCAGATTAACAGCTAAACTGATCTCTTCTGACCTCCTATCTGTCTCAATATCTAGCTCTGATTAAAAAGCTTCCAAGGATTCTAGCAGAGCCCAAAAATTCAGATTTTTTAGAAAAGCAAGATCCAGAGCTCCAGTACTAAGAACACCCAGCTACCTATCTCTTGCATAACATAGAATCACAGAATGGTTTGGGTTGAAAGGGACATTAAAGATCATCTAGTTTCAGCCCTCAGGCTGTGGGCAGAGACACCTTCCACTCAACCAGTTTGCTCAGGGCCCCATCCAACCTGGCCTTGAACACTTCCACAAAAGGGGCATTCACAGCTTCTCTGGGAAGTCTGTTCCAGGGCACCACCACCCTCACAGTAAAAAATTTCTTCCTTATAACCAATCTAAACCCACTCTCTTTTCAGTGTGAAGCCGTTCCCCCTTGTCCTGTCACTCCATGCCCTCTTCAAAAGCCTCACTCCATCTTCCTCGAGAACTCCCTTCAGGTACTGGAAGGCTGCAGTTAGGTCACCCCGAAGCCTTCTGTTCTCCAGCTGAACAAATCAAATCGTCTCAGCCTTTCCTTATAGGACAGGAGCTCCATCCCTCTAATCATTTTGGTGTCCCTCCTCTGGACTTGCTCTAACAGGTCCATGTCTTTCCTGTGCTGGTCCCCAGAGCGGGATGCAATGTTCCAGGTGGGATCTCACCAGAGCAGAGCAGAGTGGCAGAATCCCCTCCCTCCCCTGCTGGCCACACTGCTTTGGATGCAGCCCAGGACACAACTGGATTTCTAGGCTGTGAGTGCCCATGGCTGGGTCACGTCCAGCCTCTCACACACCAGTCCATCTTGGCAGGACATGCCCCAGTCTGTGTTGATACCAATATCATAAAAGAAAGAAAAGAGAGAGTGAGAGAAAGGGCAAGAACCATCACATACCAAGATTTACTGAATATTTTTGCTTTTTAAGTTTTATTTCATTAAAACACTACTGTAATTTTTTTGTTTTACTCTTATCTCATTCCTCTGACTTTGTAGAGGAAAAAAAAAGTCATAAAATGAAAGGAATATAACAAGAAATTTTTGCCACACTCCAAATGGACTGTTAATTAAAATTTGAAAATCTCAGGATGAACAAACCTACCAGTTCACCATGAAATGGAAATTGATAAAAATTCAGGTCCATGAAAAAACCTTCCTTTTGCTTTGAAACAATCTGACCTAATAAAACTTACATGTGAAAGTATAAGACTGAATGATTTTTTAAAAGAGAGATTTAAACTCAACAAGACAAAATAGAACAGGAAAACCTTTTAAGAAGGGCAGAATTCATGAAAGTTTTTTAACTGGCTTAATGCTACAAGCTACGGTGTGAATGTGAGATCAATCAAAATAGCAGAAATGTAAATTGCATCACATTTACAGTAAGATGAAGAAATTTGTAACACAATTTGCTCCTTTGTAATTAATGTTTTGCTGTGTCTAGACCAGTCTTCTACCACTTCTTTTCTGTACACCATGAATATTTTACTTAAACAGCTGTAGTCTATACCCATCTTTAAAATGCTATGTTTGGGAAAATTCCACTTAATGTAACCAAAACGTGACTTATGCATTTCACTATTTTAGGAGCTAAGACTTAACAGGACTGGCCTTTGAACCCAGTTTCTCAATATATGTAGGACAAGCTCCTCATACATCTTCTCACAACAGACAATGTTCTTAGCCCTTATAATATCTAGAAAGTGGGGGGAGAAAGAACAAACTCTGTAGCATAAACATTTAGAGAACCAGGTTTAAATATGAAACATTGAACAGCAAGATCTTCCAAATGAACCAGGCCTAAGGTTTAACATATGATTGAAACCTGGAACATTTAGCATAGCAATCTGGTAAAAATGGGTCTGATAGGAAATAAAGAAATATTGCTTTAGTCAGTTCATCTTTACAGAATCCTAAGATTTCCCCAGATATTCTGGATATACAAGAAAACAGGACATGGACAGCATGCAACTATAATTAACAGAGACGACTTAAAACAAAATCCACCTGTATGTATTTGAACATAAGACAGTTTCCAGCACGTCTTATTGAAACCAATAAGTTTTTCCTTTCTTGGCTTCCCAACAGCAGCTGTGGTCTCCATAGTTAGCACAATTAAGTCATATTCCACAGAGGAAGTATGAAAAATCCTCTCTTCTAGACCATATCTTGCTTTGATTATGATTCAATTCAAAATAGCATATTCAAGTAACATATCCTGGCAAATGAAGATATTTTACTCACTACCAATGACTGTAAAATCTTCTGGCACTTAAAAAATTCACTTGTATCAGGAGATGAAAAGTTGGAAGTATGGGAGTCAGGGTAAAGTCAGTCATCCTTTCCACAGAGTTTTTGATTATTCTGACTTGGATACATGCCATATTTCCTTAATAATATCAAATAACATGGAGCAGCACTTTGCTTCTTGCAAATGTCCAGTCAGATCAAAATTCAGAAAATCCAAATAAACCAGATCAAGACCTTTTTGGAACAAAAGCAGAAAAGATCTCTACTGCCTCACCTTTAAAAAGGTGAGGAAGGAAAGGAGACCTGGAGAATGTCCAGCCCAGTAGTTCTGGGGTAGGTAGGAAAGTTTTGAAATTGTTCTACCATACTTTGGATGTCAGTAGTCTCAAAACACCATTCAGCAGATAAGAATAACTCCATCAACAGCAGCTCATACCTCACCCTGTGCTAGGACTTTTAATGTGGCAAAGTAAAACCAGATGGCACAAATCTGGTTGTCCCAATGTCCAGATTTAATTCTTTTTGTTCATGGAGTGAGATACAAGGACCTCAGTGAACTAGAGAAACAGATCAAATATCTTTCACCTTGTTGTGCACAGCAGAAAGTCTTTGGGACTCTGTGTTCTGCTTTTGAACTCAATATTCTGCATTTGCAATCTTGCTTTTTTTAGCTCAGAAGATGTTTACAGTTCTCAGCTATGGGAACAAAAACACAGGACTAGGATCTGAGGCTGTTTCTTGCCAGGATGGACATTCATTGGGGTGACTCTTCATGCAGAAGAGTACTCACACATAGATGTGTCAGCATGTATGTGTGCACTCAAGAAAATTTCACTTTCTCTCATGTGTAGGTTACGGTATTTATGTATTTAATTCTGTCTTGGAAGAACTCTGCAGCATTGTTTCTTGGTAGGAACAATTCTCTAAATACTTTGCTCTTGAAAATTTATTGACTTAAATCCTTTTATTCTAGGATACAAATTGGTTGAAAATGTTATGCACTAAGCCCTTAGCAAATCAAGGATATATGCTGCTGCAAAATTGGTTATATAAGATGCTAAGGAATTCAAAAAGAGTTTTTTCTCCTTGACATTAAATAGCTGATTTTATATGGCTAGTGATACACTCCCATAATATAAAACAAGTAATTAAAATGCATTTATTTTGCTTTATAAAAGAGAACTGTGTGATCTTAGACAGAATAATTGGTATAAAACATTGAATGATTTATGCATTTTGATGGAATCCACCAAACAAGTGTATGTTTGTAGAAGATGTAATTTCCTATTTACTACCAAGCTGGAAGCAAGAGAAAAAGCATTATATGTTCTCCTTCTACCAGCCTCTTGCAGGAAGGCAAACTCCCAGACTGGTTGGAAAAGATCCAGAAGAGGAGTTGAGTTTTGTGTCTCTGAATTTGGGACAAGGCAACTGGCAGGGCTCTCTGCCAAAAAGGTGTTGGCTGCCATCAGGGCTGTACCCAATGTGGGTTTAGAACAGGAAAGTGTTTCTATTTATTTTTAGTTGTTTTCGTAGTCCTTCTTTTGAAGAAACTATTATAAAAACTTTTTATCTTGTCATCATGTGTAAATTATAAAGTATATTTTCAGTATTAAAAGGTTATGCCCACCCCACTGTGGGTTATATATCAAGATTCCTGCAGCTATTCTGAAGTGTATTTTACTCTGAAAATACTCCAAAGTTCTGGTTGACTTGAATTTGGACTAAGGGTTTTGCCATTATATGCTTTATGAAAAGGAGACTGGTAAATGTCTGGACCTTGGAACTGACTTTGTGATATTTGGACTGTGAGTTCACATCATGTGGTGAATTATCATGTGGTGCTCTTATGCAAACAATAAAAACAAACAAAGAAAGAATTAAAAGTGTGTTTAAGAAAATTAGTTTCAGCGTATGATTAAAACAATCCCATAATAGCAACAACTTTGCGGTCAAGGTACATACTTGCCAAAAAAATCTGCTAGTGTGGAAGCTGAGCATTCAAAACCCTCAATTTAGCAGCACTGCAGATGCTGTTACTTAGTTAACACTGAATATCACAGAAAAATTAGGCACAGTCTGGAAACTGCTTCAGAGCAAGACAAAGCAGTCAAAGGTATGGGGACAAAAGCCTTGCTTCCATTCTCAGAAATATAGATCATTGTATGACTTTGATTTTACACCAATCCAAATGGGTAAAATTTGGCCCAGAATGTATCTACAGACAGATACAAAAAAAAAAAAAAAAAAAAAAAAAGAAGCTAACAATTGAAAAAAAAAGTTAAAAATTATAAAAAGTAAAAATTATGGAAATTTCAAAAGCATCCTCTAAAAAGTTCTCCATCTCAACCAATTGTCAATGTCCCTTCAGCAACTGCAATGCCCACCCAGCCAAGCCCCTATGAAAATCTAATGTTTAAAGGCAGTTTCTTCATCTTGATTGAATATATGCAATAATACAGTGACAAGAATGGCTCTCATTACTGGAAACAAGATACACAATTCTGCATTTTCTCTTAATGCTCATCTCTTGAATGTTAAAAACTTCTATTTACCTCATGTGATCTGAGATTTGGATCCTACTGCAGAGTAGATAGCAGATAAACAGAGAAAATGGATTAACTTCCTAAATCATAACTGAGGACATAGTAATGTAAAGAAGTTATTGTCTTCAAAATTTTAGCAGTTGGCATTCGTTCAGATCAAAAGGCTTCAGTTCTTGGAACTTCTTATACTGGAAGTTACATCTGTTCTTCCTGTATTTTTTGTAAGGGGAAGGTTTTTCCCAATTCAAATCTCTCATCTACTACTTGTGTTCTGTACAAATACATTATTCTACTTCAACAACAAAAAAACATTATTTGGACTTCAACAAGGCGCTGTTTACTACATTTACACATTTATGCAGCTAAAACCAATCAACTACTGTGAAATATTTTTGGTAAGCATTAATTCAGGTTTTTAAGAAGAAACATATATTTTAGCTCAGCTTTTCCAAAGTTAATGAAATTAAGTTTGTCATCAGGATGGATTGTCATGGATTTAAGCAATTCAGCCACCCTTCAGAAAGTGTTTACTGAAAGGCATGTTTATATCTGTCTTCTGCAAACTTCCAGCTTAGAATTATTACATATGCTCAATCAGGATGCAGAAACACAACATGCAAACTAACTGGTTGATTAGAGACTTTTGCCTTTCAAATGGCAATCAATGAAAACAGATGGCTGCTCAGTGAGCTAAAACCCTGACTTACTAAGAATCACAGAATGGGTAGAATTGGAAGGCACAACTGAAAGTCCAATCTCCCTGCTCAAGCACAGTCCCCAGGAATATTCAGCAGAATATTCCATAAACCATTTTGAATGGTGAATATCCTTGAAGAAAATTAATTATACATCTATAGTTCATGATAAATAAGAAAAATTTTGTGCATTATTTGCTCAACAATATTTTAGAGTACTGCTGAAGAAATTTTTTAGATAAGATACACTTGCTGTTGAAAAGAAATACAATTGAAAAAGATGGTTAATGATGAGAATTTTAGGGAGGCTAGAAAACTTGATCTATCAGCACCCAAGGGTTATAAGATAACAATAACTAATTCCTCATCAGATAAACCGAAAAAAAGATAACCTGAAATTGAAAATATGAAAATGGGATAAAAAAAACTTTTTAGCTCTCTTGCTCTTCTGAAACTCAAGGAATATATTGCAATATAGATGAGCCAGCAGTTCTAGCATGTTTCAATAATAGACTACTGTGACCTAATTAAAATAATTTAAACCATTTTTGGCAAGTCTCCATAGATTCAGTGTTGGGTTCTTTCTTCTCTTAGTACTAAGGAAAGCAAAGAAGTATTTATCCACAAATTTGCAACAGGGTTCCCAAACCAAATGATTCAGAAACCACATTATTTGCAAGATTTAAGCATGGCTAATCAAACAGTAGATTGACTCATTTACACGAGTTCTTTATTGCTAGAAAACTGTATTTACAGATTTTGGTAAATTTTTCAAATTTATCACCAATCACTGCATTAGGGAAAAAAAAGATAATGCACAGAAAAACATTTATTAAAATAGTGTACATGCTGTAAATTGCAGAAAAACCATCATAGGGTTGTATGTTGTGGATGGGCAGGACTGCATCTTATTTACCTAGTGCTCCATACAAGCTCAGCAAAACTAGAGAAATAATGCATTAAACTAGTGTAAAGGTATAGTTTAGGGAATTTGAAGAAAATAAAAAAGCTTCCCTCTTAGTCAGTTACCTCTTACTGTTGACAAGGTAGGGAGAACACTAAATCTTACTAGAAGGAAAATACCAGGTACAACCTCACCTCAAATTCAATCTTCCATAAAAAGCAGACTTATCAATCCTGCCTCAGCCTGGAAATTTGTGGTCTGGGTAGATATATGAATAGAAAACACTGTAAACAGAATAAATTTGACACTGCAATTCATTCACACACCAGCTGCTCCCTTTGCATGCTGAACAACACACAACAAAACATTTTCTCTGAGATTCCTTATATTCTCAAGAATATCCTGCTCCAGGAGCTTACATGTCTCTGGTGTAGATTAGTTATGGACTTTTCATGCTGATGAGGTAATCCCCTTAATGTTCTATACACCATAGGATATCCTCCTCCTCTGTTTCATGTTCTGACAATGCTAAAGGTCAGGAAAGTGTTTCATGTGGTGATAGGTTCCATTTAAAAGGGAAACTACGTGAACAGAGGAAAATGTCTTTTTCTTTGAGTTTACAAGGATAAGATATGAAGCCTAGGTAAAAAAGTATTTTCAGTGCATCTTGTATTGAAACTACACTCATAGCTTTGCTCAAAACATTATATTAACTTCTAAAGATGCATTTTTGATACAGTGATTGGTAACATGGTGGTATTGATAGAGGAAGATGAAATCCATACTGTAACTGTTAAGTTTACTCACAGAAAATGTAGACTTCACATCAAACAGTCACAACATAAAAATAATTTATGTTGAATGCAAAAAAATTACAGCCCTAAACACATGACTTTTATTAAAAGTAGACTTCCTCTGTAAGCATGTAAAAATTAAATTAACTCAGAAATAAAGATATTTTGTTACACAAATTATGTCTCAAACTTGGTCCACATTTCAAGAGGGATGCAGACAAGAGTTAAAATTACTAAGCTTTAAAAATACTACATACAATCTTTTAAATAGACATCATCATTTTACATGTAATGTGCAAAAGAAAACATGATATTTCAAAAGTATTTCTTTGTGATTAGCAGTAGTTTGCTTCTTTGTGCCATAACTTCACATGGTTATTTTTTTAACAGAGGTATTAGTACAATTTATAAAGTCCTAGTTTCGGTACAGCTTTAAACATCCAGCTTCTAATTTTTACAAGTTTTCCCAAAAGAGTATATATTCCTCAGAGAAAAAAAAATATTTTAAAGTTTCAACATGTTTTAAATCAATAATGAATACACTATATAATAAATTGTTTATGTTTACATTGGATCTGATGCTTTCTTCTTTATTGCTACTAAGGAAGACATAAAAATTAGTTTTATTTGAGGGAGGGGAAATATTTACACAAGTTTTAAGCAAAGGCAACAGCACTGCTAATAAAGGTTTATCATTTGAATTGTCTTCCCAGAGGATCATGTAAGTTTGCTCAGGAAGATAAGATCATTTCCTTCACACAGTTTTCGCAGTTTAAAACCTGCTACTTGATGGCATTCTCATTTACGTTCCAGTAGAAATGCTCTGCAGCATCACAACCATCCTCTCCTCTCCTCTTTAGCATTGAACTTCGGGGTTGGAGAAAGAGGAACAGAAAATACTGGGAAGAAACTCTGCTTCGTCTTCAAAATTAAGAATATTAGGAATGTTATGGAAACTGGAAGACTCCTCTGGGAGGTGAGTCATAATTGAATTTTCATGCTTGAATAAAGAAATATGATATCAAATATTTAGAAAAAAAAACCTTTAATCTAACAGCCCATATAGCTAGGGAAAAAAAAACAAAGAAAATTTTTTAAAAAATGGACAAAAATGTAAAATAATCTATGAAAAATCCTCTCCATGCTCAAAGCAAGAGTAGCCTGATATTTTACACTGATGGGTTCTTCAGAAAATAAAAGAGTCCCAAGTCTAAGTTCCATCTGGGTCTTATATACTAGAAAATACCTAGAATTTCTGAACAAAAAAACCCCAAAGCTTTATAAAGAAATTTAAATTTATATACATAATATTCAGCATGTACAGAAGCAGACTTCATACATCAGAACAAATGTTTTATACTGCAGGTAGTAGACACAAAGTAATACCTTCTTGGTAATTTCTAAGACATCCATCTAGACATGCATGGCTTCCTGCTTCACCAGGAAGTTCAGGGAAAACAGAGTGTCATTATAAGAGTCTTCCTTAGAAGAAAGGAGTATGAAGCATATCCTATCCTCTCTTTTGAGCACAAGTAGGCAAGCAAGAAGAAAGAAAAAACACATTAGCAGAAATATCCAAGGTACAATTCAGTTCAACACATGAGCATTTGTTTTGGAGACGTTTAGTGTAATTAAGCATCCATTCTACCCAAGTAAAGATGATTTAGAAAGGTGTTTTCTTTCTATTTCCAGGAAAACCTTGCAAAAGATGCTAGGTTCATGAAAATAACATGCCAAAGTAAAACTGCTGTGCTTGCACTTGTCCTGTGTTTTTAATACTGCATATTCCTCCAACTCTTGGCTGTAGCTGCACTGAAAGTTAGATGTTTAGCAAATAAGAAAAGTTCAACAGAAGGTACAGTGGCATGAAAAATAACATTAAAATTTCTTGGTGTTCACAGGCAGAAAGTTGCAGTAAAATTAACAGCTTCTCAAGGCAGTAAGCTACTCCCTATTTGGTCGAAACTTAACTTCAAAAATTGCAGTCATTAAATTGCATACCATTAAACCATAGATCTACTTTCACAGTCTCACAATGTTCACATTCATGCTACACATATACAGAAATATTGTGCGGGGTCATTGCAGGTGACAGTGCACAGGAACAGGTTTCCCAGAGGTTGTGGACTGTCCCCCACTGGAGATATTCAAGAACCATCAGGACACAATTCTGTGCCTTGTGCTCCAAGATGCCCCTGTTTGTGCAGGGAGGTTGGAGCAGATGACCCACTGTGGTCCCTTCCAACCTCACCCACAATGTGATTCATTCTGTGAATACTAATGTGCTTCAAAAAGGATTGAAAGTTAATCCGTCCTTTTGGCAGTACTTCTAAATGTTGGACTTTTAGATGTTGTCGCTGCCCTAAAATAAACCTTCACCATCGCTGTCCATAGTTAGAAAAGGAAAGGGCAACAAGGAAAACAAAAGACAAAGGAACATGAAGTTTTGTCCACTTCTGATCTGAATTTCAAGGTTTATTCCACATGAATTTGTGGTAAAACTTCCAAAATAAGCTACAGGTAAAGTATCATCAGCATTAATAACTGTGTGGAACTTAGTAAGATATCCCATATCTGTATCAGAAAAATATTGTTACTTAGACTACACGAAAGCTACAACCCTCCATTACTGAGACCAAACCTTTCAAATCTGGAAAACATGGGAGCCCACAGCTAAACTTCAACATGAAACACAAACAGTGAAATTACAGAAACAGAAGAAATTATCTGGCCAACCTTAACTATGTCATGCGCTTATCCTTCCCTTTTCTTGAAAGCTTCCTCTGGCTTTTTGGAGGGGGTTTTTTGTGGTATTTGTTTTTTTGTTTCTTTCTTGTGGGTTTTTCGTTTTTGTTTTGTATTTTTTTATTGTTGTTTGTTTGGGTTTTTTTTAATTTTAATTACTGTCTTCTACCTCACTTTTAATTCTAGCTGATCTCCAGGAATCAGTAATATTTAAACAGCTCACTAATTTTGGAAGCATACATAATTTTCTCTGAAGAGCAAAAATCAGCTAAAGAATTTAAACATTTAAATGCAACCCACCATCACAGGTAACTTCAGCCTTTAGTATGTGAAAACCAGCTTCAACAGCTATGACTAGAGGCTTGCTAATAATAAGATTTCAGATACTCAATAAAAGTTTAAAAACTAGCTTACCTCTTACTTAAATGTTTTCCTTTATCTGGCTTTTTTATAAAACTTGCAGCAATTCATTAAAAATTACTCATATAATATAATCTCTGTGTGTACTTACCTAATGAAATTGAACAAATGAAAACAATTCTCATTAGGCTGTCAATTTTAGAGGTCACCACCAATACAATTACAACAATTTCAACCTGATATAACTGACTGGAAACTCCATCTAATCCAACTCTATCCCTGACTGCATTTATTTGGAAATATTTACCCTTTATACATTTTGATTCAGGATTTGCCCTATTGCCAACATATCTTTCTCTGTATTCTACATGTTTAGGAAACAAAATAGGAGTGTTTCTGTAGAGCCTGACCTAGTGCCAGTAGGTGAGCAAACCATTGATGGAGGAAGTGTTCTTGTTTTTATTTAACTGCTGCAGCCACATTATTATCAGATACTAAGGTTGTGTCTACACTTGGGGGTTTTTTAAACCAGAAATTACTTTAGGGGTGCTTAGGTGTTTTTCTACACTCCACCACGTTCTCCATGCCCTGAAATCATTCCCCCAGGAAAGTGACCTTCTCAGTAAGAAACTTGATCTCACAGGTATCAAATGACCTGAAAAGATCTTTCAGCAGTTTGGTCAGGATAACATTAATAACTCAGCCCACAGGAGAATATTATGTATCAAAGCCCATGTAAATTTGATGAATGTGGATTGCAAAGAAACTGACAAACCCTCAACATCGTTCACCAAACAGTAAATGAAAGAATTCCAACCGATTATGTCTGCAGAACCACGAACTGTCAGGTGGGAAGACTCTTCAGCTTCTTCAAAAAGTTGCAATTCTATATTTAGCACAACAGAAATGCTGTCAGCATCTTCTCAGCCTAGAACTGAAGCTACTCAAACTTGTAAGAAGTTTGTTCTACCACCCTCTTTTACCATATCCAAGTAAGCTACCACAGCAGCTACATTACTGTTAAAGCACCATTAAAACACATGAAGGAAACTATAGGCCAATACATATACACAGTATATGACAATATACATATTCAACTGAAAAACAACTTTCTTTTCTACACACATTGCTTTGAAACACCCTAATGAACTTTGACACATATCTCACAGCTGTAGAAAAAGGAATTGTGATTTACTGTAATCAGCACTTTTATTTGAAATGCAAGTCACACCTTCTAAATACATACTCATGTCACCTCAGCACCCTATGCATTTAGCTGTTCTAAACTGATAAAGACTAATGGAATGCCAAGTCAGCCAGTACAAGCTACACATTTCATGGTTAAGGCTGCTAAATAAGTAATGTCCTGTACAATAATTTCCTTCATAAATTTGCACATAGAATATGCCCATTTCTAAAACCGAGGCTATGTTGTACAAGTAACCATAGACCTCTAATTAAGATACTGAAACATTAAGCTCTTAATAAAGACAAATCTTCAAGATCCTTCATATATTTCACCCTCTCAGCAGATCAGGAGACCATCCTGTTTTGGATGTGAATGGGATTTTTTTCTTGTTAATATTAATTGTCCTACGTATGTCAGCAGTGTAGGCTTGGTCATCTTCAAAAAATATCTGAAAATGTTGCAATCTATAGCATACTTTTTAGTAGGAATAATTGGAATACTTACTCCAATAGAAAGTTACCACAGGGAAAAGAGAGAGTTTTTGCTCTATCCCCACCTTATGGCTAGAAAAAGTATTTTTCTATTACAGCATACATATTTCTGGACTTATTTTTCCTTTACTGTATGACTACAACCAGAAAATACTGTTTGTATTGTGAAACTTTAGATTCTTTTTCAGCAGTCACTCACTTCTCCACATAAAACCACAATGAAACTCTGAGGCACGAATGTCCTCTCTAGCACCTGTGTTGATCTTCTGACTCAAAACAGCAGATACAACTTTGCATTCAAATAGAACAGTGGGTACTGACCCATCAAAGTATCCAAGTTCATTTATTCATGTTGACACCACTAGGAGTTAGATCCATATGACATACCATTCTTAATATTTACACTTTTTAGAAGTTTTAAATA
This sequence comes from Cinclus cinclus, assembly GCF_963662255.1. Classification (NCBI taxonomy): domain Eukaryota; kingdom Metazoa; phylum Chordata; class Aves; order Passeriformes; family Cinclidae; genus Cinclus; species Cinclus cinclus. The sequence goes on along the minus strand of NC_085048.1, from coordinate 51,908,078 downwards.
TAATAATTGGGTGATTTATACCATTCAGAAAATAAATTTAACATACATGGTCTACAAAATCAAAGCACAATGTGCACGAATGCATGCTGTGTGAGCTGGAATAGGATATATTCCCCACCAGAAGACTTACTCGGGTTGGCAAACAGCAGATGCACTCTCACCAGTCACTCTGTGAGATGAAACAAAAATAGCACTACTCTCTTCTCTCAGTCATTTGCTGACCAATAAACATTTTCCTTCTTTTGTGGCTCAGTCATGATACTACCCTGGACCAGAGTCTAACACTAGCCACATCAAAAGCTGAAAACCAAGATAAGGACACGAGAAGTACTTTTACCAAATTCTATTTCTTCACAACTTTACCCCCTTTCATTGATGGTCAGAGTGAAAGGGCAGGGTAGGATGTGAAACAGAACATGGGGAAAGCTGCAAAGCAGAAATAGAAAAAACAGATTTCTGAGTGTGCCTCTAATTTTTTAGGACAACCACCCCTGCTATCTGAGGAAATGAGGAGTTTTAATAGTATTGGAAGAGCACCTCTCCTTCCAAAAAGCTCTTGAATCTTATGCCTAAAACTAGAGGAAACTCAATATTGAGTCAATTGTTTCACAACTATAAATTTCTCAAGGTTTCATGAAAACAGTTGAGTATCACCACGACTCTTCCCTCAAAAATCCATGCCTTTTTCCTCCTAATGGCAAAAAATGGCACAGAATCAACACGGGAATTCAAGTAACACAACTTCATTAGGTCTTCTACTACAGATCTAGTTTAAAAAAAATTCATAGAACTACATACTTTGATACTTCGTCATTAAACAGAGACATGACACAGCAATAAACTAGTACTATAGCCTCCAAGTTTATATTAATTTTAAGTGTTCATGGGTTTTTAGACAATACTGCTCTAAGTTTTAATTTCAAAAATCCAGTAAGGAATACTGCATAGAGAAGAGACCCTAGGTATATACATGAAGGAGAACAGAAGAGTTGCCGAATAGGAATACAATTAACCTTATGCTGAACATTCAAGAAGAAACTAGAAAAACACAACAGCATTTTTCATTTCTAAAAGCTTAAGCCCATTTCATTGGCCCCATTAATTTTCAGTAAGTATTTATTTGAGGTTTAGGAAAGAAACCTGGAAATCTACCAAGCTACCCAGGTCTTCTCAATACCTGCCTGCTCCAGCTATTACAAAACATTTACAATGACCTATCAAAGTCCCACTACTATTAAAAAGGGGCAGCTTCTCAACCATGAGTACAGGCCAAAACGACTGTACAAAATATTTAAAAAGTAAACTCGTGGTTGCTTTTAACCCTTTTTTGCTTCCCTTCCCCAACGGTAGCTGATCATCAATCAATCTACTATATGAGAATGAAAATATTCCACTAAGCTCAGAGTGGATCTTGCTCCTAGAAAAATCAAAAAAGAAAATCTTAAAGGGGATATCAAAACAAGTTCCAAAAGAAGCTATATCACTCAAACAACCATACAATGAGGAATGTATACTATTATACAAGACTCTAAGAAAATATTTCAGGCAAAATTAGGAGAAAACATTTCTAAGGAAAATCTAGTCTTGCAATACAAGTGTTGAATCAAAGATAGTAATTACAAATAAAAATATAAATACCAAGTCAGATCTTCCTTATTCCTGAGAATGTACTTCATATTATTAAGTCCACATATCCTCTATATGTGTACATTCTTGGCCTTATTTGTGGATTTCAAGGGAGTAAGAAAATGAAGAATAAAGAATCTAGTCAACCCTTACAAGAAGCTGAATGCACTAAGGTCTGTGAGTCAAGTAAAGCAGGAGAGTAACTCGTCCTTCCTTTCTGCACTGGAAGAGGGTGACTCTTCAAAGGTTTTACAGCATTTTAAAAAGTATATGGACATTAAATGAAATTATAAGTACTGGCATTGCTACAGTTTCTTTAAACCACAAAAATATTTTTAAATGCATTTTTGTTTTTTTGCTGCGTTTTGAGAATATACTTGGTAAGGGGTCAAACAAAATTAGACGACTCAATACATTACATCTTTAAAGATTCTTTATTTTAAGAATAGCTCACTGTGCATATCAAAGAGCAGCTACCATATATTCCACAAAACTGTATTATCAGCTCAAACTGTAAGATTAATCTATAAAACTTTATTAACATACTCATTAAGCAAACTGTTCAGTAAGTGATTACAAATATCAGAATAGGAACAAAATATAATCTTAATTTAAGAAGATAATTTTATAAAATGTACATTTCCAAACTTCTGACAAGTTAGCACGACACTCAAAAGGGGTAAGGAAATAGCTTGGCACTCATGCCAACCTGTCTTTGTTATTTTTACAAGCTCTAACTTCTAAAACATCAGCTGTGCCAGATCTTTCCTTTTCTATAATGTGTACATCTGTCCACACCAACAGAATTACAGACCACCAAGTTGTTTCACATATCACATCAAACAAGTCAGCTTAACAGTTCAGATCATGATTTAAAATACCAAATACGTATTCTTTCCCCAGAACACCAGAACTTCCCCAGAAGTTTTAACCTACTTTCCAGAGTAATTTTAAGATTATCAAGACATTCATAAATAAATTGAAGACAAAGTATTTAATACACTTGTTTCTAGAGTGATTGTTATGAAAGCCATAATTTTGTTTAGATAGTAAATCGGCTTTGAACTCCACAATCTATACTGGATTTAGTGAAGTCTGTGGGGTGTTTTTTAACTACTGTTTCCCTTAAGAAGTTTCCCACTTTTAATAAATACCACATTGTATCCAAAGGGTATCTATGGTACAAGCATTCCTCCATCATTATGGAACAAGGTACATCAAAAGTCTTTAGTGACAAGTGACACACACTTTAAAATTATGCATGAAGTGTATGAAAATATACATTCTAAGATTTATTTTTTTTTAAAAGAAACAGCAAGACAGTCAGGAGATAGATGTCAACAAAACTACACAGTTCCACAAGTGCTAAAGCTGACTCACAATATAACTCAAGCTAGTCAGAAAACATTGAAAAATATGTTTTAAAATTCCAGTGGTCTGTTTTCTAGCCTCTGCTTTTCTTTAAAATAATCTGCAAAGAAAAAAAAAAAGTATATTTATCAATACAATTCAGGCATCAGATAGAGATTCAAAGGTTCACCTAGGCAATCTGTTTCCAAGAGCTGTGTTGCCAAGGGTATATAGGGAAAATATTAGAAATAAAGCAAAGGGATACAGAACGATTTAAAATTGGAGAGGTTTTTTTTTTTTAAGCAAGTACATTCATAAGCAAGAATTCTGTAAAATAAAAGGCTTATTTTGAAAATTAATGCTGAGAAATGGCAACAGTGCTCCCAAGCCATCACTAGACTCCTTGAAGTTCTTACCCTGTTGGGCCTAGACAGAAAGTAAAAACAAGATTTGCAATAATACAGCTATTATGCTTGATTTTTGTTTGCAATGCATCATTTCTTTCTGTATCAAGAGCACACAGACCTTTGGAAGGACATTTTTTTGGTTTGGAGCTTAAATTGAAAAATGAACTTCAAAGGCCAAGTAGGACTATGTAAGTGTTAAAATTATTAAAATACAGGCAGTCTTTCCTTTCTTCTTACCTTAAAAAGTAAATGGAGGACAAAAATGTTCAAAAAGTGTTAAGATTGCAGTTAAAAAGAAACCATGAATGTGTAAGACTCCAACTGCAACATTCACTTGGCTACTCTAGGTATCCTGCATATGTTTCTGTCACTATAGTAATAGAAAAGTATCAAACTAAACCTTTCAGCAGAAAGAAAAAAAATAGTTAAGACAAACAGAAATCACGGGACAAAAATATCAGGTAACATCAAATTTTCTCCTCCCAATTTGCTCAGCAGGGGAAGGTGGTAAAAGAGATAAAATAGAGAGACTGAATTCCTTCATTACACAGGGTAAAGCAGACATATCGTAGGGAGTGAAATGAACTACAGATTACAAAAGGATTTCAGTCATATTTTGACACTAATTCTTTCTAGGGAGACAAAGCTGCATGACCCCTTCCCTTTTCCCTTATTTTGCACAGACACTAAACTCAACATGCTCTGCAATGCAGTGAATTCCTTCTTCACACAGATATTCATACAGCATTTTTTGTTAAGCTGAACTACCCGTATAACAGCCCACAGTCTAATTCTCCCTTACTTCTTTCCTTGCCAAATACATCACACAAAGTATCTGTTTATTCAAGAAGTATCCACACAATGCTGCCAGAATCTACTGTAAACTTATTTCAGACTAAGCAGGTAAGAACTGAATATGTAAGAAAGGTATTTGCATCTCTCTGAACTACTTGTTCCATAATGATTCACTTATACCACTGTAAAACGGCATGCCTCTTTGATGTAGTATCAGCTGAAATAAGCATCCTCCAACTATGGACTGCCTTTCAGGCCATGAAGGCTTGCTGGCAAACCATTTTGTAGACTTTCCCATATATTGAAATTATAACTTTAAACAGAGAATAATCAAGAAAAATTGGGTTATATTTAATAGGGCAAGGAGATTTAATTTGTTGTCTTGGTAACAATAAATTATGCTGACGATGGACAAAGAATATTAAGTGTCTATAGGTTTTGGATCATAAATCGAATATCCACTTTAACAGAGAAAGCATTTGTATATGCTGTCATAATACATTATACATAAATGAAAAATATTAAAAGTGTGGTAATACCTTTGCTGCAGATACGGTATGCTCAGGTTTAATTATTTTACTTTTGTTCTCAAAAGCATTTGTCCTGGCTTCTTCTGCTAGCCGATGGAGAAACAGTAAGAAGTTCAAATGAACCTTTAAATAGAGAAGGAAAAAAAATTATTCAAGCTGTTTAAACACAGTTTGATTTTTTAAAGATTCATTGTTTGCAACAGAAAATTTGTGCATTATACTGCTTCCAAATTCCTGAAAGGTGTTCTCAGAAAAAAAGTATCACTTGGTTCAAGCCTCAGTAAATTTCCAAGACATTCCCTTCATGCACAACTCTTGTAAATGGAATTTAAATTTAGTATACTTAAATCATAAAGTGCTTCAGATTTGATTACACAAACTACAACTGATCTAAGAGGAATCAGTCTGATTTTTATTAGCAGTTTTTAGTAATAAAATGTAAACACAAATATCAGAGAATAAGGAGTCTTTTGCTTAATAGTCAGTTTTCAGTGACTACAATGGCCAGACTTTTATGAACAGCAAATTCATTCCTGCCTTATCACCAAATGGACTACAGACAAGTTCAAGGACTTCTGCCCCTTTCCAGTGTAAAGCAACATTGACATTAATTTCTCCAGAACTTGGAATTCTCCAGTGTCAGGAGGTTCCATCTATTTTTTACCAGCTCATCACTTAGCTTTTTTACATTGAAAGAACTGATCAGGCACTATTCTGTTCCTTATGGAATGCTGCTCTGCTAATACAGAAGCAGGAAAAAATTGCAGCAGACAAGCAAGGAACTGCTCCAGCTTGGACTAAAACTGTCAGCCAACAGCATATTTGTGTAGTAATTAATCAGGGACCTATAATACAAACCTCTAGCATTATACAGGCATTATGTGAAGTATTTTAATAATCTAACCTGAAAAACCAGTAATTGCACCTTTTGTAAATTAAGCTTTCAAACAACATTACCTCTGCTACGTGAAGCGTACAAATACACTTCTTCAATCATGAGCTTGGAAAAATATTACTGAAACATATGAAAATTTCATTTGTATTACTGAAGTGATGCATTTATTCTGCCGTACCTTATCTGTAAAACCTGGAAATAAGTAATATGGAAAGTTACAAATTAAGAGTTTACAAGAAATACTTTGGCAGTAGGTTTGCAGCACAAAGAATCTGTTACATGCTCCTGTAACAAGAACTCTGTTGGTATGACAAGCAGTTTAGGTGTTTTTTTTTTTTTTTAATTTCCTTAACTAAAGGAAGACAGTACAATAGATAAATTTCCGTAATATCTGAAATCATTTGGAAGCATCTACTACACAAAAAGCAGATGTTCTTGCAGATTCATTTCAGAAAATATAGAAGCCGTTTTAGAACCAGCCTTTAATTATTCACACAGAAATTATCTCCAACAGAATCAAGCAGTGGCACTAAAATAATATTCCACATTAGAATTCTCATTGTTAAAACTTAACATGGAGATTAGATTTCTGGAAACAACCTGAAGGAAAAGTGAGAGGTGAAACAAACTTCCAAACTTGCATGCCCTCCTTCTGAGATACCAGAAGAGAAAAGTGTTAATTTTAAAAATGCCTTTAAAAACTACATCTTCTCTCAGAATCGCTGCACCTTTATTTTCCTATTTTCAAATTGAATTCCTGCATGTGGAGAAGCTTCTCCTGTACTCCAATAGAATTAAACAGTCACATAAATAAAATCACAACATTCCACAACAGAGGACACAGGTTAATAAATATTCCAGGTTATTCAAGGCAATTGAGAAAGGCTGGTGAAAGGCAGAATGACTGAATACCATGACTAGGACAGCTACTGGCAAGTAACTAAGCAATACCAATTTGTTTAAGGACACTGCTTTACTACATATTAATTTATTGTCCTTCTGCATGAAATTTACAAAGAGTTTTGAACTAACTAGTTTTGAAAATCACCTTACAAAACAGAATGTTTACTTTCCAGAAAAGAAAGGCTGCAAAATTTTAAGAACTTATGTAAAAAATTCATTGCACTGTTTACACAGAAGCTTCCACACACCTGTTCAACAGAACTGAGGAATAGCAGGGAAAACCACTGTAATTTTCTTTTGCAGCCGTAACGTCAAAACAATTCTTCAGACTGATATTTCACCTTCAAGGTATGCTTATTAATTATTTTATGGTGATAACAAATGAAAAAGGTGCCTTTTAGTGCAAAATTTTAAGCCTTTCCTGCAATAGAAACATGTGCCCTTCTAGCATAAAAGAAGCAGCTGAGATCCTGCTTTTCCTCTATAATTGCAAGCTAGAACAAAGCTTGCATATTTTCTTCTCTGAACATTGGAGGAATATCTGAACTTCAGTACTAAAATCATTACCTCTTATTTTCGAAAAGAGCCTTGAAAAAAACTAAAACATTATTTGCATCTCTTCACCCTAAGATATTATCATACCCCTTTAAAAAAAAACAAACCAAAAACCAACCAAAACAAAAAACAGTTTCCTGAGAAAGGCTGATGAAATTTGATAGCTACACTGGGCAAAGAGATAGATGTTAACGCTTAGGAAGCGTGTTCTGACAAAGCCTCAGATTCTGAGAAGAGACTTGATCAAAAGTGAAGAAACATCACTCAAGTATTTAACAAAATTATCTGAATTCTCATTACTTTCAAACTTGGTCGTTACAATCATTAAGAAGACATTGGTTTATCTAGTAAAAATAATCACTGAAAGTCAGGGAAAAAAAGAAAGCAATCTGATTTTCTCCTAAGGCAGTCAGACCACTTTACTGGAATGGGCACATACAGCAGTAGATTCAGACATAAAGCATGGACCATTCTGGAAGATAGCCCAGAAGCTGAACTAACACTTTTCTCATACTTCCCTTGAGAAGACATAAGCTCTCAGCTCAAAAGGTATATGGCTCCATCTTCTTAAGACAGCTACTACATAAATTTCTGACTTATGCGATTTAATCGCTCTTACTGGGTTGCAGAGAATAACATGGGTACTAGAAAACATACTCTCGAAATTTTTTACCTGTCTTACTACATAAACTCACCAATCCTTTTTTTTTTTCTCCCTAAAAGCAGTGTAATTTCAGCTGTGTTGATTATTCAGTCACGGAAACAAAGAGCTAAAGAGCTGCTAGACAAGTACCTAGTTGAAGAAAATCATGGACAACCACCACACCTGGACATTCTTGTTTAAAAGTAAAATAAAAAAGCCAATCCTTATACCATAAAAGGCTGTGTAATTTGACATCACCAGAAAAGATAATCTAAGTTTCAATCACATAATTAAAATTTATTCTGATCTCATCCTTTGTGTTGCAATGAACATTTGCACAGCCATATTTTAAGCTGTATCTGATTGTCGTTGTTTAAAATTTACAGTGAATTCAATTCACTGGCTCTTTGCAGCTCAGAGGACTTTAGTGCCAGGAAGAGATGGAAACCAAAGACGAAGATTTGGAGGGATGTCCCACTTACCCCTTTTCAGCCAGCCACACTACTTTGAAGCCAAATTTTCATTACCCTGGAAACAGACCAACTGTTACCAAGAATTAAAAAAAAAAAAAAAAGAGTTGATTGTGTGCATTTAATTAGTTGACTACTGCATTCCACTGAGTAAGCTTTGATTAGGTCTGAGCATGAGTAGCAAAGGGACATGTCCTTATTCCACAAAAAAATCCAAAGGCAGCAAAAACAATAGGAAGAAATAATATTTTTATTAGTGCCACTCCATTAGAAAAATATTTAATGTTTACATTCAAATCCAAATGCTCTCGTGTAACTGCCATATTCATTCATTTTAATCTCGCATTACTTATTTTAGTTTTACATGTTTACATTTAGCTTCATATATCCAGATGCCTACCTTCAAGACGCTGCAAGACACAACTTTTATATAAGTAGGAAATGTGAAATGTGAAGTCAGGGACAATACTCGTAAACAGCATGTGTTAATGCTTTAATGGTCTGAGAGCCACATGCATTTGTAAACAACATGACATCACAGTCCTGCAAGTTAAGCCTACTAAGTTATTTCAAAGACTATCTTTTTTTATGCATTTGTTTTTCAATACAACAACTACGACAAGCTCTCTGGAGGTCAGGTTTCCTTGCTGCAGTCAAAAAACTTCCTGGTGAGACAAACCCTACCCGTGCCACAAGCCCCTCAGTGCAGGCCAGAAGTAACTCAGCTTTGTTGGCTTGTTTTTGCAAACTTGGCTCTTCTATTCCCACCTTTTTGGCAGGCGTTTTTACACCATGATCAGGACCCCAACACCTTACTGGATTACTAACAAGATTTGTCATCCCACAGTTTAGGGCAGAGACTACTTAGATGGCCCTCTAAAAAGATATGAGCACTCCAGCTTAGCAACTCATTGCTCACAGCTCAGCCGACAACCTGTATACCCGAACTGATCTACACAAACACCTGCACCTAGCAGCCACAAAATTCAAAGTGCTATTTCTCTTTATGCCTACACCAAACTCTTTGAACATCGGTGTGTACATGGAGCGACACAGAAGCCACACATCAGCCCGTCCCTGAATTCCCAAGAACAGATACCTACAATACAGCAGCCACCAGCAAAGCTCAGAGCGGGACTCTGCTTATCCTTGTTTTCTCAGACAGACCAATCGTCTGTGCCCCCAAGCTTTGCCTCCCCCCTGCCTGTGGGTCCCTGCAGAAGCACCACTTGTACTAACTCCACATCCAGTCACACCCACAGTGCTCCCGGGCGCACAGGCCCGAACATCTAGGGAGTAAGCGTCCCTGCTTGGGACCGGCCGTTCCCGGGCCACCAGCGCAGCTGCGGCTGCCGCCCGCCATGGCCAAAACCAGGAGCGTCCCCGGGGCAGCCGCGGCCTCGCCTCTCCCCCCGCCCGTCTCCTTCCTCACCAGCAGGTCGGCGTTCGCCGCTAGGCGTAACTGCGGGTTGTGCTTCTTTATTATTTTCCGCAAAGTGCTGCGGGGCGCCGTGGTCTTCATCCTCCTCCTACTGCTCGCTTTGCTTTGCTTTCCTTCCCCTCCCGCTTCTTCTCCTTCCTCCTGGCCCTGCCGCGCGCGCACCGCCCAGCGCTCCCTCCGCCGTTCGAATCCGCCGCCCTCGCGCATCCGGCGCGCGCCCGCCGTGACGCAACTTCCCAACGGTCGCGCGCGGCACCGCCCCCGCGCGCCGCCCCGCCCCTCCCCTCCCGCGTCTCGCGCCGCTTCCCGGCCCCGGCGCTTCCCCGGGCCCCGCGGCGGGGACCGCCGGCCGTGCTTCCTGAGCCAGGCTGCGGGGGGAGCGTCCCCGCGTCCCTCCCGAGCCCGGCCCCGCCGCCCAGGTGGCGCACGAGCGGGGAAAGGCGCTCCCCGAGCAGGTGCTGCTCGAGGGACAGGCGGGTGCCGGTGGACACCGCCACGGCCGCTTCCCTCGCGAGCCCCTCCGTGTCGCTCCGCTTCCCTCGCGAGCGAACCGAGAGCTGGCTTTAGGCCTGGCTGTAGCGAGTTACCCAGACCTCCACCCAGGTTTTTTTACAAGTAACAAGGACGGGAAGCGGAGCGGGCAGTTCCCCGAGTGTCGTTCCCGAGCCCTCGAGCGGCCGCTGCCGCATGAGGGAATTTCGCGAAGCGCAGGGGAGGTGGCGCGGGTCAGAGACACCGGCACGGCGCCGCCTCAGCAAGCCTCGGGCGGTGGATTTAAGTTGGTGATCGTGGCCCGAGTGTGCTGGTATTTCCTTGCCGCAGAAGCCGGGGGAGTTGTAGAAGCACGCTTGTGCCCCCCTTTGATTGTGCGACCCTGCTGGGAGATGGGGCCGGACTGCAGCACCATCATCTTAACACTGAAACGAGCCTAGAGTGATAGTTGTGTTCTGCACGTAAATCTGGACAAAATCCTGCTTTAGTGCGCGTATAGCATTACTTGTACACAGAAACACAGTGGTTCTGAAATCGGCCGCCACTTTACGTGTCACCCTTCCTCCAGCATCTGTCCCCGCACTCCTGCTTTAGCTGACGGATGCTGCTGACTGAAATACGGGTTTCCCCACAGAGGGGCCCCTGTAGCTTGGCATTCTCAGTGTATTTGGACGGTGTGTACTTAGTTGGAGAAGGGGTCAGGATTTCATACTGAGGTATGGGGTTTTTCAGCATATTTATTAGGGTTTTTTGTTTTCTTTGGCCTATGGGATGCTTGCAAATTTAAATGTTGATAAGATAAATATATCGTCTTAATATGTTCAAAATACCAGCACTCAGATATGAATCAGTTTTACTGAAGTATGTTCTTATTCTTCTGTGTGATTTAGTATTTCAGTTAATTTTACAATACGCACAAAATGTACTCCAGATAGAAGTATGGTATCTGACAGCAGGAGAGAATTTAAGATTTGCCAGTTCTTCATTCTCTGTCACATACTTAAAAATGGTGCTTTGTTCTTTCAGTTTTGACTGTCACTTGTCATTAATTGTCAACAGCAATGTTGATCTTAAAGCCAGGGTCTTAATTTTTTTTTTTCTGTGAAAGAATAAACACACTACAACGCAGAACTTCTTTGTACAGTTTAATAGTAGTCACAGTTAATGGCTCAGCAGCACTGCTACAAGTAAACATTTGGGTTTTTTCGGTTAACTGAACGGCACTGACTCAGGAGCTACATAGGGTCATATACTGTAACGCTCATAATATACACATAGGAACTTGCATCGGGATCAACAATAACTCAGCATGTCAACAGATTCAAATCTACAGCTGGGATAGATCACAAGTTCCACTGGACCTTACGTGAGCTGAGAACTGGGCCTTAGGATCTCGCACTGTTGGGAAACTGGTATGGGCAAACATTTTACAAACTGTAAGAATTGCAAAGGTGTCTCTACTCTAGGTCTAAAACTATTAAAATGCACCACACAAATTTGAATCTGTGCAGCGACCTGCATAAAACAATAGATACTGAGATTCAGGTCTAGTAACTGTATCTTTTAGTCATGTGCTTGCTATGTAGAAAATGACTGAATAATGAAATCTACTATTAAGTGTAATACTGTTAGAGTTTTGTTGTTTCTGATGGTTTTATATTTCTAGTGGTCTAGGGGTTTTTGGTGTTGTTTTTAGCCACAGAAAATAGTAATTTAAAGTGCTGGCTCAAATCTACATATTTACCAGATTTCCTTACTTCTTAGGTTTGAAAAAATTATAACAGTAGTTACTTCAAGCAATTGATAACAGAGGTCAGATGCACATGTAATAAATTAAATGTACGTAAATTATAGGTTATTATTTACTGAACAAGCATGAAATTCAGTATTTCAGATTTCTCCTTTAATTTATATTTTAGGCCATTTGTCAATAAGTATTTCTGGAAATATGATTTTAGTAGGTTAATTTTTAATACACAAATATTGTAGAAAAAAAAGAAAAATTGTACTTCTGTAAATTATGCATTGTAATGGACAAAAAATTTTGTATAAGTTAACTAAATAAATTCTTTCAAAAATCACAACTGTTTCAATTACTTGGTCTGTATTAACAGAAGGATTAATTATTAGATTACAGTGAATCATAGAAAACTACAGTCTCATTATATTTCTGATTTTGAACATGATTGTTTTCTGTCTTTGTGAGAGAATCATAATGTTCAGTTATAATATTATGAAATATTTAAATAAAAGAAAAAGGAAAATTGTATTTTAAATTGCTTCATTGAAAGTTGAAATTCTTAATTTTTTCATGCTCGTGGAGCTTTATAAAAAAGGCAATCCCATACCTTGTAGGCAGATTTTCATTATTTACCAGTTCAAAAGCTGCAGGAGTTTTGAGCCCATTTTCTACAAGCAGTTGCCTTGTTTTCAAATAATGTTTCAAGAATTTTGTATTTTTCCACTTTTTAGCAATTGCAGTTTTTAAGCACACATTAGTTAATTTTGTGAACTTCAGCTGCAGTACAACATCTTCCCAGTTTCCCAGCAATGCTGAGCTGTGTTTTAGAGCTAAAGACATCTTCTGGGACTGATGATTAGAGCAAGGAATTTTCAGCAATTAAAATAGTACCATCCAGGTCTGACTTCTTCAGAAAAACTTTTTGTCTTTTCATGTTCCATTTTATTTATTTATTTATTTTTAATACAGGCAATTTCAGTGACATTATTTTATCACTTTTACTTCCAGATCATGTGGGTTTCTTGAAAATATTTCCATATATTTCAGTGGCTAAAAAGAGGCCAAGTTTGGGGCCATCACTGCTGAACCGCAAACCGGTAAACATTTAGCTCTCTTTTTCTGTAAGGGAAGAGATGAATTTAAAGACTAATTTTATCCACTGTTCTGGTGCACTGTAAGTTGAAATAAGGGTAATATTTGGAAATGAAATTAAAAAGCCATGTTTCCTTTCTGTCCTGAAACTTCTATAACCACATCCCAACTTGCTAAATTTGTTCTCGCAGTCTGTACTTTATAACTATTACTTTAATTATTTTGTTTCTGCATTTTGATTTTATCTTCAGTCAATTTCTTCATCAGCTCTTCATCAAATCATAATATTAAAGTCAAGCTTCCCTCAAAAATGCTGAAGAATTCAATTTAAAGAGTGTTATATCTTGAAATTAATAATCACATTTTATAAATTCTTGCTAAGCCAGAGGTCTGTCGGTTTCTTCTCTAGTCAGGTAGAGACTTTTGAATACTTTCTGGTGCTAATCCAGTTTCAGTGGTTGATGAAAGACTTTGAAACATATCCTGGATATGGATGTCAAAGCCTAAAATCTTTTGATGTTTTGTTCGGTGATGAAAAGTTATCTCTAAAACAGAACATAACAATTCTGCAAATGTAAACTCTTCTATAGTGTAGTTGATAGGCTTGATCATAGTGATTGGAGTATACAGACTGACTCTCCTGTTACATTTGTATATTCTTTCTGTCGGATAATTCAGGTGTGGTTGAATACTTTTGTAGAGAAACAGGAAAAGAGATAATACAAAGGAGCAAATTGTATGTTTTCCTCTCTGTCGAACTGAAGAAAACCTCTTGCTTGAAAAAGAAGAGGGAAAGGGCGATTTTAACAAGCAACTTTTGCCTTGTGGCTGTCACTGTTGATGTAATAACAATAATTTAATTGCAGCAATAAATACTAGTCAAAACTCTGGCATTCACCTTTTATTTTCATGAAGAAAGGAGAGAACTCTCTAGAATAAATTATTTTCATTACTTTTGTTTTTTTTAAATTTAGTTCTATTTCTATCTGTGTTTCAGGCCCAGAACACTAAAAAACAAGCAAAGCAAAACATCATAAATTATATTTGAAATTGTAACTGCTGATTTTAAGGTTTACAATTTAAGCTTCAGTTTCATTTTTCAGGACATTCTGTGTTATCAACCCTCTGTATATCAGGCTCTAAGAACCTGTCTGAAGTCAGTTGACTTCCACAGGCCAGACACCATCTGTCTGTTGTGACTGCTTTGATTGCATTCATAAAATGAATGTCATTCATACTGAAGCATATAAATCACATCTCAGCAGTCACTCTTACCTTCAGAGATACTCCTTGTGCACTTGACATGCCATCAGCTAGAAGTGTATCAATTTCACTGCTTTTGAAGTAATTTGAAGTAGTATCACATTCATATAACTGTCCACTGCTTTATTAAATTACATAAGAGGAAAATGTTTATTTTAGGTATTTTCAATGAAAATCATAAAGATTAATAAATTACACAAAAAATAATTACTTCCATACCCACTTCATCTGTGTTCATGTATCTTTTCTCTTGTTTTTTTTTTTTTTTAGATTTATACTTTATTTGTATTTTGCTCCTGGATTTAATGCATTCATTTAATACCAGTCCTATTTCCTCCCCCAAATTCCGGAAGGAGCAGAGTGTTATTCTCTTCAGATGTCATGCTTGCAAAAATGATTACATGCAAACCAGAATGATCTTCCAGCACCTCTGCTCTGATCAGCTTATCCAGACCTGCTGAAAAAACCCCTTCTTTCAGAAGCTTTTGCAAACCTAGGTAGTATTCTGCAAATGTGTTACAGAGCAGAAAGGAGAGCATAAAATTTAATGATATTTTACTTTACTAAAAACTGGTCTAATTAGCGTAACATGTAATAGATTGCTATTCAATGGCCACCAATAAGGACCTCAAAGATTAATAGATGGATGCTTATTACTCAACTGCCAACTTTCTAATTATATTTATCAGGGAAAATGGATCAGAGGAATTTACCCCAAGAAGGCCTGAGACTGATGGTTGTTTATTCTTCACTTTGTTCTTCACATGAAGGATAGCAACATCTTTTAGCCTCATCTTCCACCAGGACCATGTTTTTCCCCTGTTGATTTTTTCTTCAGTCAGATTGCAAGCCCTGTAAGTGTGATATGCAACAGCATTTTTCCTTCCTCTTTGTTAATTTCCCTTGTGCTATGCCAGCTCTGAAGCACAAAATGATGTGCTATGGAATGGTCTGCTTAGCTATACAACTTGCTACCAGTTTTCTGGCCACTGCTGTAGAGGAAAATAGGTGATCACAATTTGAGATATCCACACCTAAAGCAAAAATGTAACCTCTTACTGATGTTTCAGATTGTCAGTGATCCTCAGCTCTCCTAAAGCAGAGGTGGAAGTGGTCATTAGGCCAATGTAAATGAAAAATGCCCACTTCTTACCTGGTACTGCCTACATACTCCATGAATGTACTAAAAGAAGGGATGGATATGCATATTTGTTAACATTAAAGTCAGTTGGAAAACTGTTCACATGTATCTCTCAGGTCAGAAAACAAATGCAGTTAATTATATTCTTTTAATTAATAAATGGTAGGTGATAGCCAGCAGGATGCCTGTCTGCCACCTGGTTTGCCCCAGTAACCCTGATGACTGACTTCACCAAACTAAATTCAAAGATAAACAACAAAGTAAAAGATTATGCTTCAGATTAGGTGAATTGATTGCTGTTCACTTAAATCACACTTTTTGTGACAGAAGCCAAGCCATAATATTATTGTTATATGTGAACATTAAAAATAAAAAAAAAAAGTGCTCACCGAAGTGAGGCAAGAATTTAAAGATTGCCTTCGGAGTGCATGGAATACACATATACAACAGGAATTGCCATTAGTGCGCAAAGTTGGCATGTACTGTGCTGTCAAGAAGACAGGAGGAGAAAAGTAAGTAATTTGTATTTATTTCTTTTACCATTGTAATTAATAAGGGAGTTAAAAAAGAGAACATTTCAGATGAAAAGCAAATAATTCAAATAGGCTGTAATCAAAATGTGTTTTTTCCATAAATATTTTAGAAGTTATTTATTAACTGCCAAAAGGAATATACAGTCACTTGAGAATTAAGTAATATCATATATGCCAGTTTAATGCACATGGTTCCTCAGTGATCTTCTTTCTTTACTAAGCAGACGTGAAATCATTTGTCTTCAAAATTATGTTAAGAAATTAATGATCTAATACAAACTATCAAGAGTGGGATGCAAACTTCAACTACCTATTTTTTTCAGTGAAAAGAAAAGTGATTGAAAACATTAGGCTTGTATTAGTTAAGACTAAGCACTCTAGAGAACTACATTACTCTTTAGTTTCCATCATTACAGAAATGCTTGAATTTCTTTTGAGTACACAGAAATCTTTGACTCTGTCATGCTTTCTGCAAATTCACACCTTTTATTTAACAGCAATTATTAGCAAAGTATAAACTCCTGTGAAACTCTTCCAGATTGTATTGAGAATGAGTAGTTTTCTAAAGGTACCAAAAGGAAAGTTTTAAAATGCTGCTGCTGTAGCATAAAAGAAGGAAAAGTACTTCTTCAGAGAATATGGTGAAGTACAGAAATTACTAAATCCTTTTCCCTTCGGCTAGTTAATTGCTAATTTTATTATTGGTAATATAGCTTCAGGTCTGGGTTGTTTTGAGTTTTTTTTAAATATCTTGCTATATAGTGTTTAGAATGAAGCTTCAAAGATTAATTATTCATTGAGCTAAAAATTCTTTCAGTAGCTTAGAATCATTTTGCCTTCTGGGGACAGTAACATTTGCAGTTCCAAATGCAATTAAATGGAAGTGCTAGTTTAGAGAGTGAAAGATAGTGTATATACTTTTTTGAATGTAAAACTTCATAAGTATTACTTAAATAAATGTAACTTTGACCACAGTTTTGAAAATAAACAACTGCTGATACAATCTTTTTCTTCCCATATAGAACAAATACTCTTTCTTCAAACAGTGCTTGACACAAAGGAAAACGGCGAGGGTGCAATGCTTCAGGTTAATAGAAATAAAAGATAGCAGCTGTAGCCTTTGCAAAGAGGCAAGACGCTGCTCTCTGCTGTAAGAAACTGCATCGGAGTCTTAACCCACTACACCCATAGTGAGTGTGGGGACGGGAAGCCACATCAAGTTTTCTTCCCCTGCCCTACATGACTGTGTAAGCCTGTTGTTAAGAAGAACATAAATGTATGTAGAAGCACCACAGACAGCAGAACTGGTTTAGTAAACGGAGAGAGGTGCAATACTGATTTTCTAACCCATTGAGGCTCCCTACCTGAGCTTACATAGGGTAACTTAACTACCACAAAGCTAAGAAAAATATCTATTTTAAGATGAAAGCCACACTTTTTCTGTCAGCACAAATACAATTGCAACAAAACTAATACCATAAAAACACAGAGTGAATCATAACACAAATGCAACATTTTTTTGAAGGAACATGCTGTAATGTGAGCTGACACTTGGAAAACAGAACTCAGCTCTAAGATCTCTCATCTTTGCCCTGGATATTTTACTTTTTTATATTTAGGCTGCCTTGTCTGAATAGTGGCAGAGTTTTTTTCAGTGTATACTGATGTTCATCATAGTAAGTAAGGTTGCTTAAGGTGATATTAAGTACCTTCACCTGGGTAGGAGCTGTGGCTCCAGTAATACCAGTTGTACTATGGAATCATTCCCTTGGAGCAGCTCAATAGCCTCACACTGCTACTCATTGCCATGCTGACTGATGCTGCTTTGCCCCTGTACAAACCAACTATTCAGTGCTGCCATAAAACAACACAATGAAAAGCGTAAAACTGCTGTTTGGAGGCAGCTCTTTGCCTAAAGATATGGCAGGTGTGTGCTTTTTCAGTTTGTTTTTTGTTTGTTTGTTTTTAAGGGTAATACACTGTTGCTGAATGATGCTCTTCCTTGTAGAGTGAATAAAAATATGCTTATGCTTGTCGTCAGGAGAATTTTTTCCAGCATGTTTTTCAAACTGGTCTAGAGATATTTGCTGTTTTGAAATGTGTTTGCAGTTCTCTAGCATTCTTCCCACTTTTATCTGATAATGTAGTGATATCACTAGGTCAACTCTTGTCTGCAAAGTGTCCTGGAAGAGATCCAGGACAGGAGAAAGGAGGGGGGAAAAAAACAACCCCAGCATACAAAGAATATGGGAACTAGATGGCCTAGGTTTTGTGAGGGACTTTCTAATGTAAAAGTCATTTAGTCATCAAAGGCCTGTGCTCATTGGCATGCTCAACTGTTCTGCAGTGCTACAAGTAAGTGAAACAGCTATAAAGATAGCTTAATTCTCCAACAGCATTTGTAGCATCATTATAATACCTGCAGAATGAAGTAGGTGGAGAAAAAGAGTTATTCTGATTATAACCATCCCTCTTTAGACTTTATTTAGCATTCTTTAGTCAGGTAAAAGTTTGCCAGTTCATCTAAAATTAAATTTAGAGGCCTCTGAAGATTAAACAAAATAAAACCATAGAACACTGTAGTGGGTTGACCCTGGCTGGATGCCAGGTACCCACAAAAGCCACAGTTGTCAACTGCCCTCCAAAAATGGACAGAGGAGAGAAAATATAACAAAGGGTTCACAGGTTGAGATAAGGACTGAGATTACTCACTGAATACTATCATGGACAAAACGGGCTTGAATTAGAGATAGTGATTAAATTTATTACTAACAAAATCAGAACAGGATACTGAAAAGTAAAATAAACCTTCAAACACCTTCTCCCCTCCCCACCCCTCCCTCCTGCCCAAGCTCCAACTCCTCCCCCAGCAGGAGACAGAGAATGGGTGTTATGGTCAGTTCATCACACACTGTTTCTGCCACAGCTCAGGGAGAGGAGTCCTTACCTCCCTGGAGAAAGGAGACCTCCAGTGTGGGGTCCTTCCCACAGGAGACAGATCTCCACAATGTGAATCCACCCATGGACAACAGGTCTCCATGAACTGCTGCTATGGGGGTCACTTTTCCATGATGTTCAGTCCTTTAGGCACAGTCTGCTTCAGTGTGGATTCCCCATAAGGTCACAAGTCCAGCCAGAAAACCTGCTCCAGCATGGGCTCCTCTTTCCACAGGTCCCTGTCAGGAGCCTGCTCCAGCATGAGCCACCCACAGGTTCACAGCCTCCTCTCAGGATCCCGCCTGCTCCAGTGTGGCCTCCTCCAGGGGCTGCAGGTAGATCTCTGCACCATCATAGTCATCCATGGTCTGCAGGGGCACAGCTTCAGCACCTGGAGCACCTCCTCCCCCTCCTTCTCCACTGACCTTGGTGTCTGCAGAGCTGTTCCTCTCATATGTTCTCACTCCACTCCTTCTCTGGCCTCGATTACTTCTGCACAGTAGCTCTAGTTTCTTCTTAAATCTATTATCACAGAGCCATTAGTATCATTCCTGATGGGCTGAGCCTTGGTTGAGCATGGAACTCTTAATCCCAGGGTCATGGTTTCATGCCTCACATTAGGTGTCAAAAAGGACTGCAGGAGATTGATGTTGGCAGTGCACCAGCTGCCCACCAAGCTATGCTATCATTCCCCCTTCCCAGCTGGATAGGGGAGAGAAAATAACTGGAAAGTTTTCCTGGAAAAATGACTCCTAGATTGAAATAAGGCAGTTTAGTAAAGCAAAAATTTGTGCATGCACAAAATAAAAACAGCGATTCCCATGAGCCAGCCACTTCCCAGGAAACAGGGCTTCAGCACCCATGGTAGCTGCTCAGGAGAGCAAACACTGAAAAGAGCAAATACCACCTCCTTCTCCTTTCCTTAGCTTTTATACTTGAGCTTATGTCATATGCTATGGAATATCCCTTTGGTTAGTTTGTGTTATCTGCCCCAGTTGTGTCCCTCCTAGAATTTTGCCCACCCACAACCTGGTGTGTTATCAACCCTTTTCTAGCTACCAATGCAAAGCACAGTGCTGTGAGAACTGTTATGGGAAAATGAACTCCATCTCAGCCAGACCCAATATAAACATATGTTCAGAAATGCATATCCTTTAAATGGTTTTTGTAGCATTATATTTTGAGCAGATTAATCCAATTTGGGTGCTTTGTGAACTCAGTACTCTCACAGATTTCAGCAATTTCAGCATTAATAGGTAAGATTGTACTTACCTATTACCTTTTTATACAAAGAAGTAAACTGATTTTTACTTCCAAAATAAATTTAACAATTGCCTTCTGCAATTTAACAGTTCTTACACTTGTGAATTCTATACATGGATGGCAAATCTTTATTTGCCCTTAGCTACAAACCTGAAATATGGTTCTGAAATACATCTGCTTATGTAAAGATCCACAAACATCAGTACCCAAATGTACAGTTTACAGCCTTACTCCTTTTCTGTGTGATTCCCAGTATAGAGGGTAGTTTTAGTTACCTTTTATACCTTTTTTTTTAATCTATTCTTTCTTTAGGAGTCAATTGCCTCTAGCAGACTCAGCAGAATCTGATTAAATAATAAATAAAACTCTTATTTTTTGACCTCATAGGCCAGCTCTGTACTTGTAAGTATAGTGTTAGACATAGTCATGGGTCTGAGAGCAAGAGGCACGCTGTGCTCAGGTAGTTATGTAAAATTATCCATAAATATAAGATGATCTAGTCAATCCCCACTGTTGGAGACAATACCATGTGCTGGCCTCTGGGCTGTATCCAGGAGTTGGCAGGGAGAGTGCTTGTTGTCTCAGACCAGAGCTGCTGCCTGTTAATGTCGTGCTATAAAGACAGTAGTTACTACTACTGCACTCCAGACTTTATGCCTGGCTCCTGGTTTAGTGTTCTGTACATGCAGGTGTGGAGTTACCCAGCAATGATTATGGCACTTGTCAGTGGGGCTTAACATTCACAGTCTTGAGCAAGGAGTTGTATGTCAAAATTAGAAAAGCTCAATGGTCAGACTTAACCAGGAGTCTGGTCCGTGTCAGGATTCTTTCTGGGTTTTATTTTATGCTCCAGCTAGCCAGGACCATGGTATGAATCTCCACTACCCTTGGAGGCTGTCCTGACCACTAGCCTTCAATATCAGCAACTTGGGCTTTTTCTTTCTAGTCGTTAATCCTGCTCTGTTTGCTACAGCAACAGTATCTCAACATTGCAGAACAGGAAGTAGGCATCTCTGCATGTCCACAGCTTTGTGGCACTCTTTTGGGAGATGGGAAATGCAGTCTTCAGCCCCAAATTTAATAGGAAAATGCACAGAAAATCCTCTTCCAGGGACAAATATACTCACCACAAAGAGATGAATACTCACCATCACAAAATGAATACGTAGAAAGTACCAGTTAGCAATTGATTATACAGAGTCTGGTTCGCAGATTATGCTCTGTGCTTCAGCCACTGTAAAGAATTATTTTTCCTTCACTCCTTGTTTTGCCATGGTTTTGTTTAGACAGTGTCAGTTGTGGAACTAGACTGCTCTCAGGTTTTAAGCAGAGCTTAGAATTATGTTGTCTAACACTCAAAGTTGCTTGATGTCAGGGAGCAAGCACAGAACAAGAAATGTATTAAATCTGCTATGAAACAGCTTAATTTCAAACTTTTATTTTTCCTTACTCCAATGGGAAACAGCACAGCAACAAAATTAAACCTGCAAGTAAATGACTACAGGTCTGAGCATAAATTTGTGGGAGAATTTGTTAAATATATTTGTACAGCTGTACATACAAAAGATCTGAATTCTCCTAGCAGCAGTGTCTGGACATGAAGTTTTGATTTAGATTGTGTTCCTCTGGAGACTCTCTTCTATATGTATATAAAGCTGAATTTAGCAATTAAATGTGATTTCTGAATTTTGCACCCATAATTGCCTACTCGTAATAAAGATGGGGTTTGGAAGTTCTGTCTTGAGAAAGATTTGATTCCATATTTCCAGTTCTAATATTTCTCTGGTAGCTTAACATCTCCAATATATGAATTTGCTGTATTATGCATAGAAAAAAACCTGCCTGAACCTGTTAGATATATGACTTGTTATATGCATAACTAGGAAATGAATGCAGTTTTATACAGCATTACCTGTATTCTGGCATATCATAAATAAGAATAATAGTCTTATGATTCATAAATATGATTCTGGCATATCTTAAATACTTTTCAAGTATCAGCCCTGATTTGTCTATTATCTGCTTGGATCCACAAGTCAATATACACATGAGCAGGAAAACCTCTTCTTAGCATGATTCCTGAAAACTGTTGCTCCAAGCATATAGACCCTTTTCTTAATCTCAATGAAATTTTAATACTTTAATAAATTTTTCAGTACATGAAGATCATCATGTGATCGCAAATATTCCTCCAATCTTTAAAGTTTAGTAAGCATCTGTAAATTATTAGTGAAGTTCTCACCCTGTATGTGTGCAAAACACAATGAGGATACCTAGGATACTTTGCTAATGGCTAACTTCTCCACTCCTTAGTTAATTCTTCTTCCATCACAATATACATCAATAGATTTTATTGGGTAGTTTCTAATAATTTGCACTATTTTTTCATATACTTAACTTTTCATCTTAGAAGTAAACAATGAAAATTATTAATATAACTTAAGAGATAAAATGCCCATGGCATCTAACTTGGTGACTCAGAAACTTGGGCCTTTTCAGTTCTGTAAAGCAATACAATTGTGAGTTAGTGAGGTACAAGTTTTGTACACAATCATTCCTGCTTTTGTCATCAATAAAGTTTGCATTTGAAATACGTCTTTTTACTCAACTGCAAAGAGATCTACAGTCTACAAAAAAATCAGGACTTTTTAAAATTTTGTAGGATTAGTTGCAAACTCAGCATCTATTGTCTTAGTAAACAAATATCTTCACTATGCCATGTGTTAAATAAATATGTCTTGCCTTTTACAAGATGTCTCCCTATTGACTTCCAACTGAAGCACAACAAAAATGCTAAAAAAAGAGTCCTCAATAGCTGCATGAGTAGCTGTCCACTTACTCTAGAGATCAATAAAATGTTTGGCACTAGCACTCACTCACATGTCAAAGCCAAAACAGAAAACATAGTTCATAGTGAAGCACAAGGACAAGAGTGCTGGAAAGGCGTTCTTGCAAATATGTGCTACAAACCTGTACCACACTCCACCTTGTCTGTCGCTTTCATGTGCAGCTCAACTACATTTCAGTGAAACTGCCCAAATGCAGCTCAGGAATGTGTGTGGCTTCTGCAAACAGATGCTGAGCCAAACACCAGACTCTGTATTATTGTGTATTGCACAGCTGGAAGAACAATTGCAGCTGCTATGAAAAAGCATGTGTTTTTCTTACTGGGTTATCTAAAAGCTTTATTTATAGGGTGAAACTGTGTTTTAAATGTGATCTTCACCACATTAAGTTTTGCAAACTGTAGACAATGTGAATTTAACGGTGCTGTTTAAGTTTTCTGAAGTCTTAGCTTAGTAGTTAAAAGTGATTAGTTCAAAATCAAGTTGTGTAGAGATCTGTAAATTTCAGCCACTGCCTGACATGTGGATGCCCACCTACTGAGAAAAAGTACTCTGGGGACTCAAATAATATCACAATCATCTATTACCTCCCAAAAGATGTGAGGAGTATGTGCTACTCTGTCAAAATCTCTGTCTAGAGAGAGAGTCTGAGGTTCATAGGTCAGGCTGGATGGGACTTAGAACAACCTGGTCTAGTGGAAGTTGCCCCTGCCAATAGCAGAGGAGTTAGAACTAGATGATCTTTAAGGTACATTCCAACCCAAACCATTCTATGATTCTGTGATTCTATAAATCTTGGGAAGGAGACAAAAAGAGGAAAGGAGGACAAAAGGAGATATTTCCTCACCCTCAAGGCAGCAATAAAACCTGACCTTGCCCCATATTCCACAACTGGAAGTTGAGCTGAAAAAAATGCTGGAGTTACAACAGGGACAGCAGCTGACAAGCAGGAGCCTGTAAATATTTACAGTCTCTGAGGCACAAGTTCTGTGAGTTTGGCATTCATTGCACTTGACCATTTGTCAGGCCTGCCTTGAGGGGTGTGAGGCACTGAGCAGGCATGGG
The DNA here is from genome assembly GCF_963662255.1 of Cinclus cinclus. NCBI lineage: Eukaryota > Metazoa > Chordata > Aves > Passeriformes > Cinclidae > Cinclus > Cinclus cinclus. The sequence goes on along the minus strand of NC_085048.1, from coordinate 51,884,090 downwards.
AGAATATGCAGATTCTAGGGACATGGAATATCAGAAAGAGACCTTAGATAATCACATGCATAAAATTTGTTTATTTTATAAAATTAAGACAGATTAACTCTGATCTAAATTCACATAAAGAAAATATTAAAAATCCAGAATAGTTATTAATTCCTCCTGAAATAAGAAAAAATGAATGTGTTTCAATCCTTTAATGAAATCTAGTCCTTTTTTCCCTAGTACACTATACACTGATGACTTTAACACTTATGAGACCTTTGCAAGCAAGTACCTAGTCACCACAGAATTACAGTAAAGTTGATAACAGAAATCACGGTCCTCATTTTGGGGACAAGGTAACTGACTCTAAGACATCAAGACCAAACCATTGCCCTTAAATCTGAAAATGTGCAGGCATACTGAATAACAAATAGGTTATCGGGACTGAAAACTTCGAAGTATTACTTTAGGTCTGTGGCAATAGATGCCCAAGTCTGAAAACATTGTTTAAGTTAGTTTTAGTTTCCAAATACTTGAAGCATTTAAGCATTATTTATCCGAATGTGTTTAATGATACCCTTAAAGTTACTTAGTTTTTAGAGTATTTCTTCCATGAGACAAAGTTAGCTTTTTCAGCAGATTTGCCTTTTGTTTCTTCTACAAGCAGAGTTACTTCTGGACTAACAAATATCCATTTAATAATTCATGAATTTTCCTTTTATGAAGCTAGATAGTTTTTCCATCACTTGTATTTCAGTATTTCTGAAACCAGGTGTTAATTTTCAGGGGGATACGAGGTTTCCAAGCAGCTGCCAGGACTAATACAGCAGCCAGCAGTAAATGCTGAATAAGCTTAGGTACAAAATGTATACCATCTGTTTTCAGGACTCCTTGGCCAAAAAAATGTGAGACCAGTTCCTTTCATGTCCAGAAATCTTCCTGTCCATTGGAAATTTTGAAATAGATGTTACCTTTGTATTACCTTTTAATTCACATCTCAGAGGAAGATTCAAATAATGGTCTTAAGAAAATATTGCATAACTGTAAAACAAGAAACTAAATAATGTGCTCAGGTTTCATAACAGTAAAAAGATGAACACTATTTGACAAGCTGAGATCAAAGTGCTTGCTCAGCCTCACAGCAGTCCAGTTTTCCAAGCTGCTGTTTCTCAAAGTCAATGATAGCTACCAGTGCTCAATGCAGAAACAAAGTTCCTCACAGGAATGATCTCCCTAGACCACTGAGTCAACAGGAAGATAGAAAATGAAGCCCTTAAGGTTTGATTTAAGACCAGGGAAGTAAGGCATGAGGTCCATCTTGGCTGCCAGTGAGGAAATATTTCTGGTTACTTATGTGTCTGTAAAGATCAACTATTTTCTACATAAAGAATTGCTATACTGCAGTTGTTGATAAAATAATGGCTTAGGAGTGGCTTAGTTCAAAGGCATGAGTACGAAGGCATAGGTATAGCTCAGGCCACTCTGAAGATAACTGAGGAGATCCAAGCGACAGAACTTCCTCTGAAGACATGTGGAAAGAGTGTTTCCTGTAATTTTTTAAGTCCAAATCATTAAACTCTCTCTCAGGAAGTCATTTACAGATATACATAATCCACAAGGTCACTCTGTTATCAAATCACTGAAACAACCAGGCTATCATCCCATGCAAAGAGTCTTTAATGTCTTTTAGCTTTTTATGTCTAGATTGCACATTAAAAAAATTGTGTATCACAAGAAACCTTACAACCCTATTTTTCTTTTACTATCACCACTGCTTTCAACACACTAATTAAATCATTGCTGTAAGTGCATGACTAAACCCTTTTGAGAAGGGACTGACATCCAACTGTATTTGGCTAGAACAGAGAATTTTGATTCCCGAGTCCATAGGCACTATCACAATGCAGATGAAACTACAGTGGTAGTGCTGTTGTGTTCCTGGTAACCGTGAATTTGTCTACACTGCTGTATAGCAAGATTGCCCTGAGCTCCATAAAGCAAGTCAGAATAGCACTATCATCTGTTCTAGAAGTAGGTATAACTGGAGACAGACTAGCTGGAGGGCATTCTGAATTAACAATTTCACATAGCCAGACTATTTTATAATGCGGTGTAAGTAATTATTTCAGCAAAGGCAGTGGTTTTGCTGTGTTCATGCTGTAGAAGAATCATGCCAGTATAAATCTCAAGATAGCACTCAATGTACTTTAAGAGAGACTTTTAGTTACCTTAAAAAAATTTTAAAGGCCGTGGTCCAAAGTTCCACTTATCTCTGAATGTATGATAAATGGTTGATCCACAGATAGTCTTCTGGTTGCATCCATAAGCTTTGTAAGTGATGAGTTAGACAACTGTAATGCACTGACATTTTTCAAAATGGCAACAAAGAACACATCAAAATACTAACCAGCCAACCATTATGTCCCAGAGCAGCTTTTCCCCACTGTTGAAGCTGTAGATTCCACACATAAAAAGGATTAGTCCACTGACTGCAAAACCCCTTGGAGAACAGTCATGCCACAAAGTTGAACCCAATTCAACAAGCTTTCCTGTTACTAATTTTCATCTATTTCATTATTTATTGCATTCATTAGCATCTTCCTTTTTGACTATTTCTGATCTTATGAAAGGTTCAGGGACTAAATAATACCAAAAAACATGGTTTCACATGTTTTTGTTTCACATTGTATGGTCTAGTTCCAAAAATTCATAAATCACCTTTGATACCAGAGAGAAAATATTTCAATGAAAGGAGGAACACGCACAGTCTCTGTCCAAGAAGGAGAAGCAGCAGAAATTTTCGGTATCTTTTTCAGTGTTAATAGTCAGAGGGAATACACTCTGGAAATCGATTTTCTTTTACTGGAATTTGATGTGGGTAGTTGCTTGATGTCTTCAGCTTCTGTATGGCCCAGGTTCAACAAGACACTTAGAAGCATGGATGATTTTATTCATGTGGGTATTTAGGTATGTGCTTAAGTACCTTGTTGAATTTGGGCTTATGTTAGGTCGTAAGTATTTACTAGGTGAAGCATCCAGGCTAAAATTTTCTCTGTTTTTCCTAGTAACACTGCAAGTATCTAGTCACACAATACATTTGGAAGCACTTGCAGTGAATTTATCAGGTGATGTTACCCAAGGCAATAGAGAGTACATTCTTGTTCTGTTGGAGAAACATATTAATCTGCCTCCTCAGCACAAACTCTGCAGGCTGCTGAGAGGATGTACATGGGCCAAACTTCAAACATACTGCATAATAGAGTAACGTTTTATTTAAATATTTATGCTACCGCAGTTTCCAGGAGTTAAAGTTAGTCTTATGCCCGATTGAATTAAGAGCCCTAGGGAAGCATGAGGTCTCTGCTCCAAGCACCAGGGCTAAGAAGTTGGAGAACTACATCTATTTGCTACAACACATAGCAAGATAAATCAAAAAGTAGAAAAATTAGGAAGGAAAAATAAAGTGAATGACTGCTCTTTCCTCCTGTAACTCTGGCTATTAGCCCAGACAATAGCCTATCTAACCCACAAGTGAGTAAGTTGTTTAGGAAACACGGTGATTCCAAGAATTGAGGGAGTATCACTGAGCAAAATTTTTCTATTTTCTTGGAAGAGAAGATGTGATTAAGATGGTGTTCTAGTCTGCTCTTCAGCCCTGTTACTGAATTCTAAGTCCCTGGCACATTTTACACACAAAGGTATGTGTTGTTCAACGCTCTGTGACAGAAGAAACGATGCCTCTTGCAGCTGCTAGCTGTTGCAGGCACCATCAGGAAGTCATAGAGTCTGGCTGGGAAAACTGGTGCCTTGCTCAAGCTTTGACAGCGTTTGGAACTCATACTCACTGTAAGTGAACTAGGTTCCCTTCCTTTCTCTACCATTTTCTCTGTATAAACCACAGTAACCCACTGTGTTTTAACTTTATTGTCCTGGCAAAAGTACTTCCAAAACCTTGAGTTAGTACTGTTTCTGGCTAAAAGACTGTTATAGCTCTACCTAATCAATCTGTGTGTGTAGAGGAGCTGTCAGTGTAAACATGGCCATAACAGAACCTGAGCACATGGAAAAGAAAAACTAAGGAGGTATGAAGAGGGAGCTGCAATTCCCAAGGAGACTAAAACAGAACCTGGGGCAAAATTCCTTGTGAAACCAAGTTTTACAGTTCCATTGCTCACTTACTGCATAATTGTCTTCCTTGACTTGCTTTTCTTCAGCTTTAACTAACAGAAGCGTTTCTCAGTGTCTTGGGTTTACATCAACATCAAGACTTCACTTATTTGTTTTTTTCCAAGGGAAACTATTTTATGACTGATTGCTTCTATTGCTTCTAAGTAATTCAGCAAGGCTGAATGTTGGTCTTGTGAGTTGTGGTGTCTTTTTCTGGAACCAGCCCTCCACAATCAAAATACCCTAATTTTAATTTTGTGAACTGAAATGTTATGTCTTCCAATTTTCATACAGACTTTCTGTAAAATTTGATTCAGAGTGTCAGTTCATATTATAGGGTTTATTCTCATCTTTGTGGTATGAAAAATCTTTGCTGTTTCAAAAAAGCCACAAATGTATTGCCATGGATTTTAACAGTAGTTAGGTACTGTTAACATTGACAAAAATTAGTGGAGACTATTTGAGCCATGTTTCTTTTTTATAGTAAATTGGATACCATGCTGAAAAGGGGGAAGTCATCACTGGGTTAGAAAAACTTCTGTCTTACATCTCACCCATCTTCACTGTGTTTTATTTCACTAATGGGATCTATATATATTTTGAACTCTAATATAAACTGTGAACGTCTCTTGAGGGGGGGGAACACAGAACAATGAAATGATAGAACAGAAAAAGAACGAAGTTGAAAATTAGGCCAGAAGATGGAAATCAGGACAGATTTAAATCATTCTTTGCTGTTTTGTTCATCTTGGTTGTCTGATAAACTACCAAGCAGGACAAAGTTCAGGAGACTTGATATACTGCATGTTAAGTCTTTGTTGTTATAAGGTGAACTCCTGTTCTCCAGCTTGCTCTCCTCGTCTCCCACGCTTGTTGTTTTAATACAGAGGAAAGTTCAACTCCCCCTGCTTAACTCCAGTACCTCTTAATGAGGCAACTGTAACACTATCCAGTCGTCCCAGCACACATCAATCAGAATTTCATTGCTTTGCACAGCTTGACTTATGTCAAAAAGGATGGTTAAAATTCACCCAAGTCCTGGAAACCTCCTGTTGAGTTAAACAGATCACATCTTAGCCACGGGAGGATTTTTTGTTTGTTTGGGTTGGGTTTTAAATGGTCAAAGGGCAAGAAGCATTATTTGCAAAAGCTCTTTCACATAACTGGTTCTTAGGATGCTGGTATCAGCAAGATGATTTACACATCATATAGTTAAGGAGACAAAAGCAATAGAGTTTCATATGTCAATGAAAAGAAACATCATTTACAAAAAAGTCTGATCATACAAAAGGGATACTCTAGCCTATTTTGGTTAAGAAAATCTCTTAGAGCATCCTCATAGATTATCTTTGACGGTGTGGGCTTTACATTTACAAATGAGTAAAAATCAGAGCAGAAGGCTCAAAGCCAGCAAACTTGAATCATGGCAATGTTATTTATGGGCAGCAGCACTTGAACCACCATTCCTGCAGCCTTCAGGACAAGCCTCATTGAAGGCTCACATACAGATTATATGGTTATTGCAATTGCTGCAGGAGAAACAACACAAAGTAAGCATTTTCAGATATTTGGCTTGTGCTTACTGTAGCTCGAAGTTGTGCATTCCAAGAGTTTTTAGACATTTTTTTTTCCTAGTTTGTTGCTTCAGTGAAACTGAAAACTCTATTAAACTGTGAAATTATTGTATTGTGTTACAGGAAGCCTCCAAGTTTATAGAAATAGGAATGTCTCTGTGATGCAGGATAAAAGATTAATGTTATCCTTGTTTACAAGACAGTTCAAAGGATACCATAAACTACTACCTCTGAAGCGACAGTGCTAGGCACATTTTTCTGTAAATAGAGTCAGTGCAAGGAGGTAACATTTAAAAATGGTGGCTCTACATCCATAAAAGATTAATTACCTAGAGGAAGTATAAACCTGTAAGCAATAGCCCTTATATTTTTTAACGGTGACTCAGGTACAGGGAATGACTGAGTAGGCCAGTCTTCTTTATTCTGAAAAATAAACCACCAAAGGAAAATAGGAGAAGTTTACATAATCATAAAAGGCATAGAGGTGAATAGGGATCAGCTGCTCACTATTTTCTCCAGTGAAAGGCCAGGAAGGCATCAAGTGAAGATGGCATATTCCGATCCAAACAAATGTGACAGGGAGGGTCTTCTTGTAGTATGAGCAATAGTGGATATTTTACACAGATTGTATTGGATATTGTGTTTCAGGGGACACTGCACTGGGTAATGGAAGAAAAATCCTTTACAGAGTACTAAATGCATAGAAACTACACCTGACTCTGTAAATCTCTCAGCTGAGAGAGATCCATCCCAGTCCTGTTTTTTTTGGCACATTTCTCTCTCCACATCTCACACAAGTCAGGGCTCACACTTTCTGAGGTGAGTGAAGACTCTGGTACTCATTAGCATGTCCAGTGGTGTTTGTGATGAAAGGGAGGAAGAGGTAGTTCTTGTAGCACAGTGCACATCACTGGTGTTCAACAAGGATAAAATTGAGCCTTCCAAATGGCTGAGATTTAAGCAGTGCAGAAAACAGGTCAGTCTGCCTCATTCAGTCTGGGGTCGCTCTTTGGTGTACCACCAGGAATATCACTTTAGCCTATAAATAAAACCAAAAATGATGCAGCACCCTTCCAGCACCTCAGAGTTCAAAACTCAACATCTGTATAAGGTTATATATGGATGTTTCAGGTGTTCTGGACTCTTGGGCAACCCTGGTTGCTATCACTGGGTATCACTTCTCCCAGGACAGCCTGGAGAACCCTCCTGTGACCAACCATGGCAGAGCTCCACAGTATCCACAGACAGGCAGCCATTCTGAGACACTGGCCCCAGGTGATCATGGAGAACATCCCAACAGGTAGCATCCCATAGCCTTGGTCTCATCACCTGGTTTGCCCAGACAGGCTGTTTGTGAGCCTCCTGTGAGGCAGCTATGTTAGGGAGCATGCCATGAGCATGGTTTCATGTCAAAGGTTGTGTAGACATAGGCAAAGTGATTTACAAAGCCAAGTGAAGAGTGAGCTAAGTCTATTCAAATATCAGATGCCATAATTCACCCTGATTAGCCTGGGATGATTCAACAGCTGTAACCATTTAGGCTACAATTCAGAAAGGCAAATACTTTAATCTAATGCTAGCAGGGGATTGCCAAGGAAAGGGAGGAACTGAAAAGAAAATACATCAATATTGCAGACTTCATCCTGGAAACAGAATTCCAAAACTTCATTAAAATTCTTAAACTGAATGTATAAAAATATAACTCATTTATTAAAAAAAAACTGTTCCAATTTGTTCAGAAGGATCAAGAGCAGCCGGGTTGAATGCAACGTAGACAAAACTTAGGTCCAAGAAAAGTGGTGAAAAATGCTATTATCCAGCAGTTCCTTATCATGGAGGCATCTAAAATTCAGTGGGCACCTTTGTTATGCCTTTACATTGTCCTAAAGCTCCCTAAGCGCTTGCATAGCCACAGCAGGTCCTCAGCTGTGAGGCGTGTTCTCACTTATGCTCTACCATGATGCAGAAATTAGGATGTCTCTATGCAGCTGCAGTCCATTACAGCCTGTTTCCAGCACATGTAAGTGTGCTGAGGTCAGCACGTAGCACAGCATGGCTAGCTACTCGCAAAAACATGGCCAGTGCTGGCAGCAGCTTTTCCTCTAGATGCTCTGACAAAGGACATAAAAGAACACAAGATTAATGTAGCCTGGAGGAGTCTGACTCTACAGGTGAGGTAGAAGATCATCTAACCACCAGTGTAATGCAGCTGAGTCAGTGACATTATATTAGGGTTGACTTAAGCCTTAAATGTGTAGTGCCCTTATGAGCTAGTTACTAATCACTATTGAGGAAAAAAAAAAAAAAGAAAGAAAAGAAAAGAAAGAAAGCTGTCAGGTAGTGTCTTTTCTCTCCTTCAATTCACAAGGTTAGTTACTAGCCTTCAGTAAAGACCAAAAGGAGAGACTTATGTAGCTCTGAGTTCCAGCTGGGACGGAGACTTCCCAGGGCAGCCAAGTGAGTAACTGCAGCACCACTGAGTGTGAATGCAGTGATACCATCAGTGTATGAAAAGAGTTAGATCCTCTTTCAGCCAATTTGTTCTTATAAATTGTTTACTATTGTTAAAGTAAACAGGGTTTAAGGCAAGCTTTCTCTCTAGGGCAAAGTGGCTAGTCTTGGGAGGCAACTTGGATTTTTTAAGGTAATTTGATATAAGCTGCTTTTCTTGAAAGATACTGCTATTTAGTGGCAGAGAGAAAGCTGGCCACCTGTTTGCACACTGTTGAAAGGAGTGGTTGTGCTCAGACTCCTAGTTGTTCACATTTGGTATTAATTGCTCTGTGCAAATACAATGGGCATGCTCGCACTAGTTCCTAGCTAACCTTCACAATCATTTAATTTTTTTTTAATGAGGTACCTTCCAATAGGTAGTACAATATCAATGTATTTCCATCAATGCATATGTAGAGATTTGTGTTTTGTATTATATGTGCAGTGTAATTATAAGCTGCAGGCCCCGAAGGTCTTCCCACTAGAAACAATTTCTCAAGTCTGCAGTTTCAGAAACTCAGCAGGTGCATAGTGCAATGTTAAAGTAGTACATTTTAAAGGGAACTGGGCAACTTAAAATTTAAATAAGATAGGAAAAAAAAAGAATCACTGAAGACTTGGTAAAACTGCATATCTTATTTATTTTATGTTTAAGAAACTACAGGAAAATTCAGCAGAAGCATTTTGTGGTATGCCTGTGACAGTACTAGTACCTCTGGGAGAAGGATCAGGTAAGAGTTCCAGAATGTCAACAACGTAGATTACATTTTATATCCTCTTACGATAAATGGCTTCCTTCATAAATTATGTTCTTAAAAACTGAGCATAATCTGATGCTCATGTAGGGAGGGAAAACATCTATGTGATGTCAATCACATCACAGATGTGATGTGAATCACATCTATGTGATACCAACAGAACCTGATTTTTAAGGAAACTGTTTCAATATCGGTAGGGAGATTTAAATATATATTTTAATGTCTTAAGATTATTACAGAACTAATCATAGCCAGACAATGTCAAAATACAGCTGATCCAAATTATCAGATTGTACTTTGAGGGTATGTTCAAACAGTCATTCAAGTAGTGCCAACCCATCTTAGTGATGTATGGCACCACAAAAAATCAGAGACTGTTCTGAACTCAAACTGACTAGGTTTGATGTGTCTGCACAAGTTTTATAGTTAATGCACAACCTGCAAATTTTGTTTGGATGATCAAAAACTGACTGTATCTATGATATGCCAGGAGGATAAAATAAAATGTTCCAAATTCTGACCAATCTAGCAACAACAGATAGACTTCAGGGGTTCAGAGGACAGCTGAGATTTGAAGTGACTTTTTGCAATCATCTAGTCTAGTCCTTCTGGTGAGAGAAGAGTCAACTAGGCCAGGTTGTCCAGAACCTTCCCTCGTCAGATGTTGAAATTTCCAAGAATGGATGTTTCCACAGCCTCTCTGGGCAACCTGTTCCAATGTTTGATCATCCTTACCATTAAAAAAAAAAAAAAAAGCTTTTTTTTGTGCTTAAATTGAGTTTCCTGTACTTCAGTTTGCTCATATTGCATCTTGTCCTTTCACTGGCCACTGATGGGAAGCATCTGTCTCTCAACACACTACGTTTGTTCCTCTAGTCTACCCTCCTAGTGAAAAAGGTTTTTGCTAATGTCCTCCCAAGCCACATTGTGTGCCCACTGATCTTTTTTATGTACTTTGCCCCAAAAGGTAAAAGTTTTGTTCTGACATTTTTGTAACTGTATTTCTATTGTTATGAATTACCCTTTAGGTTTTACTTTGTCAGGAAGAAACAAGTCCAGCTCTCTCAATCTCTCCTCAGAGGTGATGTGTTCTGGGCTCCTAACCTGTTTTAGTCTCTCTCTAGTTTCTCCTCCATGAACAGGGGCTTAAATGAGAATTGTATCCCAGCTATGGCCTGCCAAGCATCAAGTAAAGTTTAATCCTAACTTTCTGTAATTAACTAGCCATGCTTCTCTTAATGTTGTCCAATATGTGGTCTGCCTTATTCACTCATTTGTTCTTGTGTCAAATCCTGTCCTTGCTCTAAAACATAAATACCTAACCATTGTTTGATTTCAATCAGTAAGTGTAATGACATAGAGAACCTATGCTGCTCTTCAAAGATAGATCCCAGAGTCCACTGTTTCATGTTTCAGTGACAAATTTCTCTACCTCAATATTATGAGCATCACAGAAAATAATAAAATAATTCATTCCAAATGAGCATTTCTGAGCCACTCTGATACTTGGCATTTAGAGTTTGCAGACTTATGGTGCTAGTCTATGTGATGGGTCAGAGAAGACACTTGCTATAAGAAGGGAGCCCATCTGAATATCAAAGATAAATCAGTCAAGAAGGGAGCCCATCTGAATATCAAAGATAAATCAGTCAAGAAGGTCAGACAGTAGCACAAATTCCAGAAACAATGTGTGGTATATGCAGTATCTGTTTATTTCCAGAAAAGTACTTCAAGCCAGAGCATGACTTTTAGAAGTATTGACATGTACCTCCACCCATCCCTTCAAAAACTCTTAATGAAAACCCAAACCTCCCACCCTGGCCTAGATGAGAAGCCTTGGCTGAAGGCCCAGCAGTTCTTGCAGGCTGCTAAACCAGGCTTGGGTGGACCCTGAAATGAGATACAGTCTCTCTTTTCATTATGATGGCAATGGTTTAAAGATAAGGGAAATGAGAATTGTATTCAAGCTGACTGCTAGGAACTTCAAGAAAGGGTAAGGGGTAGAGAATGAAAAAATGAAAATTATCTTTTTAGAATAATGAAGAAGGAATAAATTGAGAAAATTACTTGCATCCTCTGCAAAGCATTTAGCAGCTTCCATTCTCAGTAGCTTCAGTGGGAGAGGCTGTATTTTGCCAGCTGCTCCCCATGTCTTTAGCAAAACCGCGTGCCATTTGAAACACTGATCTCATGCTAAATGGTCATATGCCAGCTATTGTGATGATGTCTGATCTGGCCGCCCAAGTGGAATTGCACAACAAGCAAGAATGGAAATAAGTAGGTGTTTAAAAGTACTTGTGTTCTTAAGGACATGGTTGTGCAAGTCCCTGACTCCTTGAGTTATGGCACTGTTTCACAAAACACTTGTACTCAATGACATCCATCCCCTTGACTGCAACTATGGCCATAGAACCAGCAGCTTCAGTAGCATTTTCAGTACTGGACTGTGACGCAAGAGATGCTCATCTCTTGTCTCCCAAGGAAGAAAGAGTGCTTGCAATGAAGCAGCACAAACAAAGCCTGAAGCTTGTTTCTTATCATGGGATTACAACCAGAGAGCAGCAAGAACAGGAGTGCACCATGGAGTTGGACAAATTAACAGCCAAGGGCAACCCCAGCACAGGTCATACGCTCACTAACAGGGCATGATACCACAGGGTATCATAGCACAACCCCTAACATAAGGGATGAACCAGGGCCAGGGTCCACCCAGGGGCTCCAGTCAGGAGCAAAAGAAGGAGCTGCACGCAGAGTCAGAGATAAACCGCAACATGTGACTGAGGGACTCCAGCTAGCTAGAGAGTAGGACTAAGGCCCATTGTGGAGGCAGGGTTGGAGATAGTCACACCTAGCTCAGGACAGGTCAGAGTGCCCATTCATGACCATACAGAGAGCCCCTGGACAGAGGAAACATGGGTGAACATCCTGAGTGAGGCCAGCTGGGGCCACTAAGGCCAGCTGGTGACCTCATTTGGCCCTGATTCCAGGAGGAGGCATTTTACTGTGTTGTGGAAAGATGCCATCTCAGGGAGCAAGCTGGAAGGACAGTAGCCCAAGCAGAAAGCCTGAGCTATCAGCCTGGCTCTCTTCATTAATGGGGACTAAGTACATAGGCCCAGAGAGGCCTGATCTTGTTTGCAAGGAATCATTAAATGTTGTCCTGGGACCAGCTGATACTAGTAAGGCCTCATGATCCCTGTTGTCGACAGCTCATTCGCATAATTCATGGCCGCCTCCAATTATCTGTGGGAGCTTAGCAGGCCGGACTCTTGGCTTGTGAAGGAGGTTCCACATGGGCAGGCACTTAATGAACAGATTGGATTATAAACACTAGCTAATCTTTCCCACATGTACACCTGAAGAGTATCACAAGTGACAGCTGTTTAAATTTCCAAGGAAATTAATGATTCCTAAAGAGGCAAGACTTATCAAGGCTTTGACTGGGCCTGATAAGGGACAACCACCAAAGGGCAAATTGTTTATAATAGTCTATAAGTGCCTCATTCTATAGGTTCATCTTGGGAAGTTTTATTGACGTGGTCCCTTTTATTAATGTTTGTGCTGGCAAAGACTAGAACAGCTTGGTTCAATCTACTGATGATATTAGGCTACTAAGGCCTCTAATGAGCACCTCGTATCTTCAGGTCACAGTCAGTTGAAAATGGCTGGTACTGGGGCCAGGACACCATGGGCTCAGCTGAGCCCTATGAGGCTGTTGCATTGTGCCTGACCCATGCAGTACTCGCGTCCTTGCAGTCTGTGAGACTGCTGAAACATTAACTCATGTGTGGTGACTCATTTGCTGCATTCACAGTTTTGAGATCTGGGGGCTCTCGAGGGCTGGTGGGAAGAGGGTGATCCAGGTTTACTGTGAGACTATAACCAACCTTCCTTAACAGACCTCATATGATAAAAGAAAGCCCATCCCTCTGTTCCCTTTTGCAGGAAGCCTGTTCCTTTACATTAGGACACAAACCCTCCATCAGTCACCCTGGCATTCCTCCTTCCCCATAAAGTGTCACAGAACACATTCACATCTCCAAGGGGACTTCTGAGAGCGTGGTTCTGTTTCAAAGAAGGCATCATGAAAGAAGATCATTCATGTTGGCCTGTGAAAGTAGTAACATGGAAAGATCCTTATTAAACTCAGGGGTGAAAAAAGGTGGATTAGATACAGCAAGTCATTTTCCTCCAGCTACAAGTAATGCAATTCCCATGCAGAAATGGGTAGTTATGGGATCATTTTAAAGTTCAAACTTCTCTTCCTGGTCAAGGAGTGTTTCACAAAGGAGCATGGAATTAATTTAAATTTGAGACTACAGACAAAACAAATGGGGCACAAGTGGTTTATAAATGTTTTCTTGCTTAAGAATAACTCTGTGATCCATCACTGAGTTCACTGCTGAAGTGATTTGCCACAGCAAGGAACCTGTTCCTACTGCCACATTGGTGTAAACCAGAATTGATTCATTTGAAACAAATGGATGAAGGTGGTGGTTAAAGTCAGACTAAAGTCAAACTAGGAGGAGCCTGACTGCTGTTTTATCTAAACCTATGGTAATATTACTGTCTGACCCACTGCACTCAATTAAGCCTATTTTTATATATGTCATATATTCTGCAAATCAGTTCTTTCCCAGTTTTTGTTCGTATAATTACACTTACTCTGCTTGCTGAAGAACTGATCCAGTATTTTCAACTTTAATTTCACTGTCATTCGTCATCAAAACTAGTTGAGGACTTCACCTAAAGAATATTGAAGTCTCCTGTGGCTGGATAAATAATTTCTGTATAGCTTATTTTTTGTGCTTTCTCCAACTAGCTCAGCATTTTTACTGGGAAAAAAATGTGGAAGAGAAATAAACCACTGGCTTTCTGATTGGATTGATAAATAATGGAGATTTTTAAATACAATATTCAGGCAAAAGATGATCTATATACTCATGGTGCATGTGCATACACAAACATAATTTCTTCAGTTTTATTTTAGCATCTTGCATGATTGGGATTTTTCCTGAGATGCTGAATATCTGCCACAGAGAGTGTTCTATTATAATCATAACAATGTGATACTATAATAAGAAAGGAACTCAATTTCTGCAACATTTGGAATCTTTGTTAGTTACATTTCAAGCCTGTTTTCTTTCATGAGGTAAAGAAACTAAGAACAGGCAGCCTAAGAAGGAGATGTTGCTAGCAGGTAGGAGGACTGCTCTGGTCATATTGGTAGTTTGCTAACTTGCTGCTGGATTTCTAACATAATAAAATTTCTGAACAACATAGGCAAAGATACATGTGCTCCTCAGTGGCTAACACAGCACTTTTTAATCAACTTTTATGACCTCTTCCTTAATAAGGAAGCAAGCATAAAGAACACATACAAAATGAAGTGTGCTGGCAGTTGGTTTAAGGCAGACAAGAGAAAGGCTGAAAGCACGTAGAGCAAATCAGATTTTTTCCTGAGCTGCATCTTGCCATTTCTTTCCGTGATTTTTAAATCTAATATTGCATGTTTATCTTGAATGAAGACTTTGACCCCCTCCATGATCCAGGGGGGCTGTATCCCCAGAGGTTGGAAAGAACAGACCGGCCCACGTATATGGCAGAGATCCACTGATGTGGCATGTAAGAGTGGAAGAAGTGAGGAAAGGGAGAATTGATTTCCTTCTCAAAATGGCTTTGCAACCTTGCCAGTGTTATCAATGATATCACAATCCTGTCTTAATGGAGCTAGGTTTATAATACACCATACCATGCATACCACTCCAAGAATTTCTTTGCTTTCAAGGACCACTGTTCAGATGCCTATGCCCAACTCTCAAGGCCCAGTAGCTCTATCTGTTGAAAGACTTTCTGTGGCAGACAGTCCAACAGAAATAGCAGTGACTGCATCTCATGGATCCCATTGGGAGCATAGATCTGGGAGAAAAAAAGCATCAACAAAACCCTTTTCTTCCAGGGCTAAAATTTTGTTCAAATGGGCTGAGAGAGCACTTACAAGATTATGTACAACAGTGCCATCTGATGGGCTTACTCAAAAGGGTAAACAAGCTGATGAGGTCTCTGCAGGCCTGGCAAGCTACCCTCGGTCCTAAGAAGAATGAAGACTTGATCAATGAATTCTTGCATAGCATTTTCCCATAAGCCTATCTCAAAAGACTTTTAAAAATAAAGTTATGGGGTTTTTTGATAAAATTTATGGGGTTAAAATAATTTCCATGGTGAAATATTTGATTTAGTACCATAGAACTTTTTAATTGAGGCACTGCAGCATAGGAAGTGTACAGGTAAAGTTAAATACACTAACTACTGGATAATACACTTTAAGTGAAACTTCAAAGCTGGAAGCAATGGAAAGGAGTTGAGGATTCAGATATTTCTTTTTCTCAGAAAAGCTGGTGTATTACAGGGCCAGACTACACAGCTACATAGGATAACAGAAAGGAAAAAAAGAAAATGTTGTATAATTAATCAGCATTTATATGTTCATATCCCTTTCACAGTGCAAGTGTCTGTGGGCTTCATCTTTTCAGAATACATTGCCCTGAAATAATTATAAAAATTTTGCAGGACAAATACATTTAGTTAACGAAGTTAATGCTGGAGTTTAGGGGTTTTTTGAATCAAATTCATTCTTCTCCAATACCCCAGTCAAGTGAATTTGTTTTGGAGAATGAAGCATGTTTATTACACATTAAAATAAATGTTGAAATGAGGCTTTTCAGTTTCAGACATAAGTTCTTGGAGTGACTACTAGACTGCCTTTTCCTAAGCCCTTTCTTTCTCTAGTGCATTACATTTTCATTATTGTTTAAAATTTTGAAAAGATTGCTCTTCTTAGATCAACTCTAAATATAAAAGTGACCTTTTAATTGATTTGCATCCTCATTACTGTATTACAGCATAGGTAAAACGAACTAATTTCCTCGGGTCTGAATTCCTATGAACATGCAGAAAGGCACATCAAAATTTATTTCATTTGCTGCAGTGAAATAGCAAGAGCTGTCCCTGGCCGCAGAAATCAGTTCATGGCCCTGTAATATAAACAGTTTTTATCAATGATCCAGGAGAAAACCTTAAATCATTATTTATACAATCTCTAAGCAACACAAATAGTGGTAATATATATAAATACTGGAAATATAGATATAAATATTGGAAGGAAAGGACTTTTGAAACAGATCTGGACCATCTTGGTAAATAGAGTTCAAATCCATGTTCTTTTATTTAGCATAGGTAAATTAAAATCTTGTGGAAAACATAGGATATCTTTTCAGGACTCACTTTATCTTCAACAGGGAGACTACTGGAAATGTTTAGAGCTTATGATAGATAACTGGTTGAATATTAGCTGGCTTCTTTTGTGTTTGCTTTCAACTTCCTTCCTAACACTTTAACTTCTACAAGCAAAAATCATAACTTTTTAATTTCACAAATTGATTTATCTCAGAATGCAAAAGTAATGCTGGACCATTGTCATGCAAAAATAAGTTTTTCCAGATATTAAATATAATATGAAAAATTTTGCTTTACCTTGTGATTTTCTTTGCAGTTCTATATTCTGTCTAGGGGATGTTCATGAAGGAATGCTCTGTTCCAACATCTGTCTCAGGGAGGGATTAGATGGATAAGATATGAAAGGCCAGGGTAGAAAAAGGTCTGTGTTGAACCAGGAAGGGATTGTTTCATTTATGGCTGTTTGGAGCAAAAGAAGGAAATGGAGAATAATGACAGGGGCAGAGGAAATGAGGTTGGTGACATGTAGGTTCTATCTAAAGGCTGATAATAACCTTAAATTATAGGAAAGCTGACCTTCTAGTGAGATACCTGGAGGTAGCACTGATAGAATATTTAGGTTCTATTACTGACGTGTTGAACCTTATTAAATCCAGGTGCTACTTTTCAGTATAACCATAATTGAAAAATCCGAGTAGCCAGGGATTTTTGTGTATATGTGTGTGTGTTATGTGTGCAATATAGTTGTGCAGCTAAAAATGACCAAATCCATATGTCCATTGTAGGTATAGCAGAAAATGTGTCTTAAGTGGCACCAACACTTGCTGAGAGCGGAGCCACAGTGCTGGAGCAGGCCACAGAGGTGTAAGGCATGATAGTGTTTTTAACTTTGTGATCTGAGGAAGTGTAGGAAGTAAATAGGCAGCCCCATATCTGTGCTTTTATCTGCTTTTGTAATTGATCCCTAAGTCCTATTGGAGCAACTCATTCTACAATAAGTGATTGATATTTGATTTATCTTTACCATTTAATCTTCTCCTTTGTCTGTAAGTCTAGATCTGGTTATAACTTGTAAAGCAAGATGGAAATGTGAACTCCAGCCAGTAACATTGTCAGAGCTGCTCTAAACCTGCTAAATCAATAAAACCAGAGGCGAGGGTCCATAAATCTGTCTGTGTATATAGCTGTTGTGATCCAGCTCCTTCTGTGAGCCTGCATGTGGCCTCCAAATAGAGTTCCTGGCACCTCATCTTTTTTTTGTCTAGAGGTACATCCATGATAAAGCAGATTTAATGGGGAAGATCTTGCAGTGGGACAACATAAACTGTATGCTTTCTTTCTTCCCTCTCACCAAAAAGCTAATATTCAGTTTCTCTCCCGTCCAAGTCAGATTAGCTTCCCATAACAGAACTCATCCATTACAGTCTCTAGTATTTTCCTTGATGACAAATTGAGCTCCATGAACTAGAACACTTACTTTTGGAACTGGCTGCAGTGGATGCTGGAAGAACCTTCAGCATTTGCATTTGGAAAGGGGCAAAGCTGTGTATTTATATTCAAGCTTTCTGCCTGTGTGTCTGAGTGTATATGTGATCTAATGCCAAACTAGAAAGTTAATATGAATTGCAAAACTAATGTAATGTGCAGTGCATATGGAAAGGAACATTTTCGTTTATGGAGCATAACACACAGTGATATCTGTAATCCCTTGGCTTTGTTAGCCAATAGGAGAACAAATAATACTATTTTTTATTTGTAAAGAATTGATATTTTTAGCAGTTTCTCAGTAGAGTTATTATGCCATGTATATTACTAACACTGTTTTTAAAAAATCTACTGAGTTAGGTTTGAAGAGAAGGCATTAGCACATTCTTTTTTTTTGTCATGTCTCTTTTTTAGCTATTCTTGTCATAAATGCAATGTTTTGCTGCATACTTAACATAAATTCTTAAGTTTCATGGGCGCTTTCAAAACACGAGGAATTCTTATGAAACAGAGAAAGGAATGAAATAAAAACTTAACAAGGTTTCAAATCCATCAAAAAGCAAGAAGTGTGGCAAAGAGTCTGTAGAGACAACAGATTCATCTGTAAAAGAGGTTTTCCAGAAAGATAAGATCATTAAAGAAAAATGAAATCTTTACTTAGTAAGGGAGGTTTTTCCCCACAGCTTTTCTTTATAGAGGGCTGAATCTAATGGGTTGTTTTAAATTGTAGCGTCAGAAGAGATTTTTGAATAAAATCTATAAAATGAGAAGTAGGAAATCAGAAGGACCAGATGGTGTTCACACAGGTTTTCTGAAAGAGCACACATGCCAATGTGAAAATGTTATGTGTAATATGTCACTTAAAATCAATCTCTTTCTCAAAGAAAGAGAAAGCAACAAACGTGATACCATTTTTAAGCGATCAGGAAAAATTTGGGGAAGCATAGATCAGTAAGTCTCACATCTGTGTGGAGGAAATTATGGAAACTAATAAAATCTAGACTTACTAGCCACATGCAAAGATTTGGTTTAGTAAGGAAGACTCAGAACTCCTGTTCTTAGTGAAAATCAAGCTCAAATATTAAATACTTCTTTAAACAAGTAAATATGCAAAGAGCTTTCCAGCAGTCTCTGCTCCATGTTCCAGGGGTAAGAAATAGAGGGGAAGGTGAAAGCTTCATTAAGCCACTGTATAAATCCATGTTGAGTGCTGCGTGCAGGTAGGTCAAACCCTTGAATATCAACGAGTGCAGCAGTCTTAAAAAACATAAGCGACAGCAACTCTGTTGGCACAGCAAAACTATGAAGAAAGGACAGCTATCTTCTGAGACTGAAACATCACTGAGAGTCATGCAGATTCATTTTATTGGAAAAAGAAATTTCAGGTTACTGATGACAGAAAAAGAGGAATCTTTAAAGTCTTATAAAAATGTCATGGAACACACATGCAGACTTTAGAGACAAATAAATTGCCATCTGTTTCAGTCTTTTATTGTGTTTTCACTTAAAACAGAGTCATCAGAACAAAAAAATGTCCCCTGGTTCTCTTGAGCTGTAAACAGGGAAAAATTTTTCTTAGCGTAGCAAAAGGGCTACTGTTAAATGGAGCTTGAAGGTAGTTACTATATACCTTTTGTGGAAAGGAAGGGCAGCAACTCTCCTCCAAACCCAGAGGAAACAAAAGTCTGGAGTAAGCCTCTGACGTTTGGAAGAGTTAAAGGTCCAGTAAGAGTGAGTGCTTTAACCAGAACTTCTGTTCTACACCACTTTTATCACTAGTTTCTCACATTTCCCTCCCCATCCTTCAGGATTATCTTGGGCAAAATCTGGTTCTTACAGGCACAAGTAACCGCATGTGGGGATTTGAGGTACATACTAAGCCAGGGAACAAGGAAAGGGAGTGGGTGGATCCTTGTTAGTGCAAAGGAATTGATCCCATGTGTGAAAGAAAAATACTCATCTGCAGTGTAGGCAGTATCTGAGCAAACCCAAAATTCCTAGGTCTTTTCCCCAATATTGAAAGACCATGATACTCACAGGCATAGTTTCTAAAATGCTAAAAACGTGTGACTGATTTTCATGGAGCTTGAAATTATCCCTAGCTGCCAGAGGAATAGAATAATAGCAATCACATTGCTAAAAGGAATTAGATTTGCAGCAATACCAGGTATGATTGCTCTTTCTTTCCTTCTGTCTTTATTTAGATTTATGTACGTGGATAAGGATCTATCTATATTGCCTAGGGGATTTGGGTTTTTTAAAGGCACTATGACAAATATTTACAAGCAATACTGCAATAAGCCATTTTAGAACTGCAGCCTGTCCTCATCTTCCAGCATTTTATCTGAACTCTTTTGGAAATGGTTCTTTTAATCTATCCTAAAGCTAGTGACTAAGACAATTATTTTTTAGAACAAACCTGCTTATGGCAAATGTCTCAAAACTATAGGTGTCTGTGTTTGAGAAGAACATCATACACATATAGGCACTCATGTACAGGCACTCATATCACCACAGGCCACATTACAAGGAAGTATTTCTCCTTTTCCTATTCTTGTGCACCAGAGAACACCTTTTTATATATGTTTCCATTTCCCCTGACATGTGCACAATCATGTGCACAAGAGGTGCGTGTCCTGATATTTCAAAACATTTAACTTCACAGAAGGAGTTATTGCTGAGTGTTTTCTTAGCAAAAGGCAAAGCAAGTAGCCTCTCATCATGATTAAAACCCTCTGACTTTTGGAATCTTCTGCTAAATTATATTTGCCATACAGGAAGGGTGTAGGAGGGAGGAAAAGAATTGAAAAACTCCAGTCTTCTGTCAATTATCAAGTGTTTTAAATTTAGAGATTTTCCCATCAACTAGAAACTAAATCCATTTGGTTTTTGCCAGAGGAAATGGGTGAAGATGCCATTTATAAAGTGTGTAAAGACTTTGTGGTTCATTTCACAATAATATTTGTTGAACTTTTGTGGCATGCTTTCAGAGGAAGCAAGATAGGGCTGTGTTAGTCATGATTCGCTAAATGGTACATCCTAATCCTTCCTAGTTTTTGTTTATTCATGCCTTGCTGTTTATTCATGTTCTTAGCTCATGGAAAGAAAAGGAAAATCCCAGCAGATAGAGGAATGCAGCCTTCCAGTCCACTGCTTGGAGACAGGTTTGGATATTTCTGTTAGGAGGGCTTGCTTTAATTCTGACAGAAATCCAAATGCACAGGGAATGGGGAAAAGGAACAGAAATAGGTTGTCTGTTTCTCAAGCGAGAACTGGGCAGATCAAACTCCACACACAAGATGATCTGGAAATCAGATGTACATCTTGGTGAGGCAATGAGGGGCAAGGTGCACCTGTGTCCTGAGAGCTCCTCACACCTCTGCCCACTTCTGCTGCCAAACAAAGCTGCGGTCAGGCAGACACCATCTAGCTTTTGGTACCTCAGGGCAGTTCCAAGCAATGTCACTATGAGGAGTGAGTGAAAGCTGTGCTAGAACCGTCCCCATGAGCTCTACCTCCTGCTTCACAACGTTGTTTCAAAGGTTGGCTTCATTCTCCATTCCTCCAGGCTGAGCTGACTGATAAGAAAGCTCCTCATGGTTTTTGTTTTTTGTTTTTTTTTTTTTTTTAATCTGCTCTGAAAGAGGATCCCTTCATTGTGAGAGGCCCTTTTGTCAGAGGAGGGTGTCGTCTCCTCTTTGCTTTATTTCCTCTTGACTCTTACTGGCCATAATCTTGGTGGAGCGGGAGGAGGGAGCTGAGTCACTGCTATGGGTGGTGAAGCCCTGTCCCACTGGTGGGGAGCAGGCATGCAGGGGTGGTGAACAAGGGAGTGAGTGTGTTGAAATCCTGCCTCTGTTTTTCTGGTCCAGGTGATCCTGCCAGTGACAGATCAAGTCCGAAGTTCAGCTACGGCTGAGGAAGGCAAGGGAGGAGGGAATGCAAAACCAAAGCCTGTGGTGCATAATGAAGTCCTTATGTGCTGAAAATTCATATTTGATATGCCATAGATGGAGATGTTGACAGCCACAGTCTGTGCTTTGCAAGAAAAGGTCTTGAAGAGAAAATACTCTGCCTTTGCAAAGGCTGGCAGAGAGCCGGCACAGGCCTGCAGAGCACTGGGTTAGTTCATTGATGTCTCTCATTAGAGAAATAAGGAAGAAATAATTTGATTTAACTGGTTTTTTTGCCCAGTTTCTGTGTTGCTGATTGTGTAGAACAAGAGCCACAGCAACCAAGAAGGTTGTATTTCTCTTCCTCAGCCTGTCACACACTTGGTATGTGAAGTTATGCAAGTTTGCTCTGTTCTGGGCACCTTGGTTTCTTCATGAAGTTTTCTTCTTCTCAAGTCTTTTCAGCTCTTGGGAAAGCAAGCATCAGATATTGTTATTAACTAAAGTCATTTGATGGCATTTCTAGTCTTGGTCTATCAGACCTCAAGAAAATCACGGGTTTTGCAAATCTCTCCTTTACAGTGAAAATGCATTTTCCTACACAAATTACTGTGAAAACAATGTAGTGTGACTCCATAAACAGGATGATTGCATGTTCTGAGCCAATGTGTGAGAAGGAAAAGACTCCATCTGTTTCTTCCTGAACTGCTTTGAAGGAACTGGGGTAACAGGTCATGGGATAAGCATGGTAAATTCATTAGTTTAGACCTGTACTTCAAAACCTCTTCAAAAGGTTTTTAAGATCCATTAATTTGGAGGCATGTATTCTTGATTGTAACACACAGTTTTAATATTCCTTTTGAATTGCAGTAGGAACCTTTTGCTCAACTGCTCCAGTATATTGTCGATCCAATTCGAACATCTTTCATCAGTAGTCATTGCTAAGGTTATCTTACTACATGCTTTCTCTTCACTTATTCTTGTAATATTTGACTCAGATTATCAGGACCCAATTTGTGAGCACAAGTTACACAATCTGTCCCTAGCTGGCATTATGTTTAGTAGCTGCTCCACTGCCCCAGTCTGCAATACAAGAATTTTCACCCAGAAATAGACTACCAGAAATTAATCCCTGAGGTCCCAAAACTGGGGGAAAAAATTCTTTATAAAAAAATTCTTTATAAAGAGTGGTCCATCATATCCATATAATTGTATCCCTCTGGTTCACCATACTAGCACAGGTTGACAATCACTCACATTTCACACTCTGCATCAAGTGACAGAGGAGACACCTGCATCTGGCAACTGCAGGTTTTACTGACACAGGAGTTCTCCTCAGTGTTTCTGTGGTGGGTTGGCCATGATCCATATATCCAGCTACACACTGGTATCCACTGTTATCTTGGATGTGTCAACAAGGAGATGATAGATAGATAGATAGATAGATAGATAGATAGATAGATAGATAGATAGATAGATAGATAGATTAAAGTATTTACCTACAGCTATGTCTCTTGTGAGAGGAGCTGTACCTGTCTGAGCTAAAGGGATGTGCCCTTGGCTATATTCATATTCCGAATGCAGTTCTTCCCTATTACGTTTGTAAATTTCTCAAAATAGTGTACTGAATTAGTAGTTAAAAATTGAGACCTCAAAGAATAACCTGCCATCTGTGGTGGCACTTGCACGTGGTTCTGCCAATGAGTCCTCAGATCCTTGCTTTTGCCTTGGCCTTTTTTTTTAATTGGAATGCCATGTAAAAATCTGGTTTTTTATATTAAATAAGATCCACCATGAAATTCATAATTTTGTATATAGGAATTAGGACAGGGTGGAATTATACTTTTTCTAAGGCTAGATCTAATTTTAGGTTGTTTAAACCACTGTGACAGTTTTTGCAATAAATTGAAATTTGTATTTGACAGTACCTTGATTTAATGTAGTTTTCAATTCTACATACTGCTATTAATTTAGGAGATGACAAGCTGTGGAAAACATTTATTTTCAACTCAGTTTTGCAGTGTTATTGCATTTTAGTCACAAGAACAGACTTTTATATTACCAACATTATATTCTCAGCACATAGTGGATTAAATGCAAAATAAACGCTAGGTACAGAATTCTCTAGAATATATCGTAAAGTGCATGTAATTTTAAAAACTCTTCTCCTCTCTGCACTGCCACTTCATATTTTATTCTTTGAAGCATTGTCTTGCACAAATTATATGTCAAGCAATCTTCACCTTCACCATCTTTGACAAAACCCATCATAATCTCCAAACCTGTGATCCTGTCTATTAAGACCATGAGGCTGAATTCTCTTGTAACTTCTGCTGTGAAGCCACTGATGGCCTGACAAGCAAAACCTGCAGCTCAGTTCTAGTTCAATTAGATTTATTTCAACAGTTTTCCTCCCAGTTTTCTCCTGTGTACAAAGCAAATTACAGGCTCTTATACAATAATATAGCATTTCAGGATGCAAGCAGAAGTTCTGGGCTATTCAGAATTAACACTGTCATGCTTCATTCAAGGTTGTAGAAAAATGTGCATAAAAAACATTTGGGTAAGCATTCCCCATGGTAAACCTAGAATGTTTTTGGGTAGCTAAAGCTTTCTCAGATTCACATGCAATTTTGGAAATCTCTGGAATAGATGATAGCATGGCCTGCAGAGCTTAGGATGTTGCATTTATTTTAATTTCTCTCTATTCAAAATGCATATAATTTCAGCCATGTCTTTTCAAAATTATCTCACAATGATACCTTGCACTGTTGCTGCCACTTTATGCTCTTATGAGGAGTAATCACTGGATGTATTTGTATAAGGACTATGTTGTACTCCTGCAGGTACTATGTAAATTTTCACAGAATCTCAGAGTGTGTCAGGTTCGAAGGAACCACAGTGGGTCATCTGGTCCAAGCTCCAGCTCAGTCAGGGTCATCCTAGAGCTCATAGCACAGGATTACATCCAGAGGGTTCTTGCATATCTCCTGTGAGGGAGACAGCACAGGCAACCTGTGGGCAACTTGTACCAGTGCTCAGTCACTGCTCAGTGAAATTCTTCTTCATATGCAAGTGGAACTCCATGCGCATGTGTTTCTACCCATTTTCTCTTTCCTGTTGCTTGGCACCAGCAAGAGCCTGGCTCCATTTTCTTAACACTCTCCCTTGAGACATTTGTTGTTGTTGATGGGGTTCTCCTCTCAGTCAGCTCTTCTTGAACCTGAACAGGCTCAGCTCCCTCAGCCTTTTCCCATAAGAGAGATGCTCCAGTCCCTTAATCACCTCTGTAGCCCTCCATCCGACCTGCCCCAGGAGCTCTGTGCCTCTATGTGCTAAGGAAGCCACAACTGCACACAGCACTCCAGATGTGCCTCGTGAGGGC
Source organism: Cinclus cinclus (assembly GCF_963662255.1). NCBI lineage: Eukaryota > Metazoa > Chordata > Aves > Passeriformes > Cinclidae > Cinclus > Cinclus cinclus. The sequence goes on along the minus strand of NC_085048.1, from coordinate 51,859,120 downwards.
TGAGAAGGGGGAGGATCACCTCCCTTGACCTTCTGGGAATGTTCTGCTTAATGCACCCCAGGATAGCATTGGCCTTCATGGCCGCATGGGAACAGTTCATGGACACCTTGTTTTCCACCAATCTCTAGGTCCTTTTCCACAGGGCTGCTTTCCAGCAGCTTGGTCCCCAGGCTGTAGAGGTGTCTGGGGTTATTCTTCTACTGGTGCAGGACCCTTCATTTACCTTGTTTTCAGACAGTTCTTCTCTGCCCATCTCTCCAACTTGTAAAGGTCCTTCAAATTTTAATTATGATCTACTTTCTCCATACTGCAAAATGTGTCACTAAAAAATTAGGCAACAAAGTGAAATAATTTCCACATTAAAAGAATATTAAAAATCACAGTTTGTGTTTAATGGGAAGAATGTAATGGGATAGTCAATACTACCCACTTTCAGCTCAGCTGGTGATCTTCCACCTACCAATACCCCATCCTGCTGGGAATATGTCCATGGGCCTTTGCAAATCTAGACCTGAATAGAGAGGTACAAATGCAAGGAGGAAATCTGTCATTTTGCTAACTGGGTCAGAATATCAGATTCATGTCTACAATTGAGACAGTAAGTTGTTGCTCAAAGTTTTCATTTTGGAAAACAGGCAATTTTTGCCAAGTTGGAAGGCGGGACAGAAAGTGCCAATGCAAATACATCTCTATAATATTTTCCTTGAAGTGTTCCTACCATCCAGATGTTTCTGGTGACATCTGTCTTTGCTCAATGAACATATGCTGTTGCAGACCCCTCACCTTATGCTGAGTAATTGAAAAAAACAACATATACTTAGCTCAGCAACACCCTGTTTACAGGAGAAAAGCTTTAATTTCAGCACTTTCAACTTAGAGTGCTATTTGGAAACATTTAGCTCATAAAAAGCCTCACAGTTCATGCGTTGAACTCATCATGACCTGAACATTTTGTTAACAAAGTACCCTGTTAATGTTTTGACCAAAAGAACTAATGTACTTGGGGATGGTTGTGTTGCCAAAGTGGTGCTTGCTCCTAAAAAGGGAAAGTTTTAATTCTATTTTCAAAAGCAATGTCTTACTCCTAACTATATATGGCAATGTCATCAATCAGTCCTGAAAATAGAGTGTGCACTGCAGTGCATTTTAACAGCTTGTGCTCCTGCCTGTGTTTGGTGCAACCAATCTCCCCACCCTGGGGCTCATAGTGGAAGTCTTTTGCTGTGTCTGTTTTCCCTCTACTATCTTGGGTAGATGTGAATATAACTTCTGTTTTAATCAGCAGCAATGAATAATAAAGGAAAACACTAATCAAAAGAGGGGATAATAAAATACATTGCCACTCCCAGACATATTTACAACAGAATTCCTTGACTAAGGTGGCGTTGCTGGTGGTTTTTTTTTTTTTTTTAATTAAGATCAAAGACACCTAAAGCTTTCACCTTCCACAGATGCAACCTTCTGGTTTTGTCCTGGTTTTAACACAATAAAAAAATAACATCACTAAAAAAAGGATTCTAAACATTTTAATCAGTTCCCTATTAATGTCTACCAAAGGACTTCCACAACCAAAAAACATATTTTAACTTAAAAGGATACATTATTTAAGCATTAGACCTACATGGAATGGTAAAAGGTAGTTGTTTCTTAAGTAATTAGTGTGGTGAGACACTTTAGTTTCCTAAACCAAATACCAAGAAATCCCTGAGATAAATTCAGCAGCAATGAAAGTAGTGATCACTTGGAAATACAACAGTAATGAAAGACAATAATTAAGGGTTAATAAGAACTGTTGTATTCGACAAATCAGAACTGAATCCTAAAAAACCCAGTGCACTGGAAAACAGTGTATGTGCCGTTGTCATTTGCAAGTTACTTAATTGTATTTAATCTCTTTTAACTTTTTCATAATCCTTGATAAAACTGAGAAGTAATATATATTGTGCATATTTTAAGTCATACTAACTCTTGTTTTATTGCGGGTTTTTGTATGAAGATCATCAAACATTTTGGTTTGGTTTGGTTTGGTTTGGGTTTTTCTGTAATTGCCAGTCATCTAACTTATTATTCTCTCCTTCATATGAAAATAACAGGTCCTTTTCAATACTTTTAGAATTGGATTTTAGGAACTCAAAACAGTCATAGTTGATTGGATTAACTTGGAAAATTGATTTCTAGAAGTCTCTGGTAGAAAAGTTCGCATGGAAGAAAACATCAGTCAAGTAGACAGAATGCAGGGGAGAAAAGCAAAAGAGGATAATAAATGGGAAGCTTTGTGGCTTCTTAAAGTACTTCCAGCTAAATCTAGGACAGCAGATATTTTGTCAAAATTAGCAACCAACATGACGTAAGTATGTAGGATAAAATCTATTTTGTTGGTGAGGAAAAGAAGACTGTTGTAACTTACTTAGCTACAGGATATTGTTTCTGACACTTCATCAGCATGTTGTTATTAATTCAGAAGCTGAATGCTATTTGTATCAAAATTGTCACTCAGAGCCCTCAGCTTCCCAGCTGACTTCAGCTTCTTAATCATATGAAAAGTCATACAGTTATTTTTATTTTGAGGTTCAAACTCTTCTTGAGACCAGAGTAGTGGCAGATAAACAGAAAGAGATGGAAACCTTCCACAGAGCTGAAACCACTGAGCACAGATTTCTAAATTTAGCATATTTTAGGTAGGAAGCCTGATGATCTGTAAGGGACAGATCACCTTATTAGAAAACAGGATGCACAGTTAGAAGGACTTGGTCTTTACCCACATTTGCAACACCCTCTTTCTTGAAAAGATGATGTTATATATTTCAGAAAGTTCAGCTAATTGTAATTCTTACATTAAATACTGAATATCTTGAGTTATAGTAGGAAGTCATAAAGTTTTATGAGAACAATTGGATATGTTTCCGATTTAAGCCAGCCCCCATTAACCAGAGTCTGGGGGAAATCTCCTTCAGTGCGTGTATTTTCATAAACAGTTTAGGTGATGGAAAACAGTAAATCCTTATTAAATCTGCAGACAATAGGAAGGGTGGAGCTTCAGACGTGCTGAAAAGCCCCAAATGATCCTGAAAACTAAAGTTGCATGGAAAAAAACAGGATGGTATTCAAGAAGAAAGAACACAAATTTCTGCATTTATCCAGGAGGAATCAGCTTCTCAGATGCCCGATGGGGAACAACTGGTTGTGTGGATAAGGACAGAAGAGGATCCTGGGATTATAAAGCACTGCTGGCTGAGTATAAATCAGCCACATCATCCCACTCTGGACAGGCCAAACACTAAGCTTGGACTTATAAACACAAGAAAAGACATGCAGCAGCTTCTGTTCTCCTCAGAAAATAACACCTGCTGTTCTGCTTTAGCCAGTTCTGGTGTCTTCACTTCTCAGTCCACTCTAGCTCTATTTGCTAGGATGATTTTTACTTTAGACTTTGGAATACCTTCTTTGGAAGACATTGTGCCAGCCGCTGTTGGTGAGGACATGCAGAATGAGCAGGGCTTCTGCCATTCCTCCATACTCTGATGCTCCAAAGGGCACTGGGCTGCTCATTTTGTGTAGCTTTTTTGGGTTTTTTCATTTTCATTTGAGGAGTTAGGCCCGAACCCCACATCAGACACTAGTTCTGAAATGTTTCTGTTCCTAATTTCTGCAGAACTCTAGGCTCACCTCCAAGCCCTTCAGATAGGAAAATGTCACATCATGTCGCATTTGTATTGTCTTTACCTCAGCAGTTCTGCAGCACCGCCAGGCCAAACATCCGTGGGACGGAAGGGGAGACAGAGGGAGGGATAAAAGGTCGGGTCTCCAAGTGTTGCACATAACTCATTCAGGGGAATGAAGAACTTTTACATTCATAATTTTACTTGAGTTCAGGCCAGTCAGTAAACATCCTTATTCTGAAAAATATGTTGAACAGCTATTGAAATCTCACATTTTCTGCTGCCAGCTTTTTCTAATTTGTTTCTGGTGAGAACAAAGACACTTGATCTAACTTAATTTTTCTTTATTCTGTAAACAATATGCCCTTCAGAAAGCAGGGAAAGTCACAAATGAGTTATCACAGATTGCATGGGGAATGGCTTTGTGAGCAAAAGCAGCCACTGCTGAAGTCCAGTATTCCCTTTTGCCTACAAAAGACTTAAAACGTTGCTATTTCTCCTGCAAGCTAGTCACAACACTGGTTTCAATTCCACCATCCAGACAACACACCACCTCCCTCAAGTGGTCAGCAAATTTAGGGTTGTTTTTTCTGCTTCAAGGGTTGTTTTCTGACACTGCCCAAAGAATGTGTTGAAGAATGCTCTTTTTATAAACATTAATAGATCAAGTTTAAACCATTATGAAGAAAAAAAAAGAGTATTTTCAATGGTATAAAGAGATAAAAATCTCATGGAAACAAACACTTAGCTGGCATCACTTCGGCACTGTAGGCTTTTGATGAGAAGAAAACTGAAATAGCTGCTTTTTTGTGGATGGGCCCTAATCACTTTCTGCCTGCAGTTACAGGCATTCAGTTACGGTCACTGCCACGGCAGGGATTGTATAAGCACATAAGCTAATCAAAACGGTGGCACATTTGGAAAAGCAGCACTGTTAATTCTGATGGCTTTCTCAAATCCTCATTAGAATAATTACAGTTTATTCTTCTTTTGTTCAAAATGCTCTCCATTTAGAAACAGTTCTTTTGAATTTGCTGCCTAATACGTACTTGCAGAACAAACTGGAACAATGTTGGGGAAGAGCTCACAGGAACTCAAACCAGAATTACATACATTAAAAAATCAGCAATAATGATAGTAAGAATTTTAGAAGAGAGGAAACAGAGAGCTTCATACTTCAGGAAGCAACCCAGGGATTGCTGCCGGGGTTCAGGAAAAAGTTCTCCCAAGGAACAATGTGCTATAGAAGTGCCTTACAGAGAGACATATACTCAACACATGAAGCAATGCCTTTGTATGCACACTGACAATATCCCCCACAGCAATGGGTAAAGAAATTCCTGCCATGCAGCCAAGTCATGCTCATCTACACATCACCAGACACCTGTGAAATTCTGTGGGTATTATCCAAGATGAAACATAATATTCACTCAGACTACTACTCCCTGTCAGTGACCAAACACTGTGATATTCAGCGTTACCTCGTATGAGGAAAGACTGATAGCAAACACAAAAGGAAAGCAGTTCAGGTAGAACTGGGCAAGCAATGAAAAATTAAGAGCACCATAAAAAATATATGAATTTGTAGTTTCACAAAAAATATCTAAATAAATCTGTAGAACAAAAGTCTACACAACACAGAGGTTTAGAGAGGAGGGGAAAAAAAATCAGTCATGCCAAGTCACCAAGAAGTTAAAGTAGTTCATACAGGAAACACAGTCCTCATTTCAAGGCCTAAGTCAGTCTCCAACAGAAACCAAGAATAAAAATTGTGAAGCATGACACATATAGCCAAATATATTATAAGCATTTCTCTTGCTAAAGGCAATGCAAAATTGCAATCAGGTAGCTCCAACCACTTCTTTTAGCAAAAGCCTGATAATTAAAGCAACACTACCCAGCCTCCTTCTTGGCCTTAATGAAGTGCCAGAGGAAGGAAGCCTTAAGCATTTATTTTCCTCTCAGAGCATCTAATATCCCATACCACAGCCGGTGAAAAATAGTAACACATGTCCTGACTAGGGAAAGAGAGAGGGGGAACACATTTATCACAAAAGCCTGATGTTTCTTTTAGCAGTCTGTCAGAAAGCTGTTGAAAGGATAATGTCATCCACATATTTGAAAGAAACATAAGTGTATGAAAAAAGGTCCTCCTTGCCTTACTACAGCACCAGGGTGGTTTAATTTAGCTGCTGCAGGTCTCTGAAAAATATGGGCAGACCAGACTGTACAAAATATGCAGGTACTGTGGCAGAAGCAGGGCTAAAGACAACAGCCCTTGTAGCTTGTAGTACAGATGTGAAGAGGAAGGAGATAACTTGCAAGGTCATCACTGCTAACTTTATGTGATTAATTGGCAACTACAAACCCCATCCAGTTGTCTGTTATTTTCCTTTATTCTGTGGCTCCACCATGAGCTGCCTTTCATTCACTCTGGTGTCTAAGAAGCCTTTAGACAGAAAAGTGAATCTTTGGTACCAGATGCGAGCCAAACTAAAGGGCCACCTCTAAATATCCCTGAAGCTTAGAATTGCTTGAAATTTAAACTTACATCCAGATCCAGATTTGGCTGCTTGAGGTCATCTCTACACCTTTTTGTTTTTAAAAATAGCCTTGTCTGATTCCCCCAACTTTTTTTGCTTTGGCCCTTTGAGTCATGGTCGGATTGGCTTACCGGAGACCTTGGTAACCTACGATGCACATCCCTCTCCCCCGCCTCTTCACTTCATAATCTTCCAGAGATGAAATTCAAGATTGCCCTCTAATTATAACAGGACAGCTTCTCAGACAGATGACATTCCAAGTAACCTTCTCATTCCACTCATATTCAGGGAATGAAAAAGTTTGCCAGAGCGTTATGTGATGACGGATGAGGGCCAACATTACAATTTATGTTTGTGACCTGGCACACATATAGAAACAGAGAGTATGATTCAGTGGTTTCTGCAGCCTTAATCCCTACTAAAGAGTGGCTCTGCCAAGGTAAACGTGACATTTTAAATGAAACTGCTTTGCATACACTGCATGGAACCTGAGATCCCACTTTTGTACTGTGGTTTCCTTCTAAAATGTAGCTACTGCCTGACAGGGTACAGTAAGTGTGCAGTCTGGGCTACCCTGTGCCAAGAGTGTTTGGTCTGCTTCAGCAAAAGGCAGTGATGAGCAGACTGTGCAGAAGGAGCGAGACAGATGTTTTTTGAACGTGTACATTCCCAAGGTAAAGAAAAGGAGTAAAAATAAAGGCTGGATCCCACTTTCCTTCCCCACCCAGGCAACTCCCAAGGAACAAAATCCAAATTAGGCCTCACATTTATAATAACAGAATATTTCCTGGTAAATCAATCATTAATCTACAGCCCTAGGAAAGGCAATTCATCTCATCATTGTACCCACAATTCAAACCAAGGTTTCAGCACTAGGACCAGTTTCCTTTTTCCTCTTGACATTGCTTCCTTTGTGCTCTTTCTAAAAATAAAATATTGACCACTTTAAAAGTGGTCACTTGACCACTTTAAAAAAGGAGGTAGGGAAGGAATACAAGTCATTTAGTGCTCCTTATAGCACCAATCCAACCCAGCACAAAGAGCCAACCTCTGCTTAAGTACATTATTAGCCAAAATCAATGAGTTTTATCCAAGAACTTAAAGGTAACTGAACAAAAGCCTGATATATCCAAGAGTCTCTCTCCACCAGTGTGGCAGAAATGGAGCTGGTTTTCCTCAGGCAAAACCCCAGCAAAAATACCTCACACACAGCAAGCTCAGCAGTACCACAAACTACAGCTCATCTCTTACTCCCTTGCTATCCCAAAGACCCTGCTGTGAGAGATTTGTTTACATGAAGAGCAAATCATTCCACCCAAACAACCCAGTCATCAAATGTCAACAGTCATTGTAATCTCTGACTGCCTACTGGCCGAACCTGGAGTACCACAGGTACAACCTGTGTGCTGTATAATTTACATGTCTCCAAATGCTGCATAAGCCTGGGAGTCGAAGAGCACAGAGTCAACAAACAGCTAGTATGGGTGATCCTCTGCATGCTCATCTCTGCCTGGAGAGAAAAAGGAACATTTAAGTATTCCTATGCCTCAATTCTCATCCGCCCCCAGCCATTTTCCTTCACTCAGACACAGTTTATATGCAAATAGGTGAAAATCTGAAGCCCCAGTAAATTCAGACAATGTTTTGGACTCTTGAGACTGAGAATCCCAAGCCCTGTCAGAAAGAAAATAAAGATTTCAATTTATCTCTGAAAATGTGACTGTCCTACAGGAACCTGTTGTTGGGACTCAGGTAAGTGATTTGTCTTTGAAACTAGTTTACTTCTTATGCTCTGCTATGGCTGCAATAAAAAATAGTGAGTCTTCACATGCATCCTCAACACACACGCACACACACACACACACACACACACAAATTCTCTCCCTTTCAGTTTTCCCTGCCCAGAGTGCTACTGCACACTCTGCAAAGCCAAAAGCTATACATGTATACATTTCTAGCCAAACCTGCTTGTACTATAACCCTGTAGACCTGCTTATATTATGTACTGCATTGGCAATATTTTTTTTAAATATTGTATTAGCAATAAATCTAATAATAATCGTCTACATAATCAGTGTCATTTTTTTGCTTCCAACTGAGTCTTCTCTCTACTGCTCTGACACATCTATTTAATATGTAGATCCAGGGAAAAAAAAAACCAAAACTGAAGTAATAATTTCTACATTTCTTTGTTTAAATATATCCAGCACAAGACTATTTCAATAATATTTGATGTAAGCCTACTAAAGAAAATGCTACCATCTAGGCTTTTCACCCCCTTAATGCTAACAGGAGAGAAGATTTCAGACATCCCTGCTCCTTTAGAAGAGAATGGGTGGGGAAATGGCAAAACATTTCATGAAGAAATAAAACCAGACACATTTGAAAGACATGATTTTCCATTCACATTTCTTAAAAATATTTTGAAGGGCAGGAAAGGGAAGAATCCGAAGGATTTTTGTAGTCAAACAGTACTTAGCCTTTTGGCAAGGTCAGTGTGGACTTCAACCGCATTTCTAAGCAACTAGATACAGCATCCTCTTTCCTGCAAGTAAAGCTTTTCCTAATGCAGCGGAATCTTCTACTATTTAAATATTTTTTTCCAGAGCATAATTTAAACAGGATTGACCATAATTATATAAGTTTTGGAAACTGGAAGAAATGTATGATAGGAAATGGTTGTTTCCTGCTTTCCATCAACTTTGAGGCTCTTCAAAGAGGTCTGAAAAGCTTTGGAAAATTCTGTTTTACTTTTACTGATCAAGTCTTTTTGATATTAGAAGCCAAATTGCTGGAGTTTACAAGTCAACAAGTCCGTCACATTTTCCTCTCTATGCAACAACACAGTATTGCATTGCAGGAGGAGCAGTACAAGGGATAATGAGGTTAAACTAAAAAAGAGTCAGTTCAGACTGGATATAAGGATAAATTTTTTTATTGTGAGGGTGGTGCAACACTGAAACTGGTTGTCCAGAGTGGTGGTAACATTGGAAACATTTCAGAACCAGTTGGGCGGTGATTTGGTCTAGAGGAAGATATCCCTGCCCTTGGAAGTGGGGTTGGAGCTAGATGATCTTTATAGGTCACTTCCAACCCAAACTACTCTGTGATCCTATAGTGCTGTCTATCTTCAGAAAAGTAGTGCAGACAAAAACGAGAAGTAAAGCAGGTGGCAACAGGGAGGAGAAATAGTGCAGTGATTAGAAAAAAAAAAAGAGGAAAAAGGACACAGGGACATAGAAGCACATCCACATGTGTCTCTCCAACTACCAGCCATTTGTTGCATCTTAAGAATACTTCACATTGGAAGGAGGGAAAAACTGAAAGCCGCTTTGAAATGCTATTAGCTGTAAAAGATATCTGTGTCCAAAGATGTTTAATTTAATCAGGACACCCTCAGCTCATTATTCCATAAACATTTCTGCAAAGACAGAAAGAAATTAAAACATGTTGTAGCATAAAAAGATTATTATATTTGGCTAAGCTATAGTATTGATTTTGCAAACATTGAGACAAAAGATGTTAAAAACTTTCAGATTGTGCATTAGCACTTATTTTAACTGACCAGTTACACAGGAACTTTGGAAGCATATTACACTTCATGGATTTAGGATCAGATTTAACCATTTTTTATTGATATACAGACCCAGAAGATTCACAGGTCACTTGTAATTTTCATTTCCAAGGAAAGAAAAACAAGAAGGTTGTGAACAAAAGTCCTTCCAGTATTCAAACAAGGAGAATGTGATGGAAGTAGTGGAAATTAGAAACCAGATGTGTAGTCATGTGAAGGTGCTGGCATACAGAAATAGGTCTCCAAAGTATGTCCTACCTCTTTTTAAACCAGAAGGAACTTGTGTGAGTTCCTGAGGGAACAGCAACAGCTGCTCCCAAGGACTGGAGAGCACTTCAGGATGACATTCTGAGCATCACTGTCTGTTAAATTCTGCAGATGATGAAGGTGGCAACCTGTTCTTCAAATCTTACCTGCAGGCACAAATAGGTTTGCACAAATATTAAACCAATCCTCTTCCCACTATTTAACTCAGATTCATTTGTTCCTTTCTTAAATGTCCATTGGCAATTTTTTATTCCTTTTATGTCTTAAAGGCCATACTTTGTAGAGATAAGACACACAAAACTCTGCTGCAGGATCATTTCAGTGCATGACTACTGCACCTGGGTACTGCACAAGTCTTTAGGAGAAGCATGAAGAATTAGAGACAGTCAGAAGCAGTGCTGGTATCTGCCTCTGGATAGCAAAGAGTTAAAGTAGAAAGCAAAAGGGACTGATCAGCCTAACAGGGATTAATTCCACTCACTCTCTAAGAAGTGTTCTAACCACCTGATCATGGGGTATGCTGGTGAAGGAGAGCATTTCTCCTTGTCCCCCTTGAAAGTGAGCCACGGTGCAGCTGGGCATGCAAGAGCTACAGACACAGGGGAAAGGCAGCAAGGAACATCATTGCCAGCAAGTGCTTGGGGCACTCCTTTTGGAGTCAGAGGGTACAAAGACCTAGCCCATTTTCCCAGGTCTTCTCTGCCTTTTCTTTAACCCACAACTATTGAAGTGACAAACTGAAGTGAAATGCATACCCTCCCAAGAAGCAGGGCCTAACCTCCTCTTCACAATCAAGTAACTAATTACTCAGCTGAAGTCACACATCTCAAGTGGGATACAGAATGGCCTTGCAGCTCAGTTATTTCTGTGAGATGAAAAGATAAGTTTGGTCCTTTTCCAGCTGACTGGACCCAGCATTCAAGGCATCCCACTGCCTGTGAGAACACTGTGGCTGCTATGTGAGAGGAGCATCCCCCTGCTCCCCTCTCCCATGAGATACCTGTCCTCAGAAGAAAGTCATGCAGACAAGCTGGTTGAGTACAGACTAGTACCCAGTATTTTTCAGAAGTCTGCTATTTTCTTAGTGGAAGATGAAGGTGACCTGACTGACCATAAGATGTTGTACTGTTCACACAACTGACACTGAATGGGAGGTGGAGGCTAAGCAGATGAAGAATACACCTAGTGTTGGTGTGTGTATTTGAAGAAATTTCCAGTTTCTTGAGCAGCTTCCAGTCCAGTACTCTCTCAGGTAAAATCAGAAGAAGTTAAGACACAAAGGCTTACAGACACAGAATAATGATCCAGCCAGACTGCTATAAGCTTTTAGTTTCTGTTGATACAAACCAGATGTTGGTGAGATCTGAATTTCTAAGTTTGTTTAACTCCTTGGAGCATCATTTTAGAATAAACACAAGAGGCATCTTTTCTCACATCTCTGTTTTCCCTTGCATCAGCTGAACAGGTTATTTATTGTCCAGTCAACTGGGAAATGTCAATTACCTAGCATTGTTTGAAAACTTGGATGGAGGAGGGGAAAGAAAATCACTGGGAAATTTTCCAGTCAAAACTCTATTTTTGCCTGTTGTTTGATCTGATAGAGTGGCTTGCCACTGTTAACTATAGATCAATTCATACATTTAAGAAGACAAGAGAAAAATCTTGCACTATTCAGCATAGTAAGATAAATGTAGATTTAATGTCTATGTCATTAGAAAATGGCTTAGGATTTTAGTAAAAGAATAAAATATAATTCTCCTCTCCCTTGGGATTTATTTACTGCATGTGGAACAGGTGCTCAATGAAGTACTTCAGAGAGAGTTTACGTGGTTAAAAGAGATCAGCAACTGTCCTATTTTACTTGTGTGAGATAGTATACAACCAAAAGATGAAATTTCAATACCACTTAGAGTAACTCTATATAATTTCACAAGCAGCATAAAGTTCCTTGAGTTATGCCATCACAAATGTAACACTGCTGATGCCACAATGAAATTTGGGAAGGGGCAGGTCATGAAAGGAATGCTTCAAAATTTTAGCTTGCTTCCATGCACTTTGCTCCTACCAAACAAAGGTGCACATAGGAGTCTACCCAAAGCTACTCCATGGGACTCAAGAGTGAGAAGAAGGAAGTGTGCCCCTGGGCAGTGCCACCACGGTCAGCATGAACAAGTCTCCCAAAGGTCTTTTCCCTCTTACAGAGCAGGAATAGCCAACCTCTGTATGCTGTTACGTGGTGCTTGCCACTACTCTTTAAAAATCTCAGTCCCAAAAGTCATGAGAAGAGGAATGGGGAGGATTAGAACTCCTCCTGTGCCAACTCTCCCCCTTTTGACTAGCTGACCCCAATCCACTTTGCTCACAGATGTCTTCAGTCTGTGTTTCTAGCTCACAAATGGGAAAAATTAGCTTTTCTAAAGGAAAATTGCTTCAAACATGGAAATTGTGAGAAGAGGAAGCAGACCAGAATAAATGGCATAGTGAAGTTTCTGACCAAAATAGCCTAAATTACACCTATAAAGTGAGCAGAAGTTGAGAACATGGATGACCTATAATGAATTTTTCATCTAGAAGATAATAATAGTATTTTTTTGCCATTCCCACTTATTGATGAGAAAATCTGTTGCTCTGCAATTCCTGTACATTTACAAATTTGCACAGATGTTTAATGCAGTGCTCTTCAACAGTGCAACTTACCAGAAGTGCATGTGGGGAGGATTTGGTAGAACTAACTTGATTGTTTTCACTGGAACTGATCAATAGCACTAAAAAATTTGTAGGAATTGTAACTGTCCACACTGAAAAGATCTCTTATCGTGTGGTTCATGAGAATCAAATTAATTTTACATTCATTTTTTGATCAGACAACCTATTCACTTAAACATTGCAGATACTTTTTTTTTTTTAATATATGAACCATCTCTCTCCCCTTCCCCCAAATTGTCAAGGATGATATATCTCTTCCAAATAGAAGAGCAGATTTAAAGTAGCCAAGAAGAAAGTGAGTCGCTGAAGAGGCCACTTTCAGACTGGGAGGTGCAAAAGAATGCAGCAAGGTAGATCTATAGATCACTGGCTTACACAGCCATGGAGGACTTCAGAGTAAGTGGATGTGAAAGAGATGATGTTTGCAGTGCTGCAGATGCTTAATCCATTCAACAAGAAAATAATAATAAAATCAGTCTCCTGGATGTGATGAGTCTGCAGGGATATGGGCACATGTGCAAGAAACACCCTTCTTTTATTAGAATCAGAGAAGAGGAATTATAAAAGTACCCTCTTTTTGTGAGTTGTGGTCACAGTCTGGAAGAAATTGAGAATGCCTGCATTTGAGAGCCTGCCTCTGGCACTAATCAATATGGCATCTTTCCTGAGTGGTAAAAGAGCTGATAGCCCATTTATACTGCCCATAGATCACTAACAGTAGTCCAGCAGGCTGACTGATCAGCCGGGCACCTGAATAATATTCAGAATGAGGCAAAATAATTAACTCCTGCTGTAGATGTGGAACACACATCTAACTAAAGCATACCCTTCTTTAGAAAATGTCCTCTTTCTGTCAGTGTTGTAAAGGCACTGCCTGACAAACCTGGTCTCACTTGGTCTTTGTATGTCTGACAGCCCTGGTATGGCCAGCTACTCTGCAATCATTCCCATTTATTAGCTGGAGGCTGACAAGTCCATTGGATTCCACTCAGCAATAAATCATGTCTTCTACTTCTGGAATTACTCACTCACTTTGTTTTTGAGAAATTTGTGAGTGCTTTGCTGGAACAGACCAAGCCACTCAGCACCACCTAAGACCTGACATTGCAAACTTGGATTCTGCAGTTGTACATGCAACACCTGACACAGAGTTGCATTTAGGATAAGAAAAGGTGAGGGATATTCATAGATTAGTAGGCAAATCACAGAAGATTTGAAGGAAGATGGTGAGAAGCAGAGTTACACTGGTGAAATCTTTAAAGATAATAAAGAAAACCTTCAAAACAGATGTTTTAAGAGATCTTACTCAACACAGAATTAACAAAAGTCCTTATTTCAAAAGGGACAGGACATGCTAGAACAGCCTCACACACTGAGATGACAAATTTAGGTTAAACATCAGAACTTAACCATAAAATCACTTGGACAGAATTTCAGGCTCTGAAAAGAGACAGATGAAACCACAAGATCTGCAGCTATGCAAGAACCAGTGACATACCAGGGACATGAACCAGGGCATGTTTCCACAAGTTTATGTGACCCCTTGTCTGGATCACCCAGGCTGGTGCTGTACTTTTCTCTACCCATTGATAGCCCAAGCTTCTTCTGTAAAAGGCAGTGGGAATTTTGCCATTGACTTCCAAGGGAGCAGCAGCCCTATGATTTGGCTGTGTACAATTTCAATTAAAAAGTCTATAAATCACATCACTCTGCCCTTGGCAGCTGACAGATGAAGACAGCGGGATAGGAAAAGAGTAGCTCAAGCAAATGGAAATAATTTTTCCTTTAATTTTCTTTCTAAAGGAAGATACTCAGCATAACATGTCCCTTTTTTTCTCCTGTTCTGTAACAAATAACTGTCTGTTATGATTAAAGTGAATTTGCTAGCATCTTATTTACCTTTCACTATCAACAGGCTTGATCCCATGAGATTTATTTACCACAGATAAAACTCATGCCCAGAGAAAAAGTGTTTTCTTGTTCAGGGGTCATTCAAGTCCTCAATTAGCTTGATTTTGACATTAATCTGGGCTTTGACTAATGGCACACCCTTGTGAGCAGGGCACGGGAAACCTCTCAAAAGGGAGCTCCAGTGATGCCAGTGGAGCTGACAGGCTATTCCAATTGGAAACAGACCTTTTGCCGGTGCCCTGACACCCAGCTGGTTTGAAACATGTTATTGTACACATGTGCTTGCATTAGACACTGTGTGGGGGTTGAAGTATATTACTTTAAAAAAAGATTAAAAACAAAAACAAAACTAAACTAAAAAACAAACATCCTGAGAACACAACTGCAACTACACAGAGGACCATGTTCTGAAAGAACATAGGAAGGACACAGAATAGTGCCATGGAGTAACAACTGATGCTCAAATGGCTTTGCCTCAGCTCCAGGCTTCCTAAATGCCTGAGTAGCAATCATTAGGAAGGTGCCAATACAGGTCAGTAGACATGGCCCTGCTGATTTAATTAACACTACATTAAAACTTGGGAAAAAAAAAAACAAAACACACACACACAAAAATCCAACCAAAAAAACCCAAAAAACAAACAAACAAAAAAATATGCAAAGACCAGAAGGCGACAGGAAAAACGTAATGATGGTGCATAATGGAGAGACATTCCCGTGGGCTCAGAGATGCTGCTCCACAAGCCAAGCCACCCTGCATCCCCACCAGATGTGCCCAGCTCACCTCCACCACACTGAGCACTGCCATCTCAGGCCAGCCCCAGCTCTGACATCTCAGATGCTCAAGTCACTTTTGTGTTTGGCTCACACTGATTTCAGTCAGATCTAGATACCTAAAGCAATCATTTTGAAAGATCTGGGCCTCAATTCTCTCTGTGCAAAACAGAGACATTTCCCTTTTGCCATGCCCCATAGGGTTTGTTTTCACCTGCAAGGCCTTTAGAGTATTTTCTCTGGGCATGTGCAATGCATCAAGGCTGCAGCCCCAGCAAAGGCTTTGCATATGATTAGTCAAAACAGAATGCACAGTTCAATTGTGATTCAGTATTGACCTTAAAATAGAATTTCCTGAGCCTCCAGAAGCAGTAGCTTGCTAGCTTCAGATAGGTACCCCAAATGACTCCAAATGGAGCTAGGGTCATTGCCAAGAGGGTGCCTCAAAAGTACTGCAAAGATCTTTTCAAAAGTGTTTTCCTAGAGGTAATACTACTCTCTGCCTCTTTCTCCCACTAGTGTCCATATTCCCCAGGATTGTGACCCTGTCATTACACAGTAAATTAATAGAGGTACGAAGATAACTTATTTTTTCTTGCAAAAACAAAAGCATCAGAGCTGCAGTAAGTCTTAACTGGACTGAAACCCACTGATACAAAGCTGAATCAAGACAATGTGAGATAAAACACTGAGTGAAGCAATAATCAACAACTTATTTTGGAGAGAAATATTTATTGCTTTTCTTTTCTTTTCTGAAGGCATCAATTCATGAATGGAAGTGTAAGAATCTTCCACTGCATGAATCCTTTTATCTACATGGTCATCTTTGTGTTTGTGCCATGTGACCCCTATTTAATACCCATAATCCACGCTCTCTTTGCATAACACTTATAATCCTTTGATACTGCACAGAGCGGAGTATAGAAGCTTTGCAAGACAAGATATTTTAAATGATTTATACAGTGAAGTAGAATTTCCTCTGCCCACCTACAAATCTGAAACATTTCTGTGATTAAAGTTCATTTTTTAGAGTTTCCATCCATGTAGGGTTTTCCATTAAAAAAATAAGCACATTAAAGAGATCCATATATATGTGTTTCCTAGTCAAGTCTTCAATGGGTGCCACTTGGAAGAACAAATTTGATTTAATTTGAAACAGTCTGCTTGCTCCATGCATTTGTTTTAGCTGCAAATTGTTTTGTTATACTATGAACAAACAGAATATAGGGAAGGGAAATACACTCATGCAGAATTTCTCCTTTAATAACATCACTATGTGCATTTATTTTTATGGTAGAATTAAGAAATAATCTGTTCATTTTCATTAGCAATGTCACACTCTTAACAGCTATTAAAAGAACTTCTTAAGGGTCAAATTAGAGCAATCAAATGCAAAAAAATAAAAGAAGAAGAAGAAGAAAAAGAAAAGAGAGAGAAAGAGAGAGAAACTCATCTTGTGCAAAACAATTTTGATGACTTACTCAGTCTAGACACTGAGCATCAAGATAGTGGCAAGCATTTTCATATCCCATTGCCTACTCCCTGAGCCATGCTGTCCCTTGTTAATCAAAAAGAACATCACATTAATCAAAAGAATACCTATCATAGAATATTCCATTTAGAACAAAAGGAGAAATTATTATCAATGTTTTAAAGTTGCAGATGGTAATTCAAATGTCTGCAAAGATTGCAGGCAAAGAAGCAGTGCTCAAAATTCTAAATTAAACTTACTGAAAATTAAAATAAGCACCCCAATATTTAAAATGAAATGTGGGGATTAGGATGTTGAAAAAAATAGCAAGAACAGCAATTGTGGAAGAAAAATTATTGCAGAATATATAAACACTAGTTAGAGGAATAGCATGGCCTTCTTCCATCTTGGAAGGCTGTTATGTTACTAAAAGGCAGCAGTAAAAGATCAGAGCATTGTTAATCAGCATGAAAGGAGACGATCAGCCAAGAACAGCAAAAAATAAATATATTTTTAATGGCTATTAAAAATTGCAGGTCTTCTGGCCAAGCAGGGAGTCTGAGATGTCTGGTTACCTCACTCTAGCAGGAGACACAGAAATTGAATTTACCCTTTGGTGTTTACACAAAGGAGGCCATTTTCAGCAGCACCTGAGGTCCATAGAAGCAGACAGCACTGGGGAGCCTGGACAGCTGCTCTGGCTGCCCTCTTGGTGTTGGATTGGTTACACAACATCTTCATCTGTTTGTACAGAGCAGCTGAATAACCCCGAGATGCTGTGGCACTGAACCATTCATAACAATATTCATAACAATAGCTAAAGTACACAAAGCCTGAATTCCAGCTACATTTAATATAGTAGGTTACATTTCTTACAATGTATAGAATTTCCTACAAAATTCCCGTGAAGCAAATATCATGCCTCTATGTTTCCAGATGGGGCTGGGCCCTTTGAGGCACTTAAACAATATAAAACACTGGAAATTTTAAATGCTGGGAAGACTTTCAGTGAATGAGGAATATGAAAAGCAACACATCAGTGTTTCAGTGACGCTAAGCCTCACAGATCAGTTATGTACCCACTAGAGGAGCAGGACATGGAGTTACTGTGTCAAATAAAATATTGTCTAAATCCTACCGTCCTGGAGGAGGATCTCACAGCTGGAGTTTTGATATCCCCTGCGGTCATTCAGGAGCTTCCAGACACCTCTGCCACAAAGCTTCAGGCTGGACTTATACCCAAACACCATCATGCTAAGCATTTTTGGCAGGACAGCATACAAATGAGATCAGACTGCTAACTCAAACGTATTGAGTGTTGCTCAATTACTGAAGAGAATTGTTCTGCACAAGTCAGCTTTTCCTCACTCACTTTCTAAGGCAGAAGTGGATCCATCTTTCACAGGAGTTTCTGAAGTGAAACAAAGTTAAAAGGCTCATTTCACAGGAGTGTTCAGTGGAAGTAATGAAGTGCCTTGCTCCACAGACCAGCTTCGGCTGCAGTGGGAATTATTGCTGTACACGTGACACTGTGACCAGGGCGACAGCTGATGACACCTTTCTCTAGGGGAAATAAAGACTGAAAAATACAAAGCTTCTAATACATGATACTTCTCATGAATCATATGCCAAAATTTTCCTCACCCATGGGTCATTTAATATGCAATTTCAAAGCAGATGTATTTTTCGTAATGCTATTTACAGATCTCTCAAATTTTAAATTAAATTTCTTTTTTGTTGCTCAGATTTTTTTTTCCCCCCTGCTGAAATATAACACTGATACAAGTCTGGGTGTTATTTTAGGATGTCTCTAATATTTTATTTTTATCTTTCACTGCTTGTTAAATTTTCTCTGGCTCCCATTTAAACATCTGTGGAAAATACAAGTGGATTTATATTTCAAGAAGAAATTTTTGTTGGTTGCTTTTTCTCCTGAATGAAATCTCTCCTCTTATTTTCATGCTTTCATGGGAGGAAGTCCAGTTTTCTTCTGCTGTGCCTTAACTTTTTGGTTCTTTCTGAAACCTTTAAGTTAATTCTTTAACTGACTGGGAGAAAGGAAGAATTCCTTTACTCAACTTACGCTTTGGCCATTCATTTTTAGCAGGATCTCAAAATTATATAGATTATGTTCACAAGTAATATATTATTAATTCTTTTGTGCAGGTTGCAATAACTGAGACAGCTTTGGATTTTTAAAACTCAATTTGTTGTTGAAGCATTAAATTCAAAATTGATCCATGTGAAATGGAGCAGAGTCCAACCAAAGGCAGTTCAAGAAAGCAGCATTTAAGATGCATGGCACATTTCAGTTGGGGTTCAGGGTTTAGATCTGAAACTGAACCAAAGCCAAGAATAATTCTCCATTTATTTCCATGGCTTTTTTTCTCATTTAGATTAAAAAGGAAAAGAAAGAAAACACAGAATTGCCTTAAAACTCACAGACCCAAATGTAGTCAGATCAGCAGAGCATAATCCCACAGGTTCAGGTTCAGGAAACAGAGCTTTAAGTTTCAAATGACTGGGGTTTTCATTCGATGGTGCACTTAAGGTGGTCTAATCTACCACTTTACTGGATTATTTTATCTTAATTTTTCCTATAAATTTAAATTGAGAGTCAAATGTTCTCACCCAAACCAAGCCGCATGGTCTCACAATGTTAAAATCAGGATAAGTATTTTCAGGAGCAAGGCATTTTGGAATTTCTATCAATCAGATGTCGTGTAGTCTACAAGGGTATACTACAAATAATATTGCTGTAATTCATAGCACCAGCAAAAGACTACTCTTCAATACTTATCATTCCAGTACTGTTTTGGTTAATTCTCAAATCTAGGCCTTTTCAAAGCTACAAAATTCACAGCATGAGATCAGAAATCCTTTGGAAGGAGATTTTATCACCAGTTTCCTAGGACTTCAACGAAGTATGATAGCATTCAGAATAGTAAAAAAAAAAAAAATTAGAAGTGCTTCAGCATCATACTGCTTGAGCCAGCTTCAGTTCTGGAAATAACCTGAGCCAGAACCAGAAGCACAGGCAAGTCAGCTATGCCAGGCTGGTTTGTCTGTCTATGGTCTGTGTTACTTCAGTCCAGGGCTTGATAAAAGCAAATATCTTATGTGTATTGTAAAAGATTATTTATTTAAAACCTTATCACTGGTCTGTCTGCTTGGGCTCCTGTCATCCCCCTTCTTCAGGATAAAAGCAATGATCTCCACATTCACCTGGAACTTTGAAAAATATCTGTAGGACAAAACCTGTTTGAAAAGAGAGAAATTTGTGCTCCCTGACAATATAAGGCTGTAAAAAAATTTCCTGGGGGAGGGGGTGAGACAAAAATAGATTTTTGCTTATTCTTTTTCTCTTTTTTTTTTTTTCCTTCAAAAGAGTAAATGCACACAGAGAAGCACACACAACCAGACTAATCCTGCAGACTCCAGAAGATAACAAACTTCTGGGGAATCCTGTTTGAGATAAGAATACATGGAGAGCTCCCATGTGCTTTTGATGACAGCACATTTCTTCTTCCTCAGGTTTCTTTACTTATGATTGGAAAACAGACATGACTTCAAGATTTTTCACTTCATGAACATGGTAGGAAAAAATTAAAACTGTGGTCAATCTTCTGGGAAAATAAACCTTTACCTTCTTGCTGTTCTGCTGCTTAAAAGACTTTCACCTAATTTATTCTGATTGCTTGACTCTTATAAATTACAGACCAGATCTACAACATCTAATAAATTAGTGCAGCACTGCTAACCAAGACAAGTTCATTTATAGGAGTCCAGATCTGAGTGCACTGCTGCCTTCGGGTATGTCTTCTGCAGTAAGCAATTTCCCCAAGCTATTTTAATTACTTTAGAGTGTTAAGATATTTTGCACTCTGTTAATGAGATTAGCTTTATTACATTTATCTAAAGTTTCAACAGATGATGTAATTTTAAATTATTAAAGCAATAAAATTAAGGAGGGTTTTTTAAATTATAAAAACAGAAAAAGAAAAAAAAAAGCCAACCAAGCCCTAACAAGTTTGCCAGCATTGTAAACTGAAAAAGAAGCAGTCAGAACTGGCAAAATATGCAACATGGATAAGGCAGGTTATGACTGGGAAATATGGAAAATTATTTGTCCAACTGCATAATGACTTAATAAAAATACATACTTTACACAGTGCAGGCTACTATGTCACCATTTATACTTGCAAAAACAAACTCCTTTTATCTCTCCAGGCTGTGGAACATCTGGTAAGCAGCTTCCATTCTGCATTCTTTGTTGCCCACTAAAACTTTAGGGTTTGAGGAAAACCCATTACCCAACTTGCCCCTAAAAAGTAAATATTTTAAGAGATCCACCAAAATGTCTGAGGATAATTCACTTATTTATGGACATGCTATTAACTTTATAGTTCAAGCCAGTTCTGCTTCTGATGGTGAGAAACCTGTTTTTCATGGCAGATGAATAGGAAGGAGGATAACCCTTCCTAGAAGGAAAGCTTTTAACAACTTTTGAGAACTGAGCTGCGCAGTGCAACTCAATCAAATGTAGTAAGGAGACCTGAAGACCGGGCTTCTTGAAAATATTTCCACCATGACTGTCTTTGGAGGGAAATCTTCTTATAAGCACTTTCTTTCTTTTTTTTTGTTTTTTTTTTAAATCACTCTCATTAAAGATATCAATACCCAAACTCTAGAACTTTTTCTTCCTGACCTGCCATATCAGTGTCCTTCAGGACAGTCATGGTCTTCCTCATTTCCCTCATCTTGTGATGCTTCCTTCAGTCTGTCTCTGATCATACCTGTGGTTGACAGGAGTGCTATGGGACAACCATGGAGCTGAGCTGGTAGGTCAGATTCAGAGGTTCTCCTTTGGAGCTTTGCCTGATCTTGTCTAAAAGTGGATGGCATGAGAGTTGGAAAAATATTATGCTGTAAAACAAACCTACAAATTTTCTGCAGCTACAAATCTCCTGGTATTTTTACGTTCCCTTTTGACCCAGAAAAACAAGTTTTGAAATAGCAGTATTTTTACATGGTTCAATATTTGCTCAAGCACAGAAATGGCAACTGGGTGCCATGAGATGGCAGGAGGCAGAAAAACCTCTAGAGCAACATTTCCCTCCAGGTATGCTTCTGAGTCTGTCACTGGGGCTAAGTTCTTACCATACTCAACAGAATCCAAGTCCAGGCACCTGTTGGGGGCTTAAGCAGCAAAACATTCACACCTGTCTCTGCCCAGCACTTCCAGAGGAGCCATGCCAAGGGTGTATGAGGGATCTCATTGGCTTTGAGCTCTTCTCCCTCCATAGACTTCTAGGTCTGGCTCTGGCTTCACACCAGAGTAAATGTCCAGTGGCAGCCTGATGAAAAGCTGTACAGGGACAGTTGCTCTGACAGGAAAATGTCTGAGTTGCAAACAGTTTTGTCTTAACAGTCAGGGCAGGATAGGTCAGGTAATGGCATGGTCCTAAGGATGAAAGGCATTGGAGTTACATCATTTCTAGACATTGCAAAAAGACACTGGAGCATGAATCTGAAAAGGTTTGCTGCGAATTAGCATTGAAAACATATGTACAGGTTCTCAACTGAGCTCTTAAGGCTCATACGATTTGTTATACTGGCACTTCCCGCCCCTGGCTTTGTTTAAACCTCCCCAGATGTGCAGTATTTCAGAGCCCCAGGCATAAGGCATGCACATTTACTGCTCTGCCCCAGCCTTTCAGACTGTCCAACAGGTGGGACTGCTGCAGATCATACATGCTGGTGGTACCAAATGAAGACTAGGAGGGAGATGCTCTGGGTCAACAGGAAAATACAAGGCAGGAGAAAGGAGTTTTACTTGTTTTAATAACTAACTGGTGAGCTTTTCTGGAGGGAGACCATGATGCCAAAGAGAAGGTAAGACTGTCTGTCACCTCCCTGCATTTCCTTACTCCCATCCCAGTTGCCATTTCCTTCCTGACTTTGAAGAGGAGAAACAAAGAAGATCCCTCATTTGCTCTTATGAAACAAAACTCTCCCTCTCCCTCCTGCCCTGCACTTTGGATGAAAAGGAATGATGAACACACAACAACCCCTCCCCTGGGGCTCCCAGGCAGGGTAAGAAGGCACTGCTGGCACAGGTTTCCTTGTTTAACTTACAGGACTGCATTCATGTCTTCAGCTTTTAGCCTGTTTCTTTTTAAGAGAATATACAGGATTAAAGTCATTCCTTAAGGCAAAAAAAAAGACATTTGGCTTCGAATTTCATTCAACTTATTAGTCCAAGCTGCTTGTGGTACAACTGTAATTGTGCCAGCTATCTAGTTAAATGTCCAGCTTGCTCTGGTTCTGCGAGTGTTTCTCCTCAGAGTAGCTTGTAGCTGTACAGAAAAGAGTACAAATCTTAGCACTTAGAGGAGACAAGGAAAACTATTACTGTTAAGTCCATAGTTTTCAGTATTTAAAGGGTAGGGTAGTTTTGATCTGCATGTGCTGCTCTTAAAATGTTCTCCTTTGTGATTATTACTTCTAAATTACCTACTGGAATGCAAACACGACAAAAGAAGGTAACATTCAGCAGAGAATGTCAGCGACAGCAAAACACTAACAGAGGACTAACAGTTTACCTGTAAGAAATTATCAGAAAATGGGTTCCAGCTGAATAAATAAATGAACCATTTTTTGAAGTTTACCCTGCAACATTCTTACAGATCTAGACAAAAAATATTCTTGGTCTGTTAGCATAGCTACTAGGAAAATGGCAGGTCCTGGGCAGGGGAGCTGGGACTCTGCCTCCTTCAGGAGCCAGGCTGAAGCCCTTGGCAGCACATATATCCCTTCCTTGATGTCCAGGAGACTTCTTTATGAATTCTGATGGTGATTTCCAGGCATGACTTTACTTGTAGACCCCCTAAAATATTAGGCTGGAGAGGCAGAGTACATAGTACTGCCTTACATCCTATTGCCATTGGGCTTGTTTTCCTTACCTACCATTTACTGGCCTTTTTGAGGCAGTCCACAGGCAGAAAAAACCATTGCCCCTGGACCCCTGTTTATGGCAGCAAGGGAAGACAGTGGTAAAGCTGAGAAAATATACACCCATCACAATCAAAATTCCAGGATGGGCAAAGTTTGACAGAGAATCCTTAAAGAACTTGCTAAGGACTGCCCTAAGAGCTGCAGTGGCTGCTTTTATACCAGGAGATACTCTCTTAGGAAGACCGACAACATGGTAGAGTCTATCAGAAATGCCAGAAGATGTTATACAGGGAGGCCTGCTTCCTCTGGTATAAGACTTGTATGAGGTCAGACAGCCAAAAAAATTGTTCAATAATGAAAGCTGCTCTCTTATCACGACAGGAACACAGCCATTTCTGCTCTTCTTCTGCCTCTCTTGAGACAGAAGAGATTTCATGATCTGCAAATATATGGAATAGTAAAGTACCCAGAAAATACAAGTGAGAAAGGGTACATTTCTCTGGAATTCAATGAAGGTTAATTCACTGTTTTCAAAGAAAGCAGTAACAGCCCTCTTCAAAGCAGAAATATCTCATCAAGTGCCCACAAGGACTGAGAGAGAGCTTTGTGATTTCAGGATCAGACCCTTTGGGAATGAATAAAATAGAAGGTTGTGTTATTCTGATAACATTCTTCTGTACATTTCAGTCTCCATTATGCTCTGGACAAAAAGCATTTAATTTAATTAGGGATAGAACAAGAAGGCCATGTTATGGTTTTGGTTTTGAAGAACTACATCAGTGAGGTTGTGATTTGCACAACCCAAATTGGGGATGGTTTAAATCCAGGTTCCATTTTTAGCCAAACCATCCAAGTCCAGAGGGGATAGAAAGCCCAGATAAAAGGGTTTGAGTTTAATCTCATGTCTATAATGGACAAACTGGAGTGGTTTGGGTTTAAATGTTGCAAAACCTCATCACTCAGGTTTTGGTTCAGCAAAAACAAAAACAACTTGGGGTTGGTTTGGATGTCATTCCATTTTATCTGAATCACTAACTGTGGGGGAGGGGATGCGGTTGGTTATGCCCAAACCACAACAACAACAACAACAACAACAACAACAACAAAGATTATCAAATCAGTTTAGGACTCAGTTTTTGAGATCTAAGCAATTGTGGAATTTATCAGGCTAACACAGCTGCTGGCACCTTTAGAAAATGTTGACAGCACAGAGCGTTTTGCAGGGGTCTGAGCCAGCAGCACTTCACAAGTCAGGCCCTTGACTGGCAGAGCTGTCACCATGCCCCTGAAGTTTGAGAGCCAAGGATCTGCTCTACTGAGCCAAATTTCAATGCTGTAACCAGTCACGGTGGCCTCATTCATAAAGTCAGTCAACTTGGATAGAAGTAATTAGAGCTACAAAATGTTAGACATTTAGGAATTCAGAGGGCATTTGAAACTGAGATATCATATTCTCTCAGCTAAAATGTCAACTCTGTCCAGTACAGGACATGTGTTGGGAATTATTAGAAAAAGAACATCTGATTGACAGTTATGAAACAATTAATTTAAACAATGCTATTCATAAAGTAATTCAGTTATTTTTATTATTCTCTCTTCTACTTCCTCTGGCTCTTTAGTGATTTTTCTCAAATGCAAGTTCATCTTTAAACCAAGATGTGAACTTTATCAGAAATTAATCCTAGTTGTGTCTTCTAGAAATAATTTCCCTTCTTTTTGATTGCTGATTTTCAGCAAATTAGAAATATATATTAATATAAATGTATATTTATATTAATATATACACTGTCAATTTTATTAAGAATCAGACAGAAGCAGTTAAGTACTCCTTTGAATTGGACCAGAAAATAATGTCAATACAAATTTCATTGAAGATACTTCCTTTGCTTAAATCAGTTCTGCAATCAACAGTTATACATCAGTATAGTCCTAAAAAGTAAATAAATAAGACTATGTTAATGAAAGGTAAAACATATCTGTCATCTTCTTCCTATCATCTAATCACTAGATCCCTCTTCTTATACTGCTGTATCCAAATCCTTCTTTCACATTCAAGTCCTGCATAATAATTTCCCAAATGTGATTGCTTCTTCTCCAGAATCTCAGACTGGACAGTGATCATACAGACTATCTGGTAGAGTTGGGCCAGCACACAAATCTACTCTCCAGTTTCCTGACCAATCTCCTCAGTACATCCATGTTCCCAAAATGCTCAACTCCGTAAAGGACCACTCTGGAAGACAGATTAGATTAGAGGCATGTGTGCTCATTGTCATATTATTCATTCTTAGTCCCAGTGACTTTATAATACATTGATCAATCTTACTGTGGCTTGTCTTACCCATTTTCTGAATTCTTTCAGTGTCTTTTGTTTATGCATGCTTTTTTTTCTTTTTTTTTCTCTTTTCTTTCCCCTCATTTTTTCCACTTTCTCAACTGTGCCCTTTTCCCTGTATTAATTACCACAAGTCCTCTGTATCCCTTCTTTCTCCTTATATCCTTATATCCTTATACATATGTAAATATATATACCCTTAATATCAAATACCCATCTCAACCCCTTCACAAGGACCCCTGACCATTATACTGTTGCACTATAATGACAGCAAATTGCTCTAAGGGTTTGCATGTACCCTCACACAGAAACCAAGGATTACTTTGCAGCTTCTGTAATAGTTTCACACACTGTATTCACCCCTATAAACCCAGAAAATTTTGTTACTTCTGAGAAGGAAGAGTATCCTTAGTAATTGTAATTCCTAAACCAGATCTAATGCTGATATATTCCGGCATAACTGATTTACACAGCATGAATTAAAGCTTGGATTTTTTTCCAATTTCCTTCTTCAGAATCATTCAGACTTGCAGTAGCACTCCAGATTCAGTATTGAGTAGATCCATAAAAAAAATGAAAACAGGAAAAAAAGAGGTGGATAAACACAGAGACCTTTTTTTTGCAGATAGCAAAATTTAAAAAAAGAAAAAAAAAAGTGAAAAAAGCTTTGAGATGAAAGGTTCTTCGTTTGGCAAAATTTTGTTAAAATGGGTTGTGGGCATGGGTTTTTTCTGCCTTGCACAAAGGAAATGAAATGAATGAAATGCAAACAAGTCTCCTTTATAATTCATTTGAGACTTTTTAAACATTGAGAACTCAAGAATTTCATTACTAACATTCCCATGGCAACTGTAACTTGTCCATACTGCACATGTATATGGCACCATAAAAACTAACACTCCAGGCACTAATAGAAAATTTCTGAACAAGGCTTTTGTACTGTGGCAGTTATTGCAGAAATTAAGATGCTGATTTCCATCATATACGTTGTATCAAAATGTCAGCCAGAAGGCTAAAGCAATATTGAATAATTTTCTTAAGCACTAAGCTACTCTCTTAACTTCCTGGGAGAAGTTCCCTTAATTTTGGCATCATCCTTGAACATTCTCCACCTTCACCCCCCCTTTACACTGTCATTAGCTCTGTCCACTACCATAAACCATGAAGCAGGAACATCTGCAAGATAATTGCATGCATGGAAGGATGCAAAAGGCTGGCAGGACACCTGCTGGGGTTCATCACTGACCCTCTTTCACAGGAATACAGCAACAGAGATGTCAATTATCACAATGGCCAACTCTTTGGTCCTACCTGCAGATTTGAGCTGTTAGATCCTTCTGCAACTTGAAATGCAAAATTTCCCCCAGTCTATGGCTTGAACTCCTCACTGTTATGCACAAATTCAATATTCAGGGCAGTTAATAACAGTGGAAACAGAGCTTGGATTTTTTTACATGGCCTCAAGGTTATGTTTGACCATCAGGTAGGAAGTTTTGTTCAGTGCATCCACATTTAAAAAGTACTAATAAACCTTCTGTGGGATGTATAGTGCATTATAAGAAGTCACAGTGATACTATCACCAAATTGAAAGATGAAAATATGAGAGACTCCTGCTCCAGCTGTGGTTTTGGCAGCTGTGGGACTGTCGCTGGCTTGAAGCATGGTACATGGCTGGCACAAAGAGCTATTCAGAGGAACAAGGGAAAGGAAACACTGTATATTTCACATATGATTTGACCTTCCATAATCAAATTTGTTAATAATAACCAGTAAATAGCTGAGTGGTAATGAAATGATACAGAACATGTTCTGTGGAAATTTCTAGGCAGCACCAAAACTCTCATGCTGAGTTCTGTAAAACACCACCCTTTTAAGAAGGAAAGAAGCCATTTGAAAAACAGCCTTCCCATCCTCGCTTTGATCACATGCAGCAGATGGATTCAGTTATGGCAAAATCAATGGAATGAAGAAAGGAATTAAAAGTAATCAGGTAACTGAGCACTAATACATCCAAGCAGTAGAGTCAAGGCAGCAAAGGAGGACGTATTGCCAGTGACTGGGGCCTGAACAGAGAGGGAGAAGGAGAAGAAGAAAAGGAATTTTGGGGAAGCAATCAGCAAAGCAGAGCTAAAGGCAGACTCCTAGTCCTAGAGTTTTCCCCAAGCAGCTCTATTAAATGGCATTACACAGGGAAAGTACAGCTGCTCGTGCTGGGGAGCAAGCTTAGCTGGTCTTGGACATGAAGCATGGTTAGGTGGAATCCCCCAGCAAACTCTGCAGGTTGCAGGGCAGGCAGGAGACTATTTGAAGGTACATCTACACACAGAAACATCACAGAGATGTAGAGATAAGTGTGAGAAGGGCAAGTCCACCAAAGCCAAATAAGGACTGTAAGCAGTAAAAGTGAAAAGATAAGTAATAGGTTAGTCTAAATTTTTAATCACATAAAATAAATTCAAGCTCCATGAACTGGCATTTGGCGATTCTTACACACACATACAGATATATATATGGTACTTCATGACTTCACATGTTGAGGAAGATCAGAATAAATTGCCATGATGCTTTCATCTGTCTTTGCATTTCATGAATCTCTGAATATATTAATTCATATTTGAAAGCACAGCCCTCTTTCCTGCCCAGCAAGATATGCTGTGGCTCCAGCAGCACTCCAGTAGGAGCCACACAAGGAAAATCCCAACCAGCCAAACAGTGGGGCTATTCCAGTCACTTTCTATACTACCATTGAAGAAAAATCTGAAGCACTTCCCATTATTTCTTCTGTATCTAAAAAAGTAGCTGCAAGATCCAGGTCTCAGCATGGGGATGAGTATCCAGGCCTGCCTGGAAAGGTTCTGCTCTGCAGCTGCCACCATGCAGTTTTGTCAGCACAGTGCTGCTTTCTGACTAGTGCACTCCATGACTCTCATCTGCTGTCAGTGCACCAAGGAGAGGGGTTTTTTGTTTATATACACACATGCAGGTGTGACACAGAGCTCCCTGGCACTGCATGTGTTATAACCTCTGCTTTGACCTTTTCCCTTTGTTGGCTTTGATCAGACTGCAAGATTTTTTGTTGAGGCCTTGCTATCTACCCAAAGTATTCAGGCAGCATGATAAGGATAAAGCAGTGCAATACTCGCTGAACAAACAAACAAGCAACAAAACAAACCCAAACCATCTCTAAAATTTGATTTTGCTGCCACATGAGTCTATTTTGGCTTCTGTTTGCAACATTTAATAATAACCACTCCGGTGGCTGAACTGAAAGAGCCTGTCTGCAAATCCAAACCCCTCTCTAACTGCTGTGTTCCTCCAGATAATCTCATAATCCCCTTTTCTCTCCTTCAGATTTTCCCCCGTAGATCACTGCATTTGCATTTGTAATATTTGAAATCATAAACCACATGGAGCAGCTGTGGCCCCATCTGGGCTCATTTGGGGTGTCAATAGGGACATGGTTGCTCTTCACAAACAGCTCCCAGAATGACCC
Source organism: Cinclus cinclus (assembly GCF_963662255.1). NCBI lineage: Eukaryota > Metazoa > Chordata > Aves > Passeriformes > Cinclidae > Cinclus > Cinclus cinclus. The sequence continues at coordinate 51,829,429 of NC_085048.1, read as the reverse complement.
CAATGCAAAGGAGGGCTGCAGGAAAGCCTGTGTCCCCTCTCCCCCAGCATCCCTGTCCTACCAGAAAATGTTTTGGCAAGACAGAGGAAGCTTGCTGTTTTTGTTTCCTTGTATTTTTGTTGCATTTGAGAGACATGGGCAGAAATTTGTTATGCTCATCACAGAACGTAGTGTGAAAATGAAAATGAAAACTCCTGTCCCGTATATGCCTCTGTCTCTCCTCTACCAGGTGCATAGGTTTTCTGATGTGCTGTCTTCCTTTGTGTTGCTGGGGCTTTTACACAATAACATGCTCAAAAGCCTCTGATGGTCCACTTAAATATAAACAGTAAATTAGATGTACCCAGACATAACTGTCTTTTGGCTTTCAAATAAATTTGCACTTAGAAACTGAATTTGAAGACATACAGTTATCTTTATTTTTTACATTACACATCTGAAAAAGCTGTGATTGCCTAGTTTTCTACAAATGATCTTGAGTTTATTTCTGAAGCTATCATATGCTGAAAATGAAGAATGAAGGAGAAAATGTGCAAGAATAGATCTGACTGACACTTCACTATCTGCTGTACAGTGGTCAGTCCACCAGCCAGGAGGACGAGCTTTCATTTAAGGACTCTGACCTGTAAAGGGTTACATCACTGAGAGGGATATTTCCTCTGGGCTAAAATCTTGGCAGAAGAGATCGTACAGCCCACAATTAAAAACAATAGCTCTGAGAAGGGCAGGTACCAGAGGCTGTGGTGTTTTTAAATCTCTGTTATTTCCTAACACTTGCACAATGACTTCATCCTAAAAGGGGTGGATTTTCTGTCTTTCTAAGATCTGATTGATTTAGATTAGAACAGTTACTTGGTTTTCAAGAAAGAGTTATTGTTCCCATGTGCGGCAAGTTTTATATGGCCAACAAAGCTGTGTGATGTTTCTAGCATATGGTGCGAGTGCCTTTAATGGTTGGACTTGGTGATCTTAAAGGCCCTTTCCATCCTAACAATTCTATGATTCTATGATTTACTTGACAGCTCACTTTATATTTAATCCAGAAGCTTGGGTTAGAAGTGGGAAAACACAAGCAGTGATTAGAATATCTTTAGCTCTCACCTGGCTCTTCTCACTGACTCTCTGTGTGGCTTTGGATGCTGAGCTAGAGCAATTTTTTAAAACAGCCTCTGAGCAGGACTGCTGAGCTTCTGACTATTGTGAGACACTGTAAGCCTTCTCTTTACATTGCTGTAAAAAGTCAAATATTCTTTTTTTCCTGAAGTGTTCACCTAACAACTTAACTAAAAGCTACTGGCCCTAAATGTCTGTATCAGTTTCCCCATTTCAGAATGCAGTATGCTAATATAAGTCTGCTTCATCAACAAAGACTGAGAATCAGCTATGTAAAATCTAAACAAAGCTTTGATGTTCACTTTGAATCAGTTCATACTTAGTTTCTATTATTTCAATACAGAATTAAAGTCAGGTTGAATCAGGATGTACATGTGCTACATAAACAGCATAAGGAGGCTTTCCCTTGCTGGCAATCCAGAGTGGTCTGATTTCAGCCCAGTTCTAATGGCAATTGATTGAAGTGTTTACTGCAAGTCCAACAAGTCCCAGCTGCAAGAATCCTTTCACAAATTTATAGGTTGACTGCTGCCACTTGCGCCAAGGAGCCCGCATACAGGATTTGTGGACAGCTGGGAGCTCAATATCCAGTCAAACAAAGTGGCAAGGAAGTAGGGAACTGCTAAAATCTGTGATCTACTACCAAATCTTATAGAGCCAGCAGGGGTTTAATAACCCCTGATTGTATCTGCAAAAGAAAATTATTCCAGCATAAGCTGTCTTTGAATAAAGCCACATTCTGGCGATTGCTTTGGATGACTTCACTCCCACGAATCACAGGCATTCACTTTTTTCCAACCATTGTTGCTTTGCTGTATCTGCATAAAATGGTGGTGTTATGAAAGGGCCTCCCAGCTTCCTTACAGCAATGTGAGAAGTGCCCAGAATGAGAGCAATTCAGAAAACAAGTGTCATGAAAACAATTTGCAATTTACAGGTGACCAACCACATGGAAACATTTGCACCTCTCAGGTCTCCCAGGCATTCTCCAGGGACTTATTCTCTTGGTTCTCACCTGTCAGTGCTAAGATGAAGAATGTTTTGTTTTGTTTCCAGCATTGTCATCCAAGCAGGCAGCTTATGGGGAAGATTCTGGGGTTGAGGTCTCCTTACAAGTCATTGTGCTGGGTGCTGCTCCTTGACAGGGATTATTGGTGGGCCTGTGAAGAAAGAAATTAATTCCCCTTATCTGCATCATCACATAAATTATATACTTTCCATAAAGAAGATATTTTTAAAATTTAGAGCAGTAAACCTCTATACAAGGACAATCAATCATGTAACATAGCATAAGGGCCAGTGCCACTCTGGCCACCTCATGACAAGCAGCTCCTTTGGCTAGTAATGCCTTTTTACAGGCTGTCTACTCTTGAATTCCTAGAATTATTACCATCTCCTTAACTCCAGGGTTAAGGAGACATGGGTGCTTCACAAGCAATTACCAGTTTCTGAACATAATTTTTGAAGAACCATTGTTTCTAAGCCCTGGTGATTTTGACTGGCACTTAGAGGTCAAACACACAGTCAGGTCACACAGACTTGTCCAGCCAGGAGTTACCAAAGTTTGTGCATGAGGTGAATGGCAGTAAGTGTCTGGGAGCACACAAGCACGATGTAATTTGACCTAATTTAAATTTCCCGTGCTATGAGGTAAATTCAGAGCTGCCACAGACTGAAAGCAGGTGCACGGAGAGGTAAAGCATGGTAACCTGCTATGCTGCAGGGGTTGTGTGGTGATTTGGCTAGCAGGTTCCCAAATCCATTTCCAAAATGGAACATAAGTACATCAAAATTGTGCAAATCTCACATATTTGTTGGCAGCCTAAACTCAGCTTTGTGAGCACCACAATAACTTTGGAGGCAGTTTGAGAGATGGCTGCTACCAATAATCACAATGCTTGGAGAAAAAGGAAAAAGAAAGCATTCAAAAATAAAAAAGTAACTCTCTTTCTCCTTCCCTCGACTGAAGGAACTATGAAACTTTGCAACTTACAATTTCCCTCAAATAGTCACAGTGAGGAGATAACTTGGTAGTGGAAAAACTGAATTACTGTGTACTTAACTTAATTTTCTGAGAGGTTTCTAAGGAACTTATCATGTCATTTTCATAACAAAGTGTGTAATTATTCCTCTTTTTTATTGAATAGTAGCCTCAGGTCTATTGCTAAATCACATGCTACAATAAAGCTGTTGTTTTGTTTGAATTTAATTCATAGACTTAACAAAAGGACACCCTGGCCAAGCTTGTTTGAAGTGGAAAACTGCTTACATCCCATGAAGCTCAAAGAAAATATATTTTATTATACAGTCTTCTCAATTCCTTCTTAAGCATTGTCCATGTTCTGGAAAATCATGTCAATAAATCAGCACTAACTGTTGTTTGAAGGTCAGGTTAAAGGTTCTGTTTTTCTTGTTGGATTCTGTAGGTGAAGAGATATTTGGCTTCATGGATAGACATCCTTGGAATTAATTTTCCACCAATTCTTATGCTACTGGATATAAAATGTTTCTGCCTTTGAATCTGTCACATCATTCTTAAGAGCTAATCTAATTGCCACCTCTTTGATATATTTCTTTTAGCATTTCTGTGGCTTTTTAATTTTTGTCTGTATTCTTTCCTTTTCTGCCTTAGGCACTTCTTTTTACTTTTTCCTTTTTCTTTTTTCCTGGCTCCAAAGACACTTTTGAACTTAAGTACCTTGTTATGAGCCAAGCTAAAAGCAAAAAAAATTGCAAGTGAAGCTTCACCACTGTGTGTTGACTTCCTTATTATTGCAGAAAAGGGCTCACAGGTGAGAGGAGGAGTGTGGGTGGCTGGGTGGAGATGCAGCCTCAGGAATTTGCTCCACAGGTATAACATTCTAAGCGGGAAGAGGTGTAGTGGACAACTGGAGACAGACATGTATGGACAGGGGCTGATGAGCAGGATACGAAAGAGAGAGCAGCCCTGCAAAGCTGGCTGGCTGAGGGTTCCAGCGTTTCTAGCTTGGGCACTGCGAGTGCTTTGGGAAGGGCAAGAGGCCACTGTGAGAGTCTAGCAGGCCAGGTGACCTGGAGTCTGGAAACAAGCAAAATTACAAGGATGCAAGTCTTCCATGGTCTCATACAAGGAGCCACTGGAGGGAAATGCCGCTGTAGGATGCTAGCACAGTTTCTCTCCCATTGCATGGGTTCAGTCATCATACACCACTTGGCACCAGTCCCGGGAGACTGGATGCACCAGTATCCATGAAGCCCTGGCTATGCAGCCCATTTCTTTGTCCCTGTGATGTGCCAAGGTGTCATCGCTCCCACCACAGTATGAATGGCACCATCCTTTCTGCCACAGCCACCAAGGCTCATCTCACCCACCACTCACGGGCTCCATCTCAGGCCCTGTGCTCTTCAACATATTCATTAACTACTTGGATGAGGGACTGGAAGGGATATTAAGTAAGTTTGCCAATAATACTAAATTGGAAGGAGCTGTTGAGTCCCTTGAAGGGAGAGAGGCCCTGCAGGGAGACAAATTGAAGTTTAACAGACAAGTGCCAGATCTTGCACCTGGCATGGGGCAACCCTGAATGGACACACAGACTGGGGAATGAGATGTTGGAGGGCAGCCCCACAGAAATGCTGTGGGTGTCCTGGTCTATGGCAAGCTGAATGTAAGCCAGCAGTGCCCTGGCAGCCAGGAGGGCCAATCCTGTCCTGGGGGGCATCAGGCACAGAATTTCAAGGGAGGGCATTGTCCTGCTCTGCTCTGCTCTGCACTGGAGCAGCCTCACCTCCTTCTGGGAGCCACAACATAAGAAGGGTACTGAACTATTATAAAGTGTTCAAAGGTGGGCAACCATGCTGGTGAAGGGCCTTGAAGGGAAGCCATATGGGGAGCAGCTGAGGATACTTGGTCTGTTCAACCTGGAGGAGACTGAGGGGAGATCTCATTCCAGTCTACAGCTTATTTGTGAGGGGAAGAGGAGGAGCAGGCACTGATCTCTGTGGTCACCAGTGGCATGACCCAAGGGAAGGGCCTGAAGCTGTGCCTGGGGAATTTTAGGTGGGATATCAGGTTCTTCCCCCAGAGAGTGGTTGGGCACTGGAACAGGCTCCCCAGGGAAGTGGTGACAGAATCAAGCCTGACAGAGTCCAAGAAGCATTTGGACAATGCTCTCAGGCACATGGTGTAACTCTTGGGGATGTTCTGTGCAGGGCCAGGAGTTGGACCCTTGAGGATCCTTGTGGGTCCCTTCCAACTCAGGATGTTCTATGATTCCATGAAAATAACAAGGACCACACAGCAGACTGGGAGCAGACTACTTCAGAACAGTTCTGAATTCTGGACAGGAATGTTTGGATATGTTAGATGTAAAAGAAAATCTGGGTTCAATCTTCTAAGGAAGGAAATGAATTCTTTGCATGAAAGAAAGGGGGAAAAGAAAGAAAGAAAGAAAGAAAGAAAGAAAGAAAGAAAGAAAGAAAGAAAGAAAGAAAGAAAGAAAGAAAGAAAGAAAGAAAGAAAGAAAGAAAGAAAGAAAGAAAGAAAAGAAAGAAAGAAAGAAAGAAAGAAAGAAAAGAAAGAAAAGAAAGAAAGAAAAAAATTAGGATGGCCATCTGTAAAACTCTCCCATATCCAACTCTGCTACAATTAGACCCTATTTTTGATAGCGCCCTCTTTCCTTCTGCTGCCTCTTCCCACAGGCAGCTCATGGCATCATGGTGTTGCCCTGCCCACATCTCTGGGGAGTGAACCCAGCCTTTAACAGCAGCTGAGGTGGAGGGGTAGGAGGGAAGAACTGCATGAAAGATGTGAAGAAATTGTTCTGCTCTATTTGGATGGGAGAGCTTTGTACCCTACTGAGATCTAGAAAAACAAGTGGAAATTGTAGACATAAGTTTTGAATAAATAAAATAAATAAAACCCCCCACCAGCTCTGCATTTCTAAGGAGAAAATAATATTTGATTAAAAGAGAAAACATGTATGGGCAACTTTTTCATTTCCTGTTCATGATGAAGGTATTACTGACATTATTTAAGCTGCGTTGAAGACATATAACAAGAGTCTAAGCAGATATAAATGTTCTTTTGGAATGTTATTTATAGTTCCTTGGTACCCAATGCCAAACGTTAATAAGGTTTATGAGAAACCAGTGGAGACTGTAAATTGTTAGACTTCTAATTTAAATCATGTTGCTGACTCCATTTGTTTTCTACACATTGATCTGGCATTCAGATAAATCTGATAAAATTCTCCAAGTTGGAAAGAGATTTGTTTTCTGTCAGTGGGAATCTAACTATTAGAGAGACAAGTTGTGAGGTTATTGGGAACAAAGCCACAGGCAGTAATATAGCACACTTGAATACTTCTTTATAATTTATTTAAATGTTACAGTATTTGATAAATTGCTTTTGCAGCCATTTAACTGACTCTTCTGGAAAGTGTTTATTTGCAGTCACCTCAATGTCAGCAGTGAAATGAGCTAGGACTGAAATTTCATTAAGAAAGTCATATTTCATTATTATGGCCCCAGTAATCATCACCCTATGTATATTAAGACCAAAACCTGTAGAATGTTATAATAATAAAAATAATAATAATACAGCTATGGCAAAAAATGGGCATGAGCAAGACAGGATATTCACTCTTAATGCACTGGCCATACCAGCAGCTTGGGCTCTTTTGGGACAAATAGCTCAAAGACTTGTGTAGGTCTTAAGCTTTGAATTTCCTTTGATTTGTCCATTTCAATTTGCAGCCTTAATTTCCTTTAGTGCCAAGAAAAGCTCAAGGTACCTGGTTTGTGTCAAAATGAGCCCTGCTGCTGTAAAATCTGAAAAAGAAGGCCAAAAAAGGAGGGATAGGTTACAAGAATTCTCCCTGGGACCTCTCCTCTGGACGTTTCTCTCAGGACAGGAGGTGGTTTTCCTCTTGTGAGGTGACAGAAAAAGGTCAGTTCCCTGTCCCCTGGGCAGCCACAGGTTGTGGACCAGGGATTGGTGCTCCCTTGTTTTTGAAAGCCCACCATCTTATTTCCATTTTTAGAGCAGCTAAATTCAGCCTTACTCCTCTGTAATGTGTGTCTACAAACCAGCTTGCCCCACTACAGCTAAACTGGATTAAACACTTATTCTCCCAGACCACAAAACTATGTTGTAAGGACAAGATTCAGAGTCCATGAAGCCAACAGAGAGAGGAACAAATGGACATGAAGGCAGGCAGAGCTGTCCAAAGCAGGTGAGAGTCTATGGAGCAAAGCTCAAAGCAGTATAAGCCCTTGAACGGAGGGATGTTTTGCCCAGGTGTAGTCCTGCACCTGAATTTTTTTCCTGTTTCATACCTTGTCACCTAAGCAGTGTGGTGCACCCCAAATGCTAACTCCAGTGCGCCCACACACACTGACTTGGAAGCAAGCTGAAATAATTGCATCTGACTGTGTTGTGGAGCTTACTGTGGTTTAGAAATCTTATTTTGAGAAATCAGTATTTGGAAATAACAGCCTGTTAAGAACCGGGACATGGAACACTTCTGTGGCTCCTTATGCCTTATAGAGATTAACAATATATGGGATTTCATTCCTCTCTTCTGTCAGTCATAAAAGTCCTCAAGGGACACCAGAATGAACACAATTCAGATACAGGAAATAGAATTAATCATGGAAGGTAGAGCTATACTGGAGGTTTTGTTTGTGCCTTTGAATGTAGCAGGTTGAATCAAATGAAAATCAGAATATAACAGGCAAATGGGATCAACGGCGACCATGAAAGACATGCAGCTCTTACACAGATTATCCACACCTTGCCTCCCAACAGTGAGATTCAAACTCTGCAAAAGTTGAAGTGTGTCATAGGCTTCAGTGGTTTTAACTCAGCTCCTCAGTGCTTTACAGTCCCTTTGGAGCAAGAGAAATTTAACTTGCCCCCTCCCATACACCAAATAAAATCTCCAAAATGGCACCTCTGCCTTGCTGACTACACTCTTTTCTTTTTTAATTGTACATGTGAATCCCTGAGAAACCTCACTCCAAGTTCAGGATAAACTCATGTTTCCTCTGCTTGCCAGAAGAAAATGAAAAGTAAAGCCCCATAAATTTTATTGCTCATAATTGTGGATAAAATGCAATATATTTGGCTCATATAAATTTGCTAGCAAATTATATTCAATAAAACCCTGGTGAGCAATTTAAAAGCATAAATACCCCCATGCTGAAAAAAAGCTCATAAATTATACAAGAAAAAGGAGTGATTTCATCAAAGAGCCAAGATCTGCCCATGGAATGTTTCAATAGTACTGGATTTATAGTTTTCTGGGAGACGATTTATGATCCCTAATTTTCTGTAATAAAAAGCTCAGTGGGGATTCTCTGAATGAAATATCTTTTAACAAAGAAATAAATTTAAAAAAAAAATCTGAGAGTGAATGTAAACAATGCCATTCTTGGAGATCTGCCCCTTTTGTGTTCTTGCTCCAAAATTAATCATAGAAGACCCCAATAAAGACTGCATAGCAAGAAGTGAAGGAAGGACCATTAGACTCTAAAATAAATGCATTGCACAGTTGGAGAGGGCATTTTAGTAATAAATTAATCCATGATGCTTCATAGCAATTGTCTTTAATTAAGAATAAAATTATCACACTGGGAAGGTTAAACATTTCCAAAATACATGGGGATGACTGTGTTATAGAGATAAGCTAGAGAGAGAAGCTGTGTGTGAATCGTGTGCACAGGCATGGCATGCATCACAGCTAGATGTACAGAGACATTCACCAGCTTCCCCTAGTTTTGGAACTCTGATCCATGGCCCTTGTCAAATCTAGTGGCAGTGGCTGGAGAGGTTAGTGCCCCCACGAGCCATCAGTCTCCAGGCAGCAGGGACTCTGACCAGGGGTCAGAGTACTGACCTGCTGCAGGTTACAGACCAGGGCTCTAAGGTGAAGTGAGAACAAGATTTAACTTAATATGCCAGGGTGTGAACTATGACAGCTGAGGAGGGAACCTAATGTCTCTTTGTCTGCAAAACAGATCACATAGTAAAAAAAAAAATAAAAAAATAAAAACAAGAAAACAAAACTTCAATCACCTTTTACAAATTCCACATAAATCACCAATGCTGCGACCAAGAATTCCTCCTTTCTGGACAGTAAGAGAGAGAAGATAATGGGATGGATGGATGGATGGATGGATGCTGTAGTAGACTACAGTTGTACCCCAAGATGTTATTATTCCCATTTTATTTATAAGGTGAGGCTTATAAAAATATAATGACCTGTATGAATGATCAGACAAGCAGACTGACAATACTGCAACCTGAGCACGTTATCTTACATGCCAGGTTGAGGACTGTCCTCCTTCTCCACCATATATTGTCCACACATAGACCATGGATGTCTTACAAAGGGATAAGGATAGCCACCAGGATAAGTGGGAGCAGTGAAAGTACTTACTGCTGAGTACCTACATCACTCCAAACCTTCTGCTGGCCCCCAGAGTTCCAGATTTTCAGAGATAGAAGAATGGTGAAGACGCTGTTCAAGTAGATTTCCCATGTCTATCCTTTGGATTTTCCCTATTTATTTCTCCTGTGCAAAGGGTCTAATCTAAGAGCTCTAAGATCTCAACTTCCATGGCAAAAATACAGATGTGAGCAATTAGGGGCTGATTCAATGCTCACACAAATGTGTAGATGAAAGGACTCGTGCCTTTGAGAAGTATTAGATTGAGCCCTTGCCTAAACCCATGTAATACAAATAGAAAGTAAATGCTCAAAAACATTTTGTTTTGACAGCAAACAATGGACAGAAAAGGCCAGAGAAGATATTTAACTGTTCAGTGTTTTCCTCATTATTATGAAATCAAACAAGAATTGTTGAAAATAATCTTACCTTCAGCTTCAACTTTCAACTACCTCTTTCTTATATAGCCCAGCAGATTTGATTGACTGCAACAAGGAGGAAGATTTTTCAATAAATTATTTTAAACTCACATTGCAGCTTTGGAGAACTACCAGCAGAGAGTGTTGAGGCAGAACAGCTGGCTGAAGGGAAGGAAGTGTGTCTTTGGAAAGGTAATTTGTAAGTAATAAGCATGCAAGATTTGCTCTCTATCCCTGCTCCAAAATTCTTTACAAGCACTGCACATTTTGCCCATGTCTGTCTGGCAAGGCCCAGGGGTTCCTCCTAGCTCCTCTGCCCAGGTATTCATGCCAGCTACATCCATTGCTAAGTAGAGAGCAGACCCAGCTACAGACTAGTTCCCTTCATCCCATGCAGTAGGAACCCTGACTTATGGCCCAGGAAGTGACTCAAAGCACCCTTCCTGCTCCCCTGATGCTGCTCCCACGAGAAGGCATTCATCAACATCTCATTCAATGCTCCTTTAGGAAAAAAAATACAAGCTGCAGCTTGATCATTCACCACTCTTACAGAGTTGGGGTTTTGTTCGGTCCTTTTTTTTTTTCTTTCAGAGGATCTGGACTGTATTTCTAATTGATCAGATTTTCCAGTCAATACATCTATATTATTTTCATCCAATATTGATACTAGAATGTATATATGTAGCCATATATTAACATGCCTACTTGGCATTCCAGTGTGCCAAAAAATTAGCATTTTCTTATGCAGACAGTGGTATCTGGCTTCCTTACCAAATAGCAATAAAAATTGACATAAGAAGAAACTTCCCTACAAAACAATTTCCCACAAAAAAAAAGGCATTCCAAACTAGAGTTTTGTGATCTATTCAGTTAGCTGTCTAACTCTTAGAGACAAATTTAGTATTTTTTACATGTCTTGGAGATAATTCTAGTATTTCAGTAAATGAGACATCGCTGATACTGCAGTGACTGAGTGTGTCCCCTGAAGTACATCAATCAGTTGCCCTGGGCAGGAGCTGTTTCTCCTGTGGAAAAGATATCCCTGAACAAGCCTTTCAAACACACCTTCTGTGGATTTGTCCAGGACTTTGGCACAATTTGGGAAAAAAAACATCCCAACATCTCTGTCTTGGTCCATAGAATAGATCCAAAGCAACTGTCCAGACTTTTACTTGATCCCACATGGAAACTCAGGTCAATTGACATGGCAATTATTTGTGCCATTGTGCAGCCTTACTGCATCAGTACAGGCTCCCAATGATCCATAAAAACAAAACCAGGATTTTTTAACAATGCATCCATTATTAGTGCCTAAAATAGAAGAGTTGGATCCCCAGAAGTGGTTACATTCAGAGAAATGAAGGAGCCATGCATGAAAGCTTTCCCTTTTCCTTGTTCAGCATTATCAAACTGACCTACAAGACATCTTGCAGCTACCAAAAAGAGAACCAGGAAAATAAGAAGCTGATTCTGCCTATTGAGGTGCATAAGATGACATCCAAAAGGAGAGACATTCCACATATACAGACTGGAAATAGCCAGAGGTGTCCTGCTTGGGGAGGGGTCCAGCTTGAACAAACAGCCTCACAGGTAGCATATGTAAAACACAGGGTAATATTTTTGTATAGTGCATCGTAGTAAAGTGAGAGTCATAAACATCCCAGAAACAAAGCCAGAAGGTATCTGAAGTGGCCATTTATTCCATGGGCCAGTATGAGGAAGGCTAAGTACAGCTGAGAGTATATGTTGAATCTGTTCTTAAAAATCTCTAAAAAAGGTCAAGCCACAGATATGTTAAGGAAGGTCAAGAAATAGTAAGGTCAAGAAATTAATTCAAAACACATTACCAGCCTTCCAAATGGCTGGGTTGCCCAAGCTCACCTACATATTATCTGCAAAGATGCTTTATTGAAGCAATAAACTATATCTCTATTATCAGTTACAAAGAGAAGTACTTGTTGTTTGGATCAGATGCCCAGTGCTAAGGTTGGTGCCTTTATTTTGTCCAGAATAGTCAGAAGAGGATAAGGAAGAAGTGGGAAGTGACCCCTTTGAAAAAGAAATCCAGTGCTATTGACTCAAGAACAAGAGAAGTATCTCAGTATATCAGTGGGTTGGCATCTGGATTCTGATGGCTTTTCAGTGTATTCAGGAACTTCCCAAAATCACAGGCCACTGCACTGATAAGACACGAATCAGGAATTATGATCCTGAACTCAGTCTCAGCCTCAGTCACATCATTCAGATTTAATGCAAAAGCTATTTTTGTTATTGTTTCTGGAAGCCCAGGACATAGAAGGCTCTTCCCAAATTTTGTGAAGGTATGATCCAAAACCTAAATGCAATACAATTAGGATTCAGCAGCACCCAATAATTTAGGCTTAAGAGAAAAAAATTATTAAAAGGAAAGGAAAGAGAAGGAGAGTTCAACAGTAAAAACAGGTACTTGCCAAATTAGCCATAAATGAGCCAGGGACCTCTGGCCTAACTTACTCCTTTCTCCACCTAATTTCAGACATAGAAAGGCTGAAAATAGCTGTAAACAAAAGAAGAGAAAGAGAGGACTGTGTGCTTTACTAAGGGTCTGTTCTAGGATACCCCTGGGAGTGAATCAATAGAACAAAAGAGAAAAAATACCTGGATGTAGTGCACTAACCTTCCTATGTGTTGGCTGAAGCAGTCAGATAGCCCACGGTGATTTTGGGCTACAGTGAGATAAATCAGTGCTGATGTTCATGCCAAACCACAGATACCACACTCAATTTGTTAGGGAATAACCCCAGGTCTTTCCAGCAAAATATTCACTCCTTCCATATCCTGTCAGTGAGCAATATGGAAAAATTTCCCTCTAATGGGTGAGTGCTGTGCCCTAAAACAAGCCTGGGAAACCATAGCTTGTACTTCGTGCATGAAAGTACTGGACAATTAGAAACTCAGCTGAACCATGCAGATTGTCTGCTGATGAGGGTAGACGCTTATTAAAAAAGCGTGGAGGAATTCATTCTTTGAAGTTTACAGCTGTTGCCATTTCAGCCACAAGTCCAAGCTGACATCCATGACAGACGAAGAACACAGCACAGAAATAAAATAAATACAGCTTGATAATTGTGTGATGATTTTACACCTTTCTGAGGGAGGCTTTATCCACGCAAATTTTTATTTTTTTTTAATCCTAGGAAGAATGAAGACTCTTGTTCCCCAAGATGGGGCAGCTGGGACAGAAGGAGTATCTTGGAGCAGTTCTTGTCCCCTCTGGGTCAGAGGTCAGGTTGTTTTCAGCCTGAGTGGGATTGCTATTCTCTCCATAATGCCTTCCTGTCTCCATGTTCCCCATAAAACTACCTCCACAAAAAATGAACCATCCTCCCAGAAGAGGAGCAGGGATGGGACTCAACTAGAGATGGAAGAGCCACATTAGTCTCCATGTGCATTTTCTTTTTCAGTTACCTGTTACGATCCATCAGAGTCTGGAGATGTTTTTCTCCTCACCTGGATAAAATGATTATGCTCTTCAGACACTGCAATGACACTCTGATGTCATTTGTCTAACATAGTCCATTGGACAAATGAAGACAATCTTCCACTACCTTTGTGTTATATCCTTGATTAAACTGAGGTGCTGCCTGTTTCTACTTGACCTCAGAGCTGGGCGATCTCTTCACAGTTGTTCCAAAATCAGTGAAACAAGATAAAACCAGCCAAGACCAAATCTTAGCATTGCCACATGGTCTCAGTTCAAATCTTCATAATAAAATCTTTTAGGAGACATCCCTGAAGCTGTAGCTTGCTTAGTCTGACCAGAAAAGCAGAGGTGTTGGGGCAGATGTCACTCTACGTTCATCGTGCTGCATCACATATTGATGTCCTGGGGTCATGTGCATACGTGATGGACAAGGAGCAGCCTGTTGCAAATTTAGCTGGGTAACACATGGTGTGATAGGCACAGAGTTATCCTGCAATAATTTTGACAGTGTGCACTGGCCTAATAACTGTTTATTGCACAAATATTTGGGTTATGCTTAATAGCAGACTGTAAGGAAAGCAAAGAGAAAGGAAGAAAAATGGCTTGAACTCAGCCAGCCCTGCAGTTAACACAGGACAATGGGAAAGTCATGGGCTCCCAGGAGTCTGGTTCAGCTTCCTGCAGGGCCTACTGAACTGGTTGGGAAAGACAGAGCCAAAAGTCTGACAAGCGAGAAGCACAAATGAACTCTGGCTGCATCAGCAGGACTCTCTTTTCAGAGCCAAGGAGATCTTGGGGAGCTGTTCAGGGGCACCAGACCGAGACTCAGGCACTCGCTATAGTGTCTGCAGAAGCAGAGACCTGCCTCAGTTGCCAAAGGGGCAGAGCTGTGGATAATTCGGAGGATGGGGAAGAACTGCTCATTTTGTAAATGCATTTTGGAAAAGGAAACAATACTGTAGTTTTGAGAAAGTGGTTTTGACATTTTGTGGCATGATTTATCACACTATCCTTGAGGGAAAGTCCACAGGCATCCAAACATAGGTTTTGGTGAAACCTTTCCTCCCTGTATTACAATCCCTGGCAACTCAAGGAAAGTTGAGACCCAGACTCTTGAAATGTGTCCCAGCTGGCCAAGGCTCAATGTCCAAGGTGAGGCCAAGACCCAGTTTCTAGCAACAAACTCTGCTGAAACTCTGGATCTGAGCCCTGCAGTTCAGACACTGGCAGTTGTCTCTACCCTACGTCTCATGCCAACCAGAGCATCAGACAGTGCCCGATGTCTGAGCCAACCTGTCTTTTTCTCTTGTGGGCTTTGTGGCTCATCAGACACCAGAGGGGCAAAAGTGCTGCCAGTCCTGCCGTCTGAGGGCTTGAACAGACATAATGGGGCAAGCTCTTACCACCTGGAGAGAGCATTGCCTGCTGGTGCTGGAAATGGCAATGTTCTTTGCCAGGGCCAAGTGTGCTCTTCTCTACTGCAAATAGGTAAACTATTTGTACTATGGCTTGTACAAGTCATCTGAATTCATACTTAACCTATTGGCATATTAGTGATTTTGCATTACATTGCAAAAGAGTTATGTGCCAGGTCTGCTCAGCTCCTGTCTTCCAATTCCAGGGCAGTAACAAGAAATACTAATGCATGCCCTGCTCATGATCATCTGAGCCATATTTGCACAGCATTGCCTTGTCCACGTTCCCTTTCAAGACCAGCAGTTCTTCTCTTCCAAAACCAAACTGCTAATTTAGATGAAATTTCATCAAGGCTCCTGTGGCCATTATATCTGTGCACCAGTAAGGACAGAGCCCTTGCTGGACAACAGCAAAGACTTACTGGCTTATGCATATGGCGACAAGTGACTGCTAGGTCATATTTAATTTGCCCTTACCACACAGACCATAATTCTGTCTAACCAGAAGAAAACATTGCACGATAGGGAAAACAGGCAGACCACAAACTAAGTATACACCACATGTTAAGTAAGCAGATGTCACAGGAAGGAAAATGCAATATACTGTAGGTGCTGAAAACCTTCAACTGACATCTGCTCTTCTTTATTTCTATCCAAAGTTCTCCTTTAATACCTGACATCATGATCTCATTTTAATCCTTTCTGTTATAAAGTGGTGATAGCTTATATCTGCAATTCTCTAAAAGACATATTTCTCCTGTTCAGAAAAAAAAACAGGTATCTTCTTGTTACAGTTGAATTAATCTCTATCTGAGAGATAATTTCTCATCAACCCACCAGCAACACTGCTGAGTTACTTTCGAGAAGGTCATATATGATCATAAAATGACATTTAGAAAGAATCAAGCAGCATGACATGAAGAAAAATTAGCAGCAAAAACAAAAGGTTTGTCAACCTTAGATAGCCTGAGCAGCACCTTGTCCCTTAGCAGGGACCTACTCTCAAAAGCATTACTAACAAAGGAAGAACTGGCCCATAAGAGCATCAATCTTTCTTCTGTCCACAACCCCTCATGGAAACTACAGCTTAAAATCTCAGCAGGGAGCTGGATGTTGAGTACCTCATGCTTTGGAAGCACAACTTGAGAAATACTACAGGCGCCCAATTTTAAGGAGTTCTCTCAAAAATCAGTCTTTGTTTTGGACATCATAAGCTGTTCAGCACCACCAGTCAAATGCTAAGATCTTGGGTAGAAAGTACATCTTGCCATAAGCAGTATGCATCTCTTCGCAACAGGAACCCAGTCTGCTGTTTGTAATGCTTGGTGTTCTAACCTCAAGCAAATACATCACTTAATCTGCAGGATACGTCTCTGAGCATGCTTACATGGTAATAATGATGTTAAATAGAATGGCCATATGATTTATTATACCTTGTGAAATAAAGCAAAGCCAATCTCTTCCCACCACGGGAAGTAACAGCACAGTAGAAAATGGAAACAAGAAAAAATGAGATACCACCCAGGCCTGGTTTAAACATGCAAACTTTCTAATAAAATATCAGAACCAGATGCTGCTAAAGATGAGTGATAATTAAAGAAGATAAATTAAAGAAATGTTTTTCCAGGGAATGACTCTACTGCACACAAATTGTTTCAGCATGGGAAAAAATATAATAAAATTACTGCTGCTGCCTGTTTTCAAAAGTTTCCATTAATAAGTCAAGGCAGGTTCCCTGCTAAATTCCCTTATATCCAGGCTCCCTCTTTGCCTCTGTTGGTTTAATCTCAGTGTGGTTTAGCAGAGTGAGCAGAGGACTGAGCGCCAGGAATTTAGTTCCAACACTGACTCACTGTGTGGGCTCCCTTATGTCATGCCTAGGGCAGGTCAGGCCTGCAAAGCACATCTCTGAAAATGGTCCTGAGGGGGTCCAGAGCCTGATGATCTCCCCATTCTTGTCTCAGATGTGTGCAGTTCACCAGAAGTTTTCCCCTGACTGTCAGCCCAGCAAACTGATCTCAGGCTAAGCTGGTGTAATGTGATTTTTTTTTTCGGTCTAGTGTCTCATCACAAGAAACAAGTACACTGGGAGCCAAGTTATGCAGACACCTGTGCAAACTCACGGCAGGAAACACGGCTGGAGCATTGCAGATGAAGGGCGGATTCAGCAGACCCACTAAGGACCACCCTGGAGTTTCATGTGCCTGTGTATAAACTCATCTTAGTCCGGGTTGTTGTTAAGCTTCATCTTAGCTAAACACAAGACAGAGTATAAGCCCCTCAAAGACTTTTAATTTCTTTAGACTTCTCACACGCAGTAAAGTGTCCATCTAATTGCCAAAGACAATTTTGTAGCAAATAAAATAATGCGCTGCACCAGGAGAGGAAAGGAATAAAATAAACCCATGTAAATACATGGCCTAGTTCCCTTTTAACCACATGTTCCCCAGGCTCATAACCTCTGCAAAAGCCTGCGAGGAACAATGCGGTTTGCAGCGTGCCTTTCAGCTCAACAAACCCGGCGTGTTCCAAGGCTCAGACGCAGGACCGGGTTCCCGGCCGCAAGGAGCGAGCGCCAGGTGAGCAGCGCACACCTCGGGCTGTGCGACACCCGCGTATGCCCGGGCTGCCCAGCCACAGGGGCCCAGGGACGGACACTGCTCTTTGGTGGCCGCGTCCCCTCTCACAAAGCCACCCAAGGCAGCCGTGCGCCTCCTGTGCCGACGTGGGAGCACCGGGAGCCTCCCGGAGGACGCCGCGGCCGCAGCTCGCTCTGCCGGGTACCGAAGTCAGAGGGAACGGACGAACAGGCGCGGAGCGAGCGGCAGCGACCGTGGCCTCTCCAGAACGCGGGCTCCCAACTGTTTGCAGATGTTTCAGCTCAGTCTGGGAATTTATACTCGATCCGAGACTCCGTGCGAGTTAATGTGTGCACGGCCGGTCTGCCGGCCCCAGCCCAGCCACCCAGGTGGCGAGGCCAGCTGCTCCCTGCATCTTTTCCTCCCCAGCCTCCTGGGAGCCACAAGGGACAAGGTACCGATGACAGTAGCTAGGGCTAACTCTAAAACAGTAACAGGTTTGCTCTGCCAGTCAGACTCAGAGACAAAAGAGCACTGTTGAGCACACTCTCACTTGACCCTTTAAAATAATGCATCTATTAAGACCCTTTACTCTCTACAGAACACTGAACTTGAAATAAGAAATATTGGTTACACAGCTCATAGGGAGATTGGCAGTTTCTCCTTGATCTCTGTTTCAGTCCTCATGCAATCAATGCTGCAGGGCATCTGTCCCCAAAACACACTTCTTACCTGCTGGACAGATAGACTTCCCTAGAGATACTGGACAGAAAATTCAGTGGAGAGGAGACAAGGGGAGATGAGAGCAGATGAGAGGAGGAGAAGAAAAGAAGCAACGAGAGAAGAGAAGAGAAGAGAAGAGAAGAGAAGAGAAGAGAAGAGAAGAGAAGAGAAGAGAAGAGAAGAGAAGAGAAGAGAAGAGAAGAGAAGAGAAGAGAAGAGAGAAAAGAAAAGAAAAGAAAAGAAAAGAAAAGAAAAGAAAAGAAAAGAAAAGAAAAGAAAAGAAAAGAAAAGAAAAGAAAAGAAAAGAAAAGAAAAAGAAAAGAAAAAGAAAAGAAAAGAGCAGTCATGAATCTGGGTGTGTAATTTATATATGAGGGAAAGTTTAAACCAGTGTGATTGGCAAGAATACAATGTTACTAAAAGCCACAGACATGCTAATTGGTGAGTCATTTAAGTAAACCCTATTGATCTTGTAGGTTTGCCAATTTTCAATTTTCACTTTTGCTTGAAAACAGCTCAGAAAATAAGACTTAACCAGAAACTCATGATCAGTAACTTTTTCATCCAATTTTTTAGCAAATGTAACTCATCTATCTTGAGGGGAGCTTTTGTTTGACCAAGGGAACAGTCACAGAGTCACCTTGACTCACCTAAGCCTCCCCCAGCATTGTCCGGAGTCACACACTTGGGGCAACTTCATGTCCTATCTGCTTTCCATATTCCCATTATCTCCATATTTCCATTGCAGCTGCAAACCAAGATATTCTTCTCAACCATGACGTTCACTACCAGCATACAGTCTTAGGTGCATGAGAAATAACCACCAGAGACCTGTGACACCTCAGCCACACCACTGCAAAGGTGGGGGATTCTAAAAGGTCGAGCTTGGCTCAGCTCAATTTTCTGCAGCTGCCCCCAGCATGGGAGCTCTCAGCTCCTCAGAAATTTGACTGACATTGTCAGTATCAAGACAGTAAAGGAATGTGACTGATGTCTAGTGGTTCAAAGATGAGTGTAGTTTGACAATTCATGTAAAGAAACAGCAGAAAAATAAAGCTTTAACCCCATTAACCCCTTCATCCTTTCCTATTTGGGCTGAATCTAAGGCAAATTCGATAGAGTGGCTAAAGCAGGTATCCCCAAACATCCACCCTGCTCCTCTGCCACAGATTAAGAAAGTCTTGTCCACTTTGAAAGAGGTACCATCATCTGTTGGGTGATCCTGAGCTGCAGAGAGAGAGGGATTGGCTCCTCCTCCCCCTCGGAGAGAGTTTCAGTAAGCAGGCACAGGCTTTCCACATTCTTAAGCAAAATATTTACTTTACAAGTGTTGAAACAAAATTCGGAAAAGTGAAGAATAATATTTATTTTGATGATGTTAAATTGCATAAAAGTCAAAAATGAAAATTAGATGCATGCACATATACTAAGGACATTATTCACTAATCACAGGAACATAAAAGTACTGGAAAATACCCTCCTTCATTGCCACTAGGAAAGCTGATCTGGAATACATTACAGGCAAAATGTATAATTAAGCAAGCTATTATTATCCAGTGTCTTAGCAGATGCTGACCTCGTTTATGGTGATTGGGATAAGAATTCAAGCAAGGTTTGATTTCACAGCTGTGTCCATGATGCCTTGGACCTGTTGTATTGCCTCAGAAATTCCCAGAGTGTTAGCACTGATATTTACGTGTGTTGCTTATGGATTCCTATCCTCCTTGGCTGCTGCCTGGGGAACTTTTCTTTAGCTTCTTGGAAACGAGAAAATTGTTTCACTGATCTATCAGCCAGGCTTTATACTGGAAACCTGTGTTTAATTCCTTTGAAGAAGCTTTAATACTCCACCAGTACAAGGAGGGGGGACCTTCCACTGCTTGTTGCTGTTCTCTCGTTTTTATTTTTTGCAGGTGTAAGCTTGTGGCTCAGTTACTGAAATAATAATTATGTTGAAAATATCCTTGGCATGAGAGATGAGCAGCCAAAGTGTTATGGGCACAGTAATTTGTACATGGAAATGAGGATGCAGGGAACAACATGAACATCAGTGTACCAAGCAGCTTATGATTAAAACATTATGCTGGGCTTTTATGATTTCTACAGCTAATTAGCAAGATTTATAAGCATCTAAAAAAACAACAACAACAACAACAACAACAAAAAAACACCACCAAGGCTGAATACAGAAATTATCCTTATTTTCCACTTGGGGCAAAAAACTGCTGGGTTCTAAAATAGTGGGGAAAGAGAGGGAAAACATCCTTATGTTTCTATCTTTTCCTATTTGCCCACAGTTTAGACTAATTGCTTCTCTCTTTTCCATAGGATGAGTGGGTGTCTCTCAAGTGTCCAGTATGAAGTCTGTGACTTATTCACATCAGTGGCAACGCCTTGTTGATTTCCTAGAGAAAAGGTTTCCTGCTGTTCCGTTATGGATTCAGACTAGCACCGGTTTTGTTTTCCAGTGGCATGCTGGGGGAATGTGAGGTGCCAGAAAAAGCCACTTCCACCAATATATACTTGGTTGATTCTGTTCCCCAGGGGTGCAAAAAGGAAAAGGAGGGGCATGGGAGGAAAGAAGAAATACCAAGCCAGTCTGTAGAGGAATGAAGGTCTTAGTCTGCAGCCACAGACCTGCGAGGGCCTCCCAGAAGCTCCCAGGAGGGCTTCTGGCTGGCAGCACCTGCATGACCTGCTTGGGAAGTTTTGGTGTGCATGGGGGAGCTGTGCACCACCCCAGCCCTTTCCCTACAATTTTTGCATTTTCAGAGGCCCAAGCATCTCCATGTAATCATGGGCAGAAACCCCCTGGCCAGTGTCATAAAACTCTTTTGCTCTGTCTGGACAAACCTTTCAGCCAGAAAAGGATATGCCCTTCAGAAAATGTGATTGTGTGGACACCTCATTGCATAGGATGAGTTTTGCTCTAAGTGAGATAAAGTCTGAGGATCATTACTGAAGACATGGCAAAGGAATTGCTTCAATACAGACCCAAACCAACTGAAGACAGATGTGATGACTGGTTTTGTGATGGCTGTAGCTAGCTCCTGTGTGCAGAAAAGCTGACATTTCACCCAGAACACAGCTGGTTGTTTTGGCCAGGGTGTCCCTGTTCCAGGTTTGCCTTTGGGAAGAGACTCTCCAGCCACTGTGGGCATTGCCCTTTGCCAGAATCTGCACTCCTGTTTCTAGCCAAGAGTACAATAACCACAGGTCGGTCTATGCTCCTCCAGCAGGGAATTGTGACCCATGGTGGGGGACTGAGAGCCACACTGGGCACTCAGATGCCTGGGCACAGAACTGTATGTAGGGACATGTACTGTGTGTACAGACCTCCCAGGCAAACGTGACCTTCAGAGAGTTGTACTATGCTTTTAGGTGGCTGCAAACATCTAGTGACAGACACAATGTCTTCATGTATCCCTGGGAAGTGCTTTACCAATTCTGTATGTCACCACAATGTAATAATTACAAATACAGTGTCTTACTGCACAGCTACTGGGACCACAAAAGTCCATTTATAATGTTCCATTTATTTATACTGGATCTCTGTTTCCTCAGCTTAGATATATACAAATAGTAGTTTGCCACACTTAATAGTATCTTAGCATTTTATCATGTTTAATGAACCACTGTCATCACCTCATCCAGCACTTTTTTCCCTCATTCCTGTATTCCTAGACAGTTGGCCTAAATGGGTATAATGGAACAATTTCCACTCCAGCAATAGTTTGGTGCTTATGTTACAGAGTGCTTGGTAGCTGCTGCACCCTTGAGACAGAGAATGTGCTGAAGTTCATGGTGAAACCCATGCTAGAGGGATGCCATACTCTCCATATTCACCTACAGAGCCAGTCCTTTTTTTGTTAACATGCAGTGGGAGCAGTTAGAAACATTTTTAAAGAGTTTCTGGTCTAACATTAGATAGGAAGGTTTAGCCAGAGAACTTTTCACTGAAGTGGCACCTTAGCCTCCTTGGCCAGAGGTGCTTCAGAACATGGGAATTTCAGGCTGGCACCTCCCACTGCAATGTGTCCAGCAAGAGGAACATCAGCAGAGCTTGACTTCATCATATAAACCTACAGTTGCATATGGATACAAAGATCCAAAAACAGAGCTGTAGGGGAAAGAATCCTACCCTGATGGAAAGAGGGAAGTGGAACAAAGGCGTGGCTGAGACAGCACTGCTGGAATGCCAGCAGAGCTGGCAGAGGGAGGGGAGTGGGACAGGGAGCATCCTGTCATAGGGCAGCCCCTGCATCCTGCATCTTCCAGCACAGGGAGGGGAGCCTGCCCAGCCTCTTATACAGGTGTGCAGAGAACTGGGGGACCCACAGGCTGCTGGGGCTCTCCTCCCAAGCATGTGCGCTCCAGATGGGCTAGGACTGCACGCCAGCTAATATAGAATATTATTTATAATAACAATAATAACAATATTAATAACATAAGAACATCTGGTAGCATTTTTTTCCGTCTACCATTTGGCTGGAGGCAGAGCATCCGGGTGACATGACAATGTATTTCTGTTTCCAATTTAGCCCCAGCTCAGCTGCTGCAGTGACTCAGAGACAGGCTCTTCCAGGGACACATCCCTGCTCCTGGTCCCAGCTGGACCCACAGGTGTCCCACCACAGACAGCAGAAGCACCTAAGATCAACCATGCTTGAATTTCCTTTACAGGCTGTTTCACAGGAGACTGCAATGGGCTTTTTATGCTTCTATGGCTCCTTTCCATCCTATCCTGTGAAGCAGTCACCCAACTACAACACTGTGTGGTTTCAGACAGAAAACAAAAGCTGGCTGTTTTGAACTCAAACCAGAAGCGGCTCTATTACACATTTCATGCTATTGAAAGTTTATTTTACTAAATACATATTTAAACTATTTTGGTATTGTTTTGAATTCTAAGGCTTTCAAATGCTTCCAATGAATATGTCACTTTCACCAACAAAGATTTCAGTTTTGACATGCAACTAACATCTAGCCTAAAAAATTAATGTTGTAGTTAAAAAACTGACTTTTCTTTCCTCATTATACTGACAGAAAGCTAAAAGCAAAATTACCATGGAAGCTGACGCTGTTGCTCCTAAAGAGTATACAGGTAGTTGCAGTAGGAATACTTTTATCCATCATCCTGCTTATCATTAGTTTCTCCCAGCAAGTTCTAGCTGGGGAGTTGATTTCTTTGGGATCTAGTGAACTGAGGGTGGATTCCACAGTTATGGAACAAGCTTTCACTTCAAAGAAGTTAATGCATCGTGCACAGGCCCTCATCTGCTATAAATTTATACAGGTTGATGACAAACTTAAAAGGTGCACTATTAAAACTTCATGTTCAATAATAATATTAATTTAAGTATTTGAGCATTCTCTCTCAGGTCACTAAAGACTGAGATTTATGCAAAGTAAATGAAGCATCACTCTGAAGCCTTTGGAGGCACATATCCTGTCCTTGGGGTCAGACAGGTCTGCACATATTCTCCAGGACAAACTAGGTCTCAACACTCATTATATTACCAAATTTGCATATGAAATAGCAAAAAACTGCTGATAAACAGAAAATCCAGGCCTCTGGCTCAGAACTTGTCCAATTATTAAAATGAATTAATAAAACAATTTCTCCTAATGCATTTTACACACCACTCTTGAAAAGATTAAATCTAATTATACAGCTTGACCTCCTAGTTTAGTCAGCTGAATTTGTAGGGCAATGCAAGGTTGCTCCCATCACCTTTGGCTATAGTGCTGTGATTCTTAAAATCCTTAAGGTGAAAACTTCAATAGTGCATCATTATTTGTAACTGACAAAAGCCAGGAATTTGGGTTAATTCTACCTCCAGTCTCATTTTAATCCCCACATAGGTTCCCTGTTGTCACAAATATTATTAGCATATGAAATCTGCTGACTGTTGAAGTTTGGGGAATTCCAATAATGAAGGAATTTCCACACCCTTAAATCTAATACCATTTCTGAAGCAGACTGTCTGCCAATGTATATTGTAAAACTTCCCTTGTTGGTTCAACACTCAGTGACAGTACCAAGGAGCCTGCAGCTCTGTTGCACAAATACAGGGCCAGACTTCCATCCCTTGGCCTGGAGAGGCAGTGGCTCCCCTTCCCCTTGGGGATGCCTGCAGTGCCACCCAAGTGGGAACCCAGCATTTGCCTTTCTTTGGGATCTCATGGCTGGCCCTGGGTGCAGCGATTACATTACAGGGCAGAACACACTCAGACTAGAAACCTGGCAGCTGAACAGCCAGAAGAACAGGAGAAAGCAAAGTGGAAATGAGCAGAGTTGGGAAAAGAAAACTGGGAAGGAACAAAGAGAGAGCTGTAATCAGAACTCATCTGAAGCAATGCTGTTAATATGTTATCCATAACAGAGTCCTTGATGACAGTCCAGGACTCTCAGCCTGGGCCAGGGAACTGTCATGTAGAAAGGAGTAAATTCTTACATAGGTTCATGCTATTAATAGTGACAGTGCTCAGTAAATCTTACCATGTGCACTGTAAACAAGCTTTTATTCCTGTGGCTCAGGACAAGTCCTTCCAAATACAAAATTTATCAGTCTCCAACTACACAAACCAGAGGTCCAGCTTTGCTCTGTGACACTAGTGTATGCATGGGCTGCATACATTTTTAGCATAAACAGGTATGATTCACCTTCTTCTTGCAAGATGTTGACCTTCTCAGTTCCGTGTCTCCTCCCTTTCCACATCCTACCTCTCCAAAGCACGGTGATCCCTCCATTTTATAGGGCATTCCCTCATATACATGTTCTCTTGCGTTATGTGAACTAAAGAAGTATTTGTGACAGTCACCTGGGAGAGGGAGCAGTGAGTTCTTGCCTTTGTCTTAAAGATTTGATACAGCAGAAGAGTGGGAACTACATCTCCGCAGTCACCAGAGAGGTCTTGCAGCCTGGAGAGACAGCTTTGCCTCTTCCACTGCTTCCTCTGAATGTGACAATTTAATCCTTGAGCCCAAGGATGACAGTTGCAGTGGGGAGACCGAAGTCCACAATCACAAAGCTTTCTAACCCCTTTTCTCCTACAAGATAGGTTAAACAGCCCTGATTCTTCCTAGTAAAGATGTGTGTATTCAAACCATGTGTCCCACAGACTGGGGAAACAGGTAGAGCTGGAACTGAAAGACAGTAGGTTAGATTTGATATGAGAAAGAAATAATTTACCATGAAGACGGTAAGACAGTGGAACAGATTGCACAGAGAAGCTGTGGATGGCCCATTCCTGAAAGTGTTTACGAGCAGGCTGGATAGGGCTTTGACAACCTGGTCTAGTGAAAGTTGTCCCTGTCCATGGCAGGGGTGACAGATGATCTTCAGGGTTCCTTTTCTACCCAAACCATTCTGTGATTCTATAAAATACATTTTCAGTCCTTCAGGATGTGCCTTACTTTACCATCAGAGGTAAGAAGTGAGCTAGTCAAACAGTCGTTGAATACTGATTCTCTGTGTAGCAGAAGACCAAACACCTCCAGGCAGAGGTGCTCTGCTGCCCACTCGAGTTTCAATAGTTTATTGCCAAGAAATCCTGCACATCAACACTGATTTTCTGGTAAGATATTTTTTAAATGCAAGTGTGGAAGGCTGATGAAAGATCCCCAGAGCAATGAGGGTTATGGTGTTAACATCAGAAAACAAGAAAGAACAGCAGTGATTCACTCTCAATATGTCTGCCTGCACGTCATCTGAAAGAAAATCTTGTTTAGTGCTGGGCATCATACTGTTAGGGAAGGACAGAGATATCAAATAATAAGAGAGGGCACACACACTTGTGGCCACACCAGGAAGTATCTCTAGGAATAAATATTGCTGTTTATTGGTTCTGGCCATGGAACCATAGATTATTCTGTCTTCTCAAAGAGGATGCAGCTAGCAACAAAGCTCCCTCCTAACACCAGGTTAGTGCTGCTTTTAGTGAGCTGTGGGCTCATGCTGTGGGGGAAGGAAGAGAAATATTTCTCAGATTGATAAAGAGAGGACCTTGGAGCGGTCAGTAAATGGGAGAAGATGTGAAGATGACTAGCATCGTATTGATTGCTGTCAGCAAGTGACTCAGAGCACAGTCCCTTCCAACATCTTTATAAGGAAAGGACTAGGGAACAGGGGAAGCCATCCAGCCCAGTAAATCAGGATGGACAGTCCATCTCTGCACTGAGTAAATTAGTTGGTCCAGTTCCTACCCCAAAATAGCAGAAGCTGGAGGGCTACACCCACTTAATTTCAATTAGTTTTTGCTAATGTGGGACCTTCACCACACATTTTGGGGGATCAAGAAACAAGAGTGCTACTGGCTGCATTACAATGAACAAAATAAGCAGCAAAGGGACTGCATGTGGGTAATAAAAATAATAGCCAGTGGGAAACATGAGGAATCATTTAAATGATGCAAGAGAAATGATATACATCTGAGTATATTTTTTCATAGGCAAACAGATGAAAACTGGTCCTCCAGCAAAGCTGGGGTACAGCCAGGGACTTAGATGTTGCAATGTTTTAATTTGCAGATTTCCTGTTGCCTAGCAGATTCTTCAGCCAAGAATTAGACAGTCAAGATACAATTCCCAGGGAGAATTAGGTGTCTTAGAAGAATATTCCTAGAAACCAGTTATTCACACTGCCCTAGAGAAACCACAAAAGAACAGAATGGGACCACAGTCACAGAGAGCAAAAATATATCTCTGCTCAGCCTGAATTTCTCCCAAAGGAAAAGAGTTCAAGCCCAGTTAAGTGTTTATCACAGAAAGATACTTGGCTTTTTTTTCCTCACTTCCCATTGCATCCAGTATCCCAGTAGCTCTCAACAGAGACGGAGAACCTGCTTCAAACCCCCATGCTGCCTGATCTGCAGCAAGGATTTGGTGCTGACTGCTGCACAAGCACTCCCATCAAAGCAGGCTCACCCCCACCCTCCCCCAGCAGCTGTGCAAGGAGCAGCAAGGCTCAGTCTAAGTGTGAAGGCCAGCAAGCAGCTGTGCTGGGGGAAGATGTGATCCATTTAAGAACTTGCTCTGCAAGAGCTCCGAGGTAAGTGGGGCTCTGAAAAGACTGGCTGCAGCTGCCATAAGCATGACAACAGACAGAAGTTGAGGTGGACAGTTTGGCCTTTCAAGTGTGCCTAGGAATGAGGACTTAGGTGCCCTGAGACACCCACCCCATCTGACACTAACACACCAATCCCATAGCTGCCTGTGTTACCCACAGGAAACATGCAGATCTAGATAAACTTTGTAAAAGCTTAATGAGGAAGTTTCATAGCCAGCTCTTTGTCAGGATTTTGTCACCGCTGTATTAGGCATGGAAAACTGACGGACAGATTCTTGTTATCTTCCCTTATGTTTGCTACCTTGTGAGTAAGGACTCTGCTCTCCTGGGGGTAAAAGAGTGCAGATGTATATTTCTTTTATATCAGAACTCTGTCAGGAATCAACCTTCTCTTTATACCCACTTATTAAGTGTATAGGAGTAATATTAATGTGAAACCAGCTGCTTTATCCAAGAAACAACTAAGAATATGTATGTGATATTATGCAGTTAATAGTAAAATGCTTCTGAATAAGCAGGATCTATTTAGGCAATACTATAATTATGACAGCTGTATACTGCTTGCAGGCAACATCTCCACTGATTTTGGCTGGTATGCAGACCTTCAGGCACTAGAGAAACTGCTTTAAAATAATTAAAATATGCTTCTTATTGTCTAATTAAGAATAATCGTGACAGCCTAACTGCATTAAAAACAAACAAACAAAAAAAAAGAACAAAACAAAACAAAAAAAATTTGAAACCAGCATGAATCATATATGCTTTAGACTTGTATTAGGGATTTCTTAAAATTTAAGTTTTAACTAACTCATTTTCAATATGGCATCACTCCCAGTCTCAGATCCAGCAGATTTCTCTCTCTGGGACTCCCAGTGAACCTTTCTGCAGGCAAGTAATTTTCATTAGTGTCTTTTCCATCTCCTTAAGACAGGCTTCCCTGCTAGATAAACCACTGCAATTTGAAACCACAGGGAAGCAAACTGTAAACCTTTTTGCCCAAAATGACTGTAAACACCCAGGCCAGAAACAAACAAAACAACCCTTGAGTTAATGAGGATGAATGCCAATAGCCACCTCGTTTTTCTGCTGAGTATTCTAGACTGCAAGGATTGAGATAAGCAGGACTCAGTGCTGCTGATATAGTTTAACTTACCAGTTAATGGAATGTACTTCAGAACAATGTACCCAAACTGGTCTGAGTAAAAAGAATCAAAAAATAGACAATTTTTCTGACCATAGGAGACCACCTCCCACCTCTCAACAGTACCCCAGACTACTCCCTTGTTATAATTAAGGGTATGTGGGGTATTACTGGTGGGAAAACTTTGTCGAATACACAGGACCCGTTTAAGCAATTGGCTGCACAAAACAATAGCAAATAGACCACAAAAACAATAATCCTGTGCTGGCAGAGATGGACACTGGATGATCTAATTGACCTCCTGCATTTGAACCTTGTCATCTATCACTGGCTATGGGCTGCAGAAGACTGGCAAACGTGTAAGATGAAAACAGGTTTAACAATAGAAAAAGAAAACACAAATGCAAATGCAGAATGCAATATGATTGCTCAAGATGCAAATTATAACCAGACCCAGGGACAGATTAAGAAATGATGAGTATATTCAGAGTGCCAGACTCCAAATAATAGGTTACTGTAATGCCTCCTTTTTAACCCCACTAAGACACTGAGCCAACAGTAAACTTCATTTGCAGGATTTGGCTCTTCTTATGTTCAGGACTTAGATAGAAATGCACATTCAAAGCTCCAGTTTTACTTCTAGCTCTACAGCACGTTAAAGGCAACAACTTAGACTTATTTTTCAATAGGAAGAGTCACAGAAAGTAGATAATTTCATAGAGGCAGCTGAAGACTGGACAAAGCCTGTGTCTGTGGAAGATGACTAACACATGATCTCCGAATACAGCTCTAGAAACTCAGATTTCTAGTTTACTCTAGGATCTATGTGAATGGTACCATGCTGCCATCAGATGAAAAGGTACCTTGGAGTTCTACTATATGCAGTGTGAAAGTCTTTGGTTTGTAGAACAAGTTAATCTGCATTTCTTCAATTTCTGTAGCCAGTTCCATGGCCAGAGGACAAGAGCATGCTTTTAATGCTTCTCAACGCTCTCCTTCAAGATTCACCATCCTTTTTCCAAGGCTCAGGCACATCATCTTCCCAAGCAAAATACAGGAAAGGAGACTGTTCTGCTCTAGAATTGTTCTCCTCTCCTTCTCTGGGAAACAATGGACTTGCTTCCCAATTCTTGGTAAAGAAGCAACAAAAATGCATCCCCACTTTGTCCAGATGAAGCTCGAAAGCAGAAATTTTATGAAGAAGAGAAAACCAAGAAAATTGTGAGGCCAGAGCTCTGCTCACTTTCATCTTTGTTTCTCAGCCGAAGGTCCACAAAGCACCAGGGTTTCTACAACACCAGGAGGTGGCTGGTAAAATGGTAACACCTTGTTTCACGCAAACCCACAGTTTCTAAGGGGGTTTGCTGAGAAGCATCACCACCTGCTGGAGAAAACAGTGGAGCCAGTCACTCAGCCACCAGCTTTTATGGGTTGGCAGGACCTATTGGCTGGTATAAAGACATTTTTATTATCAAATACATATAAGCAAATTGTCTGATTACAAGATTAAGCTAGGATTTTGCAAAGTGATTAACTCGATTCCCAAAGATTTTCTTACCTATTACTGACCATTTTATCAAATAAAGAGAGGGAAACAGAGGTTCATAGATTTTATAAGACCATCTAATTTTCAATAAAGAAAGGTTGAGAAATACTACCCTTATTCAAAATATTCAAAGACATATAACATTACAAATCCCCCCGTTCTCTGACATATGATTTTCAAAGCTATATTACGAAGGGAAGAATATAACCTTAAAACAGACAGATCAACCTCTCCCAAGATCCTTGTTGCAAAAGAAATAGAGCTGAATGTATATGAATGACCTTCTATTTTGTGGTTTCCCAATTTATTTTCTTGCAAGTAGAATTAATAACAATTTTAGATTCATTCTATTAGTTAGACCCTTGAATAAAAGCAATTTCTGTCCTCTGTCTCTAACAAAACATCACTGAGTTCAAAAATAACCCAACAGCTCTAGTAAACTGTTACAGGTCTCTATTGAACAATTTCTTTGCAAATCAGATTGACATGGAACAATTTTGTTGGCCAAGAAAACCAAGAACTCAGCCAAAAAAAGAAACAACCCCCCTCCCCCAAACCTTTCCCCTCAGTTTTCATGCAAACACACAACTGTAATAATATTTGAGCATATTTTATCATCAGAATCAACTGCTTCACTCTTAAACAACTTACAGTATTTAGCCAGCCATCCAACTAAACTAGTGGTCTCTCCAAACAATTAGTCATATTTTAAACCAATGATAACAGGCAAGATCATGGTTTCCATAATAAATACATATAACTTGATCATTTTAGTAGAAACCATACTTCGTATCTGTTTATCCAATATATATCTTGTTGTATGCATTTCAAGGCTGTTAATATTCAGATGACAACTGTTGGAGAAGAGAAAGGAAACTGAGGCTGGCATAGATCCTATTTCATCTGCTTCTGGGGCTGGAGACAGTAAAATGAAAGGTCTCAATAAACTTCATTCTGTCATAAGAAATGAACAGCAAAGAGGAAAGTGAACTCACAAAGAAACCAGAATGAGATCTTGGCATTTCAAACTGCCTTCCAATTCATATAAAGAGATGCTATTTCCTTTGGGTTTAAATCCCTACCCCACCTTACTGATGTGTTGCACATTATACATAGAGGTTCTGCCCATTTATTTGACTGGATAAGCAAGCACAGTGTGTTCCTGGAACTGTGAACACCAGGAGAGCCCAGGTCACCAGTGGCCAGCCCAAGAGGCTGGCTGCTCTGCACCTGCTAAGGGGTGAGTGGTTCTACTGACACAAAGCAGACACGTTTAGAGAAAAGGATATGGCCCACTTTGGTCCTTCCAAGCCCTGCACCACAAGGCACAATGTCCTGCTTTGACAGAAGAGGTGTTGTCAGCACAAAATAAACCAGCTGACTTCCCACTGCAGGGGGCAGAAGAGGAGTTTGGGTGAATGGGGCTCTGTGGTGGCTTGAGGCACCTGGGCACAGATCCCTTTCCTCTCTGACTGTCCAATCTGGGCAGTGCTCAGAGGAAACCTGACAGTGGCTGCTGGTACATTGCCTCAAAGCATCTGCAGCAGGACCCCCTTCTCACAAGGACTGTCTGAAATAAAGACATTCAGAACCAAGACCCAGACTTTGGTGTGGGGCTTTTGGGGCCCGGATTTTGTTGTGGTTTGGTATTTTTTCAGGCAAACATTAAAGTAACAAAGTGCACCTGAACTAACTGAAATCTAAGTAACAATGTGGGGAAAGGAGAGGGGAAGGAATGGGGAAAGGAGTGGAAAAGACTGGTCATTAGTAATTCTGTACCTATAATTCCTAAACCTGGCTAAGCACTTACGCATGTGCAAAACTGAGTAGACTGAAGTCTTCTTCTGGCTCACCTCCAAGACATTAATGCAGATTCACTCGTAATTAATGAGATTACATATTTTGTGAGATCACATAGTTTTCAACTCAATGTAAAAAGACTAATTTTGGAGGGGTCAGTTGCCCTTTCTTATGCAAAGAACTTGTGCCAATGTAAAATTACTGAGTGGGAGGAGAATTAAGGCATGTCACTGGAAACTGGACAATTTAAGTCTCTGGAGATATACATCTGGCTTTACAGTTCGTTCTTTGATATTTTTCTTTAAAAGCCTGAAAGAGCACAAGCAGCTGAATCCCAATTAAACCATTACAGTGTCTGGAGGGCATTTTTTTCCATTACAGGTTCAATAACCTAAATGAGGCATTTTAGTTACTTCTGTAGAGTCCAGATTTACAAAAGCACACAAACATGCACATATTTGAAACTCCTGGTTTATAGAGCCACATATTGAGATCAGTTCTGAGGAAACTCAAAACCTACGGTGCAGTTATGTGTGCAATAGGACAGTCAGCAGGTGGGGATCATTTTGAAGAAAGTCACCCCCTTCACCCCACTTAGAGCAGCTGTGAGTCCAAGTGAAGCACACCCAGCCATTGTAACTGCAAATACATCCTGCAGCTGCAGCAGGGACTCCTGCAAAGTTGAAGTCCTTGTGCTTTAAGTAAAGCAACTTGTGGGATTGGGTGCTTCACGTTTGCAATTCAAGAAATGTTCTGTACCTCCTTTTTCAGAACCTTTCTAATAGCACAGCAGATTAGTTGGACACTTTACAAACTGCCCTATCTGATTTCCCAGGTGCTTCAAATCTGCAAAGCCAAAGGTGAATGGTACCAGAAGACTCCTGGGTACCAAGCTCACAGACTGTCAAAACCTTAAGCCAAGGAGCTGTTAAGTCTCCTTTTCTCCACCCAGACTATAAAGAGGGTGTAATATTTCACGGTAAAATATTGCCATGGAAGATATTTGCCTGTGTTTTTTTCTTTTTTTTTTTTTTTTTTTTTTTTTAATAAAGTCTGTTTGGCAGCTATAGGGAAATGGACCATTAGGTATTTTTCCATCTCTAGAGTCTATTATTCCAACCTCATTTAGGAACAGCATTCTAGTATCTGTAGCAGTAAAGGCTAGAAAGGCAGAGTTAAGCACGGACATAAAATCACAGGCTGCTGGAACAGCCAACACGATCAGTTGTCCATATCTGGTAGCCAGTAATCTGATATTCTGGTTTCTTACCTTTAGGACTGAAAATATCCATCATCATAGAATGGGAATTCATTTCTAGAAGAACAAACATAAAACTTTGAAAATAATCTTCTAGGCATGTGCTGGAGGTACCTCACCACACCATCCTCTTCTTTGTGCTGATGTGTTGCGTCCTGTGAAGAAGGCTAAGACAGCCTCTCTGAAATGTTGTGATGTTTTTCTCTTCACCTTGTCACAGCTCTGCTGAGTGATGGAGGAGGATTGAATGGTCTATTCTCTCTGGAGTGAGAGAATAGTGTCAACACTGCTATAGATTTCAGATCTGGCAAAATGTGCCTGAAGGTGACATGGAAGAACAGTAAGTTTTAAATGACATCTCTGCTCTCATATGACTTCCATGAAGATTTGCCATTAATAGCAGAAAGCTTTCTTAAAAATTAAATGTTATTCTTGTGTCTCTCATACTGAGTATCTCAGCCCAATGCTGATTTAAATAAGGCAGACACTTGGTTTAGATGTGGAGGATAAGCAAAAATTCCAGTTTTAACGAAAATCTATGAGTGTGTTTTAGTCCCAGCACCATCAGTGTTCACAGACTAGCAATACTGCATAGATAATTTAGTCTTTCTTGATGTTATCAATCACAGACATTCATTTTTTACTTTGGAAATCCTAACACAAATGTGGCTTTTGTGGAAGAAATCTTTCAGACAAGCTTTGAAGATAACTGCTACAATAAAGGATTGATTTTCTCAGTTTTCTAGGTCTTGATCTGTTTGCTGAGGTTTAGTATAAAATAAAAAGTAGCTTTCTTACAGCTGACAAGCCAGAGTGAATGAAACCAGTTGTGCAGATTACAACCTTTGAAGTTTTACTTGAAGATTGTACAGAAAACTTTAACAGTAATTGACAAATTCACTTGCATTGTTTCTCATGGTACCAGGAAGTTTTGGTCAAGAGAACATTCATCATATTGAGGACAATTACTTTATATTTCACCATGAATATTGCTACTAATTATAAAGTCATTCTTTCTTTCATGTATTTTTAGTACAGTCCTATAGATCATTGGTCCTTTCCAGTTAGTTTCTACTACTAATTTCACAGACAGATCCAGGTTGATATTTACAGATCCAGAATATTTTGTTTCCCTGATCTCCTAGCACAGAAAAAAATCCCAATGGATGTATAGATTTGTGAGCTGGCTGTGATCAGCCCTAGCAGAAAAGCCAGTGGAGTGGTTTGGGAGATAGCCTGAGACTTGGGAGACATACATTTTCCTGCTCCACCCTAACATCATGTATGGCCTTGGGCAAATCACATTTCTAAAATGGGAATAATGTCTATTTCATAAGGATTTTCTGAGGACAAAAGCACTCAAATCAAGGAACCATAGGAACATAGAAAGGGTGGGTAGGAACGGGCCTTAAAGATCATCTCATTTCAACTTCCTTGTCATAGGCAGGGACACCTTCCACTAGACCAGGCTGCTCAGAGCTCAGGTTGCATCCTATCTGGCCTTCAACACTTTCAGGGACAGGGCATCCACAGCTTCTCTGGGAAAGCTGTTCCAGTGCCTCAACAACCTTGCAGGGAAGAATTTTTTCCTAATATCTAATCTAAACCTACCCTCTTTCAGTTTAAAACTGTTACCCCTTGTCCTATCACTACACACCCTGATAAATAATCCCTCTTTATCTTTAGTGTAGTTCCCCTTTAGGTACTGTAAGGCTGCCAGAAGGTCTCTCTGGAGCCTCCTCTTCTCCATGCTGAACAACTTCAACTCTCAGTTTGTCATCCTAGGAGATATGCTCCAGCCCTCTGATCATCTTTGTGGCTTCCTCTAGACCCGCTTGAACAAATCAGTGTTTTTCTTTCTTATCTCGAGAGCCTGAGAACTTGTGGTTTACATAAATACATAAAGTAACTTTATAAGCTCTGTATTTGGAAACATTGCAGGATAAGGAGTTCTGGGTTGTCATATCATTTGCAGGAGGAATGCCAAGCAAAGAGCCTTAACCCTGCCTTTCTGAAGGCAGATGTTCCACACAGGAAGATGTTCCCTAGCCCAGAGACAAATGTGTTCTTGCATTTCACACACAGAAACCAACTTCCCACTTTGGGAAGGACATAAACTCCAGGTTACCCACTGCAGTCACAGCTGCTGCTCTGTCACTCTTATACCACTTTATCATCTCAGCACATATGGTGCAAATATCCCCACATGGCACCTTAGTCCAAACACCTCCCAAAACTTGTCTGTGAGATGCTGTTTGCTGAGTAACTGATTTAACTTGCTATACAACACTGCTGCTTCCTCATATTATTCAGGGTGGGATTAACCAGTCAGTCACCTCACACCTTCAGTCTGGCTTATGTCCTGCTACTCAGAGCAGACCCACATAGACAAGGACTGTCTCACTAAACCACAGAGTGAGAAAAATCAACAGCCCAGCACATCCTCACACCAGCTACCCAGGCATGCTCTTGAAATGCTTGGGTTAATACATTGCAGCATCCAAATGAAAGGAATCCCAGGACACCCCTCAGCTGACAGACTGAGAGAAAAAGACTGATTTCTCAGTAAAAATCAGTAGCCACTGAGATGCAAATGCAAAAATGCCAAAGACCAAGGCAGAAACTTACTGTGTTCCAAAAGGGCCACTTTCACAATGTTGGAAACTATTATAAGCCAAATCACCTTGGAGAGAGAATTTTTGAAAGGAAAGGAGAAGTAGTAATTAGGAGGTTTAAAAAAGAGAGCACTGAATAAATAAGTATCCGCAATCACACACAAGAAAAAGGACAATTTTTGCTCTGTGGCACATTCTGTGGTTAGACTTCTCCACACTTTAAAACCCCCCAAAATCTGAAGAGAGAATGCAAAGGCTGCAGGGCTGCAAATCTCTTTATGACCCTCCGAGGTGGTAAATCCCATGGACCACTTGTAGCTCCACTACTGATCCTCATGGTTCCTCTGTGTTAACTTTGGCACACCTTGCCCCTGGATCACAACAAGTAAAGAAAGCTTTCAGCACCCACAACATAGCCCTTCAGTTAGGCGAAAAATGTAATAAAGCATTAAGTCTCAAGTGAATAAATAACTCCCAAAGGCAACCCTTCTCACTTTAGTGTATCTTTCCTTTTCTCAAAGGCATGGTCTGAATTTCCTTCTTCTGAGGTGAACTGTTGGATCAGTGCATGGTGGTCATGAAGACATGGTCTCTGTCACATAAAGACCATGGTCTGCTTTCCTTCTGCCAGGAGGTCCTTGGGAAATTCAGCAAAGAGCTTCACAGCCTCCATAGTCAGCCTGAGGTCCAGGAGTGATATTACAGAGACAACAGTTTAATGACTACAACAAACTGATCCAAGAGCTCACCTCTGAAGGTGAAAATTAATTCCCTTGAGGTAATCTGTTTCAGCAAAATAATCAGTTTTATGCTGCCTTAGTATGCTGAACCGGCGCAAGAAATGCTTCAGTAAGAATCACAGTCAATGTAAGAGTGGGTAACTCTGCTGAGCAGAGGGTGAGAAAAGCCAGGATCAGGGAATAGGGAAAAGGCACAAACCCCACTCCTTTCAGCAGCACTGCACTGTCACATTAGCATCCATGCTTGTGAAACCACAGGCTGAGGACTTGCTGTGGAGCAATAAGTCATTTGCAGAACCTTTCATGAAGTGTAATCCAGTACTCCCAAGCAGGATTCATGTCTTACCCATCAGCTCCCCAAAGCATCACACATATAAAGTAACAATCTAGTGAAAGGGGAAATAAAAATAGCTGCACAAATATTTAGATAATCCACAATAAAAGAAGTAGGCAGCAGCTCATGGAAATCATGAACCACAAACCTGATAAAATGGACAAAAGGACAAAAGGAAATAAATTCTGTGACCAAGACAGTAAGAGATTTTGATCTTTGGGTGTTTGCTCTCCTGGGTGTTTCTTGAATTACTGTTCTTTCTTCTATATCAAAACCGAATTGGTTCATTTTTGGATGGGCAAAGTAGATGAAAATGAAGAGGGCAAAACTATTTCATAAATATTCTCATCCAGCATAACAGAAGCAGGAGCTTATATGCATGTATGAAATGAAGGTGAATTAACTGACTTCACTATAAACAAAGAAGTTCAGTAAAAAAACAGATATTACCAATTAGAGTAGCTCCTAAATGAGCAAGTTTGAGCTGTGCATATGCAAAAGCTCCAGAAGAGCAGATGGACAAACACTCTGGACTTACCCCTCTTCACTGACTAGACAGAGATTAACACAACTGCTTGAGATATGGCACTAACATGAA
Organism: Cinclus cinclus; assembly: GCF_963662255.1. Lineage (NCBI taxonomy): Eukaryota > Metazoa > Chordata > Aves > Passeriformes > Cinclidae > Cinclus > Cinclus cinclus. The sequence continues at coordinate 51,792,182 of NC_085048.1, read as the reverse complement.
AGACTAGGTGTCTTGAGACTACACTCACACCTACCTCAAGGCAGCCTAAGACAGAAACAAAAGCTCAAAGGAGCAGGAGACAGTCTCTCAAGCTTATACTTGCTGAACAGTGATGGAGCAAAACAGCAGCTAATGGGGACAAGGAACACACCCCATTAAAAAAAAAGACCTTGGCCCACTGGAAATTAGTGGAAAGGGTAGGTATCCCACAGAAGAACAGAGGGGCTGCATGTCTTTCCACGCCAGCAGGCACAGCCTGGAGACAGGAGATGCTGCTGTGCCTACACTATCTCCCATAATGCTTTAGAAGTGGCCACCTCCTTCATAATCTTCAGATTTGCCAGAAATTGCAAGTGGGCAAAGTTGCTGTTGTTCCTAATGATTAATAGACTGTGCCATAAATATAACTGAGATAAAATTCATGTTCTTTCTCTATGCAGGAGGTGCTCCAGGCAGGCCAGCAAGGCACTTGGAACATTTGCAGCAAGGAGCTCCTGCCATCCCCTCCAGGAAGCACTGGGACCTAAGACAACATGCTCACAAGGCTTCCAGGTGACTTTGTGAGCTGCAGCCTCACACCTGGAGGGGCTGTGCTGGTGAAGAGGGAAGGCCATAGGATGAGGCTGTCATCATCCCACAGCAGTGCTCATGTTCAGAGCACTGCCTTTTCTTGGCCTCAGCATGGCCATGAAGGGAGGAACTCACAGGGCTTAGTAAGCTCACAAGTTTCCAGAAGACTCTCCTGGCGAGAGGGAAGATGAGCAGGAACATGGGCCACTTGCCAGAGATCGATTTGTCCAATTTAAAGAAATTAATTTAATTGTCTGTGGCAGTAGGAAAGCTTGCAGCTGCTGGCTCCAGGAAGCCTGGACAGTAAGACAACACGGCGCCAACACTGCTAGAATTAAGCAAGTGAGGTGAACACCCAGCAGCCAGGACTCAGGAAGCTTGGTGGCTTCACATCCTTGCAATGACAGGCTTGCACACCCACTGTTCCCATTCTGAAATGTCACATCCCAGGACAGCAACTCTCTAAAATCCAGGCTGGCTGTTAGTATTTAGTGTAGCTTGGTACAAGATAATGTTTTAAACTCCCACCATTCTGCAATTAAAACCTCTACCTGCAAAAGCCAGGGGTCTGTCCTGCAAAGGGGAGCCTCATCAGGCTGCTGGGTGGTGGGACCCTGTGTCTCAGCCCAGGGAGGTGAAAGGAAGGGAGAATACTAACAACTGTGTAATTGCAAAATTATGTTTACTTCCCCCCCCACCCTTTCTTTTTTTTTTTTTTCTCAGAAGATAAGAACAGTTGGAGAAGTATATGCTGTGGGGCCTCAGCAAATCTACTGCCAGGATTTGCTGTTTGAGGCTTTCATCCATCCAGTTTTAATCCAAATTAGTAGGAGCTTCAGAAAGGGATTCTGGCAAAGTCACAGCTGGAAAGATTTTCATCATTAATTCTGCCAGGCATATAAAAATACAATTAAAAAAAATAAGAAGGGGGTGGGTTATAACAGCTCTTGGTGCAAACATGTTTTGGTTTGCTTTTAGAGTAAAAACAAAAAACAAAATAAAATCCATATTTAATTAAGAAATAATCCTTGTCTTCCATGACATTTTTACATACAGCTAGAAGTGCCATTCTATGATTATTATAGAATTAATTTCTTTGCTTTGTAAAGAGGCAAGGAGGCTGGGGGTGAGCGGGGAGGGCCAGTTCCCCTGGCCCCAGTGGCACAGGGCTGTGCAGATTTTTGGCAGGTCATTCCCTGTAGCAAACAGCAGTAATTTAACGAGTTCAGCCTGCAGCTCGTCAATGGGAACACCACAACGGGAGGCAGCATAAGCACAGGTGGTGGTGCCTGGTGTGTGGAGTTCACTCGGTGAGTGAGCACCAGCACACCCACAGTGATTGGGACCAGCTCCTCAGCAAGAACAGGACCAGAGGTGCACACACACACTTCTGTGACAGCTCCTATTCCAGGCTGTGGAGACTAAAACATGACATTTTGAAAATACCAACTCTAACAAATACTGCTTAAGCAAACCAGATCCTTTTCTCATGTAATTTCATTTTTCCAGGGAGTGTTGTGTTAGAGAATGAGGCTCAAGCAAGGGTGCACAAGTACTCTCTGCCACATATGCATTTTGAAGAGAGTAGGAACTTCCCAAAATGCTTGTAAATTGCTATCGGTGTGTTTATTATTGAGACATAAGGTTCCCATGAGGATAGAAGCCTATGTCCTATGGTACTGCTCATGATTCTGGTTATCCTAGTCTATCACAGCTGTTATTGCAATAAACCTGATTGCACCTGCCCAGCACTCCTAATCTCAGATCCCAAAACTTTAAGCCAACTGCCTCAAAACAAACCTGATCTATAAAGGCATGAATTGTGACCATAGAGCCATCATTCTACCCATCACACACATTCACACAAAGGCAATAATGAACAACTCGGTAGAGAAACACTACCTGTATGTAAACGTAAGGAGCTAGACTGGGGAATTGGACTGGGGAATGAGATGCGGAAAGCAGTGCTGTGGAAAGGGACCTGGGGGTCCTGGTCAGTGGCAGGTTGAACATGGGCCAGCAGTGCCCTGGCAGCCAGGAGGGACAGCCCTGACCTGGGGGGCATCAGGGACAGCATCAGAGCCAGGCAAGGGAGGGGATTGTCCTGCTCTGCTCTGAGCTGGGGTGGCCTCACCTTGAACCCTGTGTGCAGCTTGGGGTATCACAATGTAACAAAGACATAAAACTATTAGAAGGTCCAAAGGAGGACTATGAGGAAGGTGAAGGGTCTGGAAGGGGAGACTTACGAGGAGCAGCTGAGGTCACTTGGGTCTTTTCAGCCTGCAGATGAGTGAGGGGAGACCCCATAGTGATCTTCAACATCCTTGTGAGGGGAAGAGGAGGGGCAAGCACTGATTGCTCCTCTCCAGCGATTAGTGACAGGACTGGAGGAAATGGCATGGAGCTGAGGTGGGGAAGCTTTAAGCTGCTTACCAGGGAGTTTCTTCCCCCAGAGGGTGGCTGGGCACTGGAACAGGCTCCCCAGGGAAGTGGTGACAGAACCAAGCCTGACAGAGCTCAAGAAGCATCTGAAAAATGCTCTCAGGGACATGGTGTGATTTCTTGGGGATTTTCTGTGCAGGGCCAGGTGGTGCAGTTGATGATCCTGATGGGTCCCTTCCAGTGCAGTATATTCTGTGATTCTGTAATAGATCCAACTACTCAAAGGATTTTCTCCACGTAGCTGTGTTTCATGTCTAGCCAAAAATCATAGTATTTAAGAAACCTTGGCTATTAGGTGTTAAGAACTTTCAAAACTAAATTTATTCTGCCGTGCACTTGCGTTTCCCCTAGTGCTACATCAATAGAAGAAAAGATAGAAGAAGGCTTAGTCTTGCCTCCAAAATACACAGCATAATTTTCAGTGTTTAGTGGAAACCCTTCATATTGATATCAGGAATAAGCAAAGACACTCTGGGCTGTCCAGTCATGGCACTGAACATCCACCCCTAGACATCAGTCAGAGACATTCCATCTTCTGGGACAGACTCCAGAGAAAGAAATATTGTGATTAACTATGACTGCTTCACCAATGGTATCTCCTTATGGAGACAAGACTTTTAGGAGTTATGTATTTGATATAATTAACTACTTATCCTATTACATAAAATAACATGACCTGTTATTTTGCACTTTATTAATGAAATATTACAACTAATCCATGAAGAGCAAATTTTAAAACACAATTTATACATCAAGTAGCATTTTCATTGGAAAAAAACTTCCAATAACATTTCCTATTGGAAAGAATTACCACAGTGATACTATGCTGTTTTGAACATGTTTAGATATTTTTTATTTTTATTTTCACCTCTTTTATGTAAGGCAACAAAAATTTGGCTTGGAATCTCAGATGTCCATTAACAAAACCATCTTTTTCCAGCACCTAAAAACTGAATTAAAAAAACCCAAAAACTTTTGGGGAGTTTTAAATCAAGCAAAATATCTTGATCCTGCTTTGCTACTCAAGGTACTCCTTGTCAAACTCAACAGACTCAGTGGAATCCCCTGTGCTTTGGTTTGTTGTGGGTTTTCAGCAGCCTCTAAAGCACCTCCTGGGTACCTCCCTGAGTGCACGGTCAGCCAATATCACAAGAGCAGTAGCAAAGACAGTGAGATTTCCCTCCCATCAACAAACTGCCTTTCAGCTGCCCACCTCACTTTATGCAACCCACAAGAGTAAAAAAAGATCTTACTTGGCAAACCTGTCTCAAGGTCCAGTGCCCTCAGTGCAGTCAGGTCCATTCTCCAGGACCTTGGGTCTGATGAGGTGTTTTAACTAACACAGAGCTCTCATCTCGTTGGAGTGGCATCCTCCCTACAGGCTTGGGAAAGCTGGAACTGGTGAGAGGCAGTACAAAATGCAAAATACAGCGTTCAAAATAACAGCATCCAGGACAGAGAGCTATAATGAAAACGGCTGTGAGGATACATACATAAACACAGATTTTTACAGCCCACTGAGCTAGTAAGAGAACATCAGGGAAATATATTAAAAGGGTAGCACAGGGACAGGTAAGAGATATTTTGCATTTTTAAATTACTTGATTACCAAAATCAATTACAGGAGAGAATAAGGTTAAAGAAACACAGTGTTTTTGTTTTTTTGGGTTTTTTTTGGTTTGTTTTTTTTTTTTTTGCAAATATCAAACAAAAAAGAAAGGCAGAGAGGGATACTGGTCTCTTCATTCTCCTGGGTACCCACAACTCTATTTTTTTTATGAAGAAGTTTCCAGACTGAAAAGCCAGCCCTGTTAACACTGGACCTCAGTTTAAACTGCAAACCAAACAGCAAAGAAAGAACATGTAAAATTTTTCTTCCCAGTTTCTACAAAGGGGTGGAGAGTCAGAAAACAGAAACATGGTGGTGATAGGAGCTGAGCCAGCAGCTGAACCTCCTGCCAACTAAACGTAGAGCTTTTCTTATCCAACAGGGAAACCTGCAACCAACTGTGTATCATCATTCTTCCCTGCTCTAACTGGGTATTTTTGTCTCTTGAAAAACCTGTGGGCAGAGGACAGTGCAAATTCACAGGATCACCACTCTCTAATACCCTTCTCTGGCTGATGGCCTTGAAGCTGTGGAACTGTCCTGGAGACATTGAAAAAAAAACATTTAAGAAGAAACCTTAAGAAGCAGAGATAGAAGGAAAGCAAAGATTCAGAATTACTAAGGCATTTCCTTCCTATAACATTTCCACACTTGACTAATACCAAAGCAGCCTGGAGGCCCATGGTTTATCTTCCTAGCACTGTTCTTCAGTAATTTTGGACAGGTGAGCCTTGACTGAGAACTCACAAAAATCTCACTGCCTTCTGGCAGCCGTGGTGCGTATGAACACCCGTGACCTTAAGTCACAAAGCTGAGTGTTTGTCTAATAGAAAAGAGATACTGAAGTGTTAAGGACATCCACCACAGCCTTTAAGGCCCCTGGAATAGGCAGAGAGGAACAAACGGTCCACCAACGGTCCACCAACACCAACCATCAAGTGTTGTGGTTGGAAAGCCCATGTCCAGTGAGAGGACATTGCCTCTCCACTGGAAGGGACCCAGATGTCATACCATTAACAGATACCAGTTTCTTAGAATAGCCTACAGGGAGAGCTGCACTGTCTTTGGGAAGTTCAAAAAGCTGACACATCTGCTTGACTCCTCTCAGTGATAAATAGAAACTACTGAGTTTCTGCAAGTTTGCTTCATAACTTAAATAGAAGTGGGAAGTTCAGCCAAGACCCTCATGTTCCTACTAAAAAAGCTTTTTTGTATGTTTTTATTTGTGTCTTTTTGTTCTAATGAGAAGATCAAGAAGCAGCAGAGCCAGCACGGGTTGCAGTAACAGATTTTAAAAAAATGGTTAGAGCTTTTGTCCAGGTCTTGTTCCCATGTGGGTTCTCTGATGTTTAATGAGTGTTGAACTCATCCTACACCATTTTCCTTGGAGGAGATTGTCTTCTTCTTCACTCCCTCTGCCTATTTCAACAAAAGTGTAGCTCTGTTATCTGTAAGACATCATCAAACCTTGACCTTCTATTAAACTCGGTCAAATTGGCCACTAATTATAAAAAGTATTAGAGAGAGAGGGCAGGTAGGGTACACAGTAAATGCACAGAAAATCTATTTTCACTACCTCTCCCCTTTGTCTTCCCACAGATATGTGGGAGGCTCACAGCCAGAACACCACCAGCAGGTAAAGGGATCCTGTAAAAAGAGGGGGCTCTTTCCCTTTGTTGCCTCAACAAATTGCTCTCTATAGCAAGAGATACATTCTGCCCGTACAACCTTACAGCCGTTTTCAGCTCCTCCCTCCATCCAATTTGCTGCAGCACAACAAAGCTCTCCAAAAATAACATTTTTAAAAACTGGAAAATGGCACAAACCACCCCAAAGTAGAGAATGACAATGGCATGAGTTCAGCACAGGCTCGCGAACTGACGCTCCCCGCCAGGGACAGGAAACTGGAACCTCATGGAAAGAGACTGAATGGAACCAGAGTGAAGGGAAGTGCCAGAAGCCGCGGCCACCGATGGCCAAATCCTGCCGAAAGGATAACTCAGCTGCCCAGCAGCCCTGCACTAGGGAGAGCGCCAGGACTCTGTCACAGCTCTAGATCTATAAACGCTTGTGCTCTGGAAGTCTGCACGCACAATAGGCTGGAGTGTGCACTCTAAGCAAGGAGAAATTTAAAGATGAGGAACATTTCCAAAGGACAGCTTTAAAGTTGGGGATCAGCAGAGACTGAACATCTGATTTCAATTCTAAATTATTTCTATTAGCCAATGTTGATGCAGTACCCCAAATACACTGACAGTTTCTGTTCAAAACGGTATCCTTCAGTAATGACAGAGCTAGAATGCATGGACTGCTAAACAAACGCCACACCAGCACTGCTGAAGCAACTAGAAGTTGGACCAGGCAAAGGAGAAATAAACTAAATCATTTTTGTTGAACAGGCAGAGCCAGATGTGCCACTACCTTACCTCTTGTATAACCACTTAGATCATGTGTAAGGTAACTTTCACGAAAATGGACTTATAAGTGCATAATATATACATCTAGAAAAATTCCTTGCCTATGAAGAATAGAAATTAATTTTAATATGTTGAGTAATAAAAGGTGAATGCTAAATTGTAATGCTGAAATGCAGACAGGTTTTCAGAAGCAGTACATTTTTGATGTAATATTTGAAAATGATCAATTCAAATTCTGCTTTTGAAAATTTTTCTGAGCTTTGATCTTGCTCCAAGTTGAGTCCAGAACAGCTATTATATGGCTGACATTACAAGTGTCAAAGCAAAATGATTTATAATGGAAACACAGAAAATAAATCACAATTTGAGAACTTCTTAACACACAACTGATTAAAGCCAGAAGGCCAAACTAAGTTGTCATTGAGTTTGTAAGCTTTCCTGCTGCAGCTCAGGACCACAATACACAGAAGAGCAACTGCCGTTAATGAACTCGATCAGATCCGCACAGTGACCTGTGCCTTCCTTGGAGAGGCACTTAAAAATTATGATCTACAAAGACATTAACAGGACCACAGTCAGCGACCTGGAGCAAACTGAGAAGCAGCGCGCCTCTGGCTGGAGCACAGATGCATTTACCAAGGCCCTGCTTGGTGAACACAAACCAAGAGGAATATGTGACCATATTTGACCACCAAAATGAGAAGAGCCATTAACATCCTGAATTAATGGGCTTAGTGGTTTTCAGATGAGGTGTTTTCATGATGGACGTGGTGTGGATTCAGCAAAGTTTGCCCTTTAACAAATATAGCTTTGGTTTCAAAGATTTGATTAGCCTTAATACCATTAGGGAACCATTATTGATTTTATGCTGTTGTTACTGGTTTAACTATCGATTTCTGAAGCAAAAATTGCAGACAGTTGGCTTGACCAACAGTTAAGGTTTAGGAATGCAGAAGCAAATCCAAGGTACAGATGAGCTTCAGATGTGGACAGGCTTCACAGGGTTTAATAAGCTCTCCAGAGTTTGTCAGGTCACAGAGGCTTTTCTTTCTGTGGGATGTGCATAAGCCCAGTTGTTTCTCTGCGTTTGTTGTTTGTTTTAAACACTTGTGACCTCAGCCAGAGCAAGTGGAATTCATATGAGCAATTATCGCACGCAACAGTTAAAAAAAAACAACTCATACCAACCTTGGTTTATTGTACACCATTGACAAAAAAACTAAAACAAATTAAAATGATCTTAATCAGCAATCCTTGATCACCACCACGTGTTTTTAAAACAGCCAGATGTTCACAGTTTAAGAAGCCAAATAATACTACTGCTTTCTTGTAAATGCTAATGGTGAAAGAACAATAATAATGGTTTTAGTCAATCATCATTAGTACTTTGAAGTACAAATATAAATTAAATAAGACTCAAAAAACTTGTACAATAAAATGTGCCATAAACAAAGCTAATTAAAAAGCACTGCTTCCAACCTGGGTTGAGGGTTTCATCTTGTTTTAAAATTAAAAGCAGTATTTTTTTTTCTGAAGCATCCGAATGAATATTCATATCCAGATGTCCTTACAAAGAAACATGGTCTTCATTCTTTTCTCATTTTTAATCTGTTTATATAATATTTTACTTCTGATTGTCCTTTTCTTCTTTGGCAATCCTCTTTGTCACACCACTGAAATACTTCTCACGGAAAGAATTGTGTCCCCTGTATGGCATATACTGACCATCCAACAAGTAAGAGCTCTCATCTTGATCCTGCATGGCATCAAAAGACAAACATTAGGCTTGAGGGTAGCATGTTCAGCACGTATTGCCACCACTTTGCCTCCAGACTTTTTCAAACCATTACGTGCAAGGGAAGGTAGTTAGGTTTTTGTTTTACAGTTCAACGGCACACACTTAAGTCACCGAAAATATCTCGGCTGACATCACCAGAATCCCACCCCTGCATGACCAAATGAGCACAGGTACCATGTGCCACACAGGTTACTTTCCAGAAAGAATATTGTCAGGAGAATTCAGTCAGTCAGAGGTCTGTGGAAGGAGGTACAAACAGAAGAGAAATGGCTAAAATGAGCTCCTACAGTTACTGAAGCGCATTCAGAGAACTTTTTTTTTCTGTGCAGTATTCATGTATTTCTATAAGTTAAAGTTAACACAGTAAATCCCTACACATAATACCTATTTGACACCAGCCAAGAACACAGTTTAGAAAATTGGCCCACTGTATATACAAAGGTTTAGTTCATCATGCACTGTGGCTTTATACAATTAAAATACTTGTCAGCTAACATTAGCAATGCTGTAAGATAAACATTACATCAAACTTTAATCTGAGTGTTAAATAAAACTCATGGTAACTTCTAAAAACAGTTTTATGCTTCTGGGTTGATGTCAGTTTATTATCATGCTCAAAAGCAGGAAGGAACAGTGTGAAGCAGCCTCACACAGAACAAATGAACGGTACAAGGAGAAAATAAAAACACACAACAGAACTAAGCCTCTATTCCACCATGTTTCTTCTCAGTTTTTTTTTTAACCAATGCAGTAACACAGACATTGATTCATTACCTTAAAACGTTAGTTATTTGTTCATATTTGAAAATAAATTTCCTGTGGAATGTTTTAGCATTAGCAGGAACATGGAAGTAGATTTTAGGCAATACTTTTCATATTACAAAAGTATTACAATGCAAGGATGAACAGAATCCTAGTAGACAATCTCTCCCTTCAGCTCTTTTGTAGCCTTTCCAGGTTCTCACCTACCAAGATCAACACCTCTCCTAGCTTCAGATATCTTAATGAGCACTCTAAAGGAGTGAAAGGAAAGGTTTTTCAACAGAGCAAGACACTTGTGTGCATGCAGAAGGGACCTCTTCTGGACACAATGAGATATTACTTTGAAGTAGGTCTCACCTGCTATGCCAGCAGACATCAGGAATGTGACACCAGCTTATATTAAATTTGCTAAATAAATATTCAGTACCATGTAGATATCTATTATGTAAAACATGTACACGAGTAGTAGCAGCTGTATTTAAATACTGCAGTGTTGGAAAACAGGAGAAGTAAATTACTTCAGGAAACCCAATGCAGGCACAGTATTATCTTTTGGTCTTTTGGTCACCTGTGAGAGACTGCCACTTCCATGACCATTCTCAGGCTGACAGACAATAGCTTTTTAACATGTTTGTGAAAAAAAACAAAAATTACAAAATTGCTATAGACAGAAAACAAGAAGGATTCAAGAAATACTCCTCTCACAGCCAGCCTGTACCCACTTCTCCAGCCACTCTTTGGAAAAGGGCACTTTTTCTTCTCTTGAAATTCCAAGTCAGAAAACCTTCTTTGACATAAACACGTATTTTTATATCATTGGGATGTTTTAACAAGAATGCTTCGTAATTCACTTATTTTGAGATATTTGACCCTGAAGGATAATGATATATAGATCAAAGACACTTCAGGATAAAAAATAATTCCCACAGCCTCTAAGAGGTCATGCATGTGTACAACATTCATCTTTATTCCACTGGAAACAAAATGCTGATTTGGGGGGAAGGAATGAAGGAGGAAACCACCCTCTCCTCTACCTCCAAGCTGGTTAGGGCAAAGAGAGGATGTACTGCACATAAAAATAAACTGCAAGTAAAACACAGGTATAATACAGACGTCTGCATGCACCAGATGGAAACAGGCTTGGTGCACCACTCCACAGCAGAATCACATCTCGAAAATCCAGGTCTCATCAAGAGCTCTGCAAACACTGCTTGGTAAATGAGAGATCTGCAGTCAGGCATTAATTTCTTAGGAGAGATTACAAAGGAAGTTCCTGGCCACATCACAATTACTCCAGTTTAAGATTCCATTTCCTAACTCTCACCTGCACAGGCATGACTGTCTAATAAATATCACAAGTGCTTAAAAAAAAAACAACAAAAAACAAGAAAACCCAAACATCAACAAGAATGGGAATTGCTCCTTAAAAAAGGGAAAAGAAAATAAGAAATCCTGAACTATCTGGAGACACCAGTCACTGTTGAGATTTACTAGTCAAAAGAATTTTATAGGCAGTGTGAGGACTGATCAAAGTAACTGAAATTCTTGGATGTCAGAGACTAAGGATTTCCAACCAAATTCCAACTTACAATATTTTGTATCAAGGAGCTGAATGGGTACAATCTGAACACCAGGGCTAGGCTTCATTTAACTCCACAGAAAAAATAACTTGCAAAAAGAACCCCTTAACAATTTATTTATTCTAAACACCAACACTAAAATAGCATTCAGAGATCTCAGATAATGGAGAGGTGGAAGAGAAGGGGATGCTGAATGATAACAAGAAAATGCTGATTTTCTTTAAACCTTGGCAAGTATTAATTGACATTCTAAAGATTTTTATTCATCTAGCATTCCCCAGTTCAGCTTCAAGGTAATTACCCACATTTAGTTTAAGTTTCCAAAAAAGTCTTCCTAGCTTTATCACTGCTTCCTACCACTGTACATCTGGTGCTGGACAGTAGCTATAGAAACCACCTGTACTAATGTTATACAGCTATAAACAAAAAGGAGCAGTTACCAAATCAGGGACAGCAGGGTCATATACCCAGGAACAGACGCTGCTAAATTCAGCAGGAAAAATTCTACAGCAGTAACTACTCTGGAGTGACCATGTGACATGGAAATGCTTGAGCCATTCAGCAAGGTGGGTTTGTAAGCATGGTGGTCCATAGTCCCTTCCTGGACAATTATACACTCAGAATTTGTCCTTCAGACAAGTCTTCTGTTACATCTTACTACATAATTTCTAGGCAGCTCTCTTGGCATTAAAAAGTGGAATGCCACACAGGGAGGGAGAAACATAGGGCTTTAGGCTAAGGCTGCAGTTGGCCCTGCCCCACCCACCCTGAGTTCTGGGGGGACAGTGTGCAGATGTGCCATGGGGGAGGCAGGAGGGGAGTATGTATTTTGGGATGAATGCTGTGCTGGGAGGAACACTGGCAAAAGTTGTCTGAAATGTTAATTAAAAAAAAACCAAACAACTCCTCTGCTCATATTGTGCACATGCTGGAAAAGCCTATTCATATCAACATTGAGTTCAGGAAGAAACCTTTTCCAGTTGGCACAATTTCACTGTAAACTTAAAAAGAACAGACTGGATGCTTACAAGAGTTACATACCATTTGTGAGGTTTTTAATTCAACATATGATTTTCATGCTTATGATTTCTTATGATAGATCAATACTTCACCTAGACATACTCACTTCCTGCCTTCCCTTTGGTCTCCTTTTTATTATAGACAATTCCAATCAAATTGCATTACCAATTTCAGCAACTGACTGAATTCATCTCCAGTTAAGAGCTTATTTAAAGTGTTACTAGTGAAATCACAAATTGCTGTGAAATCTGCAATTCTTTACTGGTGGCAAACACTGGGGAAACCAAAGAACTGCATAGTAACAGTAACATGATTTCTAACATTTCTCAGCCATTTGCAAGTGCTGCACTAAACTGAATTAAAGGGCAATTGAGGGCCTGTTACAAACCAGTTTAATAAGGCAGACAGGAACTGTCTAAAAACATAAATGTTTGGCATATCCATAAAAATTTTCTCTCTCACTTAGGAAAAAGAAAAGCAGACAAAAGTATAATTGTTGAATTTTACAGTCATATCTGGCGAGTCAGAATTATCCAATTCAAAAGTTGTTCAGGATATTAATACAGGAAAAAACACATTCCAGGTAAAGGATGCTGGGGTGGGGACACTGCAACAAGGTCCTAAACCAAGCAGGCAGTAGCTAAGGATTCAACACGCATTTTGTTCTCTAGACAAGTTTTGCATCATTATAAGCCCCACGTGGGTTCTGTTATCTTTAAATTATCTAACAGACATCTGGAATACTGAATGTAAGCACTTGCACAGTCTTATCTAAGTGGCAAGCCTGCCAACTAGTCTCAGGTGCTCAGAGCTAAGCATTTCCAGACATGAACCTGTCAACCCATGAACTGAAAAGCAGGTGATGCACAAGAGGAGAATAACAAATGACACAAGTCTGTTTGCAGAAGGGTTGATATATTTTTAGGTTAGAATATGTTACCCTACAGCACTGGTAGCAATAAAACTGCTGTCAAAAGCCTCCCTGAACATCCTGAGACACACATGTCAAAAACTTTCATCCTCTACCCTCCTGGTTTGCTACTGGTGAAGTTGGCAGCCCGAGGCTGTACTCAACATAGAGTGTTTATACAAGTTCAGGTGCTGCTTGAGAACTACAGTCACCACAAGCATTATGAATGCAGCACTGAACCCCTGCTGTGTCATTAGTGCAAGCATCACACAGACACAGCAGACTGACTGCATCTCCTGCCACCTGAAACAGCTCTTCCAGCTGACAAGGAATGTACTAAAAACACTTGCTCACTCAGAGCATTTTCATTAAGAATTTGCCCCACTTGTGTTTAGCATCTCTTTTAACAGTATTAAGTGAGAGAAGTAGCAAGAATGGAAAGGAGACCTGAAAGCAATATTCCCTGGTCCCAGCGCCTCAGGAGAGGCACTTAGTGTGTCACAAAAAACAAAAACAGAAAGAAGAACCAGTGTGCTTTACTGTACTTGTCACAACTTCAGTATTACTCCAAAAGCTATAATGTACCACTCTAAAGATGAAGTAACAGAATTAAATAAGGTTTACCTGCACTGCAAGACCCACAAAGATATTTAGTATTCACTTGGGCATCAAGTTACACTTTGAAATTAATGGAAAACATGGGCGTTAAGGCAAAGTCTCTGTGGAGGGATTCACAAGTAACCATAAGTTCAAAGACCTTTTCACACTATCAAGGGACTTTTTCAGGATGCAGAGTTTACCAAAAATTGAGACTGAAAAGAAATAAACCAAAACCAGAACAGTCCCTTAAATCACTGCTCAATTTTACAAAAGCTCCAACTCTGATCATAAAAACCAAAGTATGACAGAAACAAGGATCAAATGCTGAATAGCACGAACTTGTCACGAATGCAACAGCTACTATTTTACACAGTATGATCAAGAATTCAAGCTTACCTTGAATTCTTTCACCTTTTCCATGGTTATAAGGCGCCTTGATGTGTGGCTGGAAAGCATCTGCTCGCAGTTGCTAATAAGTTTCAGGCACGGATGGCGGGGAATGATCTCTTCTGTGTATCTGGAAGAAATAATCCTTCTTAGTGCTGTAGACTCATAAAGTGGAAGACCTGCATATGAAACAAAATTCTTACAAACTCTTCACAGAAAAGTTTACAGTTGTTATGCACTTTAACCTGGTTAAATACATTCAGATTTTGCTGCTCCAGAGTTTTGACATCATATATTCCAATCATCTTGATGTGCAGTGTGTAGAATAAATTAAAACCTCACAGTAAAGAGACACTCTCCTCATTTTCTGCATGTATTTATATGATGTTAATGTATGTACACATACATTATACAAGGCCTGCTTGTATAATTTCAAGTAGAAAATATCTCAGCCAACCAGGAATAACTTATCCATGCAGAGATGTGATTTAAAAAATATTTTCCACAGTCAACATATATGAAGATGCACGAATAAGAGACTACTCTGTCTCCCTAAAAGAAGATCACTGCACTTCAATTTCAAATCTTATTAAGCCAGCTCTTATTAGACAGTAACATTTCTGAACTTCAAAATTTGTTTTTACAAATTTTTCTCATTATAATTACTTCTTGTAATGGCAAAAAAAAATAAAATCCAACAACATTTAACATTAGATTGGATTTAATGATAATCCAATGTTGCTGCTATCTATAGAAGCAAGTGTTTTAAATGCCCCACCTCAAAAAGCATACTATTTTCTATACAGAAACTGCTTTCTCTAAATTGCTTTCAATCCTTCTATGTCTCCAAATGCTGAAAGAGAAATATAAAGATTTAAGAGCTTTGAATGGGACTACAACAGCAAGAAGTATTAACCTAGCTAGTATGATAAATATGAGATGAG
This sequence comes from Cinclus cinclus, assembly GCF_963662255.1. Taxonomy (NCBI): domain Eukaryota; kingdom Metazoa; phylum Chordata; class Aves; order Passeriformes; family Cinclidae; genus Cinclus; species Cinclus cinclus. The sequence goes on along the minus strand of NC_085048.1, from coordinate 51,777,143 downwards.
AGATCCTTCCTATATAGTGAAACAGATCAGTCATTTATTTCTAGATTTTGTAATAAGTGTTCGTGTAATACTTACTAAAAGCTAACACAGAAAATGGGCTCTGGCATTGTTAGGTATGATTTTGTACAGTACACCTGCTCCTTTCATTCTCCAGAGTTTGGGGGTTTACAGAAGTCAGACACTGAAACACAGAACTGGACAACTTAATATCTATGACTTGTATTTTAAAGGTACAATGGAGGAGCTTTATATTTTTCCTGTAAAGAGGTGGATTTTCTGAATGAAAGTAAAGGTCTTGGTCTGGATTAAAACAGGATCCATCTAGGTGATGGTGGGAAATTTGTCATTTCTTAAATAAAACAAGTAACTCAATACCAAATACAGATCTGCAAATAAGAAAAATACCCAAACTGTCTCTTTGCTTTCCTCCAAAATTTCCAGACCACAAAACTACCTTTCAGTCATTTCTCATGTAGATACAAGTATCTGCTGCTGCTAGGTGAAATCAGAACATGCTTTTGGCAAAGGAGAATGAAATTAATTCACAACTGCTTTTTTCTATTACACAAGACTTTTGATGCATCCAGTACCACCAAACTGTCTTTCTTTTACAAAGGTAGGCACCCTGCCACAACATTGTAAAAGTTTCTTTCCATAATCATACAGAAGGTTGATTTTAGAAGAATTTGAAGAATTTGGACTCAACAATGATTTCAATGTCTGATTGAACGAGTAAACTATAGAGTGAGATGCCATCTTGAAGAGGGAGAGATCCCTATCACCTTGTTAAAAAGCCTTTTCTGTTAGCATTAATGAATGTATTTCTACATTCTTTCAGGTAAAATTCAGAAACATGTAAAGCAAGAAATACAGAAGCAATAATTTTAACAGACATCCAATTCAATACAGTTTTAGCTTTAATTTAAGGTAATATACCAAGATCTCAATAAATGAAACTCAAGGCAGGTGTTGCCAACGGATATTTGATAATGCCACATGTTAGTAATGAAGTATCTTCTCTTCTTCCCACTTAATTGTTTTAATGCCCCATGTACATTATTACAGCTGAAAATAAAGTGATTATTCTACTCCTCTATGCTAATTCTAGCAACTTTAGTATTTCAAGTCATACTAGGATGTATAAACTCACTTTTTAAAAGGCAACTCAACTAGACCTCCCCAAAACAGCAACTAAAGTTCATCCCAAATACTTAGTTCCCAAGTTATCTGAAGTGAAACACTACACTGCTGTAGTAAGGAAGCATGCTTTAACCAAAGTTCAGTGAGCAGGAAGAAAAACACTGCTATCTTGATGAACAAAATAAATTCATTAATTCCAAAGAGGTTTTATTGACATGAAAATTAGCTATAATACTTTGAATGGAATTCCTTGCTTCGTCTATGAAATGTCTTATGAGAATAAAGGACTACAATACCAATTTTATATTTTACTAAAGACATGCAAACTACTAAGTGCACTCTTCTATTACAGAAGCATGTAACAGCAATGGCTCCTTTTGACTTCCAAATTTTCAAACCAGCATGAGATATAGAGGACTATCACAAGCCATTTCCATGGTGAAACCAGGGACAAGCACCACTTTATATAACAGTATAGTTTAATGGTACACAGAAATACATGACACTGTAGAAACCACCTTTGGAACACATCTGTATGTGGCAGACACCTTGAAACAGCTACTGTACATCAACTCCTCACTTTACAGTCAAAAAACTTTACAAAAACAAAACTAAAAAAAACCCCTCAAACCTAATCTAAGAGATGCTGAAGTAAGGCATGCAAACAGCTGTTTTTCTTTATATACTCCATTCTGATCCCAGGCTGCACTACTGAGTAGAGAGGATCCTGTAGTCTCTGCTGGCCTCTCTCGTCCTTAACAGGGCTGCTCTTGGGATTGCTCTCGGATGCTTCCTGCCTCTCACTGCCATCTCTTGGTCACCCAACTTCTATTTCTCAGAAGAAAGCTAAATCAGTAGTGCCAAAGCCCGAAGAGACAAGGATGATTTTTACACACAGCTCTATCAACTACTCTAGCAGAAACACATACAAACACCAGCCTTGCTTCTACTCTCTTAGAAATCTATCTGCACCTTGGAAGTCTAACTTCTAAAGCTTACACCTCAGCCCAATGGACACGCATTTACAGCGACATGCAAAGGCATTTTCTGCTTGGTAGAACCAAGTCAGAAATTACCTCAATTCAAAAGTTCTGTTACAAAATCTGGTTTCCTATATACAAAGTTTTAAAGTACAAAGTCTGGGCATTATTCTTAAAGTGCTGGTACTATGCCCCAAAGGAAAGCACAGTGAGAAAGCAGCATCCATTCTGACACACAACACAGCAGTAATCAACAGTACATACTCAGGCCTGTATATGGGCAGCCAGTAAACCAATCTTCCTCCCATCACCAGATACTCTGCCCCAAACTTCAAGAGGTCAAAAAAGATGTCACTTAGATGGTAACTGGATGAAACGAAGAAGTGATTTTCTGCACTGAACAAAAAATGTACAAGTGTAAGCAAACAAGAGCATGGGTAAAACCTAAATTTTTAACAATATAAATTAAAAAAAAAAACCAAACAAAAAAACCCAAGAAAAAACCCAAAAAAACAAAAACCCCAATACACTAAGCCACAAAAGCAGTTTCTGAACTTTGCAGAGCTACCTAAGACAATCCAGGAGTACAGCCTCTACTGTGAGGAATACAACTTCTCAAGCTCCCCCCAGCTGTCTCTTTGACTTCCACATGTATTAAAGATAAGTCTAAAGAACTACAGGTATGTTGGCAATAGTTATTTTGCACAGCATCTTTCTAAAGGAGTTAAAGTCAGAAGGCAAGGAAGGTGCCAGGCAGTGGAGAAGCCATGTAATATCTCTGAAAAGAAAGGAGCAGTGGAAAATGCAAAAGAAAAAAATTAAAGGTAAAACTACAGGTATTCCACTTAAGAGTGATTTCGCAGCCTGCAGGGACCAGAGAGCTTTCTGAAAACAGGAAACACATGCTAATGGTGGCTCACAGAGATGAGAAACAGGACTCAAAATCTGAACGCATGCAAAGGATAAGGAGAGACAACAAAACCAAGAAGGTTTCAGGAAGTGACACAGTGGTTTTGCAAACAGAACAAAAATGGTTTTTCTTCTTTAATTATAGTTGCTACCATTTTGTAACTTCTGACAGCCAACCAAGAAGTAGTAAATATTCTAAAACTGAGGCTGGGTTTCCATTAAGACATTTCTATTCTACAACAGACAAGACAGCTTCCCTACCTTCTTTCAAATGACTTAACTGTTTCCTTTTGTGATCCCATTCTGCGAGGAGCTTCTCTGATACCATACGGTGCTAGACAAAGCAAAAGCAAAATGCAGAGATGAGAACCTCACCCTTTGTCTAAATATTTGTTACACCATACACACACAACAGCGCACAAACTGCAGCTTATACAAGGTTAAAAAAAATTGTAAGCTTTTACAAAGTTAGTCAGTAAGGGAAATTTCTTCAAGATCTATTGAAAGTTTCTTGCTCCAAAAAATTATTTTAAAATTTTCAAGGAAAGTTCAAGGAAATCCCTTCAGCTGTAAGAGCTTCTAGCAGCCTACACGTTTGCTACATGACAAAGGACAATTCTGTGCTGTCTGTTAAAAGACATTCCTTAGATTTCCAACATGTGATAAATAATCCCATCCTTTTTTGTTCGACAGACACAAGCATTATGTCCCCTATAGCACTTCATTAACCTTTTTCAAAAAGAAATTAGGTATAGCAGAATTTCTTGTCAGCACATTACAAAAATGGTAATTCTCACGCGTAAGAACCACCAGAGAAAGTTTTCTCTCATACTTTTTTGCACATTTCTAATAGCATAACATACTTCATGTTCAAAAAAATCTGAGTTTGTGAGACTTGTTTCAGCATCATGGAAGCACCATGAAGTTTTGTAAATGGTTTCACACTCAGTTCTAAGTCCATATTAATATTCTACACTTTCTTGTTGCTGAACAGGCCAAATAAGTATTAGCAAGCAACCTACAAAGAAAAGTCAGACTTCCTACTCCTAACTCCTAATATGAATGTGTCATTGTAAAAGTCAGCACTTGAGATCAGAAATTGCTGTATCAAGGTCTTTCATTCGTCCCCTTGCTTTCTCTTCCCTCTCATACAAGACAAATGGTGTTTAATAAATAGATTTCTAAAAGAGCAGAGAATCCTTTCAAACTGCTCCTGCTTCCAGTAGCTAAGTGTACTGTAAACACATTAAAATTTCTCTTTGGAAGCATTACATTAAGCACTTAACACAGGTCTCCAGAAGTCCACCAGAGGTGCATGGCAGACTCCAATGTGCTGCCAACAGCAATACAGACCATTCTGATAAGAAGTGTATATGCATCAATCATGTTACACTTTTACTGAAGGAGACTACTTCAAAGGATGATTTTCAGCCATATTGATTTCTGCTGGTGAATGTAACACTGTCTCCATGGAAGAAAGGGTAATTGCCAGCTTTGCTGCTCCCAACAATCAACTTTGGAAACATGGAAGCTGCAGACTGAGAGCTCATCCAGACACTTAATAAATGCACATAGGCAATAATGTTGCAGTCACTGTTACTGGACAACAAAAGGCAGAAACAAACTTACGGTCTGTAATGATTGCATCAAACAACATCCCTTTTCTCCACGTTGGTCTTGAAGAATCAGCAACGAGTGCATCGAGGTAGTATTTCTCTAAACCATACTGTCGGAGATTAGCTCTGATATTTTCATCTGGCCCTCTCCATTTCTGGTTCTTTCTGCTTGCCTTGCCTGGGAGGGGAAGGGGAACAGAAAGGGGAAAAAAAGCATACTCAACAAGAAACTATTATATAAGAAAAGATTTCATATACTCTACCATTTAAACTAAAGGAGAATAATCAAATGTCACCAGAAAACCTGCAAAAGTACTTTCAATAAATTTCACAAGTAGTAAGGAAAAGCCAAAATACATGAGAAAAGTTCTGCTGCACCATCTGCATACGGTGTCAAACAATACATTTACAAAAACATTGGTTAGCAAGACGCTGTCTCCATCCATCAGTCACAACCCTGTCCACTAGGTCAAATATAATAATCTGCATATTTGCAGAGAAGTAAGAATCAGATTAGGATTCCTTGGTTAGGTTTTGAGGAGCTTCCCACATCATAGGTTAAAAGAGCATACAGCTGTGGTAATTATTATTTGGAACTTTTTTTGGTCTCCATTATTCTTCTTCAAAAATATTTCCGGCTTAAGATAATATTTTAACTAGCATACACATACATTGGTGAATAAAATTAAGCATGACCAAATAAATCCTGCAAATATTAATGCTGCTTTAAAATCCACTAGGTATCATCTGCTACTATCAGTATTCTTAAATCCCACAGAATAAGATTTCAGTGGCTTTGAAATATGCAACATACCTAATCCATGGATTGTGTTGTAATCTATATCAGTACCACAAACATATGCCCCAAAATGTGCTGAGGAAATCAGAAGGCCACCTACACAGGGGAAGAAAGAGGAAAAGTATAAACTTCTGTCATAAATGTCACCTGTGTTAGGAGTTTTTCCTCAGGAACTTCAGGAGCCTAGCACCAGCACCACACTAGACCCAAGGAAAAGAAAAAAACCCAAAACAAACAGTAAAAAAAGAAGTAGAACTATCAACCAGTTAGAATCATTATGTAATTATAATCAGACATAATAGCACTAAGTCCCTTGTCTGCTCTACATGATTTTCCTGATCTTGCTATGCCCCATGTCACTCCTCATCTCTGGAGATCATTCAGGAGGTTTGTTTATGGCTTTCTGTATTTTAAGCAGTAAGTTCCTTTAATCATTGCATGAACCAAAACTTTTGATTCTACTTTGCAAGGAGCAGAATCTCAAACTTGTCAAACAATTGGAAAACTCATCACTAAACAAATGGCAGTTCTACTGTGTTTGTTCTCAAAGCCAGTTTCTTTAATGGTGTCTAAAAATCAAACTTCTATAAGGCAGCCATCCCCACGCTGTAAGAAACAATTGTCAAGAGCCTTACAAATTTAAGTATTTCCAATGCAAACATAAATATCAAATAAAGTTTTGTAATAGTTTTCAAGAGTGAAAACTACATACAAATGCATTTGTCTGTGAGTAGGCTGCCCACTTTGTCAGTAGTTTTTCCAATGTACTTATTCTGTAATAAAAGCTTTTTTTAATTACTGCTATTGCAACCCACCTTCCTAATTAGAAAAGAACACCCTTACCAAAAAAAAAGTGTGATTTTTTTTCCCTTGAAACTGACATCAGGGGAACAGTCCACAGAATAGAATTACATTAACGCTTTAACAGCTTCCAGTGAAACAACAGACACACTGCAGGAGATGAACAGATACCTGTGAGACCAAGTTATTAATAAGAGTTCTGCAGCTACCAGAAATGTTTAGAACAGAACAGCAACTGAGAACAAGGCTGTGAGCCCCAATGATGTCAACAGTCCTGCAAAATAAAGGGGATGACTGCAGCAGGATGAAGGGCTGACAATGCAAAAGCTGTCTGGGGTGGTGACACCAGTTTTCCCATTTACCAGGAGCATGGAAAGAAGCATCTCAGGTGGCTGCACTGCCCTGAGCCACCCACTGAGTACCAGCAAATCCCTACTGTGCCATGTATGCACCAGAAACTTCTGCACCATATGGTAATGAACTCTACCAAAACCAAAGGCGAGTGAGAACAAAAAACTTTTAAAATTCCTCTGCTTTTTTTTTTTTTTTGTGAAATGGATCAGGGAAAAACAAGGTTACTCACCCCAAAGGAATCACCCATTTCCCTTCTTGGCTGCAATCCCTCAGAACAGATGGGCAGTACATCCGGAGGGTCAAGACAAATTTAGCTAGCCCTGACCCCAAGTATGGCATACCACCCAGTCCTACAAAAAAAGTAAGAAGAGAGTCCTTTGCCCATCTAAGAATATTTTAATCACAGGCAAAAAAAGCAGCTTGGAAATCATGAATTTACAGCTTTCAGTCAATCTCAGCTTGTACTAGCCCAATTGCGTTCATGCAGAAGGTGCATGGATACTTACATACTCTTACATGGCCAGCCCTTTGATCAGAATATGAAAGAGACACATACAAAGGGTTAATCAGGGAATCAGTCTGTCCCTGATGACTTGTAGCAGAATGATGATGGCACAGAGCTTCGAACCTTTCTGTCACATACTATTCCTCCACCTCTTCAGCACAGATGAGGTCTGGTCCTCCAGGATGTCAAAGAAAAACATCCTGTAAATTTGCAACTATGCAGTACTGCAAGTATCTTCCACAAGAACAATCAACAAGATTTCTGAGATAACCTGAACTGACTGTCTAGGAGGAAGCCCAAAATATTCACGTAAAAGACTTGATTTACTCTTCTAGAGGCTTCCTGGCTTCCTTCTGCCCAACACTGAGGAAAGAATACCTAAACACAAATCGAAGTTAAACACACAGTCTTGGTCATTCCAGTTCTGCTCAACAATAAAAATGGGAATCAAGTCTTCTAAAATTCAGTCTGGCCAAAGAGCACTTTATATTGCAAGGAAAAATGCCAATTGCCCATTCTTACACTAACGTGAAAGACTTGTGATTTGGCTTATGCAGCAAAAAAAAAGTCTGTTTGCAACAAGCAAGAATCATTTTGCAAGGTCATTCTGGTTTGGTATTATTCACTTTTTCAGTGTGAAAAAACAGGCAGAAACACAGCCAAGTAACAAAGCTGCACCAATAAGGAAAGCTGAACAGCAGTTCTTCAAAACGTTCCTCAGATCCTGGACATGTATTTTTCCAAACCCATCAGCTCAAAATCACTGCATCACTCTCAACTCCAAACCACTTCCCACAAACTGCAGTAACAGGGCACTGTTGTACTGATAAGCTTGAAAATCTTCTGAAGGTCCTCAAGAGACAACTGAAATTCCTGGGGCTTACTCAATAGAAGTGCAAAAGCCACTGCTATTTAGTCATAAATACACTCTACTGACAAATGGCATGCCACCCAGTATCCCCACTATCCCCTTTAATCTATAGCCTATATATTACAAATATCTATTAAAAAAAATTAATTAAAATTGTAATTCAAACTACTAGACAACTTGTGGAGAACTTTGTATATGTTACTTTTTGAACTCAAATACAACATTTACCTTGAATTTCTATAGCTTCATCATTTTTATGTGATTTTTCTTCTTCTATCCTTACCCCTTTTTTGTCAATTTTCACTCCCAAGAGAAAGAATGCTCTCAGAGAGTTTATTTTGTGATATAAACTAGCAGTTTTATAAGAAGACAAAAAGCCATAGACACCAAAATGAAACCAACTGCTAAGAGATAAGTAGAGGAATTTCTTGAACCTTTCACAGTACAAGCAAAAGGAGGAAAAAATTTCATAAGGTATCATTATGCATGAAAAAAATCAGGTCCTATACAAACAAAATTTAAGATAAAAACATAAAGCTCTCTAAACCCTTCTGTTTCTGAAAATATTATATCTATTCTCTTTTTTTATAGCAAAGAGAAGACATATGCTAATAAGAATTTATCCTACTAGTGTCCCTACTACTGTAGTCTTCTCTCACCCTAACTTCTCTGCAGAGATTTTTCCTCACTTCCCCATTAATGTAAGTAGTTTTAAATCTATGAATTCCACATGTGGTCACCTTGATTGAAATTCAGCAACTTGAGCATGAGCCAGCAGTGCCCTGGCAGCCAGGAGGGCCACCTGTGTCCTGGGGTGCATCAGGCACAGCATCACAACCAGGCAAGGGAGGGCATTGTCCTGCTCTGCTCTGAGCTGGGGCAGCCTCACCTCCAGTGTTGGGGGCAGTTTTGGATGCCAAAAAAAATAAGAAGGCTACTGAACTATTAGAGTGTCCAAAGGAGGGCAACAGAGATGGTGAAAGGCCTTGAAGGGAAGCCATATGGGGATCAGCTGAGGATACTTAAGTCTGTTCAGCCTGGAGGAGAGATCTCATTCCATTCTACAGCTTCCTGTGACTTGTACTGAAGGGAAAAGGCGGGGCAGGCACTGATTTCTTATCTGTGGTGACAGTGACAGGACCTGAGGGAATGGCTTGAAGCTGTGTCTGGGGAGTTTTAGTTGGATATTAAAAAGGTTCTTTGCCCAGAGGGTGGCTGGGCACTGGAACAGCCTCTCCAGAGAAGTGGTCACAGTACCAAGCCTGAGAGAGCTCAAGAAGCATTTGGACAATGCTCTGAGGCACATGGTGTGACTCTTGGGGTGTCCTGTGCAGGGCCAGGAGTTGGACTCTGATGATCCTTGTGGGTTCTTTCCAACTCAGGATACTCTACAATTCTAGTCAAGGATTCTAGGTCAGAAACACAGCCTTTGGTAAATTTTTGAAGAAACTACTATTGGTAGCTTAACACGATATACTCTGCTATAACTATATGGCACAAGCTGACACAACAGATCAGCTATTTCACATACAGCTGAGTTTCCCTGAAGCAAAAAAGTACTTCTATGCTTTGCACGGCAATATGTGGAATAAAAGCTCCCCCTCCTGGCTAAGATAAGAAAAGTTCAGCTGGAGAAGGGTACTTTGCATGAGCAATATTATCCTGAAGACAGGCTGTAATGGCACAACAAAGTGCTCCTGATAGAATGCTGCTATGACCTCACTATTGCTATGTTGTGTTGGATGACCAGAAGTGCCCCCAGCATTCCCCTAAAGAGCCAGCTCTAAAATGTTGCTCTTTGTAATGTCCTGAAAGTGACTGCAGGAAGTGCTTAGCCAAATTCCAATTCTTGGTCACTTTGATCTTAAGCGGTCCATGACACATATGGACTGGTGCTTAGGCCACGTGGCATGAAACACAACAGTGAAGACACTTTCTGAAAGCACAAAATGAACTGTTTACATCTTTGGAAGCTGGTCTCCTTCCCCAAAAACCCCATTAATGGTTAACAAAACATTAATTCTATAAACACCATTTTGCCTTTGGTATCATCTCAAATATCAGTTGGGCACCACAAGTCATGACATCAGGTAGAAGAATGGTGCAAGCACTAACTAACATAGTCTTCAAGTTTCTTCCCACCAGCTGAAGGGAAAAAAAATGTATATATACCTGTTCCAACAAATGGATCATATACAATGTCATTGGGCTTTACTCTCCCATGGTTTGCCATGATGAAAGAAAGGCAGGCATCCATGCTTGTATTTCCAATGAAGTGCCTCTTCTTTACACTGTAGGATTCAATGAGTTCTCTTTGGCCATCTGCAATCTGTTGAAACATTTAAAACCCCTGTCAGGTCCCAGATACGAGATCTAAACAGACACACTAACAAACTTGCTTAAGTGACATATCCAAAACCAGGTAACTTCACTTTATAACACATCACCTTGCTCTCTGACTTCTGAAAATATGACAGACTTCTTTCCAAGCAACAGATATCTTGGTTCAACACCTGGGCAAATTCTTCAAGACAGAGGTTAAAAATATACAAACATTTTAGAGAGAAAATTCTTTCAAAGAAATTACAATTAGGCTAACTTTGCTATTAGTATTCTAAGCATCAGAAAAACAATTCCTGGCAATTCAGAGTTAAAAAGATTTTAAAAATACGAGGATTAGAAATGCACATTAACACATGCGTGCACACACATGGATGCTATAAGGTCACACAGAATTTCCTTCTTCACTGCCATTTCTGTCACTCAAAATCTAAATTTAGGATAGCATGGACAGATGAGTATTTAAGAAAAAAGCAAACAAAGACCAAATGCTAGCATTTTTACATCAGATTTCCAAAGTATGTTGGAGAAGACCAAAGCAACCCGGAACAAAACACATTCGAACACTGTCCAACACTTTCCCCCCACCTCTGCTCAGCACCAGTCTTACTGGGTTAACAAAATACACCTGCCTATTTTTTCATGTTGGTTTACTCATTTTTAAACACCTCAGGAATTCAGAACAGATGGAACAACAGCTGCACTGTTTTGCTGCATTGCCACAACCCAGGGTGCTCCCACATTAATCACAGGCATGGAGAATACTCACAGATCACCCTAACAGATCACTTGAATTTCTAACTTCCCTGTACTATGACTATAGCTACACAACCTCTGCAGTGGTTCTCCCTCCTTCCAGATGCCCTTGACTCCAGGACACTGCAAGCACATATTTCCATCAGCGGTTAGTGCCATTCTGGGAGGTATCTTTTGAGGAGCCACATTTTCCTCACAAAAAACATAAAACACCAGATCAGATTTCCTCAGGATATCCTAATAATGCAGCAGGTATAGAGTGCATATGGCCAGCAGTCAAGAACATTTGTAGTGAAGACTACAGATGCCAGATTCCAGACAGTTTCTGTCCTTGGTTCCTTCTGCACTGTCAGTGTTCCCTTGGGCAGGTACCTGCCTGTGGGGTGGATTCACTGATGAGGGATCAGCCTCAGGGACCAGTCTGCACCTTTCCATGGAGGTGCCTGCCTGGATCATTCAAACCACTTACAGAATGCTCCAGTGAGGCTGATGCCACTCAGCAGGGCCAAAAGCCATCTACAGTTCTGTACAACTTTCTGTGTGCTTGAAACAGGTGCTTTCAGCTGCAGCGAGGTCCAAAAAAATGTAACACACCACCCTAGCTGTGCAGTCTCACTGCTTGTGCTGAGTTCTCTCAGTAGATGGCAACACAAAGGTGTGTTTCCAGATACAAATGCATTTTTTCCACCTCTAAATTGTTCAGTACAGCCACTTTTTCTGGGTCACAGTAAGGACTCTCAAGACTTGCTTCAGTGACATTAAGCAGTGACACTTCATTATGCAGTGACAAATTCAGACAATGATATTTTCTGCCTCTATTAAAGATCAAAACACTTTTTACATTTAAACTGAAGTACACTCTCCTGAAAATACAAGCTTGTAAGAACTGAAGCAAACATGCTCACGCACCCATCTACCAAAATACAGATGAATGGGCTCTTCTGGAACATCGTTTGGGTTCATTCCATAATCTTCCAAAATCCAAAATATGTGTTCTGGATTCTTTAAATTTACTTTTCCTTTGAATGGCAGAAATTCAAGGGCCTAGACAATAAAGAAAAACAGTGGAAAATAGGGTCAATTTTTTTAAAACAGGTGCCTTCACCCCCAAGGAAAAAAACAAAAAAAACCAAAAACCAACAAAAAAAAAAAAAAAACCCAGCAAAAAATCCACAATTTCACTTGTGAGAAATGGTATATTAGTATTAAAAAGTTCTTTCGATTTTCACTGGATTTTTGAAATGCCTTTCTTCTAAATAAAAATAGCTCAAATGATTAGGGATTAGAAATTGGGAACCAGAACACTTTTTAATAACTGAACAGAACTCAATTCAGAGGTAATTAACTGTGCATGTGAATTATGCAATGTTCAAGTTATAGAAACAACACTGATGGTGAACAATGGGATGTGAAATTTCAGTGATGTGCAGCTACAGCAGTTGACATACTTGGCATTATTTAATGTACACAAAAACTGAACAAACAGGGACAAATAGCTACTACTAATACAAATAATTTCTGTCTCTGTAAATAAAGTAAATTGAATAAATAGATGCCAAAATAGAATGTGGAAGAACAGAAATAAACAGAATTTTGGAAAAACTTCCTAATAGCTAGGAGGATAGCTAGGAGGAGAGCACAAGTACAGACAAGAACAAGATAACAGAAAAGGAGATCAGCACACAATCCACAGCTTGCAGCTGAAGTTACTTGTTCCACATTCTGCAACAATAAAAGCCTAATAAGGAGATCAAGTAACAGATTTTCCAAAAATCTAGCACCTAACTCTTGCCATTTGTATCTTACAGTTTCCAGCAATAAGCTTCAGTTTCCCCAGCACACTGGGCTGAAATCAGCAGTGATATTTGTTTGACTTTGTATATGCTTTAAACAGTTGGTTTATAGAGGGAAAAAAAACATTGTGAATTTTGAGAGAATGTTAATTCAGACATAGAAATCTCATTTAGACCTGATAAGACATAAGCCATAAAACTCCTTAAGTTCTTGAAGAAACTTAAATACACTGACAGCATGGAATAATAACAACATGAATAGATTAAACTAAACAAAGATTTCTTAACTGTCTACTTACATCAATCTTTTGTATTTTCTGTGCTTGGCTCAGTGTTTTATTAAATGTATGAATATGCACTTTGTAAGTAGAGTCTGACTGTAGATATGGAAGCTGAACAAAAAAAAAAAGGCAAAGACACTTTAATTAGTACAGATGCAGTGCTATTCAGTGGGCTTAAGGAACCATATTATCCAGATCCTTTATATGTATACCATCTTGTCTGTTGGATAGTTCTTCAAAGATGCATAGAGCTCCCCGGCAGATCTTCCATGGCCCCACAGTTCAAATATAGACCTGAAATTACAAAGTTTTTGAGAGTGCAGTCACGCAGAGCAAAGAAAATACCTTACAGACACCTGTTCCTTTTAACCTACTTGGCCAATGTATTTAGGCTTTACTTCATGGAGTATTAAAATGTGGGATTTAATTCTCGACAAATGTTGTAATTTTTGTTTCTAACAAGCATTTTTAATCCTAGGCTGATATTTCAATTATGCTTTTTTTTTTTTTTGCATAGTAACATGTACCAAAAAGCTTCAGAGCTTTTCATATTGACTAGCAGTGCAATGGAGGTACTCCAGTGATCTTGTTCTACAACTAACATGTCTCCCCACAACCAGCAGCAGGACAGAAAAATAAGCCGTGGGCTAGTTATGCTTTGTACATAGAATTAGCATATATTAGCTGAGAATGCACTGTGTGCAGAACACCTGCAAGCTGTTTTGTCATATTTTACTCTCCTAGTTGCCCACAGCTGCTTTTTGAAATGCAGCACTCCATTCTTTAGGCAAGAGTGGAGAGCCCAAGTCATTGTAGGCAAAACTGAATACCTGAGACAACAAGAACCCAACACGGACTATGCAACACTCTGCAGAGGGGCCCAAGCTCTGAAGAACACAGCACAGACACCACAAATTTAGTATGGTCAGAGAGACATAACACACCTATGCTGCTTCTCATCCTGAGCCATACTTCAAGGCCTCTCTCACGCACCTCACTGGAAAGCATGTTATTCAGACACCTCTGAAAAGGACCAACTAGAACAATCACTCTCCAGCATATTCCTGTGCTGTTGAATTTCCTAGAAGGGACCTCTGCTGCAGCAGTCAGGGCTGAAGGCTCAGATGCCAGCACTGAGGGAGGGTGACATAACCTTTCCCGTCCAAACATGACTGTCAGTTTTAACGTATCACTGGTTTCAACTTTCAATTCCATAGGTATTTTAGAAAAGGCCATTAACTGAGCATTATACAAGGCACATAAAACATGAGTGACACTACAAGTACTGTCTCTGGAGTGAAGAACACCATTTTGAGACCCTGAACTGATCATGCACTGAATAAAGACGACAGACAGGCATGCTACATAATTACAGGAGTCCTACAGGCTCCATTAACACTTTCTCAATTCTAGAGGGAATCAGAGACTATTTTATGACTCCATACAAAACTGATATTTACCATAATAGAACAAAATGCCACTGCTTATGTTATTATTTACAATACTTTTCATCTCTTACTTTGCACATACTGTCCGCTTCATCAGTCCCCTCGCCATCTCTTCTGAAGGAATATTGAGAATCCAAAAGGGAGACTGCAATCAAGAGAAAGTAAGTGGTGCAAATACCTAGCTGGAGGATGACAACTACACAATTCTGTTCTATAAAAACAGAACATGAATACTGAAGATTTAAAAAAAATAATACAAAATTACATCTGTTACCTTTAATCATACAGAGAACACGCAGATAAAATAACTGAGACAAAAGCTGTTTACTCAGCTTGAATGTCTGAGAAATTCTGTTATGTATTTAATTTTTCCAACATAACTGACTTGGTAAAATACTGTTAGCTTGATTATTCATCCACTAAAGACCTTGCTACACACAAGCAGCAACTAAATCCCAATTCTCTGACCAAGAACTGAGACGAAAATAGTATGGCTTCCCAACTGCATTCCTCTTCTGTCTCACTGATTTAGAGGGAAACACCATTTCCAAACTGCTGCTGAGTGTTTTCAGGGTTTACCTATCCTAAAAAGCAAGAGGAGAGCCTCCCAGCAGATGGCACTGCTTATTTTCATGATGGTAAATGAAGACAACCTAGCTGCATTTTGTGCATCTTTTTTTTTTCAGTTGTGAGTCTTTACTGAAATTGAGAAGTCCTCAGTTTTGGGAAGGTTTCCGATTTTCCTAAGGAATTTCAATATTTATTTAGTTGACTACAATTAACAAAAGTACTGTAAAGAACATACTTTCATACCATATACACACTCAAGTAAAATATTTGGTCCTCACTTACATTTACATGAATTTCCTGCTCGCCACAAAACTGTCCACCACAAAGGGAGAGCAATGATGTTATTTCCTGAAGTGAAAATATAAGGGTCAGGCTTTGGAATCATTAACTAATGGGCAAGGCAAGGCAAGGCATGAGACAAATTCTAATGCAGATGGTGGATAAGTCAGAAGTTCACAAGTAAATTCAGACTGTATGTGCAGTTCACGGATTTAAAATAAAAAAATAAGACTTCCCTGCTATAAAAACAGCTTTCTCAAAATTCACTGGCAAATGTCAGGAAATTCTCAGTAATCAAACCCCAGCATTTTGTTTATTCTTCTCCATCAGAATCTTAACTGCTTAATCCTACACTCTCACAACAATAATCATCTTACAATATTATCCAATCTCTTCTTAAAATATTTTTCGGACTAGTACACATAAAAGTGATGTTTCACTAGTAACACTAACCCAGGGCCAGCATCAGCCAATAACCTGGCAAAAATAAAATCTGTCCTTGCTTGTTCCATTAAGTTTTAGACAAATCATGTCCCTAACATGGCTCGTCACAAAACCAAACAAGCTGAGCAGTCACCAGAATAAATGATAAATGGCTCTGCTTTCTTCCACAGCTATATCAACCAAGTGTCACCAAAACCTTGATAAGAAGAAAAACTTTCTCTGTCACCTATATATCATCTTCTTTTTATTTCATCCGATGACCTTGCCTAAAGAAAAATCAAGTTGATCATAAAGGGAATTCAGATTCCAGTCCCACAACTCAAATAGGAAAACGCAATGCACAGAAAAAACCCTTAATGAAAACAAGGAAAATAAATTATTCAAGACACGTTAAACATTTTGTAACATGTAACAGCCCAATCGACGAAGGAGCATCACCCTGTGGAACCGACCGCGGCACTGAGTGCCACATCCAGCGTTTCCCTGCAGGCTGCAGGGCCGGGGATTGCAGCAGCTCCGGGCAGCCCATGGAGAGAGGCCCGGGCGGGAGCCCAGGCAGCGCCAGCCACTCCCGCACCCAGGGCACGCATAACTCCAACAAACTTGAGAAGTCACCAAAGACAAAACCACGAAAGCTTTTTTGTAACCCCAGCTTCCCCGTCTCACACGGGAGCCCCAGGCACTCTGCTGGCAACCTCTCCTAGCGCCAGAGGCTGTGGAAAAGCGAGCGGAAGGAAAGCGCTGCCTTCAAGTCACCACGCGAAGGCTCTCCATGAGCCTGGGGCAGGAGAGGGAAGAAGGAGCCCCGCGCCTGGGAGTCCCTTCCCACAGGACGCGGGGAGGGGCGAGGGAAGAGGCGCCGGGCGCTCCGAGCCCCCGGCTCTCCCGGAGAGAGGGGAGCCCCGCCGGGATCCGGCTCCCGGCGCACCCGGGGCCGCGCTGCCCGGGAGCGCCCCGGAGGGAACGGAGAGCAGTGCCTCACCCGGCCCCGGCCCCGGCCCCGGCCCCGGCCCCGGCCCCGGCCCCGGCCCCGGCCCCGGCCCCGGCCCCGGCCCCGGCCCCGGCCCCGGCCCCGGCCCCGGCCCCGGCCCCGGCCCCGCGCAGCGCTCACCGGCAGGCGGAACTCGAGGTGCTCCTGCGCCAGCAGCAGCAAATAGCGCCGCAGCGCCTGGGCCGCCATGTCCGGCCATCCCCCGCCTTCCGCATGCGCCGCCGGCAGGGAAGGGCGGGAGCGGCGGGAGTAGCCCGGGAAGGGGCGGGCGGGGGAGAGACCCCCGCGGCTTGCAGTGCGGCACAGCGGTGCGCCCGCTCCGCAGGAATTACCGCTCCTTTCATCTCCTTCTCATCCGCCTCGCGGTTGTATTTTGGGTGTGCTTTATCGCGCACGGCACGTGTCAGTGCGGCAGTGTCTGCGTGTGGTTTATAAATAACTCCGTGTGCACTGGGGACACGCTCGCTCAGGGGTGTTTCATTGTCGGGGCGCGCTGCGGCCTCTCCCGGCCGCATTTAAAGAGCTGCAGCATTAAATGACATTAAGAATTAACAGATGCCAAAGGAGTCGCGTTCCTTTTTCCGTGGGAAGGAGGTCAGCGCCGGCGGCGTGGGTGTCGCAGCAGGTAGAGAAACACATTCCCAAGAAAGGGGCACAGGTGTGACGGGCCGGCAAAGGGGCAAAAAGGAGTGTGTCCTGCGGATTGTGTTTTATTTTAATGTCTAGTCTTGATAATTGTAATGCCGTGCTCGCTGGTCCCCCTGTTGTGTTGATCTGAAAGGTTCATCCTATCCAGATTTTGGTAAGTTGTTTATTAGGACCAGGCCAGCTCAGCACGGAACTCCTGTTTTGTGTTTTATGTGCTGATTGTGGAAAGTTTGGGCTTTTTCTCCTCGGTGGCTAAGATTTTGCTCATGACCTGCGAGCACTGCGCAGGGCACCTTCTTTATGCATCTCTATAATCTCATCCTGCAGCTTCTCCAGCTATCCCTTCCTGCAGTAATCAAAACTGAGGTTACTGTGAAGCTTTAGTCCTGATGATTGTCAAGAAAGCAATCTAAAGAGACCTGGCACCTAAACGTGAGCTTTCCTAGAAGAGAAAGAAAAGAGGTAGATATGGGTTCAGCTTGTTCACCTCAGCAGTTGAGTGCTGAACCCAGCAATAAACACATTGCTGAACAGCTGAGAAGCCCCACGAGCTTGAGGCTGCTTACAAAATCTTAGAATTTGTGGGAGAACTTTAGTAGAAGTCTGCTTTTAATTTTCCAGTCTGTCTCACTTTAAATTTCTTAGCTGTATTGCTTCCATTTTAGTAACTCCTCAGAAGGGGTTGTTGGTATTATTTTTACGCTTAATCTCTTTGAAACTGGCTTTTGCTTACTTTATCTGCACTGCTTTACCTTTGGGGCATTGCTGTCTGTCCTCACAAGGTGAATATGTTTTTCACTGATACTGTTTCCTGCAGAAGACTTTAACAAAAGCCCTGGGGTTTTTTTCTTGCTTTTGACTTGAGGATCCATGCAAAATCTCTGGTAGTGTATACTTGTTGCTCTACTTAATTTGAATGTACATTACTAAGTTAGATTTACAGAGTATTTTGATTGCGACATAAAAACAAAATTATTTTTAGATGCTGTGTTTGGAAACAGAACATACATTCCTGTAATGCCACTGAGGAGAATCAAGCAGTTTGTTAGTGTGGGGAGTCATCTTAAAAACATTACCTAACTCTTCTAGGGAGGCAAAGGAAGAAAAATTTACACCTTTTACCCTTCAGGGGAATTTTATATTCGCAAAGTGTAATTATTCAACTTGAAATTTATCCAGGAAGCTAGAATTAACAACCTTCCACTGGGAAAAAAAACTGTAATGGTAATATACAACAATCACAAGTTTCAATTTAAAAGTTAAAGAGACCATGAATGAAAAGCCATTATTTCATGTGTGCTGTTGCTTATTATTCCTAATTCCCTTCTCTGGCGATTGTGATGCCACTCTGTGCTCACCTCATGCATTCTTCTAGACCCAGAGGCAACACAAGTGCTTTTTGACTGACCTGGAGGTTCTGCTGGGGAATTTAAGGAATCCTGTCCCTGCTCATGGGTTCACGTGCAACAGCATCAACATGAATGCCCGTGAAATCTTACCTTTAAAACAACAATAGTTTCAAAATACAGAAATACCCGATCAGTAATTCAGCTGTTGAACTGTTCAGAGTTTGCATTTCTGTCCATCTCCCCGTAGAAGATCCAGCACTAGTCCTGTGTTTTAGCTTCAAATGTCGGTAAAACTATCAGCTCCACTTATGTGCTACCTGGAAACTCCGGCTTGCACATTTCAACAGGTGAACGACACGACCCAGCGCGGACATGGCTGTGGCACGTTCGGATCTCTGTAGGGTTATAAAAGTCTGTCCCTCCTTCACCAGAAGAAGCGCGTCCTGCACAGACAGTCCATAATCCAAGCGCATGGAGTGCCGTGGGCGGTGGGCAGCCGGGAGCAGTCAGGCACTTGCAGCTCTGCCGAGGCCGGCGGACATGGCCGTGCAGCGCAGCCTTTTAAGGGAGAACAATCTATCCTGCCCTTGTCTTCTTCACTAAATAGGGTGTTGCAGGCAGACACGCGCTCGCTAACTGGATTTTTACTTCTCCTTCCAGTGCCTGATGAGGACAATCCCCCTGCTCCCACCACGTTTTGGCGTTTCGGCTCCAGATAATATATTCTGTGCGTAGTCACTTCCACAGTGTGAGGGAACCTCGTCGGCACGGCGAGCCTTTGTCCACCTTTAATCGGCGCTGGGGCAGGAGAGCGGCTTCCCCCAGCCCTGCGCGCGGGTTGGTGTGCCGCTCCTGCCGCTCGGGAATGGTCTGCTCTCTCCGCAGCTCTGCCGGCGCTGCATCCGATGGTTTGGGAAGTCGGCGGGGCTGCCGGCTACCTGGATAAAGTTCTTGAAAAGGCGTCGTTGCAAGAAGCGTGAGTACTGCACGGAGCTGCGGGGTTTGTTCGGTAACTGCGGGACCGGAGGAGCACCGTGTAACCCTGTAAGCATCATTTACTGCCCTGTGTTCCTAAATTACTTATGAATTTCACCTCAACCGCTTTTACTTTCTTCATTGCCGTAGAATTATGAGTGGACTTAAAACCTTCAGGTATTTAACCTCTTTTTCAGCAGCCTTGCGCCTCACTCGGGTGAAACTCTTCCAAAAAATATCAGGCTGATTTGATGTTTTTCCTTCACAGCTGACAGTGCACGCAGCAACCACAGTTAGAGACAGTCATTGATTCGTTTCCTGCTTGAGTGCCTTAAAACATTTTCAGAAATGGAAGGAGATAAAGGGCAGGGTGCTAAAGCTACCAGTGCAGTGGGTGACCTGAGGAAAAGTTGGCAGACCTGGGCAGAGGATCACATTGAATATCAGAGGAAGAATCCGTTCAGCAGTGACGACAGGCTTGCAGCTAAACCTGCGCATACTCACAGAGGAGACCCTACCTATGGGAGACCCCCTGAAGGGTCTCGGACAGAGCAGAGAGGGAAAGATGCTCACTCACACGTGGGTAAGGAAGTAGAAGAGCTGTGCTTGATCATCAGAAGAACTGGAGAGGTGGGAGAAGATGGACACGTGAGTGTGACATTCGGGCAGCTGTTTGAAACATATGTGACTATTTCCAATAAGGTGGTGGGAATCTTGTTAAGAGCCAGAAAACATGGTCTGGTTCATTTTGAAGGTGAAATGCTTTGGCAAGGAAAGGATGATGATGTGGTCATCACTTTACTACAATAAGGCTTTGTCCTTGGATGAACTTTGCTGCATGGTTCCATTTGGAAAATCTAGATACCATCTTCACAGGTTTTGCTTACAGAATTTCAACTCGGCTACCTACTGGTACACAAGCAGAAGAGGAAATGGGCAAGAAGGATAAAGCATATTTTTGTAAAAATGGCAGAGATTTGGACAGAAATCACAGATTAGGAGCTATTCCATCACGCTGACTTTGGATCGTCTTTATTATCATCTACTACCAAGTGTACGAGAGTTCTTCAAATAACTCTGCTGGCCTACTGCTTTTAGATTACTGAAAGTACAAATTATTAACTTGCTATCCTACAACATTGATTCCTGTAGGTTGTGAAGTACTTACTGCATGGGAGAATGGGATTTGTAAAATGTGGAATTGAAAACTCTTGTGGGAATTCATATACTTTGTCGAACAAAGAACCCAGCATATAGCAAAAGTTTAGGTTCAGTCTCACATGGTTAAACTGAATAAATGGATGTTATTTTCATGAAGTAGATGGAAAATCCCAAACTTATCAAGTATCCTTGCTGTGGTATTTTCGTGGTTCCTAAATTAGTTGCATCTTGCTTGGATTTTGGATGGTTGCACTAATTCTGGTATTTAATAGTTTAATCTTACAATCATATCTTCTCCAAACCTTCTGTGTCTCTTATTCCTACTGTTTTCTATCTCACACCATTTTTACCTTTTCTGTTCTTCTTACACTTCAGAAGAAGTCCACAAAGCTCTGCAGCCTTTTTGGGTAATTGAGCTATACCCCTTCACAGAAGGTACAGTGCCACAATGTAAAGATGCAGAAGTCAACAGAAACTCTGTAATAGGGCACCTGTGCATTCATAAGGGAAAAAAAAAAAAAACAACAGGCTCTTCTTTCACCAAAATGTAACAATGTTTTTTATAAGGGGAGAGTAGAGATACTGTAGTGCCAAATACATAAATGAAAGAATAGCAGCACAGTCCTGTATCTCATTTACCTGCTTTCAGAGCACAGTTGTGAGCTCTTCAGAAAGAAAAATAAAGGATTAGTTATATAAAATAGTTGTAATAGTGCTATGAAAAATAATCAGGAGCTGTATTACAATAGTTCCCATCAATAAAGCTGTATAATTAGAAATCTAAAGTTCCATTTTTAGCAGTGCAAATAGAAGCTTCTGTGTGATGTTAACTACACTACTTGATGGGTCTTTAAAGTCAGATACTGTCTTGCATCAAAAGGACATTAAAATTTAATATAAATTAGGAAATTGATAAAAGTGATGTGTAATTTTATTTATATAAAAGACCTTCTATTGCAAAAAGTGTAAAAGAATGGGGTTTTGTTTTGATGCTTTCATACAATGGGGATTTGCACCAAACTAAATCTTTGGCTGAGGATTTCATTATTATCCTGCTTCCTTTTTTTTCTAGTGAAAGGACAATCAAAAGAGAAAAAAAGGAATAAATTAATGTGCTGAAATAAGTATATCTGGGGAACAGGGCACTCAGATGGACATAGAGAATGGCTTTTAATCACCACATAATTTTTTCATGTTGGAAAAGGGGGGATATGTGCTGCACCAGGTACTGTTGGTGTGTTCCTTATGTTTTAAACCTACTGCTTCGTTCTAAACAGATCTACATCTTGCAGCTAAAAAAGAGCACATGTAGTTTGTGATCTTAACATATTTAAAAAGCTCTGTTCTTTTTGGAAAAGGATTTCTTGCCAAATGACGTGAGCACACCTCACAGTATTTCGGCTAGAGGAAGTCTTTACACGCATTCAGTTTTCAACACAAATTAAGCTTTTTATAGAGCAGCTATGGAATGAGTTTCGCTTAATTCTAACAGTTCTGAAATCCACTCAGTTTTGCTGTAGTGTTAAATCATAACCTTCAGAAAGCAGCATCGGGCACTTCAAGTGTCACCAGCTGACTAACAGGATAATATATTGCTGGGCATCGTGCAAATAATTCATTGTAAGACACACGTGAGGCAGTATGTAGCCTGAGCACTGTGAGATGCAAGTCCAGTTCACATAAATTCACTAGATTTTAATTAAGGCTGGCTCAAATAGTTAAATATCAACAATCTAGGCTGTCACTGCCATGTGAGTGGTAGATGTTTGAGCACATCTACAAGCACTTTAAGTACACTTCTGATGATGTAAACAGAAGCAGAGCAAACCCTTAATGACATGGTCTTACCTACTTTGTAAGCAATTACATAAAGCTTGCTCTATTATTATATTTTTAATAGAACCCAAGGATTACTATAAAACAAAACTATTATTTGTATAGGGATTTTTAAAAACAGTTACAGAGCCATATTTCCAACCTCCCAGCTTTAGATGAGCATTCTAGAAAGCGTGACTGAAATCTTTCTGTGTGCCCATGCAATGATTATAAACACCGAGCTGCCAAATTGGCTCAGCACACAGGTTGACAAACCCAGTCCTGTGCTTCCAGCAATAGCCAGTATTTCAAAAAAAAGACTAAAAGATAATAGAACTGGTCAGTTTGCCCACTGGTACAGTCTAGAATAAAAAATTACTCCTGAAGCCTGTATAGTCATGAGCACATTATATGTAATGTACATGACTGAGTTTAGCTACAAGTTTTACAAAATTATGCTTCATCTGTGATTAGATTAACATCTGCAGACAAAATAGGAATTTAAAATTTTCAACATGCAACTTCTTTTTTTTCAGCAGGCTCCCATTAGAGTAAATGGAACAGACTTTATTACATTACTTTTGCAAAAATTGTAGCATGTGAGGGGTTTTAGTATTACAGATTATTTGGAGTAGCAAGTAAACCCCAACTATTTAAAATGTGCTCTTTCCCTACTAAGCATCTTTCAGCTATTTTAAATCTCTCCTAAACTTCACTTTGTGACAGATTACCTCAGTGGTCTTTCCTGTTCTTCCACTTGAAGCCTGTAAACTCTGCATGTTTTGGACTGTATTATCATACAGGGATTATCTGTGGTTTGTTTTGTCAAACACTGAAGGCACTGTCACCATTTCAATAAATGCTGCACATTAGTTTGAAATGACAGTAGTTTTTATGCAGAGTTTTATTGTTTCTAAGTTTCTCAAATTTCAAATACAATTAACACTGGTTTGCTCCCATTCTCATACTTTTATTTACAACTCACAATTAAAAAGACTTTGGAATAGTCTCAGGAGTTATTACCAATTTAAGCACAATTTCTTTTTATTTTTAACAGCATTTTATGTATATCTGTTTCATCCTTTCAGCATAAAAGCATTATTCTCTGGGTTCATGTTAGCTGTGAGTTTATGTAAAACAATTGAGCAAAACAGAACAAATAAAGGTTTGTTATTCCTAAACATGAGGTCAAAAAAGCAGCTTTTCTCAAGACTGCTAATACTGGATCAAAGAACAGAGCCAGCAGCAGTGGCTAAACAACTTTCCTTTGCTTCTCCAGGCTCTTGGAGAGTAAGAGCTTCTGAGTTCATGCTCCTTACTGATCTTTGCTCCTTAGAAAGCTCTACAGATGATGTCTGAAGTTTTAAAATTACTAAAAGCTTCTGTAGCAGACAGTGACAAAGTTAATAGGATCTGCCCACCATCTCTTCCAGGGGCTAGCCAGTAATTCAGAAACGTATTGGAAGCATTAGGTTAGGCTTTTCAGAAAGTATTTCTTCACCTAATTAAAAAAATTATCTGCAGAGTCCAAGAATGCTTGTCAATGCAGAAGGAAAACAAACCACAGTTCTGTGCTGAAAAACACTTAATGAGAGGCTGAGCATTCCTGTCAGTAATTAGTGTGCCTCTGTAATGCTTTGCTGTCTCAGCTGTTTTGAGGCCTGTCCTGTTGCTGTCAGAGAACATGGGATTTCCCCATCTTTCTCATCAGCAAAACCCTGGAAGTGACATTATACCCAGATTTTTTACCTTCCCAGTCTTGTCATTAGTGGGGCACTTCTCCAAAATTAGGACATAAAAATGGGCCTTTGTGCTTTCATATACATTCGGCAGCATACAGAGTCTGGCTGGATGGAAGGATGGAGATAACTTCTTTCAGAGCATCCCAGGTTTTGGGTGTGACTGGAAGTGAAAACAGAGCATTTCTGGTGATTGCTAAGCTGTGTGTGCACAATGTCAGGGCCCAATGTCAGGGCCTTCTTTCTCCTGCTCTGCCTCTGCAGTGGGCAAAAAGCACGGAGAGAGTACAACCTGCACACCTGACACAGACTGGCCAGTCAGGGATGTTCCGTGACATGCAATGTCTGGAATAAAAGCTGAAAAAAGGGCTTTTTTTTGGGGAGGGTGGGAGCTATTGCTACTGGTCTGCCTGTGGGAGGTCATGAGTGATTACCTTTGCTTTTTTCTTCCTCTTTCCTTCACATATTAAACTATCTCAACCAGTAAGTTTTTTTTTTTCTGTCTTCCCACCCCATGGGCTTAAAGGATGAAACGTGAGCAAAGGGCTATCTAGGGTCAACCCCCACAGTCAGCTATTCCACTGCAATGGAAAATCATCCCAAGATTAGCATTTATTAATCCTTTTTGACAACAGTTCACACTGATATTTTAAATATTACATTACATGTCACAGTTCAGTACAGTTACATACATTAATTACAGATCAGAACAAATACACAGGATTAACTCTTGAAAATCCTTAATGTTCAGGTATTTCACTCAGTTAGGAGCCAGCTCAAACCTCTTTATCTATTGCACAATCAAAATTCGGTGGCTTTAAGTCACACTTTTCCTACCAAATATAACATATTAAAACTCTAAAGGGCTGCAAGTGACATGCGAGTGCCCACTAATAAGAATAACAAGACTTTAGGAAGAAGATCTTACAGACAGAGAGGTGTAAACTCTGCCAGGTAGAAAATGCAGTTCTTCAGAAGGATGCAGATCCTCTGAAGTACTGTAAAAATATTGCAACACGTGTCACTAAGGCAACAGGTGCTGGATCCATGGAAAAGACCGAGTATGTTCAGATGCAACAGATGTTCTCACCTCAGCTGCATCTGAATGCAGCAGGCAAGGACACTTGGTTAGTTCGGCACCAAGACAAGCCCTGTGGACAAAGAAAATCCACTCCATGTGTTCTGGAGTTTTAACTTGTCAAACAGTCTGCCTTATTATGGTACTGAAAAACAAGTGCTAGCATTCCTGATTAGAGTCATGCAGCAAAGGCAAATGTTCAGCAGGTTCCTTAAGCAACTTGGCATGTTCCAATTTTGGGCTGAGTCCCTGCTATCCCAAAGTCAAATCACATTGCCCTTACGTAAGTCTGCCACACACACTGCATTTCAGACCGGCTTCTCTTATGACTTCATTTAGAATCCAAATTTGGCCAAGGCATTAGTAATCTGCAAGGGACTTTCAGTGAGAATAAGATCAAAAAATCTGGATTTTTCTATCTACTGCAATGCAGAAGAGCAGTATACTAAATCCATTCTTCTGAACTCTTCACATTCTTTGTAAACATACAGTAACTAATTTGAAACATTTTGCATGTAAGAGGGAAAAAATCTTTAGGTCTATTTATACAAACTATATTCTATATTATACAGCATTTTGGACACATATTGTATTCATGTTTAATGTGTCACTTTGATGCAAACAAGTCAGGTAACTCTTGCCTGTGTGCATGTGTGTGTGTGTATTATGTATATATCTACACAAATATAAAATTATAACTAAAATACATCACACTGTTGCCAGGGAAGTATACAGACTGATATATCCAAATGGAAGAATTAGGTTAGCAGCTACAAATTCTGTGTGTACTTCCTCATAAGGAACTAAAGCTTTTTTTATCTGGGGATATTATTGGCAACATCAAACTGTGCAACCTTAAATCAGAGCCCAAAGACCAAGCTTTCAGCTGGCAGCATTTTCAGTTTGCAGTCTCTCGATCAGTTGTTCAGCCTATGAAAGAGAGAAAGCAATATGTTAACTCCACCATGAGCCTTCAGTTTACTGAAAATTCCATTTTAAAAACAGTGACACTAACAGAGCATTCGCTTTTCACTTTTACAGATAACGTGTACAGGAGAAGCAGATTAAAACAATTCCTTTCAACAGCAGACTCACAGTTATCACCAAACACTCATGAGGTGACTGGAAGAGGAAACATAACCTACAGAGGTCAGAGGAGATTTGAGCAAATAAATGGCAGATCTGTTAAAACACAGTGACTTCAGAGACCTCAGAAGACAGCAGTGCCTGGAACAACCAAGTGGTGAGACCTGGGATTCTCTGTGAGCCACTCCAGAACAGTGTGTTGTGACCTCTCATCACCCACCCAGCTGTACCACCAGCCACAAATGCTTCTGAGGGATGGAGGACCTTCACGTGTGTGGCTCCTGTCACAAGCTACCACCTTGTCCTTTGGTCACATCACTGCACCAACACATACTTCTGTCATCACACACGGCTATTTATGCATCATGGGCAGAACTGAGACAGCTGTACTTTGTACATGTAACAGCACCAGCTCACAGAGCCCTCAGGAAGGCTCAGGGCAGGAGGAAGTCTGCCAACAAGCAGGCCAGACTGGGCACGTGGAGGCTAACAGGGCACTTCTGAAACAGATCAGTTTACTGTCAGCCTTTGCTTTTTTTGCCAGTCCTCCTGAATTCACCTTTTAATTTGATCGAGTGCTTGAGGCTTTATTAAGATTTCCAAAGGAACTACATTACAAAGTGGAAAGCTCAAGTTTGGCATATTTTAAATGCCGACGGCAAAAATGCCATCAGCTACTTCAGGTAGGAGCCACCCAACAGGACTTCAGTAATTACTGCAGTTTATTTGCAAACAAAGCTACATAAAGCATGCAGCAACTGAAAATTATATCATCTAAATCCTGTTTTGCATTCTTAAACAAATACTACATTCAAGACACTATAATTAAAAAAAAACAAACTAACAAAACCACCACCAAAAGAACATTTTCCAACCTGAGAGCAAGGCAAAATACAAAAGTGCATCCATACTGGATAACCAGTAGAGATCTGCCTGAACTAATCCAAGATAATAAGCAGTAAAACTACACAGCTATATCTATCTGAGAGACAAATATTTCTAAGATGCTCAATAACACAGCAGACACATCTGCTTATTTTGAGCTAGGAGTGAACTTCAGCAAGATCCCACTGTGAAGAAGCTGTGTCTTTCTTCTCTTTAAGTAAGAAGCTGTCAATATTCTTTAGATGAGACAGAACCTTTTCAGCAACTTTGATTTGGGGATGTGCAATGATACCAGGATGCTGCAGTTACCTTGCAAGGACAGGTACTCTGCTTTTGCTATCAAAGCAGTGAGAGTAAGGTTTAGATCTCCAGAGAGAGATTCTCAAAGTGCTTTAGTCAGTGTCAGTTCAGTCTCATTGCTAATCTCTACTGACATAAAACAGTACAAACAATGTTTTTGTAAAGCAGGCATTAGGTTTAGTCTAAGGATAACAAGATGAGAAAAAAACACATGAAGTGATAAATGCAGTCAGGTGGATTAGGTGGATATGTTTTCACCTACACGGGATTAACCAGGTTATGTGCAAAATAGTCCATCACATTTGAATATAGCCTTTTATATTACAACCCAAGTATTTACAAAGTGTCCACAGAAGCACATCACAGAGCCTGAGCTTCAGGCAAGATCCAGAACTACTGTACTGTTTGCTGTTACTAGCACTCCATTCCCCTTAATAAGCATAAATATTAAGGTTTTTACCTTTATTTTTTCTTAGTTAATGCAAAATATACATAACTAAGAATTAAAGTAACAACAAAAATAATTGGTCAGAGAATTTCTGGACATAGTTTAAAGGTTAGAAAGGCATGGCATTTTCAGCTCAGAACTGACAACTTATGGCAAAGCTCACCTGCACTGCACTTACCGTGATAAACCAGTAGGAATTGATTCTGTAGTAGAGCCTGGAAAAGAACCCCAGCTGACTGGCTGGGGCCAGGACGTGAAGATGCAAGTGGGCTATTGAGCAGAAGGGAGGCCAGTGAAAACCCATTCTTCAGAAAAGGAAAACAAGTACAAGACAGTGGTGATGTTAATTCAGGAAGAAGCGGAATATCGCAGGTAATTTAACATGATCCACGGAACTAAAAACTCATTGCATTTTTGTCGCACACAGAAGCAAGAACTAAAACATGCCCTTTCATTACACCACAAAAAGCTCTTCAAACATTCATTAATCTCCTCCTTCACACCTCTGTATTTAAGACACATTTTTAAAAGAAGGAGTTAAAAGAAAAAGTACCTTAAATGTATCCTATCTAATTTTCAGCTGGAAAGCCAACTATCAATTTTAATAAAGAAGACCCAGGTGCCTATTTCTCTACAGTGCTTAAATTACATTGCAGTTTATTTCAGCTATCAAGGGCCTTAAACTGAAGCATCCAGAACCAAAATCCAGTGAATTCTGGTACAACTGAAACACAATGTAGTGCCCTGCTTCAATAGGCCAAAGTTTACCTCTCTTCTGGCATCTAGGATTTAGAACACATTTACAGCACATAATGAAAGAGCATCCTCTTTGGTAATTTGTTTGAAGTGCCCTCCCTACTCCAAGATGTGCTCAAGAAACAGTCTCAGAGCTGGGACCCAATTTGTGCCAGAACTTTATCAGAAAAAAAAAAGTTACTAGTCAATGCCAGATTTTGAGAATTCATGCAGTCAGTGAAATGTAGACTTGATTTCTTCCATAAATCACAGTGCAGCTTCTGCTACCACCTCTAAAGTAACATTCTGAAAAGTAAAAAACACACTCCTCAGAAAGATGGAATGTTCCTATTACATACCTTACATCATTCAAGTCACTAAAATTATTCTTCTGGAGAACAGCTTTTCCAACTTCCATCATTCTCTTCACTATTAAAACATAAATGAATTTCATTTAAAAAAGGTATTCTTAAGAACATTATCTTCAACAGACTAATCTATATTGAGATCACAGACACAGGTTTTTCAAAATAAACACTGTAACTACTCATAGTCAAACAAAGACAATCAAGAGTGTGTGCAATGATTTACTTGAAAATTGCCACTGATACCAACTTCCACACATGCAATGCTACCCAGTGTGATATTATTATAAGAACTCTGGCCAAAGCCATGCTATCACCACACCCTCATTAAAAACCCCAACAAATACTGACTGGTCAGAATGATGACTTTGCACTAATTCCAGTGTTGTATCTCTACACATCTACAGGACTTTGATCTCCAGGTCCTGTGAAACCTGAAGCATGTTTCAGAGACAGTACGTGAATTCAAATAGACTGAAAATTTTATTTTTTTCTTATTACTAGCACACAGTTTCATTATCACTGAACAATGCAGTACAGAACAATGCAGTAACCCCAACACAAAAACTTAAGGCAGAAGTCAGAGGAATTGACTTGAAGCTGAACACATACAGAAATTTTTTTTCTGGAAAAAACCAACCTATATTTACAAGAGAAATACAGTGATGCAAGATTTGCAAAATGCAACTATAACTCTATTCTTGCAGCACTTGTAAATTTCCTTAAGGTGGCATTTCTTCATGGCTGCAGTTTCTTCTGTTATTCAACACACTTAGCTAGCCATATCTTGTGAAACAAATTCCAGGACAACGTCTTCTTAAGAGGGGGGAAAAAAAACAAAATAAGCCTAGCAACAATAAATAATAGCTTTGACATTTCAGAATTTTATTTTTTCAACATTTTTTAAAGTTTATTGAAACACCATTTCCCTTTTTCATCTGTCACTCCTTTTTTTCCTGACAAATAATGCAGCACTTATCTGGAAGTACACACTCTATGAAGTTCTTCTGTAAGCTTTTAGAATTGCATATGTGTATCCAAGAAAATGCAACAAAGCAGCACATACATGGTTTAAAAATAAAGCTGTACTTCCAACAAAGTGCAGAGGCACCTATACTCCACGCAAACTGCAATGTTTTTCTAGAACTGCACCAAAAAAAAAAAACCAAAAAACCAAAAAACAAAGCAAGCAAGAAAGAAAAAAGCCATTCTAGACCAGCACACAGAAGTTCCCAGAAAGGGTAAGTAAGTCCCTATCTACACTCACTCACATCAGCTATTTCCATGTTTACAAATGGTGCCCAAAGTTGTAATTTACTTGACAACTCCCTATTTCAGGCTGTGAAGAACGATTTTCCTTTAGGTTAAGCACACACTTGCAGCTTACCTAGCGGTATGTGCTCTGTCTTCAGTGTTTTGCAGTTTCCCATGTGCTTCACGGGCACCACCAGGTAATGGTGGGGGGCACCGGGTTTTATATCTCTGAAGCAGACAAGGTCTTCATCCTAAAAAAGGATGCAAACGTTTCAAAATGGATTAGGACGAGGATACTGGCACGGAGTAGGTAACAATGTCCACGTTCCCCATATGGATACGATACCAAATGTCACAGCTGACGGGACAAGCAACAAAAGCTGAGGGTTTTTTGGAGGCACCTCCAGGCACGGTGCTCGTCCGCTGGTGACCTTCCGCAGCCAGGATTCCTCGGCGCCAGCTCCGAGGCTTCCGGCGCTGTGCCGGCATTGACGGAGGGCACGGTGCTCTCCGTCCGAGCCACGTTCCCCCGCTCCGGCCATGCAGGAGCCGCCGCGCCCCCGCCCAGCCTCAGCCGCGACCGCCGGGCCGGCCCGTGAGGGAGCGGGGAAGGAGGGCGGGCGCCCTCACCCACCTCGCAGGGGAGCAGCGCCGTGCCCGGCTCCTCCCGGCGGGCGATCCTGCAGAACACGCACTTCCCGTCGTAGCCATCGCGGCCGCCATTCCCGGCTTCGCTCCCCTCAGCAGAGGCGGCGGCAGCACCCGCGGCCTCAGGCCCGGCCATGGCCCCGTTCCCCTTCCCGTTCCCGGTGCCGGCGCCCCGCCCGCCGAGGGAGGAGCGCCCGGCCCCGCCAGCGCCCCCTGGCACCGCCCGGCTCCTCCCGCCCGGCGCACGCGGAGCGGAGCCGGGGGAAAAAAAATTAAAAAAAAAAATCATGAGGTGAGTAAAACCATGTGAATGCATTCTGAGTTCATTAAAAGTCGAATTGCCGCAGGGCGGGGGAGCGGGGGAAATCAAACGCGCAGTAAAGAGGGCGGATAGACGGATAATACGTGCTGATGACGCTAGATCTTTCTCGTTTTTTTTACCAGAAAGTTATATCCAGCAATTCATGCCAGCATTCAGCAATCAAGAAAGACATTCGAGAAAGTTCAAGTTACTTGGATTTTTATAGGAGCACAAATAATTTTAAAACATCATCTCAGCACTGTTGCAGTCTGTTCAGGGTCACTAATATAATTCCAGAGTTTTTTCAGAGTCTATTTTTTTCTTCTACACTCCCAGCAGTGAGGGCTAAAATCTGATATTAATTGTGACTGCATAAGCTGACAGCCCTGAAATCGTTGTCTGCTCATGACGGCAACACTGATTCACAGCCAAAGTAAGATATTTCATAAAATCATAGAATGGTTTGGGTGGGAAGGGACCTTAAAGATCATCTCATTCCAACAACCCCCCCCCCCCCCGCCATGGGCAGGGACACCTTCCACTACACCAGGCTGCTTAAAGCTCCATCCAGTCTGGCCTTGAGAACTTCCAAGGAGGGGACATCCATAATTCCCCTGGGCAATCAGTCCAGTGCCTCACCACCCTCCTCCTATCAACTACTTCTGAGCCTAACTGAGGGTATTGGTAAGTGGTAGTTAGCCTTCAAGTTCTAAAAATGTTTTCTTAATAGTTTGTATCTAAAATAATTTGCACTGTTCATTAGACTAGAGCTGCAAGATCACTGACCCTGCAACTTAAATGTATTCCTCATGTAGCTCAAAAGGCACAAAGCACTTGTCCCACGGGTTACAGGCTGGTTTTGTTTTGTTTTTTTTTAAAGCAAGTCGTGCCTGTACAATCAGGACATGGTTAGCTATTCTACCTGAAGCAGCTCACTTGCCAGATGTGCCAACCTGCAGAGTGCAGGCAGTCCCTTTGCAATGACCTAACCTGCTCCTTTTCTCTGTTACAGACAGGCAAATCAAATCTTTAGAGTTTACGAATGAGGGTTGTTCTAAACATAACTGGACTTTCCTTTGCTCTAAAGCCAATCTTTGTGCAAAACATCCAACACTAAACCTGCACTTTAACCAGCACCAAATAAAGCATCTGCAATTACCTGGGTACTGACAAGCCTGATTTGTGAGTGTGTATTTGAACATGGTCCTGAATCAAAAATCTGTATCCAAGTACCACTGAAGGAAAACATATTTGATGTTGCAAGAACAAGATCTTGTTCTCCCTGAAAGAAAAATTTCCAGTGACCATGATTTTCCAGTTACTTTAGGGAAGTTGTTACTGCTATTTCTCTCAGAGGAAGGCTCATGGATAGCACACTTGTTCAGTTTCACAGGTAATTGTAGTTTGTTTTCTTTTAATGTCACTGCTGTATACAATGAAAACCAATAAAACCCAAGAACCAGGTTCTTTTAAAGACTGCTTTGCTTTGCTTGGCTGGACATAAAAGTGTATGTGAACACTTTGGAAACCTGAAAAGGGTACATACAAAAATTATGCACATGGACTTCTGACTTTTGGGAAGAGGTTGGTCATAAAAGATAAGGGGATACATGTAATTCACTGCAGCTGAGAGCAGCAGCAAGCACTACCAAGTAAACTGCTAACTAACTCCTGGCATTTCCTAGCCCTTTGTCACAGTCTGTCTCGAGTGAATTCAAAACACAGCTCTCTTTAAGGACACACCATACTACACACAAAAAAAACGCAAATCCCAAAACCAACCCCCCCAAAATCTCCAACCTCCTTTTCTGTGTTTGTAAAATACACTATTGCTGAAATTCTCATTTTATGAGGTGGCACAGGTAGTTGTCAGCAGAACCTGTAACTTAAGCTGCAATCCTTCACCTTTAAAAATGTTCTAAAGTTTGTGAATAAAAGAGAAAGCATCTGTAACAAGTTTCTGAATGCATAAATTCCTTTATTGAAAATATTGTGATAGCACTGCATTACATATATTCAATATTCATTGTTTCAAGGGTCACAGAATTTTGATTGAACAACACTGTTTTGAATACAGACCACAGCGTTTAGATATGCTTTGACAAGGATAATATAGTGAAGTAAGTTGTAGGTAGCGATAGTGAAATGTATGCAAAATGTTGAACTTGGTTTAATTTGGTTTGTTGTGGGGATTTTTTTGTTGGGTATTTGTTTAGTTGGGTTTTTTTAACTATGAAGTGGTCTCCTGACACCACTTAAAAGAGCAAAGAGTGTTTGATATTCTGGGTATCTTCAAAGCATTATCCTGTTAACAACTTCCAAAATATTTTAAAGCATTACCAATAAGAACTTTATTTATGGCTGTAGTAGACTACAAAGTAAGGAAGTGTGACAAGCTCATGTGCAGCATGTTACAGGCTTACTGTGTACAGCATTGTTTTTCCAGACTGTGAAACTTCTGTGCAGGATTTAAGGTTTAGAAATGCTTTTGAAAGAAAGCAATTGGGTTTTTCTTCTTAAATTATTTAATCTATTCAAAAAGAGCAGTAACTGAGTTGTATTACTCAGTCAATGATATTCAAACATTAGACTGTACTGTTTTAATGCACACTACTGTCTCTAAAACCTGCCTTTATCAGGACAATGAAACATTCAAGTCTAAGGGCAGGACAGCATCCTAATATTAGTTAGGCCTGGGTTGTGTAAACAAAACCACAGCTTAATGGCAAAGCAGAATTCCTTACCACACAATGAAGATTGCCAGTCCTCTCTCACACTCTCCCCATTTACCAAACATTTTATAATTTTGTAACTATTTTATTTGTAAAATAAATTTTACAAATTTTCTAATATAGAGTCTTTTCAACTTTGGGAGGGGGGGAGGGTGAAGTATCTGATAATTTTCTTAAAAATAAAGAAGAATATTTAGTTGCCTGTCAAATCCTAAACCAGACTGCTGCTTGAAGTATTTTTTAAAGGAAATTATATATGTAATTATTAGGAAAACAAGTTTTACAGTAACATGACCTGGCCCTGTTAGGAAAAGAACTTTCTTCTCTGAATCTCAGTTGTATTTTCTCCTTAACATGTTCTTCAATTTGTAGGGAAATGCTCATAAAAGCACACTGGGTGGCTTATTTTGAATAAATTGGTGGTGATACAGAAAACCAGTTCTCATAGAAATGTCCTTCATAAACAGTCAAATAATATTCGGGCAGGTGCTCAGAGCATGCTACCCCAATTATGTGGACTGCAACAGAACTGGTAAACTCTACACCAGGGGGCAGTTGCCCAGTGTCTCCATACACTGCCAAAATAGTAATCTATTAACAGGAATGTGATAACAGAGTTAAGAAGAACTAACCACCTTCTCCCTCATTTCAGGAAAAGAAAATGAAACAGAATTATGCACTCAAGTGTTTCTGCCAGGAAAAAAAACCCCTCTAGTTAGGGTATAATGAAAACCAAATCTCATTTACAAAATAAAAATATAAAAATTAGAAATCAAAAATTCAGAAATCAAATAAATTGATTCAGAATAAATGCCAATGCATAAGAAACCTACCTCAACAGCAGTTATCAAAATGAGATTTGAAACATTAAACAAAAAACTCATAGCTAATACATTTACAAAAAAAAAATCTACTATACAGTAAAAATAAATAATTTTAAAAACATGTTCCCTTAAGTGCTGTGTACACCTATTTCTGATTCTTTTCCATGGCAAACAGTATGGTGTAGATTTTGGTAAAGTAACCTTTTATTTTTGGTCAGCAATTGCATGTTGAACATCAATACACATGGAATGTACTCGACAGTTATAGTTCTTCCACAGGATCTTTTTCACAGTTACATAAAAAGTTTTCAACTTATACATCATGAACGTTTTCATAAGCATTGTATCTTCAATGGAAGAGTGATGAAGAGGAAGTAAAAAACACTTCAGAGTGATCTCTTACTGTTCTGTCTCTTACTGCCTCTCAAAACCAATTCTTTTATTCTTGGGCTGTTTGGGTTTTTTGCGTAGTCATGCTCTGGTACAAACTTGAGGAAAAAGCGTGTAACGTTGTGAGGCAGCCTGCACCTTCTGGATAGCTTTTAAGTGCCCAATGGATCCAGTCCTTAAGGCAGTCAGTGTTTCACTCAAATGTCCATACTTCTACATCTTGTATTATGAAATCTTCTTTCTTAGTTAAGATGTCATTATTGAAGGTGCTGCAGGAGTTGCTTCGCCCATGATACAAATCTGCATCTAACCATAAACCAAACCGGCCACTAGAAAGGAAATACAGAACAGATCTGGTGTTATATGGAACAGTAAAAGGACTGAAAGCCGTAAAAAGAATCAAAGAAGCAATACAGAGGAATCTAGGTGACTCTGAGGCCAAATGTGAATAGCTCAGTCCTGGCAAAGCACTCGCCAAGAAGCTTGTGGAGCAGTCGCCTTGCTTTTGTTTACACTTGTGAGTGGGGCAGTGTGTAGGACCCTGCGAGTGCCCGCAGCCCTGGGCCACCTGGCTGCTCACACTGCCAGCTCTGGCTACACCAGGGCACAACCTTGGGATCCCTTCCCTGGCTGGATGTGGACAGAGCACCTTCTGGTTATCCACAACACGTAAGATTTTTTTTCTTTGGTTGTACAGCCTTAGCCCTTGATTTTGTACCTACTGACCTTTGAAACTCACGACCTGATTATGCCCTGTCTGTATCCTTGCTCCATGCATCCACAGAAAAACAACAACTTAATAAGGACCATGTGATAAACCCTAGAAACTGATGGCTAAATTGCCATTAGAGATTATCTTCCAGCAACAAACTGCTTCAGCAATGAGTGATATATCTACCCAAAACATCTGTTTTTTTCCTGGCTAAAAACAACCCCAACTCTGCAACAAACCCCAAGTGCCTAACATCAGTCGCTCTAAGCAAACAAAATCGTTCTCAGTCTGTAACAGAAATCAGGTTGCTGAGGTATCTCTGCTAAACAACTTACTAAAAGTGAGTTCAGCCACTTTACTGGTAAGTTTTTCTTGCACCTACCGTTGTCCCTATGTCCATTTAAAATTAAAAAAAAAGTATATGATTTGAAAACCAAACACTCACCCCCCACCTCCAAGCTCCAGAGAGGTAGTGTCTCCATTAATGAAGTAGGTGTTTTCTCCACTCCATTTAAATACCTGAGAAGGAGAAGAAACATGAGCATATTTGGACTGTGAGGGTTCTTGTAATCTCCCAACTACTAGGTACCTACTCTTAGCAGGTAAAAGGTGTGGTTGTCTTTTATCTTTTTCCTGAAAGGGGAAATGGTAAGGTAGAAAGTAAAGGATCATTACATATTTAAAACCATGAACAAAGCACCTTAATCCTTCTTTTAAATTCTGCTTGCCTCTCTAAATAAAGTAGTATCTGCTTAAGAAAGGAAGAATATGTGCAATACAGAAAAAGTGCATAAACCATGAGCATCAAGGGGTATTTCAGTAGCGCTCTTACCTCTGTTTTGTTGTCACTGTGATCCTAAGAATGAATGAAATTATATCCTATTCTTTATATCATTGCCTTCCAATGAGTCTTTGACAGTCCACTCCTTAACTCCTTCCTGCTCCCCCCTCAATTCACTTAAAACCCTCTCCTCACCCTTACAGGCTGTCCTCTCTTCAGATAATTACAGACACTTTTGCTTAAAGTATTGCATTGAAGCAATGAATGATTAAATGAGTTCATCAACATCTGGCACATCTTTTACACTCAAACATGCTATCTTCATAAAAATCTCATACATGTTCCAGAAGTGGAACTCAAAATCTTATTTCAGAAAGTGTACACCCACTTACCTTGAAATGTGGACTGAATGTGTAGAGGAATGTTTCACCAGTGCCATAGTAATGGTCACTAAACCTGAAGGGATGTGTAGCGTATGCTCCAAATATCTGTCAGAATAAAATGATTACAATACTTTTGAATTCTGTACTTTCCACAAGAGGAGAAAAAAAACCTAACATTTCAAACTACTTTCTAAGAACAACTGAGCTGATTTTCATATTAGAAGAACCAACTAGTGAAGTGGATCAGATGTGCAAGGATTCTTCCACATCCTCTGTATCCTGCAAGTTAAAAGCCAGATGACAACAATGGCAGCAGCATTGCTGACTTCAGCAGCTACTGAAGAGTGAGACCTCCAGAGAGGCATTGCTTGTGACATCTCCTTAACTGAGGTACCTGAGAGAGGTATCTCCAAAGGCAGTACTGCACTCACTGCAATTCTAAAGCTTTACTGGTAAAGTACTTTCCTGTCGTGACTCTAGTTTAGGCAGCAGAAAATATAAAAGAATACACCAATGTCTTATTTTGGTATGACATCACATCACAGTATGACTAGCATTTCATAATGATCACTTTTCAAAATGCTGCCCTTTCTGCTCAACCCCGGCAGAACAAGGGCTCCTTACCTGGTTGTCCATATCCTTGATGACCAGGAGAACTGGACTGTCGAGAGAAGCCGATTTGCGGTACAGAGTCTTCAGGCTGGTCCCGTGCTCCAGCGTGCTGTATGCCAGGCGCCACGGGTAGCCCTGCACCCGCGCGGGCAAGCACCGGGCAAGCTGGGCAGGGAACAGGGAATGAGGGAAACGGTTACACAAGCAGCACAGGCAGTGCCCCAGCCTCTCTTTCTCACACTTGACAGAGACAGCACCACGTCTAAGAAGGAAACCTGAGGGTTTTCCAGCCATACCTGCTCTATATGCATGTTCTCCAGGAGAGCACTGTGATGCTTTAGGATAGGCAAAGCATCATCATCTTCTTCTTCTTCTTCATAGTAACTGCAAACACTTTTTCGTCGTTTAGCTTCTTCTACAGTAATGATCTGTGGTAAGAGAACAAGTGTCCAACCTAAAGCTCAGTTCTTACACCATCAAACCTCTGTTGAAGCCAATTAATTTAAAACTTACTCCTCAACTGTCATGCTGTTTGGAGAAAAAACACCATATGGGATAATTTTATCAAGTACAGGTACCCTTAAGCAAATGGGGAAAATCTTTAGCTGGGGCTTGGTGTCAGCATGGCACATAGCAAGCAACAGCAAACAGAAATGGAGCTAATAAGAAATAAAAGAGGAAGTAATGAGGCCTAGCTACAAAACAAACAGGAAACCTTAAACTGTCTTTTCCTTCCATGCGTGTATCACCACAGCAGTCTTGTCTTGGTGCAGGAATCTCAGGATGCAGCTGCAGAGCCCACTGTACTCTGCTATGCACTTTGCTGCCAATAAGGCTTCCAAAAGGCTTTCATGTTACATACAGATCAAGTTTTGCATAATTCCTCCACCCCTTCACAATAACTGCTGGAACTTGCAGAAGCTGTCAACAGTCAAGACAATTGGGAAGAGATGCCTGGAGGTCCCACACACACCTGCCCCTCAGGGGAGAAAGCAAATGTGCTAGACTGACTCCAGGTGTGGATTTAACCACACAACAAAGCACAGAAGTTTTGCATGACAACCCGACCCGGGCTGGTGAGAAACTCACACAGCCCTAATACCCTACCCGGCATTCCCAGTGAGATGACAGCTACACATCTGCTGCAAGCACTCATGTCCAGCCCATGCTCTCCTGCAGATGCTTGAAGCTGAGCAGGGCACCTGGGCATTGGCACTCCAGTGCAGGGTCAGGAAAAGAGAGGAAGGCAGGATCACAAGGCCAAATCCAGCCTGCAGAACAAACACTGCTATGTGTCACGGCACACATGAGCAGTTACAGATATTCCACTCTATGATATTGCAGGAGCTCTACAGCTTCATCCTGTCCCTCCAGCCTCTCCTTCTGACACTGCAGATAACCCTGTGCTGGAAAATTTTTCATATGGTCAATATCAGGAAGGGTTTGCACTACAAAATCAGGGTAATTAAAAATCAAAAATCTGCCCACAACAAACTGTTCAAAGAAAACAATCTTTCTACTTGTATCATTGTTCTTTTTTCACCTTTTGAGTGGTTTGCTTTCCCTCCTCATGTCCCAGACCATTATTGTGTGTGTGTGTGTGTGTGTGTGTATATGTGTGTGTGTATATATATATATATAATTAATTAATTAATACCTTTTAGACCTTAAATCAAAAGTACACAACTCCTGTTTAGAGGACTTCCTTTTAGGAATAGTCTCCACTCCAGGAGTTGGGGAAAAGTATCAGCCAAAAGCAAATCAACCAAGAGGTATCTGTAACAAAATATAACCAAACTCACTTAGGCAACCAGAGAAAACCTATTAACACATCTGTAAATTGCAAACTGGCTCCAGAAACAGACAAGTCCCCCTTTTCTCTGCATACACATTTATTTAGTCTCTGAACTGCACATGTGAATGAAGTTCAGTCAACAACTGCAGAAAAAGCCATCTGCAAGATCAGGTATTTACGGACCACACAAAAGCAGAAATGGATGAAAAGAACTGATCACTACAGAAATCCGATCTACACAATCTTTGAAAGATTTTATAGGGCTGAGAAAGGAAGCTAGCTGAGGTGGAAATGCCCCCCACCTCAGTATAGAGCATGTTTATTACTAGGACAGAAGTTCTGTCATCAGATCCACAAAGAGGAAACAATTCAACATACCTCCACAAAAGGTTCCTCCTGGTCTGGTCTGGCACAGTAAATAATTCGAATATTCAAAGGCATTTTCTGTTTCATCATCTAGCAGTTTATTTTCAGTACCCACTACTCTACCCCTGCACTAGAGGCAAGAGTTCTCAGCCACAAGAGTGACAGACAGCTACTGGCCTTGGCATGCTGTGATAAAATTGCTTATATGCTTCCCTACAATTAGAGTTTCTGTTTCCCCGCAAGGGAGAGTGAAACTTTCACAGTCATCATGCCCAAATTTGGACTTTATACAATAGAGATTTCCTGGCAGACCTACTTTAAATTGGTGAAGCTGGAATATATTAAAAACAGACACACCTTTAAAATCAATTTATAGCTTTTCCTTCTTTCAATAAATATCTAACTAAAACAATGAGAGACAAGCTCCCAGTGTGGCCAGATCTCTCTAGCATCTATTTTCAGATCACTGACTCTCCTTCATCGTGGTTTTATGAAAATGGCATACAAATAACTGAACAGCAAAATCTAGAGCAATGTATGGCTGCACTCAGCTCTAAGCAAAACAAGGAAGGTTTGTTTTTTTTTTTAATCTTTCAGCTCACAAAGCACCAGCATTGAGAAGCTAGAAAACTGTAAAAATATTAGGTGCTTGGGAATAGATGTTGCTACATTTCAAATAACAAGTCCCACTTTTAAGCTCAAGTTTTCAACAGAACATACTGTGAAGATAAAAATGCTCACAAAAAAAAAAGGTAGTAGAGTTTCAAGAAAACAAGTTTATGTTTAAGATGAATAATCAGTTAACTTTTTTAATCATCATGAAGATATTTCCCACTTTGGAATTTACATGTCTGTTTGATTTATCTCATATCCTTAGCACAGGAAGTGTTTGAACATTGATTTTTTAAAATGTGTGCAAATAAAATATAATTTTAAAAAATGTGTGCAAGCTTATTTCCCTTAGAAACCAGGCTTTGTACGCAGAAGAAAGAGATAACAAGCACAGGCATGCCAAGTGGTTGAAACAGATTGCAGAAGACCACACATGAAAAAGCCAAAGTCCAATGATAAACTTATCCCACTTACACCCAATATTCAAACAGTACTGCTGTGTGCACCAGAGAAGCAAGGGTCCGGCATATCACCACACACCAATCAATTTCACCCAGCACACAAGAGTCTGGGTTGATGTTTACATGCATATATACATTCTGAAGATTTTATTTGTAGTATGTAAATACATAAGGAAATACATAAGGAATTTAACAATGCTGACCACATACCCCTATATAGCTTTGCAAAAGACTAGTATTACATGGTCAAAATATTTACACAACTTCTGCTGGTTGCACACCAGAGATCTCCCAGTTGTTTACCTGCTCTTTCTAGGGAGAAAAAAAAAAGAAGACTGAAGGAACATCAATTTGTGAGACAGATACAAGTCTTAAGGAGTCCTCTCTATAAGCAGCAACTGCTATAAGAAAAAAATACTCAAAAGAATCTCTGCTGAGATTCTTAGCAGAGGATGCACACTTGATATGTACATGCTTCATGTAAAGGCAGAAAGCACTCACCTCCCAGCTTTTAGTAGTGGGCTCACTAAAGAAGTTGTCAATCATATCAAGCTCCTCCTTTTCTACCACAACAAAACCTTGCTCTTTGGCATCTTTCCCATATATTTCTGGTGACCACTGAACAAAAAATGTGTACAAGTGATCCACCCTGTGAAGAGAAGAGGAAGAGATAACCATCATTCAGTGCTCCATGAACCCAACACTGTCATGTAGCACAGAGGTTTAGCCCAATGCCAAAGCAGGGACAACTACACAAACAGGATACCTGTGCACCTCCACCCTCTCACACCACACAAGGAAACAGCTCCTTCCACCTGGTAGCCTGAACCATTTCAAGGTTTCTCTGCTTTCACTCCCCACAATGTATTTTTCTCCTTCCTTTGCTATATGCAAAGCCAAAGCATCATGGTAAAACAGTGTGGCTTGTCTGGTCCCACACAATTCATATTAAGAAGTCAAATTGATTGATATTAGGTCATAGTCACAAAAGTTAACTTTGTGCAACATTCACTTCACCCATTTAGTTTGACCTCCAGCATGAAACAAGCAATGAGATCACCAGTGAAGTCTACATTACAGTTTTAGCTGCCCTTTAAAAGTTACAGAGGCTAACCAAAAAAAACAACCTTCCTTCTCTTAGCATAATGAAAATAAGCTGTTACTGACAGCTTTGCCAATTATATAGTACCAGCAGCACATGCTCTTCCATAAATGTAGTCAGTTCCCAGCCACTGTCTTTCAAAAGCTATTCCGTATCAACATCCATAACAAACCACAAAACAGTTTCTGAAGAAGGAATTTATGTATTAAGTTAAAACAAACACATGCAGTTTCAAACAGGAATACAACAGTGGATCAACAATACTACACAAGAAGCAGAATTGCCAACAAAAAAATCAGACCCACAGTAAATACGGCAGATAGAAAGAAAGAAAGTGCTTATGACACTGGAACTTTTCCCAGCTTTTCACCAAAAAGTTATGTCCAGCAACTCTTAGATCAACAGAAAACAGAAAAACGCCTTCCAGAAATTTCCCCCCATATTTCAAGTTACTTGGCCTTATATGTATGCACAAATAATCTTAAAATACCCTTTCAGCACTGTACAATTTGTTAGGGTCACTAGTATAATTTCAGATTTTTTCAAATGAGTCTACAAAAAGAATAAAGGATTTGCTTTGTTTCATCATAGAAATAATGAAAAAGGAGTGAATTAGCATTGCTCACAGAGGTTTCAGAAAAAGCAGTCTGATTAGCTCTTTGCTAATTAATTCGAGCTTTATCTGAAAGATACAACTGACTTGAGCACTTTTTGTGTCTTTTACGTACAGCAGTCCTACTCTGGAAAGCTAACTACTTAATTCCTAAAAATCCCTAATAAAGCAAAATAAAAGTAGTGGTTTCTTCTGTCTGGCTAAGATCAGTTTGAAAGCACATTTATGCAGGTGGATGAAGGAGAGCAGCACACTCGTATATCAGAATCACAGAATTTATTTATATTTTAAGCCACCTCTGGAAATCATCTAGGCCAGCTCCTGCTTATAGCAGAGGTAATTTCCAAATTAGTGGAGTTTGCACATTTTTATCCATTTCAGCTGCAAAACCTCCAATAGTGATTCTACTAGCTCTCCATGCATGCCCAGTCTCCTGC
Organism: Cinclus cinclus; assembly: GCF_963662255.1. Taxonomy (NCBI): domain Eukaryota; kingdom Metazoa; phylum Chordata; class Aves; order Passeriformes; family Cinclidae; genus Cinclus; species Cinclus cinclus. The sequence goes on along the minus strand of NC_085048.1, from coordinate 51,733,659 downwards.
GTTATTTTTCTCTTTTATCTCATCACCATTTCCTCTGAAGCATGCAGCATGTGTTCTGAGAAGGGTCTGGTGCCATCCTACATTTTATGCTTTCTTGTAACCTCCCCTCCATTTTTTTACCAAGTGTTTTAAAAGGAGAGAGGAATAATGACCACCCAAGTTGTTTGGCTGTACTTCCTTACTTGAGTCAGCAAGAAGTGAAGCCTTCCTTACTGCAAGGACACACCACTGACATATTGAGTTTGCTCTCAACTTCCCCAACTCCTTTTCAGCAGAGCAAGTCCCCAGGCCACCTGTCCCCACCTACTGCTGCAGGAACTGCTCCATCCCAGGTGCACAACTTTTACATTTGCCTTTTCTGAACTTCCTGACATTTCTGTCAGCCTGGTGTGTTGAGGCCCCTCTGAACAGTAGCCCTGCCCTCCAATTATGAGCACTCTCCAAATTTTGTGTCATTCCCCAAAATGACGAAGGTGTTTTCTGTCTCAGTGTCCATGTCACCAGTGAAGGCATTAAGCAGTATCAGTCCCCAAGAATACCACTTGTACCTCACTGCCACTCAGACCAACTACCAACCTTTTGAGCCCAATGGTCCAAGTCAATTTTACAACCACCTGTAGCCTACCTGTCCAGGTCACATCTTTCCAATTTGGCTACAAGGATACTATGGAAGATTGTGCTGAAAGACTTAGTAATGTGACAGTAAAACAACAATCCCATGTTCTCTCCTTGCTCAAGAAGCTAGCAATCTCAAACAGAAAAGTTATTTGGTCAGTAGAAAAGCAATCTGCTCTTGATGTATGTATGACAGCTGGTCCTGATCACTTCTTTCCCTCTGTGTGCTTGGAAATGGTGTCTGTAAGGACTTGCTTCCCAGGGACTGAGGTGAAGCTGACTGCCCTGTTCTCACACAGATACTTTGATTTTTCTGAGAATGGTTGCAGCATTTGTCTTTCCAATTAGTAAGGAACACTCCCAGTGAACACAACCTTTCAAAAGATGACAGAAAGCAGCTTTGTAATAACATCAACCAACTTCCTCAGTATACTCAGAACATTTCCTGTCAGGCCTCATGGACTTGTATATGTTCAGTTTATTTAAGTAGTACATAGCTAAATTTTCCTCTGCAATGAACAGTTGAAAAATAAATCCAGACAGTCCAGATTTAAGAAGCAGCAGTATAAAATAGAAATAGTTGATTACAGAGGTGATGTCATTCTGAAAAGGGATGCTCTACTACTAAAATTCTAACATGATGCTACAATGGTATTTCCAGGCTACCAAACTGAAAATAATTGAGCCAATTTTTAAATTGAAAAACCACTTCTTGAGGAACATTCTTACAGCCAGCTTGACAGCTGCAAGAAAATTTATCCTAGAACTCAATCAGTTTTGGTGATTACATGCTTATGAGTGTATCATGCACTAAAAGAGAGGAATCAATAAAAGAAAGTACTTGGAAAGAGACAACTATAGAAACAACTATAGAAACATTAAGTTAGTAACTCCAGAAAGAAATACTCAAAAAGATCTAAATCAAACCATTGCCCTTGGCCCAGAGGAGGACATTAATCCAGAGGGATCCTATGACTTTGTTATAAATGTGCCTCACTAAATGATGATTCTTCACAGATATTGAGGGCTGAGGTATTGTAAGCCCTCATATTCTTTTATGAGCTCAAAGAGACTTTATGAGTCCTCATTATAAGACATTAAGCTACAGATATAAACAGGTTTTCATGAATTTCCTCTGTACGATTTGATATCTTATTATCAGGAGTCTAGGAGTATTCTCCTTATAAAAGGCTAATTTAAAAGGATTCCAAATCTTGCAAAAAAGTGGATGCCCTCTCAGCAGCACAATCTCAGTGCAGTGTCTTTTACATCAATTTCCTTCCGTGCAAATTATACATTCATAAACCAAGCCTGTTTGCAAAATTTACACTGTGAAAAATTAAAGAAATTTACTTCTTGACTGAAGAATTAGACAATGCTATTACTTACAAACAAAGAAATTGTGCATTACGATCTCTGTCCCAGTGCAAGGCACCTGTACAAGGTCTTGGGGAAATGTGTGACCTAATTACTGAACTACTACTACTCAAAATCTACTAGGGTGGGAAACCTACATACCATTTAAACATAAATCCATGTAGTAAGAGCACACACAGACTTACCCTCTAATACTGTAAGCTATACTCATTGCAAAACCTCCCAGCAAGACAGCCAGTCTCTATTTGTGTCCAAAAGCATGGGTGCCCCTCTGCTCAGCTAAACCTGGTAAGAAGCTGCCCTAGACTGAGTAATCTGTATATAAGGCAACTCAAGATGCCTGGCATCCCCCCTGCATGCTAAGGTGAGCACTCTGTGACCAGCAGGCAGCACAAAGCAGTGCTGCAGTTATTGATGAACTCAGCCACACCATGCTGGTCACATGCAGCACCTGGGAAGCCATGCATGGAGAAAGGACACCTACAGCAAAAAAACCAAAAAAAATAAAAGTACTGGGCCCAGAAAGCAGCAGCAGCCTGCACATGGAAGAGTAACTCTGCTGGGAGCCATGGGCTATAGGACCAAGCTGAAATTGGAGCCATTTGCACAACTGATGACAGAAGTTGTTCTAACAGCAAACACTACCACCATGGAAAAAGTGTAATGAAAAACAAATCAGAGGAAGATTTAACTTACACTAAATATAGACATGCAGACAAAATTTTTAAAATCTCACTCCAAGTTTGGACAGTTATTTTTATTTATTAATTTTTTTAATTACTACAAAACATTAAAACGTTGCACAAGCAACTGTGACTGGACTGAGAAAATGTTCTATTTATGCTGCTTTGTGGCCAACAAGATGAGAGTGATATTCTTGATATTTTCACATATGAATACAAATTGCATTCCAAGTACTTTTAAACTCACATTTTGTCTAAAATACATGGCAAAGCTATCCCAAACAACCTACTGTTCATGGCACTCTCAAGATGCAGCACTTATGTTTATATTCTACACAATACTGATGCAAGAATATCCCCAGAAGGTAGGAAGTGTTGTGTTTTGCTTTGGGAAAGCATCCAAGAGCTTGAAGAAAACACCGCCTTGTTCCAAAGGCAAAGACATGGCATTAATACAAAGGAGCAGGTCTTGCATTTAATTTCTGCTCCAAGTTCTACTTCATCAGTCATGCAATTCTGGGGTGTTAAAATAGGCATGAATAGCACCAAAAAGACCCAAACTTCCAACCAATCATTCACCACTATATTTGATCAAGATCCAAACAGCAGCCCTGACATCAAAGACTGGTCTGTCAGCCAGCATGGCCAGGGTCTGCTGCAGCAGCTCACTGCGGAAGTTGCTTCTTTCTTATTATAAAAACTGAAGTACAAAACATTTGTCAACACTTCAGTTTATATATGGATTGTCTGCTCACCATTCAGGAAGTTTCTGCTCATAAAAGGACAAGCAGAAAAGCCGTTTTCCAAGTCTGTGGTAAGAAGCTTGATAGCTTTACCTGTTGCACAGAGCAGTGATTAGAGATTACCTCAGTCAGCTCAGCAGCTTTATTCGCTGTTAGCTGCCCTGTCCCCAAAGCACTAACTGACCTTGTGTTGTATTACAGCATCACTCCAACTCCGTGAACTATTTACTCAAACTTCAACCTAGAATTTTCTGAACCCACTCTTTTGCAATCCCAAGGAGCCAAGGACTGGGATGCACAGACAGCAAGCAAACCAAAAGGTATCCAGCTACACTCCCAAGGACCACATTCCAGCTGGATTAAACCTCTCCCTCTCCTCCCGGAAGAGCTTCAGAACAGCAACTTCCACACTACTACAGACAATCAAAAAGCTCCTTTTCAAACTGCAAAAAATATAAACGCTTAAATAAACACACATGCTACATATTTGAAATGAAAATAACTAAATAAAACTTATTTCTGAGATGAAATCTCAGAACCTCTGAGATGGATCCTAAGTTCAGATTCCTCCTTCCTGGCATGTGATTTACCAAAATTACTGATTTTGGTCCATCAACAGACCAGAGAATGGTTCTAGTTACCTTCTGTCAAGAAAAGGATCACATAATTGATTCTTCACGGCCAGTGAAAATTCTTGGGTGATTTATGTGGAAAATCATAGACTTCCACTTCTCTAGTTTGTTGGTTTGCTTTTTTCTAGAGTGCTGTTTATCCATTAACACATGCCTACAGGAAAACATTTATGCTCCTCAATTTTACTGCAAAGGGACTATGTTTAACGGGACAAAAGACAGAAATCCTCACATCTGTTTAGTTAGGAGTGTCTCCCTTTTTCCACATGATGCCCTTTGCTCACATGAAATATCTACCTTTTTTAGCACTGACACCTCAGTGGATTCCATGCCCCTCCAGCCACTGCTCCCCTTTCCCTCACTTACTGGACTACAGCTGAAACCCCAATCATCTCCCAGTTGTTTTATCATATGTTAGCTGCACATATATCCCTCTTTCCATCTTCAAGTGGCACCTTTTTCCTTCCCACTAAAAACTATATTAAACGAGCAACAAACACTGCTTTATGTCACCAGCATACAATGAAATGAGGACACCCCTCAACATCCCTGCTGCACTTCACACCTTGGACCATGTAGGTAATGTAAGATTCAGCTCTAGAAAACACTACACATTTAAAAAGCAACAGCCAGGCATTTTTGTGCTAACAGGAGTGCAGCTTACCTTTCTCGAGGAACAGCAAACCAGTACTCTGGTTGCTTTATCTTTTTACTGTACTGTTGAGACATGGTCATGCTCTGAGACACAAAGGACTTTCTCATGGGCTTGCCTACTTTAATGCACAGAAACATTGGAGGAGTCTTGCTCTTCTCCTCTTTTGAAGGAAGCATATCTGAACAAGAACAAGAGAAATGGTCTGCTTACAGGAAAGTACAAATACTGCAGCTGATAAAACACTGTGACAAAGATTAATAATCTTGTGCAAAGGAATACTCAGAGGCACCATTAACAGAATTACACCTGACTTCAACAGCACAACTGGTTTAGTAAAACCACGTTCATCCTCAACTGAGGACATTTATTCCCATTTTGTCACAGCCTGCATCCCCCTCAGCTGTAGAGCTATGTACAGAACAACCCTGTAAAGAAATAGGTAAGATGACCAGGCTGGGTGCTTCCTACAACACAAAGCAGGAAAATAAAGGGGACATGTTAGGGTCCAGATGACCCATCAAGGCTGAAGGGCAATCCTGTATGCACATGCACACACACACACACACACACACACACACACACACGCACACATATATAAAAAGCCCAGTCACTTTCTCAACTCTGCCAGTCACACAGCCATACAAGCACCTTTTATCTGCACATGACAGTCCCAAGCCTAAAAGCAGTTTAGGTTCCTTTAACTGCTAGTCTGACAAAAAAAAACCTGCTTATCAAACTACAGCTTCAGTCACAATGAAGTTGCCTTCTTTGTTTTAGGTGTATACATACAGCCAAATACCACCAGCAAGATAGAAACCCTTATGAAAAAAAAAAGGAAAAATCATTTCAAGAACAACTGTTCCTAAAATTAAAGACTTCCACTGTAGTCATCCACTACCACCTGATGTGAATCAAGGGTATGTCCACTTGTTCATTAAATTACCCAGAGAGGAGCATCAACACTCCAGGACAAACTAGTGCTTAGAGGCACTGGGCTGCCATAAGAAATGGTTAATATGTGAGTACATGCTCTGAACAGAGATTTCATTCTGGTATGTGCTCTCCTGGAACAGCTTGAATTATTTCTGATAATGTAATGACCAATCAGGAGAAAAGTGATCACTCAGTAGGACTATACATGTATTCCTATCTATCACTTCTTTAAGGGTTTCAATAGCATGAGAGACACCAGACACATGCAAATATTGTCAGAAATACTTTGGTGCCCCCCTTCACAGTAATGCTCTGCTGCCTTGGATACGATCAGAAACAAAACTAACTGACTTCAGTGAGACAACAATGATTACCAATACCAAGTGACAATTGCTAGGCCATGAAGTGTCCCTGCCAATACTGAAACTGGGTGACATTTCAATATCCTTCTTAAAGCCAGCAAACAGAAGTAAAGATTATATAAGCAGTGATCACTGAATGTGGAAAGAGCACATGAACTACTTATCAAGCTTAGAGAATTTGAAGAAAACAGGTAATATAAAATTGAAATACATAGAGTAAAAAAAAGAGACCAAGGTATTGCAGAAAGTATAAATTTAGAGAAGGCTGTCAATTCAAAGGTTACCGTCATAATGCTGTCCAAGTCTCAGAAGAAACAAGGATAACTAGAGACCTACCTTCAATTGGCACTTGAATTTTCTGCAGCAGCCACAGTCTGATTTCTGATTGATTGTCTAACTGTGTTTCTTGACAGGTCTTGTCTACAGCTGGTACTAATGAAGAGTCCACAGACTCTTTCAGATCCTTTTCCTCTGCTGCTGCTGAGCTGATTTCTAGTGAAGGTGCTTTCCTTTCAACACAGCAGGAATCAAGCTCCATACTTTTAATTGTATGGACTTCATTAGCTTGGGACTTTGAACAGCTAAGTGTAAGGTCTATGCCAATTGCTTTATTGTTTTCACCCTTCTGGATTTCAGCCTTGTGTAAGTCTTCAGATGACTGAGACCCATCTCCGTCTTTATTGAGGTAAAATTCAATAAGTTTATCTTTCTCTAGGTCTTTCTTAGTGTCCAATTCAGTCTCCACCTTACCTGTCGGGGTACTGACATATTTTTTTACTTCTGGAATAACATCTTGCTTTTCACACAGCTCTAAGTCTAAGTCAGCTTTAGGTTCAACACTGTCCTTTTTTTCCAAGGTATCAACTGTCAAGTGCTCCTGGACTTCTGTAGTAGGTTTGGTTACCTGCTGCTTAGTTCTCCCCAAGTCCCTGGGGTCAGCCAGCAAGCCTTCCATTACTGAGATTTTCCTGTCCAGCCCTCTATCCATATGAGATGATGTCTTTTCCAGCTCCGTGATATCATTCTCTCCTTCTCTTAGAAGGGATTTTTCTTTGGTTTTGGTATTTGAAGCATTTTTTTCCCTGGAAGGGTCCTTGGTACATGCATCTGCATCAAATTTTTCCAAATGTTCAGTGGCAGTGATGTTGTTGGGAAACTCCAGAGACTTTGATTTGATTGAGCCCGTACTCTCCGATGACTGAAGCACTTCAAAATCAGCAGACTTTTCCTTATCTGAAGGCTTTATCTGTTTGGCACCCAGAGCAACAGATGCATCCCCATTCTGCAGCCTTTTTTCCTTGCTAAGGGATTTGAATTTGCTGAAAGGATTGATATCTTTCTCAGAGGACAGGTCTTCCCATTCTCCTGGCCTGTACAGAGGACAAAGATCCTTTGGTATGTCACTGTCAGGGGAAATGATGGATGTACATACGATGTTAAAAGCAAAATGGAAACAGAAAAAAATGAAAAGAAAAACTAAACATCAACTTAACATAAAAAATGGAACTTAACGAAAAGTAACTTTCTCCAAAATAAACATGCAGTGCTGGAAATAAGAGACTTTAAAGACAATGGAGAAAAATGCTGAAAGTATAATAACAAAATAAAATGAGTAAACCACTTGGCAGAATATGCCACATGGGTGAAGAAATGTTACACATGTAATAAGAATGTGCAAGTCATCAGAAGTTCCATAACAAAAAACACAGGACATGTATTTAGCTGCTGGGATTTAATTCACATCATATTAATATTGTAATTTCCCACACCTAACAATGAGTCAACATCTACAACCTATCATGCTTCCCTAGTCAGTACAAATGTATTTTTGAGAAAAATTGGAGATAAGCTGTATCCTGTTTGAACATGTTTACTATGGAACAGTAACAGGCAACATAGTAGCTTTCTTTTATTTGTCTCCATTATTCAAACATACTGGCTGAATGCAGGCTTCCCCAAATATTTCTTTTTAAAGCAGAACAATCATAATACAAGATCCTCATCACCTAAAAGTTACTAAGAAGTTATTAAACACTCCAGTAATGAGTATCTGGAAAGCTTTTCTTGAAATGAGAAAAGGGAAGGAATTCAATGAATTTCACTGTTCAAAGAGGAACAGCCTATGAGAAAAAAAAAAAACGGCTTAGAATAAATAGATAAGCAGCATCTGGCCTGTGCATAAATAAAAGTAGCCCACCCCAGAAAGTCCATTTATTTTAACTATTTCTGAGATAGAAGGATTCCACAGTCTGGTGTTTCTGTAAGTCCTGAAGATGGCAGCTAAGGTGCTGTTATCTTCAGAAGTCAATCTTTCTAATAGTCCTCTGAGAACAGTCATGGTAACACAGTAATGGTCAAAATCTAAACCTCTTCACATCCACTGAAAGAGCCTTAGAGACAGGTCATGCCCAACCATGATATACTACAAATGCTTTTATTAATTACTGGTTTGTACTGATGTCCTTTGCACTTTGGTTCTCACATTCCATTGTGACCCATTTGTGTTTAATGTCACTTTAGTGTTCTAAAGAGCAACGTGTTGTTCTAAAGAGCAACACGAGTGAATCATTCCTTTGCTGGCACTTTGCTGCACTAAAACTCTTCCCCTCCATTCCCGCTTCCCCCTCTCCTTTTCCATGACCCTTACTGAAAATCTGCAAATGTAAGTTCAGGGAAGAACACTCCTTACGATGGCAATGCATCTTTAATCTTCATGTGAGAGATGTCATTGTAGAGAGCTATTGAGACAACCTCCTCCATGGGGCAGATGAGTCCATATTCTTCACAGCCATTCTCAATTACCAGAGGATCAGACTTATGAGGGTCAAACATGATATTGTTTGGAGTTACTATCATGACTCCTCCAACGACACCCTAAAACAGGAGAAGAACAGGAGAAGAATAAGTCAGCACATCACACACACTGGGTATTGGATTTTAGGCTACTGTCCTAAAAAGCAAAAGCACTTTCCTGCCTCTTCATACTGCATTATGCAGTGTTTGCTAGCAAAACACTTTGCTGACTTGCATCAAGTCAGACATTATAAGGAAAGAAAAAAAAATTTTTTTTAGTAACGTCCAAGTTCCTGGCTGATAAGGAAGAACATCTGAACTATTCAATTCTCAGCGCTGACTGCTACAAGCTAAAAAAGTGATTGTTACTCGATCTCAGAAAGAAACAGATTAGTGGATTTATTTTTTTTAAAACTACAAAGCATTTTATTTTGGATACAGCTGCTTCATCTGTTCCATGAATTTTACATGCAACCAACACACCTGCACATAGTTTTGCTCACGGAAACGTCCAGGTTACTATGCCAAGCTAACATCAGAGGTTCCCTTGATCTAGTTTCCCAGAGGTACATGCAAAAACTTTCCCCATACAGAGATCTGATATGAGACAGCCTCTTCCCAATCTATAAACAGCTCCTACAATTGGTCCAAGCATATTCTGCACAGCTGCAGAGGACTCGTTTAATTCTTAAAAATGTGCTCTAGCAACGGATTTGATAAAAGGGTGCTGTATCAGCCATTATTCAGCATTAATCCATGGCAACTGACCATTTTTCAAGGTTTAAAATTAAGATTTCCACTGTCTTTCTTCTGCACCCTCTCCTCCAGATGGACTACAAAATTCACCAGACCAACTCAGAAGCTGTGTGTAAATCATGACATCTGACAAATGGGAGACAGAGATCAACTGGAATGACCCACACTGCAGATACTACTAATTATACAAGGTCATCTGCAAGGCAAACCACAATGGCTCATAAATAGGCAGGTAAAAGACAACAAGCTTGGTTTGTGGGGCTTTTTTTTAAAGCAGTGAGATATCAAGCTGATGGCTTGGCACTGGCACATGAATACCTGCTCCTTTATAAAGCAAAGTCTGCTTATATTTCCCATTTGCTTCTCCTGTATGACTCAATCCTCAAACTTGGTTTGTGTTTGTGACAGAATCAAAACAAAGTGCAGAGGTTTTCCCAGAAGCCAGAAGACAATATATCAGTAGGACATACTTCCCACCCAGCCACTGCAGGAAGCCAGGCAGCAAGGGATTTCAGTTACACTGGCAAAGAGGCCATCTCATTTGTGATTGCTCTGACTGAAAATTACTTTTTCCATCCTGCAGCCATAAAATTGGCAATCTATATCCTCTGCACCTAACAAGCATTACATAGCAAGTGACACTACTGCCCTAATTTACATGTAAGACATCAAGTAATCCTCTATAACATTCTACAAAATAACAGACTGTAAAATTGCAGAGTTTTTAAATAGTCTACATCCACTCAATGCAAAAAGAAGCCAGAAACTGCAGGTATAAACACATCCATCTTACAAAAGTCAGTACCAAGGGAAAAAAAAAAAACTGTTGCAACTACAATGATTAGCATCTCCAGTGTTATAAATTCCAGAGAACTTGAAAACCCAAACATGCAGACAGCTAACTGAAACCAGAGTCAACAAGGACAGATATATCAAAGTAGGCAGTTCAGGAAGACAATGTCTTGCAACCTTGAGAAAAGGGCTAAAATACTATCCAAACTTTGTGCCTTTGCTTTTAAAACACTTGCTGTAATTTAGGATTGCAGTCCTGACATATGTTACAAGAAACAGAAAGAAAAGACTGTGTAATGCAATATTTATCCTTTTATTAGGCTTGCACAACATTCATTAGGAAGTGTAGAAACAACATAGATGTAGTTGGAAACACTGCTCTGGAAACAGTTAATATTTATCTTCAAGTCATAAATGAAATAGATTGCCATGTACTCATTTTATAAAGCTGTTGCTCATTTTGATGGAACTGTACAACTAATCCTGACATGTCACAACTCTGAAGTGCAATTCTGTGTGTCTAGCAACACACAAGCAAAAGAAAAAAATTATACAGCATATAATCACAGTACTAACAAGCACAGCAGTAATAGATAAAGCCAATATAACTTACACATTCTTTAAAAACATGAAGCACATTTGACTCCCCAAGTATTCATGTCTCACTTATCCAAAGAGAATCTCAAACAATGCCCAAAAATCAGGTTCCACCTACCTTACCATCTGTGAAGTAACGACAATTCATTTTTAAAAACTTGACAACCACAGGCTCATCCTCTTCTGAAGTAGAGGACAGGACTCTCTCCACTGGTTTGAAAGCCTTTCTTGCCAAATCAGCATCCTTAGAAAAGAAAAAGCTAAGTACAGAGCAACAGGACCAGAATCATATACTTCTGGATTTTTGAAAACCTTTTGAAAAGGCTAGATTCAAACAATTATTTTCTGTTTGCATAAGGAAGAAAAGCAATGGTCATGTATGTAGGTATATATGTATGCTTCCCACAGTATACTGTATTGGAAAAAAAAACCCACCAACCCTTGTAACCTTACAAGAAACTCCATACAAATAACGGGCAAGAAATTAAAAAAACACCAAGGCAGATCAGCTCACCACAATTCAATTATACACTCTCATTAGGGAGAGGGCCTGCCCTGACACATCATCTACACTGAAAACCTCTGCTCACAGAGCACTGGTATGATTCCCCATATAGATGACATAGGGGTAAGGTTAAACACAATTATTCCCTCCAAACTTCTCTCCACTTTTGATTAGTGATGTATTTGAAATGACTAATTACTTTAACCTCAGCAGATGTTAAAAGTCAGCTAAACTGCCTAAAGGCACTACCTAAAAAATCATCATGGCAAATCACCCTTCTAAAGAAAATTAAACTATGCTGGGGCCTTTCACAAAGATTAAATTCAGCAGTCCTGTCTAAAGACAAGTCTGTATATGGGTACCACCACAATTTGTTTAACTAGAAAGAAACTGACTGCTCAGACTAAACTAACAGCCCCCCTGTTCAAGGATGCCAATGCAGGATCAAGTCTCTGGACTGCAGAGCAACATATGAATCTCCAGTAGGAAACAGTAAATAATTGTTTGTATTCAGCTTTCTATTCTTTAAAGGTTATGTACTACACTGTTTTTAGTAGTTTTGATAGACTTAGAGCCCAACTGAACTTGTAATGGGTTTTCACACTCAGAATTCCCTTAATTTGGAGTATTTTTAAGACAATGGTAAATTTTGTAGTACAGCAAACTAATTTAATGCAGAACACAACACACGAGGCCTGTAAACTCAAAAGAAATGCTATTTACACAGCCTTGATTTTCAGCTTCAGAATCAGAAAATATTTTGAGAGTTTAAGACCAGTGAACCATGCTTGACTTACAGGGAGCTTATCATATTCAGCATCTGATGATGAAGGAGAAACAGGAGCACCAGGACTGGAAGACAACCTCCCAGCATTTGTATCTGGCACAAAGAGAATCTAAATACAAACAGGTATTTCAAAACAGTGAGGCAAAAGCTTTAAAAGATTTTTAATTATATTCTATTAGAAAGACAGCGTAATACTTATCACTCATATCTGCAGTATATACCTTAAAAACATTCAGAAAAAGGAAACTAATTTCCTTATTCCAGCTTTTGTCTGCTGGATATTCTTAAGCAAGTCACACTATCTCTCTGTGCCTCAGTTTCCCTATGTGCAAACCAAGATACTTCACTCGCCTCATGGCTGTGAAGCAGAAGTAGAGATTTGCTCTTTATGAACCAGATGTTAATCTCCACACTCACATTTCCAGTCCTGGACTTTCCGAAAAAGTCTCTCTCCATTTATTTCTCATCATACAGGAGAATGACTCATACCCAACGTTATGGCACAAAGCTATTTCAAATTCTGTCTCTAACTCTCTAATTCTTTAATGCACTATAGATGGCATTTATCCAGACTTCCTGATAGTCCAGCTCCCTTGCAACAGCTGTACTATCTTCTTAAGCTTCAGATTAATCTTTAAGCTTTAGTGACAGTACATAAATAACAAGTCAGATATGGGAATTGCAAAGCTTCCCCCTCACACCAATTCCAAGTAATAATTTACGGAGCTTCATTTTGTGGGAGGGCTTTAAATTACTGTCCATTATCCTTGTATCCAAATACCTAAAAGATATACTTAAGTAGTAAAAAAACTTCTAAATACATAGCAAATAATTATGTTTCAGGTATTTAAAAAAAACCCAAATAAATGAAAAATTTACCTGGCCTGGCACAATTGTCTGTGTGAAAAGCTTATTGAGCTCCACAAGCTTGTTTGGGGTGACGTTGAATTTTAATGCTATGCTGTTTATGGTGTCCTGATTTCCAGCCTGAAGAAAGAATTGATGACTAAGATACCATACTGGACACAGCACCACACATTAACTAAATCCTTCTAACAGACCATTTGCAGGGATAGACTTGATGACCTCAAAACCCCATATATTTAATAGCTTATGTGATAAACCCATACCAAAAAAAAAGGACAGAAATATTCTTTCACACTATACAGTAGATAAAATATAGAGGTGTTACTGATGTCCCTGTCCTTTTCTCTTAAAACTTTAAAGAAGCACAACTGTATTTAGAACTGGTCTGACAGGGGGGAGAAGGGGAGAATACACAGCAAAGTTCACGACACCTCCAGCAGCCACAGCATGTCAGGCATTTGTGCAGTTCCCAGCTGGGACACCACCTTCCACAGAGGCTCTGTATGGTAGAGAGTGGAATGCACTTAGGGACCTGAGGGCTCACATACATGTTTTGGGCAGAGCGAGCACACTGCTGCCCTGCTCTAGCTTACAGTAACAGATCTCATCAAGCACAGGTCAACTTCTTGATGACTTAGGCAACACCACGGAAAGGGAGTATTTTTCAGAATAACAAAACCATTGCTCTATTAGAGAACCATAAAGCAGAAGTAAAAATGGAACTGGCAGCTGCAAGAGGTAGAGATCCTGGGTTGAACAGAGATTCAGGATGTAACCCTAGCTCTCCCCATACAGTGGTATTTGAATGGGATAGGGGCAATCCCTATTGAGATAGGTGCAAACTGAGAAAGAATCAGTGCTTACAGTTTTGTGCCACTGCCTCCCTCTCAACCTCAACAACTTCACTTTCAAAAAGTAGGCATGAACACACCAGTACTTACTGTATATTCTATGGTACCATGGGGCTTCTGAGAAACCATTTTCTTCTCTTTCTTTTCATTGCTTTTGTTTTGATTATCATCTAAAGAGCAAAAAAAAAAAATTCAAGTAATTGACTGTCAAGATGCTTACCTTTCACCATGTTTTGAAAGAGATCTACAGTATGTGCAAATTGCAGCTGTGAAGAAGAACAAGTGGACACATTAAAATGCCTATTAGGCCTTAAGATTGAATTGCAAGGCAAGAAAACTTCATTGAGTACAGCAGGTTTAGTACAGGAACTCTGCAAGAGTAATATATATATGTATATGATAGCATAGCAATACACAACTACTCCTATGGTTTCTTCTGTGAATCCTACACAATTCTCCTCTTGGAAACAAGTACTTTGTACTGTCAGGTGGGTATACACATATCTACTGCCCTGGTACAACCACAACAAATACTGGTTTATCACCACTTCACCACAAGTACATTATATTTAAACACCACTTATCTCTGAAGGCAAATGTGTTGCAAGCGTCTTGCAAAGCATGCACGTATACAGTCAACCATGAGAAAGAAGAGTTTGTGCAGAAGACTTTTCCATCAGCTGCAATACACAGAACCCACTGCAGCTGCAGAAACCCTTGCAGGACCCAAAAGACAGTCACAAGCTGTCAGCACCAGAGCTCTCTACCAGAGCAGGGCAGAGATTTCCGATTCTTACAACAGCAGCGGGCGAGAAAAGCCAAGGCTTAGGGAGGATGGAGCTGCCCAGCCAGCCCCAGCCCCAGGGGGCTCCCCTCCAAACCCTGAGCCCAGACCAGCCTACCTGGGGGGAGCGGGGGCAGCATGCAGCCCCAGCTCCAGGAGTGGGGATGGGGTGCCAGGAGGCAATTCATGGCTCTCCCTGCCTGATTGCCCCCAAGCCCTTAGAAAGGTCCCGCTGCCTCCGGCAGGATGCTGCAGTCTGGAAGAAGTGGGGAGAAGCAAGAAGACAAGGCAAGGCTGGGCCCAGCCAAACCAGCAGCCAGGATCAAGAGCAGGGACACGCTGCCCTCCTGGGAGGACTCTTCCTGTGGTCCAAGCCGGCAGCTCTGGCAGATCAGGGAGGAAAGGACTGGGAATGGCAGCAGAGGGCTTCCGACTTGCATTCAGGCTTTGCTGCAACCTTTGCTATTTCCAGAGAGCAAGAGGCAGATAGTAAAAGGAAGGGTGAGGACTAGCCTCCACATTGTAATGTACACAAGAAACAAGGAGGGGCCCAGTGTGCTACACCTGACCCTTCTGCTGGCCCATGTCCACAGCAAGGTGAATGCTGTGGGTCTGCTTCAGTGTGCTTCTCCCTCAGTCAGATGAGACTCACAGGAGCCCTGGACATGCATCCAGGTGTTACTGTTGGCATATCCCACCCACCTGCCGGGGATGCAGTCATGAGAAGTGCATTGGTTAGGGACGCTAAAGATAAGGCAACAGAGGCAGAAAGCAGGCATAAACCAAACACAGTTTCAGTATCTGCACACAGTGCACATGGCATGAAGGACAGTGGGAGGAAGGGGAAGATCAGGATGACACCGACTTTTCCCTGATATAATTTTGAAAGACAGCATCACTCAATGATCTAAGACACTTAATCTCTGAGACTGGACACCCACACTGAAACTTTTTTAATAAGCTTTCTTACTGTGTTTTTCTCACCATTTGTATTTTCACCATTATCACATCACTTTCTACTGATCAAAGTGAAAGCAGTGTGTGGAAAAAGAGTAATGGCAGCATTAGTAGGGCACAGTATTAAACCATCAGAAACAGAATGACAACATGACAGACAAAAAAACCTGACAAATACTAGATGCTTTCTTTATACATTACCTACATACAACTGACAACATGGCACAATCCTGCCTAAAGAAACCCTGCCAACTACTGAGTTCACATTGTTTTGTGCTGCCAGGAGATAATACTTCAGTTAGTCCAGGATAACTATAATTACAACTGCATATCACACTCATGTAAGCAAACTACCTGAATTTTTTGTGACCTTTCCCTGGAGAAAGACAAGAAAGGTAGACTTCACCTTCTAGTAAATTATTTGGTCTGGCTGTAAAAAGTAGACAAGTTTTCAGATATTTTACCCTTATGTCTGAAACAGTACATGAGGTAGAAAACAGCTAAGAACAGTAATCTCTAACACTAAGTAGACATGCACCAGTAAGACCTTGGAGAGGTGGGAATAAAAATAAAGTAGGCCAGAGAGATGTAGAGAGGGATAGAGAGAGAGAGAGAGAGAGAGAGAAAGCACCTGCTGAATGAGAAAAAGTTTAAGTCTGGGTGTAGATGGGAGAAATAACGATATGCAATAAAAGCAGTTTCTCTGAAGAGCTTATACTATTTGCTATTAGTTAAACATTTTTTGTTCCAAAGCTTTGTGTATGAAAATTGAGAGCTGACCACAACAGCAACCACTATGCCACTGTGGCACAAAAAGACCACAAAATAGCAATGCAGACAACTTTCTCCCCTGCAGCTTCCTACCGGGGAGGTAGGACACCTCTCTCCCCCTCTGTGAAATATCAGTATTTTCCAGGTCCTCCTACTGCATTGCCTGCAGATAGTATTAAAAAATACTATCCAAGAAAATGTTATAAACTGAAATACTGCATTCACAGGAGACATATATGCTGTAGTTCTTGGTTGACAGGACTGTGAACCTGTTTGTTCAGTAGGGTTCTGAACACAAGCGTGGTGCAATAGAGAAGAGTGAACTAAATATGCATGCATAGTTGAAAACCTCTAAGTGCAAGACAAGAAAAAGAGAAGTTTGAAAGACAAACTGAGTTTAGATTAAACAAAATACCATGCTATTTTTTGTCAAAAAATGTTAATAAACCCTAAATAAGTTGAACAATTAAATATTTTTCTTTCATGCCCATGTACAAGAATACATGTTGTATAGTCTGTTTAGCTACAGGCTAAAAGAAGCAGTAACAGTCCGTGAATTTGTCTCCTAAAACCAAAATCTTACATTTTGTGTTTGGATACTTTTTTCTTCTACCCCCTACTGCCCCTTTTTTCTTCTATCCTAGCAACAAAGGGTTGAGAACACTGTCCATACCTTATGCCTAACTACTGCACAGGTTTGGGTGATTCAAAACCACATCCTAATTATTTGAATAGTGTGAATTCTTAACTAGTCCATGTTTTCAATTGTGCATATGAAGATTTTAAAATCATAAATAGATATTTCAGTCTTCAGAAGAAAAAAATTGCAATGAGTCCATTAAACCCAACAGGTACTGCTAAGCCTACTACTGTACACATGGTGAGGCCGAGGTCACAAATTGTGCTCTACATGAACTGTATACAGCAGAGTGACTGGAAAGCCTGGCAAAGCATCATAACACAATATACTGTCTCTCCAGTTCCCCTTATCTTCTCTCATTTCTCCTCCAGGAAGCCAAACATTTTCTGACATGATATAAGGGCAGGTAGCTCTAGTAGAGCCACTAAGGCACCCAGTGCACATGCAGACATGATGTAAGCCTCAGGAACCACATTTCTTTCAGTCAGAACTAAATGAAGAGCTCCACAAGCTTTAAAAAACTGCCTTTGGCTACTTTTTGAACTTGAGCATTTGCTTAGTGGTGAAATGGCTCGTGGCTTTGCCTCCCAAATTTTTCTGCACTGCATGTACACTGGAGACAGGATTGCATATCCATGAGAAGTGACTAGGTGTTAATGCAAATTTGATCACATTGCATTTTTAGGCAAAGGGCAGAGTGGGTGGACTGAACCTCTCTGTGGTTTTGGGAAACTTGTAAATTAAGAATTATGCAAAAATAGTAAAATAATAAGCAGCGAGAAGAAGAACGCCAAGTGAGAACAGGCAAGAAAATACAGGCTTACTGAAAGCAGGCACGTCTAGAATGGGAATTTTTCTGTCCTTAATGGTATATTTATCTCAGTTTCCCACCAGACTCTTGACATATCGTTTAGCAGTGTTACAGGAAACCTTACAAAAGAGTTACCTAAGAGTAATTTGGAAACCAGCTATTGAAGGAGTATGATAAAGGGGTCAATCAGTTTATCATTCAAAAGACCTTGACACATGATAGGAGAATTACACCTCTGCAACTGTGTAAATAGCTCTGTAAGTAGATAAAATAGGTCAAGGAGCATCAGGAGTCTCCTGGGCTGCCCACACAAGCACTCACTGAACAACTCTGTTCTTTCAAGAGCTCCAAACCAATTCTATGCCAATAAACCCCACACTAAAATGATGTGCTCATAAAGCAATGCGTTCCTTCTTGTACTTCATACCTAATTTCACTGAACATGTTAATAAATTCTATTTTAAGGGTGAACAAATAAATAGTCATTATTCAGCTTCTGCATACCATTCATGATGTCACAGATTTCCAGCATCTTTTCTTAGTTACTTCACTTTTTCCAGCTGGCTAATACTGTGATACTTTGGACTCTACTATTTCTCTGCTCACACAGGCTGGTCTGCTTGTTAGCTTTTCTTCTCCTACTACATCCTTTTTGAGATGGAGGAAGTAAAACCAGAGATTTTCAGCTATCAAAAAACAATCTATGCTGGTGACAGAAAAGAGGGTTTCCTTAAAGCTAGATTATATTAGTCATTTTTCTACATCACACACTAATAATTTTTCCATGTTGCTCAGTATGTCACTGCTTTCTCAGAACATTCCAGGCCCACATCTCTATTACAGATTTGTTAAAAGCAATAAAATTATATTACCGTAAGTCTAACTAAGCACCAGGACAAAGGAGTGAAAACCTACAGGTAGCTTAAAAGAATCTGAAACATAATAAATTAAGGGGAGAAGAGTTATTCCTCAGAGTAACCTTATCAGGGTACTGATAAGAAATTAAGAAAAAAAGGCTTCCTGGGTAGTTTCCTTATCAATGAATGAGGCCTAATACCAATTATGGTGACAGAGATAGAGTACAGTAAATATCACTAAAGTGATTCGAAACACAGAGATCTCAAGAATATGAAAGATCTCCTTGGGACAATAGAGGTGGAAGACAAATCAGTTTATCTGAACAATTTTTTCCATTCCTACTTTCTAAACTGGCATTTTAGTAACTTTCAGTGATTCTGCTATGTGCAAAGTTGTGCATTAGATTAGGTAATTGTGTTTTAAAGCATCCTTCTTGCTTTTCTCATGACTCTCAAAGTGATGAACTGAACAGCATTCACATTAAAATTACTAGTTTTATATAAAAAGTCTTTCTTTCAGCTCCTGTCAAGCGTGGGTGAACCCCACTGCCACAGGGACCAGATTCCTGGTTTGGGACACCTTCCACCCACTCTGACATTTCAGCTGCAGCAGCCTCTGAGAGACACCCCAGCCCCATTCCCTCCTTTAGCCAGCTGCAGCAGTTAGGGGGCATACAAAAAGGTTTTTTGGCCATCTGATCAGACCTATCTCCCTGAAGAAAACCAGCAAGTCAGAAACATTCCCTGCTAAGATCTGGATAGTGTAGTGCTACCCTGTTAAAAGAGAAATAAAAAAAAATAAAACAAAAACCCTTTCTCACCAACTCGGGTATCTGTTTTTCTTTTCTGCTTCCCACTTTCCTCAGAGTATCCTGACAAGCCCTCACCTTTACTTCTGCATATTTTTACTCTACTGAATCATATCTGTTGGCTTCCTCCTTCACTACTGCGGAAGTTACTTGAAACAAAAGGACAGCTGTCATCCATCACAACCACACTTGTGCTCCTTCATTAGTGAGACTTCTCCTGACACAGGAAAACAGCAATTCCCTGATCAGTACAAATCCAGACACAGGTTTCTGAAATATCTATACCTTGAACAACTTTTCTCCATTCTCAATAAAAACTGATTTTCCACTAATTATTTTCCAAGCAATTCTTTCAACGGAATAAAGAGATCACCAGAAAATACAGAGCCTCAATGAAAAATGACAATCAGTTCAAAAAACTGTTTTAAAAGGTAGTAACTCCTTCTGCTATTATGTATTTTTAGGCACACTTCAATAAAAAATTGACTATTGATATTCATACAATATTCACATACTGCAGCTTCTACATGAAAAAATGCAAATAGTTAAGGAACTGAAATTTCCTTTTTATTCACTTAATCTTCAAGAAGTGGCTAAAGCTCCTTTATGGTCTGGCAGATTACTTGCAAATCCTGTTCAGGAACATGTCAGCATCTAAACACATCTTTCACTCAAGTATCACTATAAAATTTCTGACTATCTGCTACATCAGGTACTGAAGGACAATATAGAGGAGAGGAGAACCAGCCTGCCAACGAAGGGCTGAGGGAATGAATACTTAGGTATCACAAGAGAAAATATGGGCATTTTAGAAAACTGTTAACACTACACATGCTGGTTTTCTTCATTATGTTGCTGCTTGAACACACCACAGCTTGCCTGGGCAGGCTATGCCATGGAGTCAACCAGGACAAATCCAGCACTGCACTATCCTCTCTGCTGATTGGTATCTACAAGGTCATAGGTTGAAAACAGAGATGAAAATCACATATATTCTAAAGATACAGGACACAAGCCCTGTTTTTGTGTCTGGAGATGGCAAGATCTGGCTCAAGATTTGTGTTATTATTTAAATACACTTGAAGAGAGTGCTGCTTTTCAGAGCTTTTATATTAACTTTCAATAGTGTTTCTCAAGCACAATATGAAAACTTGATGAAAAAGAGAAATTAAAAGAAGAAAAGAAGACAAAGAGAAATTAAAAGCCTGCCTTGAGGACACCAGGCCTGAGTTATGCAGGCTAAAAATGACTACCTCACGCCTCTGCTTGGAGACCAAAAGATCTGCAACATGATTTCAAATGCACTATATTGCGCTCCTTACATACTTGGCTTATGAATATTCCTGTCTTAGAGAAAAATG
This sequence comes from Cinclus cinclus, assembly GCF_963662255.1. Taxonomy (NCBI): domain Eukaryota; kingdom Metazoa; phylum Chordata; class Aves; order Passeriformes; family Cinclidae; genus Cinclus; species Cinclus cinclus. The sequence continues at coordinate 51,712,721 of NC_085048.1, read as the reverse complement.
TCTGAAACTAAAATGAGAATATTCTGCCTGTTCCCTGAGGGCAGAAACCCAAGAGAGCTATGGCAAGTCACGAGGAAGGGGAGAGAGCTGATTCACCGGATACTGCAGAGGACTGCTCCGCAGTCACTCGGGGAACAGGTTCTGGAAGCCTGGGTCAGGGAAGAGGCAAAGGATCCAATCTGCCTGGTTGATAGCCCTCCCAGGAAACATGGAAGAGAAAGACCTGTGAGAGTCCAACTCTTTATCCCAGCACAGGACACACCACCAAGACTGCCTCTGAAGAGCTGCACATGCCCTGCAGGTACTCAAGACTAACTTCACAAGGCACCCGTGCTCAGCAAGCACAAGACTCAGCAGGCAGCTGGCACAGCCTAGGAAAGCAAGACTACCCTAGGCATGATGAACCAGTGGATCCTGGAAGTGATGAACTTGCTAACCACAAAGACATATTTCCCTTCATTATCCCTGGCAGAAATATAACAACTCTTTTTATTAATTCTCCTGACACGCTTCCTTTTTACCTCCTGCACACACACACACACACACACACACCGGTCACAGTCTCACCATGGGTTATGGGACCAGTTGCTCTACAGCCTTCCTCTCTTCCTCTGGGACCAGTTTTCAGAGATACTAAGTGCATCTGAGTTCAAATATAATTAAGAACGTAAGTGCTCACTTCTTCTGAAAATTCAGGCCTTGGGAAAACAGACAGACCTTGGAAACACACTTGGGTCTTTCAGCAGTGAGATCAGTTTTAGCTAACCAAATACCAGCCTGTCATTCTCTAGTCTGACCTTTCCAGAACAGATCACAAGATGTCAATGCCTTAAATCTTACTTTGAGTAATTGCTATAGTGGAACGTAACTTTGCAAAATAGCAAATCCTGGTATTTTTCCCCCATGACAGAAACACCACTTTTTAATTTTCTGCCCCAATAATTTATGCCACTGTTAAAAAGGTACCCCTGATTTCTAATCTCCACTTGTTTCTCTCCATGTCCTTGTCTACTGAGCCTGTCAAAGCTCTTCACTATGATATTTCAATTACACAATTAATTTAGGATAAGGTTCTTGGGTTCTTTTTCCCTCAAGAAGAATTATAACCAAAGCAGTCTCACAACTTCCTCTAGTCTCCAAACATTTTCCTTCTTCCCTGAGCTGTGCTAAACAAAACTCACAGTAAACCAAGTCAGAGGACCTGAATTACTAGCAAAAACATCCCCTGTTCCAGCATTCAGGTCCTGGAGGTCCAGAGAGGGCTAACAAGGACAAGCAAAGCCATGAAACTGCTTGTATGTAAAGAATGCCAAAGACCTTCGGCCTTGAAAGGAAACTATGGAAGAGGGATATTTTATACAGATAAAAGAGCAAACAAAACCCAACCAACCAGCCAGAAAACAACAAAGAAATGTATAAGAAAAATCACAGGAGTCTTGGAGCTGGTGAGTAGGGATTGACTGTTCAGTTACTTATACAAGAACTCATGGCAACCAAAGCCAGCAGCAGCAAGATTGGTCTTCAAAAGAATGGTAGCAAACCTGTGCACTCTTCAGCAAAAGATACTGCAGAAACCTGCACAGGTCCAGGGAGAGGCAAGATAAGCATATGGTACAGCACTCTAAATGCATGAACTACGAGCAGCTCAGAAGAGGACAGTAGTGTGGACGCTTTTACAAAACTCACTGTGTTCATAATGCTACCCAGACATCCAGGTGTGGCCTTTGTGGGAAAACGTACACTACACTAAATGAGCTCTGAAATGGCATGGGCTTTCCTACTTCCCCTCTAGCACTTCTTCACCCTGGAATCATACACACCATCAGGCTCGGATAGAGCAGCTCAGAAGCAGTCACACAGTCACACTAATTCCTTTTACTCATTTGCATGAAACTTTCAAGTGTCTGTACTATATTTTTTGCCTCCAAAGCGATGTTTTCCAAGTTTATGGTCAGGTAAATAGGCACATCAAGTACCCCAAGTAATTTTTCATAATTAACAGGCCATTCATCCTGGAAAGCTTTGTTTTACAACCTACCTTTAAAACATGTAATATATCCGTACATCAGTTACCACTCAATCCACATAACTCAGGATTGGTAACTTGTGATGGGTACTTTCCCCCCTCACCTATAAAGTGTTAAATCACACAGAAAGCTTCTGGCCCCTTCAGAGCTAAACACACTTGGACATCCTACCAGAGTGACCTACCATCCAAATTTTAAACTTGAGACGTTCCAGAATATGAACTCAAGGGCCTCACAAAATACTAGTACATGAAATCAGCAATGTAATGCTTACAAATGGAATCTGCTTTGACTGACTATTTGAAAATTAAGGAAGGAATATAAAAAGCTTGTATCAACCTTCTTAAAAGGCTTACAGAAAAAAAACCTAAAAAACAAACACATCAGTTATCACAAATTCATCAATAAACTCCCAGGACTCCTATGCGAAAAACAGCTCTGTCAATTAAAAAAAAAAAAAAAGTGCCTATTAAGCTACTGTTTATGTCCATTTCTAACGGAGTGGAGAAAATCACACCACAGCATATAAATAGATCAATTCTCCTTGTATTTCCTTTCATCTTCCTTGCTGTCAGAAGCAACAGAAAATTACTGAAAATTCAACTGTTAGTATCATATACTGAGTTAAATCATCTTTAGTTTCTCTTTTGTTCTCAACACAGTTAAGAAATCTCTTAATTTTTATGTTCCTGGACAGTTTTCATGTTCTGTCCTTTACTTTCCCATTCAATTCCCTTGCTTCCTACTTGAAACATACATTAGATTACTGACTACCAACAGGTGAGTTCACAAGTTGGTTCCATATATCCATATAGCTTTATTTCCTTCTAACAGCAGACATAAAAACAGCTCGGTCTTCTGTCTCAAGATTAGACTGCCATGTGTGCCACTGGGATTAGCTCACTTGCTTTGAGCATGGTGCTAATAATGCCAAGGTTGTGTTGATGGACAATACCTACTTATTACATAGAAAACATCGAGGTTCAAATATTTTCATCTTTTATTTAATTTAACAACAAACAAAAGCTTTTCCTGCAAGATGAGAATTTGAAGAGGACACCACACATGGGGAGCTTGTGCAGTATAAAGAAATTTCCACACAAATTTTCAGAACTTAAATGCTACCAACATTATTACTGGTACTTACTGCTCAGATTGAATTCTCCTGCCTACGGACAAGGCATCCTTTCTCTGTGCAACTGTTTCTAGCAAACATCTGTTAACAGCACAGCTTGAATATAACCTGGTGGCCTTAACACTGATCCAGTGGGATAAGACCATTTGCTCTCATTCCAATACAAGTCACCTGAAAACAGCTGAATTTCAGTCAACTGTCCACTTTATTCTTTCCAAATGGTTTCTATAACCAAAGCTAATAAACCAGCTTTCTGAAGCTTCCCAACCAGCCACTGCCCAGTCAGTACCTTCAGGTTACCCTCATATGTAAGTTATTCCAATTCCCTTGGCATTCTACACAGGCAATTATAACCAAATTGACTTCTTCCTATGCTGCTTCAATTTTACTTGAGATCTTCATTCTGAAGGAAGCATATTATTTCCATTTTCATCCCTCCTTATGTCTACAGTCATTTTTTGGCCTGAAGCAAAAACACTAAGGCAAGGTCTCAGAACCTAAGAAAATTTAGAACCTGTTCTTAGTGCTATATTAAGTAACTTAACACAACACCGAGTAGCCCACTTTGTAAATCACTTGGATTACTTAGAATAGAAAGTACTTTGCTACATGAATAGGGCTGACCAAATCAAGCCCCCAGAGATTAGGTCTGATTACAGTTAGCTAGCTACAAGCAAAAATTTATATGGATTTTCTTTTTTTTTTTAATTTATCTTTTTAATGAGTAGCACCTTAATTAGGTCCTCAACTGCATCTTACTGTCTGTACCAGGTAATACAGCAGACAAAACCGGGACTCATAAACAGAAGGAAGTTTCCATTCTTAACTCAGTATTGTCCTGAAAAGTCCACTTCAGATTATGCCTATTTAGCAGACGACCTAACTATTATTCCATGTGACCTAACTATTATTCCATGTGTGTTAAGTAAACGTCCCACAATTTAATTACAATGAAATTCTCTATAAATTTTTACTGCATTGCAAGCAACTTAGATCTTTGAAACAAAGTACTTCTGGTATCATGGGAGCTGCCTCTGCTGTTTCAGTGCCAGTCAGAGCCAATCTCATTACATAATGAGTAATGAATATTACTATGCCCCCTCCATTTTATTTACTAAAATTTGTTCTTGGTCATTTATCCAGAATATTCAGAGGCTTGGCAACTGCACACATGCTGCACTGCTCCTGTATCACTCTTTGCTCAAGGGATGGCAGAGAGGACAAGTCAAAAAAAAAAAAAGGCATCTGCTTTCTGCCCCTAGGGAGATACTCTGGCACCTCCTGCTCAGTATGTGATGTACTGTCTCATTAAATAGGCATATACCACTTTCCTTCTCATGGTGTTTAGGAGTCCTGCTTGTTTTGATGTAAGTGAGAGCTACAAATAAGAGGTGGTTTTGTTACTCTCACTTCCCACTCCTGCAGAAATAGAACACCACACAGTGAATGTGAAAGGATGGCTTTATGATTACAGAGCAGAATGATAAGCTAGTCAACTGGATTTCATTTTGTTGACAAAAGTAGCTCGGTGATATGGGACAAGCCACCTAAACCAAACTTTTCTTTATGACACATTCTTTAATGGAGATCTCAATTCCTCACATATGGTGCCTGCTTAGATTTTCAAGCAAAATCAGTGGAATATAGGAATATTATGCACATCAGATAGAAAGACACATATCATGCTGGAATAAATATATGGATGAAGTTCAGGGTCGTTTTTGACCACTGTGACACTGCTTGCTTTCAGAAGCTCATACTTTTACCTGCTTCAGTGTTTTCAGTGGCACAACACAAATGTTTCCACGCAGTTCAGCAACTCCTGACAGGAATTGTGGTTTCCTAATCTCACAGAAGTCAAATCAACATCTTTCAATAAAAACAGGCTTCCCAGAGGGAATATATCAGAACCAAGCAGCCAAGCTGCAAAAGGAGGTCAGCTGGGTTATCCCAAGAAGAAGGGGAGAGCATCCTGGGCACTGAGTACAGCAGCCAGAGCACCTACACAACCATTGTACTGTGCCAGACAGACATCCTCAGACATCTGAAAGCTGTTTATTGCAGCAACACCAGAAAGACAAAGTTAAAAAGAAGATTACTGCATAAGCCAAAAGATGTGGCAAAAATACAGAGAAGGGAGTGTTATTTCCACTGATCTTCAGGAAAAAACAAGCAGTATTAGCATCTCTGTTGTTCCAAGGCAAGAGAACAAGGGCTGTAATTGCAAGGCAATGTCTTATAGTATAAGATTTGTAGACTGAATATTGCAAAATGGTATGGAACTTGCACTGAAGAACAGTGCAAGTGCTAAGAGGAAAGGAAGCTGTGAGGCTGCACTGGAGAAACTTTCTGGCAGTAGGACCTATTCAGCCACTTAGCAGTGTCACAAGAAAAAAATGATCATTCCTGTATAACTTCAGGTTATTTGTAAGGGTGCCACCGCGGTGCAAGCCGATATGTTGTACTGAACAGTTTTGGCTGGGAGAGGGATGCTGGAAGATCCCTTCTAGAGGATGCCCCAGTCGCACTTCCTCCTCCTCCTCCTCCTCCTCCTCGGCTCGGCGGTGCCGCCCTCCGGCTGCCGGCATTAACACAACGCCGCACCTGGAGGCAGGAAAGGCTGCACCGCTGCGCTTCCACCTTCCTCAAACAATCCAAGTCTTTTAACCACTCTCTCTTATACAAAGCTTGGCAGGGATAACCACCTCCAGTTGTGCACGGCCTTCAGAAGCTGTGTTCGCCCTTCCACAGCAGAAGAGGAATTTATTGAGTCAACAAAATCCTCCTGACAGAATTGGTGCCTGCAGGAATCTATTAAAAAGCACAACATTCAAAGTGGGAGTCAGGATGTCGCTGCATTTACAAATTCAAAAAGGCAAACATATTCACAAACCTCTAATGAAGGGACGTGGTGTTCAAGGAACAAATTATAATGAGATGTTTCTCCTCCCATCTTTTAGAACAATATATAAAGAAGGATTTATTGTCCTGCAAAATATGAAAGGGAGATTATTCAGAGGAGAGTGGCCTTCATTCTGTTAGACTGACAGACACAACTCCTCTGGACTCAAATCATCTAATGACAGAACCTCCATTAAGCCACAAAGCTTGTGTGTATCATGGGAATGCACACGGCTGTTGCTACATTTAATAGATTTCTCTTCTGAGGAAAATTTAAACATTTTGATGAAGTGCAGAAAGCATTTTTTGGGAGAAAAAATGTAATTCCTGTGTCATATTTTCATAAAGTTAGAATTATAGAACTGTTTGAGTTGAAAGGGACCTTAAAAATCATCTAGCTCAAATCCCCCTGCCATGTTCAAGACATTAGTCAAATCTAGATACTTGGGCAGAAACAGACAAGAAAACTCCCAAGCCCTTCAGAATACATAAATAGAAAAATGGTTAGCAGAGAGAGAGTGCATGCTTTTTAGCCAGAGCACTTCAGAAACATCAATAATGGGAGAAGTCAGAGGGGAAAAAAGAGGGTAGGGGGAGAGGGAAATGAGGTATATGTATCCCTGACATTAAATAATTAAGACAGACATATATGTATGGATAATACCTCTCAGGCACTTTCATATGAAAGCATATCAACAATGAAAAGATAAAGTTGTTACAGATTTGGCAGTACCTTCCCACCACTGCAGCTGACACACCTTCCATCAGAGAATTGCTGAATGTACACCTGGCAGAACTCCACTGAGCGAGACAGATGGATTTGTCCTCTGCCATGCCATATGCAGGTAAAAGGCGAACTACTTAAATTCAGCTCTTTCAGATAGCTGTGGGTGTACAAACAGCTCTCAGAAAGCACTCAGATGTTGGAAAAGTTGGCAGCTTTCTGGACAGCAGCAGTAACAAACAGCTAAGGAGGTAACCCTGAGAGATATAGCTGTGGTGGGTGAAGGCGGTATAAACCATGCAGTCCAGTGCCATGGCAACTAACAATTCTACTGAAAAGACACAACGAACTCTTTTCTGCCTCTGTTTAAACTGTCACTTCTGCAATTTGATGCTCCAGCAGGGTAAAAGCCTTTAGGAACAACTGAAAGAAGGCATTTAAACAAGAAGGAGGTTTTTATCTCTCTGGATTTTGACAGTTGTGCTCAGCTCAACAGCAGCATTAAATTATTTCTCCACAGAAATTTTGTATTTGTTCTGCAGAACCCAGAAACTTTGCACATGTACATGACGATCAGTAGCATTTCAAGTCACCCTGTAATTATGCCAGTCCACATGAAACTGGGGAACACTTATGAAACAGTCGTAAGTAAAACCTGAGTTTGTATTGACTGTTGGATCACAAGTCAAAGACAACTCAAAGACAAGACATCTTTACTTCCTCCTTAGCTAGCACTGCCACATTCAATGAGTGATCCCATTGCCCCCCATCTCACCAACCGAAGTGCCAACTATTGCAGAATTTTTTAATTTAACTCCCAAAAAACTTGAGAAACAAAATTCAGCTACCATTCAAGCCCCTAAATTCCTCTAGGTACAAACCAACAAGTGCTACTAGTAGAAGCACTTTACTAGGAATGCAGCAGAAGTTTGTATTTTGGTGTGTTTGGGGTTTTTTATATCAGCATACTACCAAAGCAGAAAGAATTTACAAGTTTGTTCATTAACAATTCTCCAGTTTTCCTTTTACAGATTTTATTTCCAGAACAGTGTGGTCAGAACTTCAGACAGAGAGGAGAAAGTCTTCTTTTAGTTCTCAAATTATTGATCTCATCACATTCAAATCTGCCAAAAGTTACAGCCTGATCAATAAATTACTTTGAACACTTAAGCTTGCCAGGAAGCATTACTGGAGGGTTTATCTTCTTTATGGCAAGGCATATACTGCCTCATAAAAGCACTCTTTGGTTGTGGGCTAGTCCATGTGACCACTCAACTCAACACTTTCGCTGCAGATTTCTTTTTTTTATCCTAAAGAGGACTCCTCCGTAGGAATCAGCCATCCATGCACACACACTGTGTGAGCAGAAAAGAAATCTGCTTTGATGACAGCTACAGTTTTATGTTCCATTCCTTCTCTTTGGGAAAGGATTCCTTACCAGATGGAACCAAGAGTTCTCCAAATCTAAAAATTCATTCCACCAAAACACCAAGACAAAATCTGGAATGAGAAGTATTTAATAAATCATACCTAATAAATCATACCAAAAATAAATTAAAAGTATCAAACAAATTACAATCCAGAACTGCAAACAGATGTGTATATGGATCTTCTCATATATTAATTTACAATTAATTTTTTTCTGACAGTCTGGCAAAAAAATCTAGAAAGGAATTTATAATTAATGGAGTTACTTAGACATCTGGGGGGGGGTGAGGGGGAAACAAGCCAGAACACAAGCTCTTTGATATCTTGTTTAAAAATATGTAGTTAATTTACTTACTTCCTCACACTTCGACAAACACGAATATCAATTTAGACTGAAGCCTTGAACAGTATACATCAATTTATGAACGAAATAGCCCCACAAAAAAAAAAAAAATGAACTCCATAAAACATTGAAGACAAATCTTAAAAATAACAAATAAAATGCAATAATAAACTAACTGCTGCCTATAACAACACCGAGTTTTAGAACCGAGAAACAAGACATAGGTTATTTTGTGAGAATGCAAGGTTTAAGTTAGTATCAGATATTTTGAACTATGTAATTCTATTTGCTTTTATAGGAAGGATATCCAAAGTTAATTATCCTTTTAAGAAAGGCCTACAGAATATGAGAAAAATACATTAGCAAGCTATCAAAATAAACACATTTTAAAGTACCACAGCATTAACATAACTCACCGGTACTGTAGTATCTTTTAAGTTCTGTGCGTCTGATGTCTTTCAGTTGATTGTACTTTTTCTTTTTCTTTTCCTTGTCTGGAGCAGTTTCCCTTTCCCCAGGAAATTTACAGTTGTCTTCAGAGGAACTGATTTGCTCCAAAATAACTTTACTTTCTTCATCTTTCTCAGAAGGTGTTGTGGAAACAGGAGATCCAGGGGAATTGGCAGAGACTGTCTCGGTGGTTTGTTTGACTTGCCTTTTCTTTTTCAAACTGTGCATAAAGAAAAGAAACCCACAGTAAGATTTAGTCAACCACCAGAGACAAGTTAATTCACTTTCTAAATTGATCTTTTTAAAAATGAATTGAATATCACAATTCCTTACAACCCTTTAAAAATCACACACTTGGCATCAGTAACTTGCTAACTAAAATGGTCCTACCTCATAATCTTTCTTCCATTGTATCATAATCTCAAGGATCCCTTCTCAAGAACAACAAAAAAGGTAGTAAAGTATTTACTAAGGAAAAGGAACAGGGGGAAAAAAAACATTGAAAAGCTGGGGATTTTTAAAAAGACCACACGTCTAAATGTGAAAACAAGATACTGAATTCGTGTTTCAAGATGAAGCTTGGTATGAAATAAAACCTCAGATCATGACGTACTATAACACAACAGCTAACAATTCCACCCTCCACTGCTCCTGCTTTCTAAAACCATCATATAAACTTGTTATTTTTCTCTATTTTGTCCAAGGTTGTCTAATAGAGGCCACTCTTGCTACTTCACAGCTGTTCTGGAACAACCCACACTAGGTGGTATTCCAAGTGTCACCCAGGTGCTCTTTCTGCAACATGATCAATGTGGCCACAAACTGCTTTTGCCAGAATGTTTTCCAGCTGCCTAGATTTCTTCTGAGAGAAATCTTACTGAGATGCCTATAAATCTTGCAACTTATCACTATAGCAACAAGAGTATTTTCTTTTTAGAAGACTCCTTAAAGCACAGTTCAAGTGAGAAAGATGCTTCAGGAATCCTAACACAGAATTTTTTGCTAAATCACCATCTATAGCACTTAGTGAGAGTGAAAACTGACTTCATGGGTTGAGGGTCACTGTCACTAAAATAGTTCCCAGTTAATCACTGACTCATACCACACAAAATGAAAAACTGATCTATCTAATGGTGCTTCTCTTCAGTACATTAAACTTCTTGGTTACAAGGTACCTAAGGCAGCAAGCAGTATAATTAACTCGTTGATGCCAAAAACTTTGCTTTACACACAGGAAGAATTATGCATAGAAAGTACAGACAACCAGTGAGTCACCACAAATGAGAAAAGGTTACATGAACTCATAGCAGTATCTTAAATAAGTGAAAACTTAATGTATTAAGTTATTAATATAATGCAGGAATTTCAGAGATTCTTTCTTCCGCCTTTTATGTTCATATGCTTTTCATGTATTCTTTTAGACTACAACACAAAAATAAATACACAGAGCGACTGTAAATTTTAGAAAGACATTTCAGGCTACACACCTTTTTTAAAAACCAGTTCCAAGTTTAGAATGTTTAGTCTGAGAAGGGTCAGTTTCTCAGACTACTTGGGACCCACACTTTCCAGTGAAACACTTCAAAACACTGTGTCTTACAAACTGTGTCTATCACACATGTATGTATACCTATTTCTCAATGCTTCCAAAAATAGGAAGATTCACATCCTGCAGCCAACCTCATGAGGATGCTGTGGGTGCCCAATCGTTCAAACCCTGTAAAACAGATCTGTACAAAACTAGTACTAGTAGCTCATGCTCTGCCCAGCAAGACACAGTACTGTATATGAAACTTATGAATTCAGTCCTGACTACATATGAAAACACCATACAAGGATTTATAAAAAGATAAAAGTGACTACATGTATATAAGAAATGAAGTGTTTAAACTAAGTGTTAAACTAGACTAATGAAAATTTGCATATGCAAAGGAGGCTTATTTTTAACTAATAAGACACAGCCCTTATGAAAGGCTGCTGTAGCAATCACAAAACATTACAAATACTTTGCATGCACTATGTGTATATTTAGCTCTGGTGTAAATCGTGGCAAAGCAGCCCTCAGTGCTGAAATGGCATATTCCTACCATGGTTATACCTGATTCCAGACTTCTAAATGAGCCACGTTCCTGACTTTTGACTCTAGTGACTCAATGACCTTCCTCTGTCCATATCACAGGATACCAAAATCACCTGCTTCAGTAGATGAGAACTAGCAGGCATCCACTGGCACCCTATCTCTACTCACACTACATCTGAGACTTCTGCCTTCAGATACACAGTCTATTTGTTTTGATCACAAACTCTGTTAGGTAAGCTTTCTGTAGTATGAATGTAGTATCTCAAAACAACAGAAGAGCCACTAATGGAAACATAGAACCCTTTTTGACAGGGAAAAAAAAATAACAAAGAGAAAAACCTCTCTAGAGGTCAACGATCCTTGTCAGTACTTTCCTTAAAACATTCTCATTTGAACTGGAGTTTTCAAAGATGCCCCTGGCGACTTTTAGAATAAAGAGCTAAAACAGAATTGGTCCATTAGTGATAGAAAAAAAAGGAAAGCAGAAAGGAGAGTCTGAACCAACTCACTGAAATGCAACTGACTGGTTCTTGTCCTCAGCATTTAATCTTGCTGCATTCCCATTACTGCAGCACACTGGGGCTCATTACACAAGCTTCACCAGCACACAGCTGCTGCTGCTGTGAAAGGACAGTGCCACCAGCATCTTTCAGAAGGATCATCAAGAATCTGGGCACTCCATAATTTCTATTCCATCCCTATGGCAGGCATCAGATTTTCAGATGGCTCCTTTTTACTCCTCCTGCCCACTGTTCTGTTTCAAGCCCACGACTATCCAACCCCAAAAGTGGTAACCTTGGCACTAGGAAAAAAGACTCAATTAAGACCAAGTATCCATGACATTCCAGACAGGACTCAGAGTAACTGCACCTCTGTCTAGGGTTATGATCTCTGCTTATAAGATGCTTATTCTAGAGGTTTCTAAAGCCTGGTAAAAATTATCCAAATCCCTCCAATTCACCACTCCTGAAAAGCCTTGCCTGTAATATCCCAAGGAACCAAAATAAGCCTTCAACAGCATTTAAAGCAATAACAGCAGCCTCAAACCTACTATGCTTTTTGACATTATGCACCCTCTTAGTAAAGCAAAGCCCTGAATACACGAGGCAATTCATTATTAATGCACACTGGTACAGTGTAGCAGAGATTAGGCTGTGAAGAGCACAGCTGGAGAGTTTACTGCATCTTGAACTCCATCCCCTTGAGGCACCTCCTCGAGCCTCCACTCACCCTTCTCTTACACTGACCTGTATATCCCACACAAGCTGCCAGACCTTGTCCTGCTCATATTTCAAACCAATCACCTCCTAAAGAAGGTGGGGGCTGAAAGTCTAATCTACTCCTCTCCTGGCTCTCAGGTATTTCCCAGCCTTTGTGACATGAGACACTATGGATGATTTGTTGAATTACATCTTTTTTCAACTACTCTTGGAAGATTTCAAATGGTTTGTTCAGTTTCTAAGGGGATGTCCATGAACAAATCCAACATTCAGTTTTGTCCTAATGGCCATGAAAATAAAAGGGAGTTGAACAAAACAGAAAAACAAAACAAAAAAATAAACCTTTCAGGCAAAACAAAATGCATGAAGTGAATTCATAAAGTGTTGCTGCAGAAAATGCTTAGTTTTCAGCATCAGGTGATGGATATGTTGCATTCCACTAAGAAAGCTGCTGGGGAAAGAAAGAAAAAGGAAGAAACAGGGAGGGGCAGGACAAACAAGCATCTTATCTGTAAAAACAGTCCTGTTTATGAAGAAAGTCTTACACATCTGTAATTTCATTTGGACACCAGATAACATTTTTCAAGCTAATTGATTCTGACAGGCAAAACATTTCTTCTGAGTTTATACCTCAAGTGATTTCTGAGCAGCAACCAGTAAGCCATTTTCTAAGTTTGTCCAAATACAAAGTTTACCAGCAAAACTTACTGCAATACAAAGATCATTTAACTTAATAAAGACTAATGATATGAAATGGACACAATCTCAGAGCAGTCAGGTAAAAATGCAAGGTTAGCAGTATTTACCTAAATTAATTTGCAACTGACTGTTTAATACCTTGGGCACTGACTTACAGGGAAAGAAATAGGAAAGATTCCAAGAAATGGCCTACTTCACCTTCCAGACCCAACTTTATCTGGCTGCCTGTGAAAGGCAAATAACTAGTTTATAGAATAAAACAGCCTGAATTTCCCATTATGCTTCTATGGTATGTGGCTAGGGTGAAAACAAAACTGCTCAGAGAAAAGGGAGGTGTTATTATCTGCTCAGCTTCCACTAGAAACTAAAAGCAACCAGTGAAGCAACTCTGAGACGATAAAGACATGGAAATCTGACAGTAACTTTTTTCATAGAAATTTCATTTTGTTTTGCTTAACATTTATGCAATAGAGGTGCCTAACAGACCATTAAATAGGACCTCATTCAATACATAATATCACAGTCAAAGAGCACAAGGTCCTTTTCATAGGATGTTCTGAAAAACTCCTGTGATAGTAAGGCAAGTTTTTTTTTATGATGTATTAGATTAATAAAGATCATACACCATGTACAACTCTTACTTCAGAAAATAAATATATCTAATAAAGTGGCCCTCCAAAAATACAAACAAGAGAAGGGGGAAGGGAGACTAAATCTTTTTATATTTCAGCTGACAAACTGAAGTTTTCCCTTTTGGAAATCTTCCACAATGTGCATCCTCTAAAATGTGTCTTGATATCCAGCATACAATCATCTTAACATCCTGCAGAGCACAAACAGATCATGTTCCTCAATTATAATTTTTAAAAATTTATGCATATTTACAAAAATATTACAAAAAACCCTTTAAAACACTTCAAACACCTTAAACTGTTTTGTTCCCATTAAGATTCCTTTATATGCATTATATAAAATTATATGCACCCCAATTATTTACTTCAGAACTAATAATTTTAATATTAATTTAAATCTCTGCACTGGTTATAATATATACTAGTTTCTTTATACCCTCCATGTGTTTCTCCACCCCTCTGGAAGGAGGGTAAATCAAATTCATGTCAAAAGAACCCCATACCTACCTACAGAAATCTTACAGTAAAAATCTCTATTAGTCACCCACTGGTCTGATCTCAACCAGCCATTCTCTTCCCTCTGCAGAGATCACCTCTCCCCCCTTCACCCAGGTCAGTGTCAGAATGACTTTGCCAGCTCCAGGCATGGCTGTGCTCTCACCCCATCTGATGGAACCTGAAGAATCTTAATCTGAAGAATTAGCAGATCTCAGGCAAAGTAAATGATTGCTGCTTGCAAAGCCAAAGGAAGTCCGTTTGCCAGACCATAACACTTTACCCAGACCTCCCCAGTGTGGCTACTTTCACTTCAACACAGAAACAAATACAAAGCCATTCTCCCTCAGAAATCATCCTAAAAGTGAACAGCATCCACCTGGCAAGGAAGCACACTCCATGGAACACCAACCATTTCAGGCTGGCACATGTCCTGTTTTGGAAACAAGCAAGACACATGGCTGTATGTTTACTATTAAAACAGACTATTAAGGCATATATAAGGGAGAGAACACATATTTTGCCAGATATTTAAAGAACTAACCAGAGAGAGTAAAAAACTAAAAAAAAAAAAAATACAAAAAAACAAACAAACAAAAAACAATTCTGAAAAAGTTACCACAGACAACCATGTGGTTCCAGTATGGTGACTTCAGACACTCAAAAGTATCCACATCCTGGTCATTCCAAAGGAGAAAAAACAGCTCCTGAAAGCTCTGAGAGTAGTAGCACAGGTCCAAGCTGGAAATTTCCACTTTATTGGAACTCCTGTTACTGATTGACAACAAGTACCAGCACCAGGCTTCACAGATGGCCAGCCAGCAGCAATGCTTAGGAAAGCTGGCATGCTCCAGAGAATGAAGTGCTGTACTGACAATCCAGGGTACGTCTATTTTCTTCCCAATAATGCCATTAGCTTAAAAAACAAATCACTACATCTGTTTCATCATCTTTAATGTGGAGAGAAGGATTTGTAGTAAAGTTGTTCTGGAATTTTAAAGACACTACACTTTCTGATAAAATGAGTTCTTAGATTAAGTAAAATATGTAAATCTCCCCTCCCCAGTTTTCTGACTTAGGTCAGGGAATTTTAAATATCCCATCTAACATGTTTTATGTTTATTTAGGGGGGTGGGAGTAATCACTGTTTCCCTGGGTAAAACTCAAGAGGGTTTTGAGCTGTCAGAAAGCTTTTCTTTTCCTAAATTTAAGACTACAATGTTCCCACACACATCAGCAAACTTTTCATTTTCAAAGGCAAAAGTATCCTCATCTTTTGTGTTTACTTTGCAGAAGCAGTTATGATGTATTCAGCACTCCGTTGCTATGACGACAATTTAATAAAATCTTTTCCATAGGAAAAGGATTCTGGAAAGCTATTTTGCTTGCTTTAGACATCTATTTGATTCTCTCCCTTATAAACTTAGTTACTGCAAGCTCTCAAAGAACAGCCTTAGGCAGAAGGCAAAATGAAGAAATCTTTCTCTTTGGATGATTCCTTTAACTTTGCCAGAAGTTCATTTAATAGGCCTATTCAAACAGAGCAGCAGCACAGAACCATTTTGTCACAAATACCAACTTGATTCTTAACACACTCCCATCGTGCTCCTCCTGCTTTCTTCTGCTGACAATGCCAGACACTCTCTCCCACTGTGGTGCTCATTCACCACCCCAAACGGCTCCTACACATGCCAGGAATTCTTCCCGAAGTGTCTCAACAAGGCATTCTCCCTGCACTGAAGCCCTGGCAAGGGAGGGATGGCCCTGCCCTGTCACCTCCAGACCTCCCAGCTGTTCTTCCCCCCCCCGCTCGATGCTGGCCCCTCGAGCCACCACTCCCCTCCATATCAGCTGAGTGAAACTGAAAGAAAAAGGGAACTGCAGTTAACACAACAAAGGAGGATGTTACAGAGAAGCTGCACAGAAAAAGTCACACCATAGTAAAACTTTTTTTGTTTTGATGAAGACAATAAGCTCATAAAGCTGGATGACACACATCTCAAGTTTCTCCAAAACTTTTATGAACTGCTCACTCCCTGCCTCAAGTGAACACTCTCCATAAAACTCAAATTCCATGAAAAAAGAGGAAGGCCCTTTAAAATTAATATTGAATTAACACAGGGAAACAAATGCAAGAAAATGCAAGAACTGAGAACAACCCTGAAGACAACAATACTATTTTGTATAGAAGATAGTGCAGACACCTGTTTGAGTGTAGATTCTCACTTTTTAATACTGTAGTGAAAAGACCACAGGCACAAAGATGACAAGACAGGGAGAGTTTGTCTGCATGGGACAGTCACAAATGCAACTTCTACAAATGCAAATTCTAACAAGCATATACCTTAAAGTGAGAATTTGACATGGTCTAGTATTTTCCAGCAGCCATACCATTACAGTAGCGTAGCAGGTCCTTAACAGCACTCATAAAAGATAAAATGTGTATTAATTACTACATCTTAAAACTCCTCTGTGGGTTTTATATCAAATATTATATTATGTATGCATTTATTTTTGAGTGAAGAATAGTTTGCATTTTTTCATTTTCACTTCAGCTGAAATGTTTAACCTGCAGTAAAAATGTATATGGCTGGTGAAGAAGCAATTACTTCAAGGAAAATGAAAAAGCAAAAAGTAAATCTTGCCCACTGTAAGCACGATGGAAGATGCATCAACAGAAAGACACAAAAGGCTCTGCTCTATCTCCATGTTCTCTGGACTCTGCAAGTCCACGAGCTCTCACTGCACTTGACGAAATCAGGAAGTTCCAATGCTCCTGAATTGAATCCTGTAAGGCAACCCCTCTGCTTAACAGCAAGCAGCCTCGCTCCTTGCAGCAGCACCCAGGCTGCAGGCACACCCAGCAGGCTGAGTGCTCTGCAGATGCAGAGCAGGAGGCTGGTGGGGACAAACAGGTCAGGAGCTATCTTCAGCCTCCTGGTATTTTCAAGGACAATGACCTCCTACCAAATCCAGACAGCTCAAGCCAGATAAGGGAGGTGCTTTGTGACATTCTATCCTGCTGCCTGCCATTATGCCCACTAGTCCATTCCCTTCTGGTCTGGGAAGAAAAGCTTCTTGGCATACTGGGTCCTACCCCTGCTGTGGCAGGTGGGTAGGGAGTTGCTGGCCTCCCCTCTCCTCCCCTCTGGTGCTCTGGCACCTCTCCCTGCAGCCACAGTGCTTTGGACCTGCTCCCACCACTCGTGCCTGGGCAGCTCAGAACCTACAAGCAGCTTTCACTGTTCTGTAACATGTAACAGTGTGGTTCCTCACATGTATAAAATTGCTCAAATGCATCCGTCCATGGATTCATCCAGGGTCATATGCTGTAGTTTTGGATGGCCAAGAAAACAAAAAAAGAAGGAAAAATAAAAGTTTTGGCAGTATTTATAGCACAGAACATCTCCATAACAACAAAAAATTCCTTCTTAGCCTCAGGTAAGCAGAACTGCTACATGCAGCACCTGCTGTGGTCCAGGTGGAAAAAGCAGCATCATCTTTTTGACATTTAGTTCACTAACAGATAGTGAGCATAGAGATAAATCATCTGCTTGAGGAGATTTGACTTTTAAAGACTGTCTGACTGAAACATGTGATTAACACCTACAAGCCATTTATTTATAAAAGCATTACTAAAAGTAAAAATCCATTAGAGAAATGCACTGTTATAATAGCCAAAACCATAATATAAGTTAAACTAAGATTACCAGTGATTGGCTAGCTGTTAAGCTTACACCTACTGAAATAAAAAATACCCAGTCCAGAAATATAGTAGCAAAAGCCTGAAGTTACTAGAGTATATTAAGTCTTATACAAGACAAGTTCTCTGTGCTAGAAACTGCTGTCTCACAGGAAAATACTTAGTATAATAAGACACCCAGAGAGCTGATTTATGGCTCATTTACATTACAAATGTTTTCCAGCATAAGGACAATTATCTCCCTCCTCCCCAAATTCTTAACCATTCCTGCTGCTTTCCTTGGGATTTTCTCTCACATGAATCAACAGGAGGAATCCCACAGATCTCAGTGGCGCAGCATGAGAGACTTAAAGCATAGCTAACACACATCTTCAAATATCAGATGATCCTAGTAAACACTCTTTGCTCAGACTACAGAGTAGGACAGAAAAAAAACCACCAAAAGCCTACACTTACAGCTCACCTCCACATAATCAGATTGGCAGGCATAGGGTGGGGTGGAAGAAATCCCTTCCAAACACAGTCTGGAAGCTGGATTAACACTGAGGGCATGAGAATTTACCATGGGGAACCTAAGGCCACCAGGAATATCCATGCAGACTCTTACACTGTTCAAAGCCCCAGAGCAGAGGCAAAAACCTTTATTTCCTTGGGGAGGCAACAGTGGGGAGCCCAGTGCTTACAGGCATGCAGCAAAAACTGCAGAACATGAAAATAAGTAGTTCAGATACAGTGTAAGCAGACAGGTATCCAGTGTACCCATACAGGATTCCACAGTATTTCCTCTCTTACCAACAGAATTCCCTTAGCTATATAGTGATTTCCAATCCCTCAGACACAGGAGGAAAACAACCCTTTCCAAAAGCATATTCCTGCAGGTATCATTCATACCTTTCCCCTTAAACATGAAGCACCCTTACCAGAAATAGACTATAAGATGTGGCATGGCACATGCCAAAACCATACAGGCAGCAAAAGCCTGGAATGACAGCAGATACAAAGGCAGGCAATTTTATCTGTGAGCCAGAAACACCTTCACTGAGGCTGCATGTCTAGCTTCTTATTAACCTGTGTTTTCTTCAATCCAGGAAACTCTAATATAGCTCACAATGCTGACTGTTCTCCTTCTCAAAATACTGCACGTGTACCGTGGTACAAAGCACAGGAGAGCTGACCAGGACTGCTGCCAAAAGCAGGTAAGACACTTGCTGTTTCTCAGAGCATGAGCGGAAGATGATTAACAGCACGACCAAAAAGTCAGTACCATCTCTTTAGGTGACTGCTTCTAGAAGGCACCTTCATGCTGGAGCAGCTCAGTGATGACAGCTCTGTCATCCATAACAGACATGGCAGAACCAGAAGGCTGAGTGTGACCTTCTCCTTTCAGTACCATCTTACACAACAACCCTTTAAAATCGACCATGCAACCACACTTCTGCCAAGTATTATGCTACATTTCCACCAGTGTTTAAGATAGACTTAATCTTAAAACAGTTCACTGGGATTAAGCAGAATTTTATGCAGTAGATACATAAAGCACCTAAGAACAGAAGAGAACACATGCCTGGGATTCTGAAAGGAAAGACCATATCTGCAGACACTACAGAAACAGTGCAATCTAAAAATGCAATTATATCAGATACAGTAAGAAGTCTGTATCTCACCTATCCAGAAAGCCACCCTGTGAAGCCTACAAATTTTATCCTTTTTAAGACGTCTTTAAATCCCTCCAGGAGCAAAAAGGTAAATGGCATGGCCCACCAGGAATGTCCAGTACACCCCTGAGTTCCCGGCATTCCCAGCTGTAAGCAGAGGGGACGGGAAGTAGAGGAAGACAAATTACATTGCAACTATGTTAATAGCAACTCTTATCAAAACTGCACAGATGTCTACATCAAAAGGCCCATCATGTAACTATGTTCTATAAAGAAGGCCAAATAAGTTTATTTTTAAAGGCTGATAAGAGACACCCAAAGGTCCATTTGGGAAAAGAAAATTTAAGGTCATTGCATGGTTCTGTCTAACAATCCAACCTTACAAGAATCTTGCAAGGTGAAAAAATGTGAAATAACTGCTGTAACACAGTACATTTGAAGATTAACTAAATTCTTTTCTCTGCCAGTCTGCAATACAGCTCTCAAAAAATCAAGAACATTATAAAACTCCACCTTTCTTCTCTGTCCTAAAAAAAGGCCTCTTCATACAGAGGCCATGCTGTTACCCAAGTCTCATTTCACATGCAGAGGGAAGTGAATGGGTGAGGAGGTTAACCATGTTTCCTGTCTTACACAAGCTTTGTGTAAGATAAACAGCACTTCTGGTACTGGAATGTTTTAAAGAAGCCTGAGGAAAGTCTCAGGGCCCCATTAAATACTTTCACTAATTCTGTTACCAGTAACAAAAATCATCTTCAATCCTAAATGACTCCACTACTCTTGAGGATGAAAGCACTGGAAAGAACCAAGACTGCAGAAACCACTATATTTCCCAGAGGAAGCACTTGCATTGGGAATAATTCTGTGATTTAGACAGAAAATGGTGATTCATGCTCTTTTGCTGAATTCTATCCTGCACCACAGAATGACAAGACTGCTAACACAGAAACCTCAGAATCCAGAAAGCAACTCCAGTGTGAGATGACGAAAGAGTTCCCAAGATAAACAGCTGTTCAACTCTTCCCAGGCAACACTTCAGAAAAAGCAGGTTCAGTTTCCCTCCCAACTCTCATTCTCCAGATTTACATCTATGATAAAAACTATATATATATATATATATATATATATACACATATATGTGTGTGCGCATGTATACCATACAAAAAAGTTTGTAAGCAACAAATAGCCTCTCTCAAGCATCTGAATTACCTGATCAACCTCCCAAAGCTCCACCTAACAGGTCCAAGTGATGCTGTCTGTGAAATTCTAGACATTTTTCAATGTCTTGCACTATGACAGTTGCAAAGGGCAGCTAAAATACTGACCTACAGCGCAGAACACAGAAAGTCTGTAAAAAAACTGAAACCCCTCAAGCATAAATACCTGGAAGGTAAATCATAACACAGTATGTTTCAGAAAATATTTTATGGGTTTTTTTTAGCTATCCACCATAGCAAATCAACTATCCTGCACACGCACACAAAATAACAGAGGAAATAATAACCATTGCTCCCCATACATCTGAAGTAGTGATATATTCATCCTTTTCTTACAAAACAGAATGCCTCAGGCATACACGATATTACCTGAAACAATGTGAATAAAATTCAATACTGTTATTCAGTTTCAGTAACAGGATTATGAGGTAATGCTTATACATCTGGAAGCAGAGTTAAGATATTCTCGTTGTACAGATGAACTGAAATGATGCATTATTTCCTAGAGCCATTTAAAAAATATTTAAGCATCTCTGGGATCTTGGCTTGACTATTCTTCACACCCAAGATAAACCTCCATGATGGCTTGTTTTAAAAACAATGTGTGGAAAACTTTTCCTCCTAAAAGAAAAAAAAAAATATGGGTGCTACAGGAAACCTGAATAAACACCAACATGTTGGCTTAGCAGAATTAGAACAATTGAAAGGAGTCAACTGCTGGAGGAATAGTGAGCTGAGGAGCACCCAACACTTGAAGTCTGTTACTTCATGGATATAATGAGTCTGGCCAGCAAGAACCACACCTAACAGAAAACCTCATGGAAAGGTCTCACAAATATGAGATGCCCTCAAGGAAGTATCTTTGTGCATATATTTCTTATCTAGGTTTTCCTCTGTCCTAGCCACCACTGATGCCCTTTTTCCACACAATCCCTCTGTGCGCACTGTGTTTTTATTTTGTCATCTTACTGTGTCTTAATAGCCACAGGAATAAAAACTATGAAGTGCACAATTACTGAATGTGGGAATAAAACAGAAGACAGGGAAAGTCCAAATGAGGTGCTTACAAATCTGATAGCTTGCAATATGCAAAAGACTGACCAAGGGAATGACCACAGCATGTCAGAACAAGGGTCCGTGCAAGCCAACATCCTGCCTCCAACAGCTGCCAAGAGCAAGGATTGGGGAAAAACCATAACAACATGACAAGTACAGATAAGGCCTTCGCCAGTTAAGCTTTCCAGACTCTAGCTGTTTACAGCTCAGTAGCCATGTATCAATAATTGGAATTATTGTGAATAATTAAAAGGAAAGCTAAGTTTAGGTCACAACCAACCATGTGACTGAAAAGCTGCACACCATTTGTTGTATGGTTTTATTTAAGTATTAAAATAATTAGAAGGAAAAAAAGCTGTAAATTGGAGCTGGCAACAAGTAAACAACAACTGCAGTACACATATTTATCTTCTTTAAATGCAAATTTAAATCTTCAATGTATAAACCTTCATCTGTATCGATGCAAATGTAGGTATATAAGCCAAGAACCTAAATGAACTTACAACATGCTGTGAATTCCTTTATTTCCCTTCGATATCGACATCATAAGGAAACAGGAGGTGAGCATCAAGTTATACAACTGGCTTCAGGTTCTGAAAAAGTATTAAGAACCTGGAGCTAAAGGGAGTCTCTGCCTACTGGGATGGCCTTTGGAGAATATCCTAGACATTTATGCAGTTTTTTCAACAGAATGATGGTAGCAAGACCAATGTAAATTCAATAAACAGAAAAGCACCCAAATCCCAGTGAGAATATTTTCCCTAATACAAGAGTTTCATTTTTGGCATCAGAAATCCACCTCTCAGCGGTGGCCAAAAAGAAACTGAAAATAGGTTGTTCAGACTAAGGTCACCACCAGTTGAAGACAAAATGATTAATACAATTAATGTAAATATTTTAGCCAACTTGTTGAAAAGCAGCATTTTTTTCAAATAAAGCATACTTTTCCCTAAGACAGTAGGAGACAGCTACTTGACATAGGATTGTACAAAGCATGGAAAATGCTCAGTAACTTGCTGTGAGGAATGCTGAGACCCAGAAAACGAACCCGAAAGAGCCCTTTTTCTCATTCTTTCAAAAAACTATTCTAACTCTTCCCTTATGCTTTCTCATATTCTTTAAGTGCTTGTTCAAAGATATCCAGTATCACATAATAGCACATGCAAAGTATATCCAGTAGCACACAACAGCACATGCAAACCAATTCCACGTTCAAGCTGTACATTCAGACTTCCAGACTACCAATTTATATCCAAAGCAATTCCTTCCATATGATACACAGCCCTCATTTTGGTAGTTTCTTTCTGAATTCAGATAAATTTTCATGATTACTCATTTTTTGAGGTGAAGTACCCCTGAATTCAAGCCTACACAATGGACAAGGGGAAACAGAGAGGCCCTACGTTCTGAGAGGGAAGGTGCACAGGCAGAGGGAAATAGGAAATTGTATCTGGGTTCATGGGCACATAATCACAATAAAAAGCCCCAAATGTCACAGTGGAGTCAATATACACAGATGTGGCACTGTACATCCATCACACTGTGCCATCTATTTTTGGACTTGCTGAATACCAGCACAGATATTGGTCCATTTGTGAGCCAGTGAAACAGAAGACAACAGAAAAGCCTAAAAACATGGTTGGGAAAATAAGGCAAGAAAACTTAACTACATGGAATAGTCTTTAAGTAGGAGTAACAGTTAAATAAGGACCTAGTGCATAAGAGAAATTTATGCTCATGTTACTCTTATACTTTCACTTCTTGCCTGTTAAACTCCTACGAGCCGTAACATTTTAACTACACAAGGAATATAAATCACTCTTCAAAAAGTTTTGAAGACATGTCTATTTTGTTTGGGGGAAAAAAAAAAAAGAAATCACTTTTTTTTTCCTTTCCTGACAACCAAGGCAAAAAATAAGCCCTTTACCACAAAAGACAGTGGGTAAAACTGCATTTGGTGAGAAGCAAAAATGGATGGGGAAGTTTCATTTCAGCTTCACTTGCCACAGGAAGGGGGAAAGACCTGGGAAAGCTGAAGCACTAGGACCATAACTATCTGTAGTGGGAAAAATATGATGGCTGAGTGGACCTCTTCTACAGAGCAATTTTAAAATTTTAAAGGAGAATTGTGTAAACAATGCTAAATTTGGGCGACAGAGATGCAGACAATTTCATGTTCATCTTGATCTTGCAATTCAGGAGCTGGTTTTTTTAGCACATATTTTGGGATCCTCAAACTAACCCCTACAAAAATTGCAAGCATAAACACTGAGACACTGAGCAACACCCCTACCAAAAGCTGCCCAGGAGGCACCAAGATGACACCACCCTGAAGGCCAAAAGCCACGTTCTGATGGGAAGTCGGACACTTTGGGATGCTGGCAGGGCAGCAAGGGAACTGTTTGTCCCACTGCTCATGTTAACATGTTCCCTGGCTCTGCCAACAGAGAACTTGGGTTTCTGTTAGCAGAAGCTTAAGAGATAAAGCATAATTTCCCATTTTTCAGTTAATGCTTTTGACCTTGTTAGTATAATAACAATAACCTTTCCCCTCACATTAAGGAGATTTTCTATTAAAATCTGTGTATTTTAATTTATGGGTACTTAGTGGACTGTCCCGGTTTTACCTGGGGGGGGGGGGGGGGGGGGGGGGGCACACTAGGAAGTTTTTCTCCGTGAGAACTTCCTCTGTGAATTGATGGAACCAATTGACGGCTGGTTTAGTTGTTGACAGCCTGAGAAACCAATTGGAAAAGTCGGTTCACTCCGTGAATCACATTTGAAACAAGTAAACCCCGGGAAAAGCCGTCTTGTGTTTCCGGCTTTTCACAAGG
Source organism: Cinclus cinclus (assembly GCF_963662255.1). NCBI lineage: Eukaryota > Metazoa > Chordata > Aves > Passeriformes > Cinclidae > Cinclus > Cinclus cinclus. The sequence goes on along the minus strand of NC_085048.1, from coordinate 51,688,122 downwards.
TAACGCCGGCCTGGCCCGGGCCCACTTCCAATGCGGCCCAGGCTGGAGCGGCTCCGGAGGCTGCTGGGCCCCGTCTTTAACCAGGGGCCCCAGTGGCCAAGAGAAGCCGAGCCCATTGCTGGGATCCTCGCCCTTTTCCCGGTGTGTCCGTGGCTCGGGGGGCCCTGCCCTGCCCTGCCCCGGCTCGGAGCAGCCCTGGGGTGGCCGAGCCCGCCCGGCCGCCCTCACGGGCTGGGGGGAGGCAGCCGGGCCCGGTTCGGGAGAGCCCCCAGGGCTTTGTGTGCTGGGCAGGGCAGAGGGAGAACCCCCGGGCTGCGGCTGGAGCTGGGGGCGGGCAGCGCCGGGGGAAAGCCATGGACACACGGCCTTGGCACCCATTTCTCCTCTGCATGGACTCTGCGGTTCTCGTCCTGCCCCTCCAGGGCGGCCTGGGCACCCTGAGATCCTAACATAGCTCCAGCATGGCTCCTGGCCCAACTCCTGCAACTTCTGTGTGAGATTTTAATTTTTTTTCCCCAGTGCTCAAATAAGACTTACAGACTTTCATCTTTCCTTGGGTGAGAGGGAAAAGAACAGAAAGAATACACCAAAGTCAATGAAGTAAAAGCTAAGTCTCTAAATGGAAGGAAAATGAGGAGACGCCATGAAGGTTGGCTGAAATATCTTTTTGTAAGTTATAGGAGTGGACTGTACCTCACGAAAAAAATCCTTTAAACCATGAAAAAAAAAGAAAGACATGGGGGATGGAGCAAGGTGTAAAGTGTTTGAAAAATCCTTTGCCTCGAGGAAAAGAGGGGGAATCTCTGTTCCTAGGAATAAAGTATGAACAGAGAGAAGTGAGTTGAAGAGAACTTTTGCCTTTAAGTAGCTCATCCTTAAAAGTAATACCCCATGACTTTTTAACATGGTCCACAACTCAGTTCTGAAAAGACTAAAGTGAGAGGAAATTCATTATAGCAGATCCCAGACAGCTGTTAATCATGAAAAAGTGGAGTCAAGAGAGAACTGGCGATTTCCTCTCTTGGTAAAAGATCCTTATAGCTAAACAAAAAGAAACTCCTCTCCCTAAAGTGAACTGAAAAAGATTATTTAAGTAAAGAATTTACTGAAGTGTTAAGCTGTTGTTAAGCTGTAACAAAGGAGAAAAGAGGAACTGGTCTGAAAATCTGTTCTGAATTTATTATTATTATTCTTTTTATTGTTAATAAGGTTTTTTTTCTTTATTCCCTTTTTAAGTTTTAGGCCTGCTTTACTTTTACTCCTAATCCTATTTCACAGCAAAAGGTAAATATATTACAATTAGCAAACCTTAAACCATTACATGGACTATATTAAGTATTTTATTCCACCAGTATTGAATATAAACATTTTCCACTTTAAAACCGGGATATAAGTAAAAGGGATCCTTCTCAGCCTTGAGTGGAGTCCTTTCCCCACCCTTCTGACAAGAAGCACAGATTTTCCTCCCACTGGCAAAAAGTCTAATCTCCTGTTCTCTTCCTTAGTAAACAGAGGAGTCTTCTCCCATGAGCCATCTGCCAGAAGGTAGAAACAACAAGATTAAAGTAAAGGTGAGGCAAAGAGTCTTTGCTTCATGAGAATGTTTACCACACATAGAATAGTATTTACAAAATCTAAATTTATCTTAGACTAAGAAGACATAACAGTAATAAGACATAAAGGGAAAAAAACAGTAATGGAAGTACAGAGGCACATGTGATTGGGAACCAGCTACGGTTGCTCCTAGCTTAAGAAATGTGAGCCCAAGCTGGCAGGAAAAGCAGTGTGTTTGAAGCAGCAACCAAAACTGTGAGAGCCAGAACTTAACCAAACTTCAGTGCTTAAATTTCAGGACAGAAAAAGTTTCCACATATTCTAAGGTACAAAACAACCCAAATTGATAGCAACACCGAAGCATGTACCTGGTTAAATTATCTGCATCCCAATATGAGGCACCTAATCTGCTAACTTTGGTGTCAAGTCTGGCCTTTGACATCAAGTCAAAACTTTAAACAGTTTAAAAAAGAATGAAACACAGACACTGTTGGAACTGTCTTTGTATTCAAGGCAGTATAATCTGACTATTATTTTCAGGTATTCATATGACATTTAAACTGTTCATCTGCAAGACCCTGTGGCACCTGTTTACTACAGGAAGTGTGCTATACTTAAGATGCTAAATATAAATTGAGCTCTGCTTCTTTCCCTTCTTGCACATACAGATGATGTGCAGGAAGGAAAGCTGGGCATGACACCTACTGACAGGCTTCAGCTTCTATTAACACATGACCTGAGGGTCTGCACGGACATGCTTGTAAAAGTCATCCACAAGTTTGCTTAGCGTGGGGACTTAAGGCCCTGCAACCTATATAAAGAAAAAAGATGCAAGCTGGGAGGGAAGGTGACAGGTAACCTCCCCGAAGTTACACAGCAGCTAAGAGCTAATACTACAAATTGATTTTGCATCTTTTTGAACCTCGCTCAATGTCCTACACCCATATAAGACATACTGCCCCTGTGACTTTTAAAAAGAGAACATTCACAAGATGACAGAGGAAAGCAGATTAAATACAATTGTCAAGGACTTGCCTGAAAGCCTCTTAAGGCTTTCCACTTGTTTAGCAGACAGCACTTAGAAAGAACACAAAACATTCTCAATACTAAAGCATCTTACTCAGACATCCGTCTCAAAGCCTGAGTCTTCTTTAACACAAAATTACTTGTTCCTTAGCTACTTACTTGTTACTGAGTTCCTTAGTTATCCCTTGAGCTACTTCTGCTTTATCCTTCATAATGCCTCCTCTGTTTTACATGCCATTATCCATTTCCCCTTCTCAGAATCCCAAACTGCAACATTCTGCCAACATCAACATAACTGCATTTCTCCAAATGGAAAGCACGTCGCCAGACATTAGCACATGACCGAAACTTCCTCCACTCTTTAGCTACCATTACATAGAACCTGAATAGCAATAAAGAAGCAGCAACTTTTCCCCACACTACTTCTAAATGTTGTGACAGGCATGTCTCTAGACGTCTGTAATGCACTAAGGCTACAGTTATTTAGTACTGCATGGAGAGGAGATACATTTCTCCTCTTCAACAGAACAAAAAACATCCTTGAGGCAAAGGGGTCTTTTTAACCTATTTCCTATCCCATCCCAAGAGTAAGTGAGCTTTGGTTCTTCTTCTACATCAGAGCTCAGAGATAATTAGAGATTTAAGAGGGACAAGTTATTAGGAAAGCAACATCACTTACTTCTTAAAAATCACCAATCATGAATTCCAAATGATAAATTATTAAAAAAACATTGCTTTTATTTACAAAGATAATATGGTTTAGCCAGCTTACAGTTTCTTAGCTAGCCTTACCCTAGGAGATAATACTACTTAATCTGTGCCTTATTTGAAAACAAATAAACTTCAGGTTTAGACATACATATGTTTCACATATGATTGTTTTCATCAACTCTGTCCAGGAACTTGATGCCAGATGCTCAAATGCAGTGCAATTTGCAACTGAATACCCCAGAATAGTTTAATATTACAAATTAGAATTATAATTCAAGTTTCCTCTACTACTCAAAAGAAAGAAACCACCACCTAAACATCAGGGATACAGCAAGGAAAGCACTTTCTGTATACATACCGCAACATGGGTTTCATTTTTTGATGAAATCCTTGAAAAATCATAAAACCTTGTTAAAAAGACAGAGTAAGGAGTTCTTTATTTTAATCGACATCGAAATCAACCCTGTAAGCTTACCGAGCAAAATAGCCTTGTCGCCGCTCCTTCTTCTCTTCCTTGGTCTCCATTATTTACAGTGAAGTGGGTAAGGTGAGCAGCCAAGCGTGATGCTCTTTTTCCCGTCAGTACCTCATATCCAGGCAGAGTCTCCTGTATATAACAGTTAAAAACAGGAAGTTCCTAAATCAACATGCCAACAACACCTACAAAACCCAACAGGTTGTGGAAATACAACTGACCCAGTGACAAAGCGAAGTAAAACTTTAACCAGTGTTTTCCAGGCAGTATTCATTTAGTATACAATGAGACAAACCAATAAATACACCCAGGCCAGCTTCTCAGCAGTGGAAGAGACATTTTGCAAAGCAGGTAACCCAAAGAGCAGCATCAAATTTTAAAACCCTAGAAAGATTAAACTACTTTCAAATTTATACTGAAACATCTTCCAGGTCTCATGCGTTTCCTAGACAGGCAGATCAAGAGAAGCTTTGGAAATATATAGTACAAACAGAAAAACCAGTAAGATACACAATGCTCACTTTGAATGTAAATTTTAAATTACTAAAAATACTGTAAGATTGTGAGGGATCTGAAAGCTTTAAAATAATATAAAGGAAAAAAAGAGTGATCTACATTCCGTACAAGGTCTGAATGTTGTGACCAATATACGAGTTCAGACAAACATACAGGGAGAAACAAGATGGACCTGTGGCTCTCCAGATGGAATGTAATCACCTTGAAATACATAGAACTCTGGAAGGTTATCTAGGCTATCTGAGAAGTGGGTGGGGGGAAGGGAGACCAGTAACACTGTTTTTTGACATGAATATCACCACCACTTGGCAGAATGCTATACCAAGGCACTTGGAACACAGGAGCTGAGAATTTCTGAACTGCTTTATAATTACTGTAATTAACAACATGCCACATAAACTGCTGTCCAAGATCCCTGCCAAGATGTTTCATCATTTTCCTCTCCTAAACATACATTTAACCTACCCTGATGGCCTAAGCACATGCACAAAATAAGTTAACTATAGCATTTTTACAAGCATTTCAGAATAAACTCAAATCAGAAGTTACTAGTAAACATTTTAGTCTAATGGGTGTATAACAAAGAAAAGGAAGCCAGATAAATTATGATTCATAGCAGAAGAAGAAAAAAATCCTCTGGGATCTAATCAGTTTCCATTATTTTCCCCTGCATTAAAAGATCACAAGCTACAAACTGCCAGATGTCAACAAAAGAGATGATGCAGCAAAGACAGACTAATCTACTTGAAAATCCCAAGAACAAATCATGCTAGACTCTGCTAGAAATACTGGACACAATTTTCTCTCCTTATTGATGAATGATTAGTCCACAGCATATGAAGCCCATTGCTTCTAAATGAAATTTTTCTAACTCATTAGTTTTGAATACATCCAGTGCATCAGAGAGAATCAAGTTGCTCTCGTTTCTACAATGTCAGGTAGTCTTACAGTAATGGGTACTCTTTAAAAGGCAAATATCTGACATCTTCAGCTTTATGAAGAGAATACTATTTTACCTCTGCAAGGTAACACATGATGCAGTCTTCAGATAGACACAGAAATCTACATGACAGAAGCATAACAGCAGCATCAGAACCAACTGGCCTGCTCAGATGTTCAGTTTGTATGAAGATACCACATACTTCCTGAGAATTATGATGCATCTCTATCTTCCCTGTTGGGGCAGTTTCTTAGAACTTCAGAGGATCAGAATGGGTGGCTTCATTAGCACTACCTTTAGAGTTACAGTAAGTCTTTCAAAGTGTACAACTACAACCACTACAGTGAATTACAAAAACAGTTCAAAAAAAGAGGAACCACTTTTTCCCCTTCACCTGCTTTGCCTTCACTACAATGTGATGTGGCACGAGGGCACTGACAGGCCAGAGCTGAGTCTCACACACCAAGAACTACCAAACAACCCCAAAGCATCAGTACAGTATTAAATCCACGATCACAAGGTCAGCAGGACCCATGGAAATGAGCAGAGGGAAGAGTCCCCTCACCTCCCTGAAACAAGATCAGCTGGGATGAACAGAGGCAAGACAGATCTGTCCTCACTGCCTAATCCCATGCAAAAGTCAGTGGTATGATCTAACATCCCCAGCCAGGGAAGTATCTGCCCAGCTTCAAGAGAGCACTACTACTCAGGGAGCCAGGAGGAGACACTCCTGCCTGCCCACAGCCCTGTCAGGCCCAGTGCCAGAGCAGCCACCCCCTGCTTCAGCAGAAAGGGACATAGAACAGGAGAGAGGAGGTTAAGCCTGGACCTAACCACAGATGCTGCAGGAGGTGTGACCACCAAACCAGAAAGGCACTGTTCAGCTCCCCAAGTGTGAGGGATGCAGTTTGCTTTCATCAGTGCTAAACAAAGTCAGCAATGCCAACATGGGTACGGAGCCTGCTCTTTACACTTCAAATAAATGTCACTCCATGTCCTTTCACATGGAGAGGAGGAATAAATCAAGAATTTAAAAAGCCCTAAAAAAATTAAAAATTATTTTAAAAAAGTAAATAATTATATTCACAACAGATGGGCACTCAGAAAGTTGGAATGCTGTCCACAGACCAGACACAGCAAAGGCATTCAGGCTTTTTTTTTTCTTTCACTAATAAAAATATTCAGTAATATAATATCCAGTCACCAATTAAAGTAAGTTTTCATAATAGCATAATTTAATGTTAGATCTCACTCTAAAACTTACTTAGCTTACCTTCTTAGAAGAAATAACATGTTGTTCTAGAAAAACATATTAAAGCCTGAAAATTCTATTTTGAAAAGATAGTGCTAGAAATAGCAAACTGATGAGGAATGCTAATTTCTTAAGTTCTGAGTTTACTTGCATTGTTGGGAATTTTCTACTAGTTGCCTTAAAGGAAAAAAAATAGAAAACCTTACAGGTGGAAGGAACATATCACAGCCTGCAGTAATTGCTACAGAAAAACAGTATTTAATATTTCTGAGAGGTTCTTTTCAATTTCCATTTTTTAAGCAGTAACAACACAATAGCCACATTTACTTTATAGGATGTCACTGACAATTTAAAGGTACATCAAAAAAGGCAAACCTACTCCACACTTCTCCCCTATTTGTCCTTTGATACTTTACAAGGGAAAAAAAAACAAACCCCAAGGTATTGGTTCCTTATCACCTGCTTAAAATGCTATTAAGGCTATATGATTAAAATTAATCTTGGTTTCCTGGCAGCTCCTTTCTGGTACAGATGAATACTGAATCAGCAGACTATTAAAAATGTACATATTTGGGGGATATTCATATGCTGAGAAACAGACAACTTACTCATATATCATGAGTTCAAGCCAAACTCAAATGATGACAAAGCTGATTTTATATAAATTTCAGGCTCAGTTTAACCTTTCCTACACACTGAAACAGAAGTAGACTGTGAAAAGCTTACGTGTCTACAGCAATGCTGATTCTTTTATTAGGTATTTTCAAGGCAAACCAAACAATGCATTTCAATAAGGAGCCTGTTAAAAATTTGCCACTCTCTAAATTTAGCCAGTGTCAGCCCCTGATAATTACATAAAACCACATAAACTTATAGCATTCTTTCTTATTTCAGTCCTACTGCTCTGGATATTTTAATGTACATGTACTCATTTCTGTATACTTGCTTTGTCTATCTAGTCTTGGTGTCAGGGAGTTCTGGGGATGTTACTGAAAATTTGTGATTAGGATAGGAATGCTCCGGCAAGGCCATGAAAAAAAAATAAAAAGAAAAAAAATTAAAAATGTTATAATCACATGAACAGACTGAACTCCTGACCATGGATACCTACACCACTTCAACTGTCACCACACTCTCAAGACCTCCAGAGCCTGCTTCCAAGTCCTGCTGTCCTCCCTGCAACATGGCACTGCAGGACAACAGCCTCCTGCACTGGTACATTCAAAGTAGCAAAGTAGCAGCAGCAGATTCTCTAAGTGCAAGGATAAACAAAGGGAACAGAAGATTAAAAATAAATTAGTGTGTGAAAAGAGCACCCTTTAAAGACTTTAATACATTTACCAATTTTTCAAAATTCTTTTTTTTCCCTTTTCCTTCCCTTCTCATTCATGAAGAATAATGTACCTTGTTACTTGCAGTTTAAGTAGTTCACATTTTCACAAAACAAGAAGTAGTCCTGCCTGCTGTGCTCAGGGGTAAGGACCCAGAAATCCTGTCTGCTGGCTCTAAAGCATCAACAAGCACTCCTTCAGTTGTGGGCATTACTTTCCAAAACCGTGCACATGAACAACAGTATATCCAACAGCAATGCAGAAGCCAATGAAGCCTCTGATTATTTTTAGAACATTGCTTGGACTTGATAGCTTTTCTCTGGCCATCTGTGCCCACTACAAATCCTGGAAAAACATACAGAGAAAAAGAAACATTCAAGATCATGCAAGTCTCTAGACATATTTTACATGATCCTGTATAGTGAGTATCTCTCATCCTCTCATGAGGTAGGAAAATTATGTAATTCCCTGCTTTGTAAATGGGGAGCTGAACTGTAAGAATTACCTCCATATGCTCAAATGAGAGCAGAAGAGCAACATGTCCAAGTATCCTCCCAGTAGCTTTAATCTAGCCTCAATAACCAGCAGCAATGAGAACACAGGAGGAGATTACTTTGACAAGGAGATAGTTATTATTTTCTGTGAAATTTAAACTGACTAATTTTGGAAACCACTAGCACAGCCTCAATTTTATCTGGCTCTGCGGGCATATACATAAGAATCATAGCTCAGATCCAGAAGAAAGAAAATAAAAAGCCAAACTAACTCCTCTGAGGAGCCAGGCTCACTCAGATCCTTCAGCAAGGAGCAAGTATGTAAAAAAAGCAATTAAATGAGTTTAGGAAAACCAAGTCAAGGAAAATGTATTCCATACCTTAGCAGGAGCCTCATAATGCAAGAGACAGTGACAACAATCACACTGTGAACAACAAGCAGGGAAGGTGAGAGGTCTGCACAAAAATTTTCCAGTTAGTAAGGCAGAGCAGATGAAGGCACAAGAGTCCCAGTGAGACAGCCAAGCAGACATGACCATAGCAAGGGAGACCCCACTGTGCTGAGGGAACAGGATGGATGCTACCAGACACACCACATAGCTCTCATCTGCTCTCTGGTACAGCGTCCCACACAACAGTATTTTTTTAAAATTTTTGTTTCTCTATTATACCTCTGCCCCTGAGACTACAAACACCACGCACATCTGTTCACAACACTGCGTGTTTCCTATCACCTGCTGCAATACCAACATTCAAAACTGGTCATATTCAGACACGAAGCATTACTAATGATCAGGCTTAGGTCTGCAACTCTGCAACAGAGTGTATTCTTATGAATAACAGGTCTTCTGGGTAGGTGTGCCAATTCTGACCCCTAAAAGGTGCAGCATGAGAGATGACAAGGGTTACACCAATAAGCCAGTACTAAGACCAAAAAAAAAAAAAGGTATGTTTGTAGCACTTCAAGAGCAAAATTAAAAATATCTCTCAAGCTGGAAGAGTAAGAAATTGCAGAACAAATCACATATAGAAGGGAAGGAGTTTCAGTGTATTAGATCTGAAATTGAACCCTTGGGGCTTGCTAGTTGTGCCTCTGATGAGCCCAAAGCAGTTACCAGAGCACTGTGCAGATGCAAATAAATAACAACACACACCATCTTTAAACATAAGGTGACAGAAGCAGTTTATCATGGAAGAGGAGATGTTTTAATTTGCTACTGGTCATATAGATTCCTATTATTAAGCTTCACAAGCCAAAACACTAATAATAACTCTTGCATTCATTTCCGTAGACCTCCCATTTTTAAAACCAGGAAAGTGAAAGTACATATGCACTTTATGAGAAATGCTAAACTTTGCAGCATTTCATTAATGCCTCACTGACTGGACTAACCAGGCTGAGTTCTACTGTTTTTAGGTTCTGCTAGTATATTTTACTTGGTGTAAGAGAAAATACAGACGTTTCTGTATGAACACTACAGCATCTCAAGAGGAAACGTAACAGAAATGCACAGCCAGCAAAGAGGAGAGTAAGCTACAACTTTTTTTAGTCTTTTCTTTAGGCAGAATGACCTAAGAAAAAGTGAGATTGGAAGCTTTCAGAAAAGTATCTAGCACAAGGAAGTAAAACACAGTACAGACAATACATTCAACAGAATAGGTAAAAAATTGTTTATTCTAAAGCCATCTGAAATATGGAATTATTTTAAAACAATTATATAGTTACATTAGAGTTATGATGTATAGTGTAGCATTAATTCTAAAAAATCAATAAGCTCTATAAAGAAGTTCCAGTCCATTATACATAACTGGAGGATGCTAAACTAACCCAGGAGTGCTACTCTACCTTTGCTTAGGTGAATAACCCTTCTTTATGCCTTTCATCTTTGAAGTATTACGCCTGTCACATTTCTTGTGACAAAGGTATGCTCTTTAATCCACAAAAAATAAAAATACAAAAATTAAGAGACAGAAAAATAAGTGTGTAAGCAGAAGCAATTTCTAGACTTCTTGTTCATATTAAACACAGAACAGTCACAATTTCTGTGTCTCCAAAGTGAGAAACAGAGATTCAGTGCGGCTATTTGCATGCTGCAGGCTCTCAAGGACAGTGAAGATAAGATCTGGAGATAAGACAGGCAAAGAAAACAAACACCCTTGCTCTTGAGGAACAGGGTACAATGTTTAGGAGGTTATTATCCCCCCAACAGTGATGTAGTAAATTAAAAGTTCAAGCATTTTCATTCCCTACTAATGAAGTAAGAACAGGCTAAGCATAGATCACCTTCAGTGCCCCTAATGGATTTCCAACAGTCTGTCCACATGAACGAAGTTCAAATAAAATAAATGACAATCAATGTTGCAGAAACATTCCTGATTCAGAAACAGAACAATAACAAAATTTGATTCAATTCCAAAGAACTCTCCAGACAAATTATTCCTGCCTTACTCAGGAAGAGGCTTTAACCCACTAACTCAGGCTGTCATGTTACACACAGAGTAAGAGGAAACAAATGCGCTACCAGAAATTCCACATCACCAGTCAGGTTGTCATGAGAGAAAAACATCGGTGTTTAATCTTTCCTCATTGGCAGCTGAACATCACCAGATGGATTTTCCATACAGAATAATGCATTTTACTGCTTAACTCAGCTTCAGTTGCTAGACAGAAACTGGTTACAAAACACAGCATAAACTATTAACAGGCAGACTGCTATGCTATTCCAAATGTAAAAGTGCAGTGCTGTTGGAAATCAGGCCACCTGGGAATATTTTCATTTTTAGGTCAACAAGAACACTGGTGCAGATGTTCTAAAACAATTAATACCTTCATCTTACTGTATCTTCTGTTTCAACCTACCCCAATTCAAATAAGTATGAAGTCCAAGCCCTGTGACCCTGCAGCTTTTCACAGTCACACTGTACAAGTATACACAGCGTTGCCCTCTACAACTATCAGAAAGAAAGAGGGGGGGACGTGGCAGTCAGCCTCTTCTCCCAGGCAACTAATAATAGGACACAAGGAAAAGACTTAAACGGTGCCAGGGGAGGTTCAGGGTAGATATTTGGAAATATTTCTTTGCTAGAATAGTGGTTAAGGATTGTATTGTACTCTCAGAGGAAGAGGGAGAGTCACTATTCCTGGAAGTGTTCAAAAAATGAGCAGATGTAGCACTTTACAATATGGATTTGGTCAAAAATTGGATTTGATGATCTTGGAGGTCTTTTCCAACTAATGACTCTGTGGATTATATGAATCATAAAGGATGAGGTTTAACTATACCCAGAGAGGGCAAGATGGATATCACCGTTCCTTACTTCTGCCCAGAGCATGTAGACATGTATACCAAACACCAGGTGCTTGCAGTTTTCTAAAATACAAAAAACTGGTGAACATTCAACACATCAACTAGCATTTAGACAATCCCCTTAGCACTACCTTGCTGTTTTGTCAGTTAACACTATCATATTCCTTGATCATAATAACTAGTTTCATGATCTGTTTAGTATGTCAAAGACAGCCTTGCACATCTGTTTTGATAAGGTCAAGAAAGATGCATACAAGCAACCACATCCAATTAATTACAGGATCTCTACCGTCCTCCTTAGATTCACCTCTTCCCATACTCAGAATGCTGCTAAGGCCCACTGGATCCACAGTGTCACGTATTTCAGGCCTGGCCACACCCTGGAGTTGCTTCTATGAGTTAGTTTGCACAGCCCACAACATGGGATTTGCACTGGCAGAACAGCAGCATCACAGCAGACAGATGAACTGCAAATATCCTTTGGTGATTAAGGGGACCATGACCAGTCAAAATCCCAAGCCAAAGAATTTGGGCTTTCCCTTGTCTCAGGCTGTTAGAATCTGTCCATGGAGCAAGCAGCCGTCAGTTTCAAGTATTATTGCCCTTAGCCCTTCTCCCTTTCGCCCACTTCAGCTGCTTGATAACACTCCTCCACCCAAAATTACCACACCAGCAGACTCAGCAGAAGTGGCTCTGTATCTGCATTTCAGTTTATATCCCACCATGCCAGCTCACACCCCCTTCCAGCAGGCTTTGCTGCACACAGCTGAATTACAAGCACACCCTCACATCAGAGAGCCCTGTGGCAGAGAGCTTGGGCAGAAAACCATCAGTGTGACTCCCTGAGCAGCAACTTCGTTCTGTGGGCAATAGCAAGCACATACATGGAAAGATGTGTGCTAGCATTCATGGGATGACAAATAGATACAAAAGACAAACACATGACCTCAGCTTCACAGCAAACTTGCTCTCTTCTCAGCTCTTTTCTCACCAACACAAGAGAGGCACTTATATGAAATGTAAATAAAGCTGAGGTAGAACAGAAAGAGACTGGTGTTTGAAGACTCTTAAATCACAAAGATGTGGCTTGATGCTTGGGACAAATATCTACACTGTCCATCACAGGTACCATAAATCACCTTCTGTTTACAATTATTAATTAGTTTAGGCCCCAAAGGTTTATATTAAATATTCCTATTGTACTCAAGGAGACTTGATCAACATGTTCTTAATGCTTTACAGGACAAGACCATGCAACAACAAACCCATGATGAACAAATCCATCAGTGTAACAGAAAGCACTAGAAATGGTCAAGTTTTTTACGTCAAGCACATTTCCACCAATATACGTAATCATGCTGTGAAAATTACCGGAGACTTCTTTTTAAAAGTACCCCATCATTTTCAGGTGTCTAGAAAAAGAACCTCAAATCAACCCAGAGACACGACATTGTGAAATATAATTCATTACTGCAAAAAAGCAACTCTTCAAGAGTTACTTGAAGGTAAAATTGTAATTTTTAAGTTTCAGCTCAACACCTCCTTTTACAATTGACCCTGATTCATGCAAATTCCAGGTCATTGCTTCTTCTTTATCATCTACCTCCCAGCTGAGAAGCAAAGAAACTGAGGAGTGGAGGCAAAAAGCAGTCTAGCAGTAATGCCATGCAAATGTTTTCCTATCTGAAGCACAGTTAACAGAACCAAAATGCCAGGTTTCCATAGCAACCTGAACTGTGTCACATGCTCACACTGTATATTAAGTAACATTGAACAGTTTAATTGTAACACAAAATCCTGTACATTTCTAATGTACAAAATTAACACAGGAAACCTTCACTATTTGCTTTCCAATTGCTTAGCCTGCAAAATTTATTGCAGTCTGTTGAGTATGACCCTGTATTACAGCTATGGAGCCTCATAGGTGCTCCAATGCTGGCAGTGAAAGTGCATCAAAATTGCAATGATCAACAATAAATCGAACTCTATTCACACAGCATAGACTGTTTTTTAAAAAGCAGCAGTGTTTCTAATTATTTCTTTCTTCCTTGCAAAATCCCTTCAGACATTGTGTAACAGAAGATTATTTAGTTGTCTTGCCCTTCTGAAATATCCTGAAAACTTCTCTTACCTTTTTTCCTTCCTCTACCTCCAGATTCCTGTAAACACTACACACAGCTGCTGACCTTGTAGGAGTCACCTTGCACTATATGCAGTGGAAAAACTCCCCTCTCAAACGGAATTCCCCTTGCTATACACAGGAGTACACTCACACCTACTAATTAGACAGTGACTCTTTGAAGAGCTACTTGCTTCTTCAGAAGCAGAAACACAGTTCTTTCTTTTTTCTGTGTTCTAACCATCTGTGTACAGCCAACTCTTCAAAATGATTCAGGTACGCTACCTATGTCTATGTATGCAGAGAAGATAGAACAATGTTATGATTCATACAAAACTGTTATAGGCCATCCTTCCTTCATCATATCTAATCGTATCTAGGCTTTTACTTGCTTAACTCTGCATGCGTTCAATCAGTGAGATGCTTCAGGGCTTAACTAAACAACAAAAAAGTTAAAAACACACCTGAATTAAGCTTGAGTACTCTTGCATAAAAAACAGATGTGTAGAAGTTTCTGGCAAAGCAGTAGCAGTATACTACTTTCAGATTACGCAAGTTGTTTAAACATTATTATAGAACTAAGGTTCTCTTGTTGAACAAAACAGACTGATTTTGAAACTAAAATTCAAACATCTTACACTGATAGTACCAACAAAGTAACTTAGCATTCTGAAGCTAGATTTCCCCTTTTTGTTGGGGGGGGGAGGGGGGGAGAAAAATCAAATGCCACCAAGTCAGAAAAATGACAGCTTCAATTCCTCCAGTGTTGCATTTTCATGAAAGCCACCCATCTCAGCCACATCATAGACTCTGAGCTCTCTGCTCCTGTACTATGTGCATTCATTCATAGGGACTACTCACATGGATATGTTTGTGACACCTAAGCACACACATGCACAACTGGGGCCCAAAGATGAAAGCTGATAAATTTCTGTTCACCGCAGGTTATACCTGACATAGCTGCTAACATTCAAAGAAAATCTTTGTATTCTCTTGTTTACAGAAATACAGCAACATAATTGCTTTCTCCTTCCCCAGTTGAAGTCAGCCAAAGCAATTAATGCCTTAACAAGTTTTGAATTTGGCCTTGCTTTTTTCCATGTTAAAGCACCTATTTTTGAGTGGCCATAGTCTTTCCATTTTTGGTGTTAAAACTTAAAATTTGTCTTTGAAAAACTGTTAAAACTGTGTGGAGACCTACATTAAAAAAAAGAAAAAAAAAACAAAAAACAGTTTGCACCTATTCCATCACAGTGCATTAGTGATCTGTAGTTATAAAGGACTGATACATTACCTGTGAAAAGAGTATTACCTCAGAGCTAGATTTGTAGAATCAAGGATCATTTAGGTTGAAAAAGACCTTTAAAGTCATCGAGTTTAACTATAATCCTACTCATGCTCTTGCCAATAATTATGACAGGACCTAGGATTAAAACTCATACATCCAAACCCAAGCACATGGCTGGGCTGACCTCATGAACAGCTCTGGTCTTCCACAGGTCAAAATTGCTTTTCTGAGATATCTGCATGCTGGACTCAGGGAAGTAAAAAGAAGGAGCAAAAAATAAAAGAAAATAAGCAGGAAGTGAGATATGTTTCAACGTTTTACTTCATATGAAGGAAATTCCAATTTATAACATGGGATTCTGTCATCCTAGAGTGCTGCAGTGAAAAAATTTTTCAAAGGTCTTTCATCACAGAATTCACAAAAAACAGTATCTGGCATGAAGAAGAAATCAAAACCTATACAACAGATGTAAAACACACCACTGTAGAACACAGAACATTTTATTTTAATTGCAATATAATGCTGACAGCAAAGCAGTTAAGATTTGAAAACTGTACTCGGTACTGAATGTGAAGTCCTGATGCCAGTGACATCCATGGAAGCCTGATTCTTTACAAACCTTCTAGATAGATTAAAAAAAAAAAAAAACTAAAAAAACCCAAACAAAACAAAACAAAAAAGAAAAAAAAACACCAAAAAACCAAAAAAAACCAAACAAGCAAAAAAAACAACCAAAAAAAAAAAAAAACCAAAGCAAACAAACAAATGGGAAAAAAAAAGACAAGAAAACCCCACAGTCAGAGAGGCTTTTGAAGGACTGTTAGCATTTACTAAGGGATGACCATTTACTAAAGGATGACAAAATGTTACATTTTGTAACTTGAAGTCTTTACATCCCCAACTCTACACTGGCCCACAGCAAAATGAACACATGACAGTGACCAAGTAAAAGAAATTCATGTGTCCTCAGAAGCACCTTAAAAATCAAATTTGGTGCTACAAGTAGCTCCTTCAGCTGCACCACCTTTCCTTTTGCAAACCTCCTTGGCTTTTCACTTGCATTTGCATGCACTACCCACAGCACCCTTCAATCATGGCTCATTCCTAATGGAGCAAGGTCCCTTCTTCAAGGAGCAGCATCGCTCTGCTTTGCCAGGTCTGAGTCTACATCTCCTTCCTTGGAGGAAAACAAAGAAACTAATGCACCTGCCTTTCTCTTCTCATAAACCTAACTTTGAAATGTGCTCATAGTTGAGCAGAAGGGCTAGGAACAGCTCTCCTGGATGCAGTGGTATCCCACAGAGGCCAGGAAAATCCTCCAACACATGCCAGTGCATAAGATCTGGTTCATTTCCAGGGTTCACGTTCCTTGCTCTTTCCAATCACCCTTCATTCATTATTTCTTGGTTTTGCTGTACCATTTTGATTTCAAGATCAGTCTCTAGCCCCCTACCCCTAAAACCTGCCTATTATCTGCCAGGCTCAGTCTGGGACTGGGAACTATCAGAGCAGGGCTTAGAAAACCACACAACTAGTTGACAAAACACTGAAACTTACTTCTCATGCAATAGGGTCAAGTTCACAGTGTCAACAGGCAGCAGCAGGGACCCCTTTTAAGGACTACAGAATTCCTGACAGAAGGAAACAAATGGACATTTGATGTGGTGTGATGTGCACAACCACATCAGCACAAGCCCAGCAAAGGAGATTTTCCTTTCCATTCTGCAAGTATGACTGTAGCAGGACACAAACGCAGATGTCACAGGAAGTTCTTGCCCAGCCTCTGCACACTGATGTGACACTACCCTCTATTCACTCCTAACTAAAAGGTACACCTTATTAACACCACCCAGCACCATATGCTAAAAAAATCCCAATACCACAGAACAAAACCAAACTACCTGTGAATCAAATGACATTTCTTCAGTGGATACCTAACCACGAGGACTGGAGAACAACCCATGGCACTGGCAGAAAGCCACCCTTGTCACTCCTTTGTGGTTCTCAATTTGTTTCCTAACTGGCCTGACGATGACCCAGGCTGCTTGTGACTTGACTGCACATATTTGAGTGGCAAGAGGACCTTCATGTTTATCAGCTGTTAATCATTTGGGCTAGATCTGCACAAGCAACTGCCCCACAGCAGGCAAAAATCAGTCACCACATACCTGACCACAATTTCAGCACACTGTTCCATAACACAGTAAAAGATTAATCTCCTTGGTTCTTCACCTATTGTCACCAAGGTATCACCGCTTACACCACATAGCTACCAGACAATACCTGAATTTCAGAAGTTTTTGGAGCTGGGACAGAAGGTACAGACCAGATTTCATGTCACAGATTACCACAGCTTCTACCTTTAGGAGTCTTTAGCAGCTTCACTACAAAGGCTTAATCAGCAACCAGGATGGAAAAAGGGAGTACAAAATGTCAAATACTGCTTACATAAGAGAAGGATTTCTTTTTAATATGAATTCTAAATATCATGCAAAAAAATCTTCATGTGTAAAATTATTATATAGTTCAATGCTTCCCTGAATTATCTGAATCTTTGTGAGAAAGTATGAAGAACTCAAGACACTCTCTGGCCTACAAAGTTTTCCTGAGTTTGCTGCAGCTACTAAAATCTGTATGCAGATTAAACCCAGTTTTATCACAACTACCCAGGTCTTTGGCATCAGTACAGATGCTTAAAAAGCATTCTAAAAATGGTACTTCTTAAGTTGAGAGTAAAATAAAGCCCTTGCCACCAGACTGGGGCACTACTTAACCATGAGACAGTTAACTACATCAAAAGCCTACTGACACAGCACAGAAGCAGTGCCAAGCCACTGACAACATTGAGTTGTTCACGCAGCATCTCCTCCAAAGTAACAACCTAGGCAGACCCAAGGATTTTTTGCAATCACAGCATCACCTGATCTGGCAGAAAGCCATCCACACCTCTTCCTCTCTGAATCAACGCGGCAGTGATGCTTTGTGAATATTCGTATTTCTTTTCTGTCTGCTGCATCAACTTAGAATACTTCAAAAGAAAACAAACTAGAAAATAAGACAGATGGCATGTGGGGCAGAAAGCAAAAAAATGGACTAGAGTAACAGCAGACAGAGAGAGCACTGGTAGAAAAGGCTAAATTTACTTGAAAAAAATAAGTCAGGGAATACACTGCCTTTTCTTAATATAAGGCTAAGTTCAAGAAAGCAATAGCTCTCACTATGAACTTCTCTAAAACAAAGCTGTAATTTCCTCTAGCTGGTGCACTGGAACCGATCCTTGCCTGCAGTGTCTTAGATTTTGAGGAAATTGCCCTCAGGTATCTTCAGAAACACTATGAGAAGACCCCAAAATTAGTCACTGTTGGGTGAGAAAATTTCCTTTCTAGAAATATTACTAACAAAAAGCTTTTAAATCCTAAAGTGAAGACAAAATGAAACATAAACCATTCTATTTTGACATTGTAACCAAATGACAAAAACATATCTTGCTTGTATAAACAGGTACAGTTTCCCTGCTAAGTCTGCATATTTTCTTTTCCCGTAAATCAGCTTGATATTACAATTACTTAAACACAGGTACTCATACAACCCATATTTGAAGAAGGATGTTGAAAAAACCACCCTGCAAAACTGTAATACAGAGAAGCCATAGGAAAAGCAGCAACAGTGAAGAAATGGCACCTCAGTGGGATCTACACATAAATTACAGCTATATATATAATATATATGTATACGTATTATGTACAGATATAGATATATATTAGATATAGATAATTACAGCTCAGGAGTACTACAGGGCACAGACTAACTGCGCAGGGAACAGCTTCACTGAGCTCTGACAGGGGCATTGGACCACACAGCACCAGGAATTTGAGACATGTAACACAGTTCACCTCTTATAATAAATAACAATCAGAAAGGCTTACTGAGATTATGAGTACTCTACACATCAAAAAATTCAAGTCTAATCCAGAAGTCTTCCTAAGGGATGAAATGTGGCTCCATGACAAGTCATTAATTCTCAAGTAAGTACAGGGAGGTCAGGAGGATGCTATATGGTACTGAGCTGGTACTCTTTCTCCAAGATTGGTCAGAGATTGGGAGCAGCACAGGTGCAAGAAGAGCAAAGTGCTGCACCTGGTTGTGGGCACTTAGTATGACCTGCATGGCAACCCACTGGGAAGCACCACTAGACCCCCCTGAAGCCTGCCTACACTCTGCCCTTGCAGGCAAGCTGGGGAGAGACTGCAGATAACACAGCCACAATCCCATGCAAGGCTGCAGAGGGCTGCCCACCCCAGAACTGAACAAACAGTTCCCAACATACAACTTCCAGCACCAGCACAACCACTCACACCAACCTGACGTTTTGACCAGGAACAAAGACATACAGCTTTCCACCTACAATAAAAGGGTTTGCAAAGAAAAGGGGGAAGAAAAATAAATACTCCTCTCTAAGTGTTGAATATATCAATCTGAAATATTTTGTTTGGGGAGGAAAACACAATTCCCCTAGCCTACTGTGAATTTTGTCACTAACTCATAATTTCATAAATCTGGTTAGGGAAAAATGACAAGGGAATAGGATTTCAAAAAGGAAAAAAACGTAGGAGAAGGAAAAAAGAACCAAAGACTTGTTTGGCCTACTTTGCTTTCCTTCTTAGTCAAAGGAGGTCACTTGAGTGAGTGCTCTTAACGATGACTTTACTCCTTAAATGTAGCATTACATTTCCTCATTTTGGGAAAGCGATCTTAACCCCCAGGACAAACTCACAGCAACATGACATGGACCTTTTCTTCTCGTGAGGATGCAGATCACTCACAAGAGGGAGTGAGAAGCCACCAACTTTGTGGCAGGCAGCCACTCACACCATCAATAACTCCACCAGCAGGTAGATACCTCACTAAAACAAGAGCTACACCTATAAAGCCTTTGACCCTTTTGGCTTATTGATTGTGATGAGGAAGAAGTTTGTCAATCAGCTGCTTTTTGGGTGATGACAGAGAATTTCTTCTGCCAGATGAGCCAAGGACCATGACTGCCTGCTGCTGAACTGGGCACCCGCTAAGACACAGAGGGCACAGGTGCTGGACAGAGAGCTTTATCACTTTTCTCAGCATTGGTTATGTTCCAGCTTTCCTTCCATGCCTACTGGATAGAAAAAGGAAATTGAGTCCCTTTGTCCTTCATTTCCATAATTATTGTTTGTGAGCAGCTCCAGCTGCCTAGAACAGCAATTTTTTGTGTCAGATCTCAATGCAGAGGCTCACACGACGTTCTCACCTTCGAAACACCCACCCAAATGGGTGACTGCAGGGACTCACTCTGGCTGCAGTAACTAGCCACAGAATTCCCACAATTTTTTAAATTACCTCTCTGAAGAAATGTTATCCTCCAATCCAAATCTATCTCAAGTGAATTTACTTCTCTTTGAATAGAGGGGCTTATTCCTTAACACTTAAAAGAGATTTACAAGCTGTCCCCTGAAATCAGGACCACAAGGAAGCCAAACATCTGCTAGACTCAGCCTCCAACCAATTCCAATCTTCTCTTTCAAAATCATGGATACACATAGCAACAAAGCCATATTCCTAATAAGACAATGACTGTTCCAATCAATTCTAATTCACTTCCACCCCGAAGGGAATCACTTATCATTTCAGCAGCACATGTGACACATCCAAATGGGAGTGTGGCTACTGCCGCAATGAGAACAGGGCACTAGGCAAAGCCAAGGAAAAAACCCAGAGACTGCCTCATAACCAACTTGGACAAATCAGGTTTTCCAGAAGTGGTTTGTTGTTTTTTTTCCATAACACAATATGCAACAAGGAAAAAATACCAAAAAAGACACAGAATTTCCCTCTAAGCCCAAGATATTGATCCACTACTCCAAAAAAGAAAAAAAAAAAGAAAGGAAAAAAAAAGGGAAAGCCATCAGACAGCATTTTGGCTACAAGCATCTACTTCAATATGACTCTTCAAAGGATCAACATTACTCAACTATTTAGGTCCTTAAAATATTTTGTGTATATTTACGGACATTTTCCAGGTAAAAGGATGAAAAAGAATGCAGTCTAAAATGCTCTGCAACTTACATATTTTTTATCATGATTTACATTTAAAGATACATATTCCTGATAAAGTCATTTTCATTCAGAAAGTATATATTCATGCAGCCTTTTACATATATTCTTCACATTTTCTAATGCCTTCTCCATTAATTTTCTGAAAGGCTGTGTGTGTACACGTAAGTATCAGATGGAACAATATCAGGAAATTATTATTTCCATACTGTGTAAACGCTGGCTGATAAAATATGCTGGCAGAGTTCATCAACACACATTTTAAGTATCACACAAACACAGGCCCTCAGACTGGATCATAGCATTTGAAGCAAACCATAATGGATTAATGGGCACCCACCCATCTTAGAAATCCACAACTGTACATTAATACAAGAAATGTATGACGATCTAATGGGAGAACAATAATTGTAGCATGTAAAGTAAACACATGCTAAAAGCCTGTAACTGAGTCGAAGCGCTCATCATCTAATTTCATCACCTAGGGGATGAACAGTTACTGTATCCTTTAGCACCACGACATTGCACACATATCATGCAAGATACAAGTACGCCACTCCACCCCTAAACCAACTCTGAAGCAGTGTTATGATGAAGGACAGAGAGGAAAGTCCATTGCACTGACTAAAGAGACAAAAAATCGATTATTGACACACCTTCGGAACCTGGCAGCACTTCGCAATCATGACAACCTACGGCTATATAAATTAATATATACAGAGAGAGCCTGGAACATTCCAGTAATTCAGCCGAGACCCTGAGAGGGAGGAAATAAATGAGATGCGAAGCTGCGAAAGCCACCTCGGTCGCACCGGCTGGGTAGCGGCGGCAGCGGCAGAGCACACCGCGGGTGCCCGGGAGCAGCCCCTGGGGCGGGCGGGCAGGTCCCGGCAGCCGCCCCGCGCCCCCGGCCGCGCCCGCACGGACACACCGCGCCTCCAGCGAGCGGGCAAGGAGCTCCACCGCCACCACAGCGCCGGCCCCGTCCCCGCCCCGCCGGGCTCCGCGTCCCCCGGCCAAGGCACAAGGCCGCGCCTCGCCCGGCCCGGCGCGCACGCACAGACAGACAGACAGACAGACCGACAGACCGACAGACCGACCTGCGGGCGGGCGGCATGGCGGGCCCGGCCCGGCGCTGCGCCCCGAGCGCTCTGCTGGAGCGCCGCTGCCTCCGCCGCCCTCCGCTCGGCCACAGCGGCGTCGGCCCCGCCGCTCCGCCCCGGCCCGGCCCGGCCCGCCTCCCCTCGGCCCCGCCCGGCCGCCCTGGCCCCGCCGGATCGCGGGGGTCCCGGGGGCGGTGGCCGCGCTCCTGGGCTGCTTCACGGGCTTCGAGCCCTGTCCTCGGCACAGGGATCGGTCTGCAGAGTCAGAAGTCCTACGACTCAAAGCCCAAGCGGCGGGGTCCTCCTCCGGAGGGGAGTTTTCTCAAGGGCGGTGCTAAAAAAAAAAACAACCAGTTTTGGAAATTGAGGTTAAACAAAGCTCTTAGATCCGTGGGAAACTGAAAAGCATAGAAACCTCATCTGCTGTTTCTACACTGTCCACCAGCAGGCTTCTTAACCCAATTCCCAGAAAACAACACCCACTATATTTACCAGAAACTCCACTCCCTTACCCGAGCTAACTGCAGGTAACCCTTCCAGACGTTTGTAGCTAGCCTAAACAAAGTCTAGTTTATGTTTTGCTCCTTAGGTTAGTAATCAGCTCTGAAACACTGATTTCGGTCTTTCAGGCATTGTAACAAAAGCATTGTAACACTGTAAAATTCCAAATTCTGCAAGATAAAAACTCAAGCCTGAAAATAGGTAGATGCCTGCATAAATGAAAAGGTGACACAAAGTGTACACATATACAGGGAGATGTTAAAAGACTGTGTCAAAATAACAAATGGCACACAGGGGTCTCAGGAATAATATTTTTACTAGTTATACTGTTACTAATCCGAAGAGTTTTAATTTTAAATAAGAGATTTGTCAGAAGCTTATTTTTTTTTTTTAGTTTTACAGCTGTTTAGAAGATTCATTTCAAAAATGTGTCGTTTTCAGGACCAAATGCATCTCCAAGCCAGACACAGCTATCTCCCACCATTGCCATTATCCTACTTGTAGCATATGCTTGCTACTACTCAGTGTCATTACTGGAACAACTGTCTCAATTTGCTGCTGCACTTTCAACTAAAATGGAGTTTCCATCTGGTTTGTTTTTTTTGTTTTTTTTACCAAAACAGTTTATTTTACAAGAGACAGATTTTCTTTAAAATGTAGTCTACTGCTTGAAGTGTATGCTCTGATAACACACTGCAGTTACTACATCTTATTATTACCCAGCAAAAGATGGACAAACCCAGAGTTACTTCAGTTAAAATCTCAAAGACTTCACTGGCACAAGGGTTCTCTACCACCACACAGAATAAACAGGCCCTGCTCTCAGTTACTCTTCAAGCAGCTCTTAGATAACAAAACTGGGAAAAAAGGAGAGGAAGAATAGTAGTACTGTTTACCCAACCTCCTCTGCCATACTGCAGAAGCTATAAAGCCCTATCCATCAAAGTGGTAGAAACTCTATTTATCTCTTAGCTGCACTTGCACAACAACGACAGTGACTAACACCTTATTTTAGCTCCAGAAAAGCTATCCCTATCCTATGTACCAGTTTGCTGTCCATCATCATTCCAAGTATAGTCACCTCTATTGTACGGTGCTCTATGAAAGCTCTATGAAGACAATGCACAAATTCCATATAGGAAAGAAACTACCTACACATCTATAGTACTTATGCTGCCCCGCGCATATAAAATACATATTCTAGACTGCTGGAATGGGGGAGAAATCACTTACATTCCTGTCAGAGCAACGGGATAAGCAGGCTAGGACTGGGACAGAAGCATTGTACTAGTTCTGGTTATGGAACTGTGGATGAATTTGATTTCATCATTTGATTTCTTTGTGGTATCAATGCTTAGCATATCTTTACCTGAGAAAATCTTAAATTAGTGTTGCTTATTGACTTCAGGATAGGGCAATTTTGTTTTATCACTGTTTGCGTTATTTTTATGGAGACAAAATGTAAATCTGCTATTTTCATCACTTCCAAATTACGAATTTTTACCTTAGAAAAAGATTTCGCACACAAACTCACATGTATAACCACACATGAAAGACTCAACACATTTGGGATACTGAAATACTACACTTGAATGAGTTTTGATCTTCTGCGTTAGTGTACATTAACAGACTTACACTGAAGAGAAAAAAATTGCTAGAGGTACAGTATGCTTATGGCCTGCATTCAGATCAGCTTACACTAATAGCAAAAACAAAATATGTTGTATTGCTTTTGTAGTTCATGTAGTTTTTGGTTTTTTTTCCTTTCATCTGTAATTGTTAACTTATAGCTCATTTATTTAAGACAACCTGCCATAAAGAATTACACTGACAACCTTGACTATTGTAACAGTCCAGTTTTGAAGAGATATAAAAATCTTGCTTTTTTTTCCATTATCAGCCTTTCCATTTTTGGCTATTACTCCTACCATTATTCACCATGAAGTAGTCACAGAATAGGTTTCATACAGACAGACTTTTATGCATACATAATTGAGGCTTTGCTTGATCCTACTGCACTGAGGACTATTCTTAGCCTGGTTTCTTCAGTTTATGTAATGATGAATTTTCAGCTTGTCCCCACCTCACCCTTTAACTTTGAATTAATTGTCTAGATATAACTCAATGTGATTGAGGTATTGAAATTTTCCACAAGTTTTACAAAAATGAGGAAGAGACTATAGCTTGAAACTTTTATAAGAAGTTCTCCCCTAATAAGTGATTCTGTACACCTATTTCTCTGTCTAGAAGAGCAAACCAGAAGTAGCTTCCAAAATGCTCAGCCAAAGAAAGACTATAAAAAGAAATGAAATTGGCTGAGATATAAGAGGAGATGACACGAGAGTCCTATTTGTTTCAACTGAGGTAGCTCAGTGGGTACTGGATGAAGCACCTGACTGCCACACTTAATCCCAAACCCCAGAATCACGTGCATTTTTACATAGGCTAAAAGCGAAAAGAAGCCGACCCAAGCTTTTCTAAGTGAAATGCAGTGCCAGGGGAAGAAGGGAAGCTGAACAAAAAGAATGCAAGAACGTGTGAAAGTTTTTCTAAAATATTGCTGGCTGCTCCCTACCTCGTTCTTAAACCATTAAGACCATTAGGATCGTTAAAGCATCCCCCAGGACAGGGACTGCCCCGAGCCGCGGCGCTGCCCGTCCCCGCGTCGCGCCCCCTGGCGCCGCGAGTGCCACAGTGCAGGCGCAGGGAGCCAGCCTCCGCACGGCCTGGAGAGTGCTCCCGGAGCTGGGGTACCACCACAGCTGCCGCGTTTGGACAACGCCTCCTCAGGTTTTCCTCACATTATTTCCATCAAAGCACTACTGCGGTTAAAACAGATATATTATAAACACAAACTACAGTAGTATTTCCCCCTCAGAAAATCGTTGTAATCCAACAGTTAGGTCGCCAATTTGACCACCCATGGAAATTAAATATAAAATAGCAAAAGACTGTGCATCATCTCTTCCTTTCCTCTCCTTTCCACTTCCTTAAAACTGGGATGATGTACAATTACGAGTCAGGTGAACTTACAGAAGAAAATCTGATACCAAGACTTTCCACATGAAACACACAGTTGAGGAAAGAGAGGACTGATAAATGCAGCTTCTGTGCAGATCAAAGGTTTTCACTACAGCTGAAGCATGTACCCCAGGTACTAAAGAAAATTTGTACTTATCATTATATAGTAGATACATACTCAAATTATATACTTTCCATACTTCAGCACATAACTTCTATGGTATTCTTACTAATTTTTACATCATAAGCCTACTGTCACATATCAATCAGCGTGTCAAATTAAAGTAGTAATAAGATGTAATGTATTCATATGGAACAGACAAGTTAATTGCATGCTGCTGTACAGTTTGCATTTAAAGGACTCGCTCAGATTTTTCAGGTTCCAAAATCCAGCCTTACCTACCAAACTGTGGCAGCTGTGCCACAGTACCTCTAACACGGAATGCTACTCACTCGGTTTCACAGGCACACCAGTATTAAGTGAAAAGAAACATCGGCCTCTGGCATTCCCTTCCTGGTGCTTTTGGGAAAATCATTCTTCTCCAGCTACCATCTCAGGGATGCAGGCACAGGCACTGGCTGCTTCTGTGCTGGCAGGAGGCTGAATCGCTGACAGTTTCACTGATGCACTTCTCTACTGGATACAGGAAGCCAGAGGAGAGGCACAATCTTGTCAGTGCACATGACTTGTACAGTAAAGAAAGCCATTTCTAAAAATAACTAGGCAGCATATGACTCTCAGCACTATTTTCCTGGTGGTCTAGTGGTCAGCCCTCACCTCTGAGGTTAACATCAAGAGAAAGATTTCCTATTTCAGTAAATTTCTCTATACATACCTTAGTTTTCACTGCTCCTGTGGCTGTAATCATCAACCCTTTCACTGCTCAAAAGAAATTTAGTAAGATATTTATTCATTTGGAAAGTGATTTCCTAACTGCTAAGTACAACAGAGCAGGATTGATTTGTTTCCACATCTAACAGCTTCCTAGGGCATGGACAAAACACATTTGCATACTCTGCCATCAGCATAAGTTCGTTTTTCATAGGCTCAGCTACTTTTCTGAAATTGTCTGGTAGAGTATTTGGTCTCCATCACTGAGGCAGCTTTAGAATCAAGGGGCTCACCCCCGCCTTCCTATGTGGTGTCACACAACAGAGACACTCTCAAGGGTGGCAATGACCATTCTGTAACAAACATCTCCAGTCCTGCCAGTGCAGATGCTGTGGGCCTAGCCTAGTTCTAACCTAGCTGTCTCCAGTGCTGCTAACACCACAGCCACAGAAGTCAGTACCCCTCCAAAACCCAGCTGAGAAGCACCCAGAGTGGAGAACCTTATACTTTTAAACACAACGCTGTGGACCTAGTGGAGTATACGAGGTCTTAAGGCTAGCTCAGTTTCTGCAGTATTACCACCTCTGTATCTGGCTGGTGTTCCTTGCAGGTCCCACTCTATAGGAAACTCTGTAGTCCCACTTCACCTTTCTCCTCAACAATGGGCACAGATTACCTGCTGGGACCAGCTGAGCTCTGTAACCTAAGGACACCCACCTCTTTGCAGTGGCCTCAGGCCACAGAGATACCTCAGCCTCCCCCCTACACAGCTTTGGCTCCTCAAGTCCTGAAATGCATTGGTCTTACCAAAGGGGATGCTGTTGATCCTATACATGTGAAAAGCTGTTCCTACATATATATAAGAATTTAAACCATATTTAAGAGGGCCTGATTTTAACCTCATATTTTGTTATCTCCCACACTGCACAGTAAAATTGCTGAATTTAGACCAAAGAAAGCTTCATCACAATCAAGACACACATTTTGTTCAAGACTGCTACAGTAAATGTTGTGTGATGAAATGAACCATTGGTGGAACAGGGATGTGGAAGAGATGGAAACTAAACAGTTTCAACCTCCTTCATTCCTCCCAGAAGAAAATCACCCCCTTCAGTTTGTTTTCAGAATCTAGAGCTTTCAAGGATCAGCTAATGCATATTTGCACAGTCCACAAGCACACAGTCTGAAGCCTATCTATCTTAACATGTAAAAGGTTTTTGCATTTTAGAGGCAAAGGGCTCGAGAACCAGAGAAATTCGTTTGTGCAGAGCCAGTCCTCCTGTATTGTTAGACACTGCCTGAATAGGGAATTATTATTTTTGCTAGTACAGCTCCCAGATCTTCTGTGCTCATGAAAACAGTATGCCAGAGGAAGGAGCTTTTACATAGAGGTCATCTGCAGCACCGGCCGTTTTCATTCCGCTCACACAAACCTTATCACAAAGAAAAAAAAAAACAAAAACAAAAACAAAAAAAACCCCACAGAGTTAGTATCTATGATGCACGAAGGGCGCGGCAGCGCAAGGCAAGCGAGCACTGCCCTCGATCCCCTCTGTGGAGCCCCTGGCTCCCAGCGCAGAGAGGCCTTTGGACCCGCTCTCCCCCGCAGGCCTAGCACCGGAACCCGGGGCAGCTGAGGTCTTTCCACAGCCTGCTCCGGGAGCCACCAAGCCGGCGCGGGGGGAAGCGCCACGTTCCCCCCTCCCGGCAGCCGCCGGCCGGGATGTGCGGTGCAGAGCGCTCGGCTGACGAGGCCCCGCCTGCAGCCGTGACAGCGACACCCCGTCGAGACGACGGTGTCACGACCGGCTTGTAAAGGCAACGCGAAATGAAGGAAAACAACCGCGCGAAGACGGCTTCTGCTGGCAGCGGCGGGAAGGGCGCTGGCGGAAGAAGCGAGGGAGACCCGGCACCGCCCGCCGCCCTCCTACGAGCCCCCTGCCCCTGCTCTTGCCTGTGGCGCTGTGGGAGCCACCGCCTCTCTCGCGGCAGCACCGCTGGGCTGGCCGCTCCTTCCCACCCGAGGCTCCGTCCCGCCCGGTCCCCCACCACCATCCCGCCTCCCGCCCACGACGAGGACCCTTCTCCAGCCTCGCCTGGGCGGCCCCCTCTCCTCCCCACCCCGCCGCCGCTGTTCTCTTCCGTGGGGTGGAATAGAACGTCCCTCTCCAGACGTAGCTGCTTCCAGCACTTGGTACTGCTTAGAACGTGGGAGCACAAGGAGAAAACAGCGACACAACACCGTCAGAAGAGGGAGACCGTGGTGTCACTGGTTCTTTACAAAGAAGTGGAAGCCCTTAAATAAGAATCCCTGGTGGTCTAGTGGTTAGGATTCGGCGCTCTCACCGCCGCGGCCCGGGTTCGATTCCCGGTCAGGGAAAACTGGTTTTTATTTTATTATCCCCCTGCATTTCAATTTTGTTTTCGTATCCTCTCCATTTTATTTTAGCATTATCCCCCTGCATTTCTATTTTGCTTTCGTATCCTCTCCATTTTGTTTTAGTATTCTCTCCGGCCCTCCTCTTCTGCTCTTACAATTCTGGGACCATCGGCCGGCTGCTGTGCGAGCCCGAGGCACGGGAGTTGTAAGGTGCACCTGACAGCTTGGAGGAGTCATGCACGAAGACAGTGCAAAAGGTCTCAGTGCCCTATGCTGGTGGGCAGGGGAAGCCTGTCCAGGTGGAACATCTGCCTGGAAATTTTCCTGTCATAACGCTGGCTATAGGCATTCCATGCCCACCCATAGAGATTCTATAAATCAGCAGAGGCCCTCCTAGAGAGCCACATGCAGTCAGAAATAGCATATTTTCATTTTTTTCTTTCTTTTTGTTTATTTGTTTTTTGTTTGGATTTTTTCTTTTGGTCTGTTCTAACATCTTAGGGTGTTCCCACACTTTCCCCCCCTCCCCACACGTGAATGGTCACTTAATGCTATCACGAATCTTTGAACTGTGGCAGCAGGAACGCAGTGGGGGCTGGAGCATCTCTCTTATGAGGAAAGGATGAGGAAGCTGGGTCTGTTCAGCCTTGAACAAGACAGCTGAGAGGGGACCTCATCAATGTCTACAAGTATGTGAAGTGAGGTGCCAAGAAGATAGAGCTAGGCTCTCCTTGGTGGTGCCTGATGAGAAAGCACCACTGGAAATAATGGCATTCGATGTCTTTCCTTTGGCATGAGCCAAGGCTGCCCTCCACTACAGATAGGAATGTCTCATGGGAAAGGTCATCCACTCCATTTTTTATGACAAAGAAGCTTCAAGGAGGTGCAAAGGGAAGGGATCACCTTTGCTCTGAGGCAGAAAGAGAACAGTCAAAAGGGCTGTTGTCACCCTTTCGATATAAAGAAAAGCTGCCACCAAATTATAGTTAAACACCAGGTCTGCAGGTTGCCGTCCAAGGAATTATTGCATTCCTATGGCTGGAGGTTCTTAAGAGTGGGCTGGACAAATTATCAAGTCTCTCAGACTGGGCAAGTGGAATGGCTCAGTGGATCTCCTAAGATCCTGAGAGTCACAATTATATGATTTCATCCTGCACTTTCCCCTATAATTAACAGTTTACCTGTTAATTAGAACTGTGTAGGGCTCTGAGATTCTTCTTTCCCTCTTTGATCTCAGTGGCCTTACCAAGCTGGTGGAAGAAATTGCTGCTTCCTATGTCACAAAATGATTGGCAATTTTACAAGCAGCTAAAATTAATTGCAGGTGTTGACTGCCTTCCCAGAAAAGGCGTAGATATGGTTTTACAGAATAGGAACAAAAAAAAGCATTTCCTTTTGCTTTAACTCATTTTGCAGTATGATGTTTGCACACTCTCAGCACTGTAAGTCTAGCTTTAGAGTCATCTGAGAAAAAATAAATCACATGTAAGATTTTAGAAACATGTAAAAACCCCCAGAACAGCCCTTGCACACAAAGAAAGAGTAGTTTCCAATATTTTGTTAGAAATGCTGCATAATCTCTGAAGGAGCTATCTAATGTCCTTCCAAATCCCTTTTCAGTCCAATGTCAGACTTGAAACTTGCCCTTGCACAGACAGCAAATATCCACCCAGCAAGGAGTAGGCACCAGTCCTCTTGGCTGGTGTCTTTACACTTCAGATCCCACTGTGATTAAAAGTGTCCTGTCTGGGATGAAAAGAGCCCAGATCAATGTTCGCCTTGAGCATGTGTTGAGGAGTGTTACAGTCATTTCTGATTCTTTGTTCCTGGACCTTAGTGATGGAGGGAAGGATGTGATGGAGGGAACGAACAGGGTACTTGTTTTTAACCAGTGGAAGAACCATCCTTCCTAGAGCTTTTGTTGATATTTTTGTTTTACATAAAAGGTAACTCGTGATGCTGGCATGCTGAAGCCCCAGAAAAGGAGGGCTGTTTTACAGAGGGCTGACAGTGCAATCAAAAGCACATCACAAAAGGGATCTGGCTAGAGCAGAGGTATTTCAAACAAATATAAGATTATTATTAAAACATTTTCAAAGTGTATCTGAATTTGCTTCTCACTGTGGTAGATTTAGAGATACTGGCTCACAAGTATTTTAATTTTCATTTCTGTTCTTCCTCAAAAGTGTGACCAAGTGCTTTCCATGTGACAGCAAAGATGGATGGGAACGAACTGCAGAAGAAATAAGTAAGACAATACCTTAACTGTAGGTAAACGTAAACCAGCAACTAAGTCAACTTTTCTTTCTTGCTACCTCCTTTAAGTTACAGCCCTACATTAGTTCCACTTTGTAAGTTTTTTCCAATCTTATATGAAGTATCTTGGCTGTGAGTGAACATAAAATTTTGCATGACTTTTACAACTAGCACTTCCTTGGAAAATGAAAGTTCCCACTCCTTTTTTATAGGCATATATTCTACTTGCCATCATATTTCATTTCTGTCTGAAGGGCATAGACTCATGCAGTCGTTAGATTTATTCTGCTCCCAGGACGTTCTCTTGGCCGCTTATCACCTTTTTGTTTGTTTTATTGTGGACATAAACAAGCGCAACTCCGTAGTATCCTCCACAAGGCAACGAGCCTTTGTCTAGTGATACAAACATTGTTGGAACACACCACGAGGTGGCATCCCGGTCCTGTGTCTGCCACCATCCGCCCGCGGTTCCCAGAGCAGCCCCTCCTCTGGAGGTTTCAGACTCAATTCCGTAAGTTGTGCCCGTTTCATTCCAATGAGCTATACAGTACTGAAAGATTTGTATTCGCTGATAAGTGAAGCTTTTATGAAGGCAAATCTCTGCCTAGCTTCTGAGTGGAATGACGTATATGGAAACTTTACAAGCTGTCTTTAAACAGTCTTCTGTAACCTTAAAAAAAGTAATAGAAAAAGAGTCACAAAGTATTATCTGGAGTTTGACTCGGACTCTATCCCCTCATCCTGTCTGTGGCATTAATACTATGATGGCACATACCGTTACCAGAGTGACAAAGAACTAACTTTGTGTTCCCAGACATGTTCACCCCACAGCCACTCTGTTAGGGATCAGCAGCACCTCTGCTTTTCACCTGTAAGTTTTGAGCTGAAGGTCATGCAGAAAGTTTGTGCCAAGGTGAAGAAGGGAACCACAATTTCTCATCTCAGGTCAGGATGCCAGAGCATCAACTGCCCAAGGACACATGATAAGGTCTGGTTTCATTCCTTTCCTTCTGCGTGGATTCACAAGGCTGGTGAGCCATGGGAGCAGACTGTGCTATGACATTAGTGCTGTCACCATGGCAGTCAAATGACATAAACAAGGCAAAGTGTTTATTAAACTGGGGGGGTGGAAGGAAAAACAAACCCAAGAGATTCTTTCAGGCGCACAATCCTTTTTCCCGGCTTTTCCCCCCATCCTACTATCTACCCCAATATTCTTTGTGTATAATATTGATGTCATAAAACATAACTGTAAATCTTTTCCTGAGCTACAGATTGACTATGAAGCATCTTCTGGACAATAAGATAAAAAACAATATGACAACCTCACTGTACATCCTCCTAGGACTGTTCCTTGAGAACTAAAGTTGGAAAATTTACTCTGAATTGTGTTTAAAAAGAAATTATTTTATGCAAACCAAGGCAATTTATTTAAGGTAATGTTATTGAGTGTCCAATACAGATTTCATTACCGCTCGCAGATCTAGATAATACTGTCCAAGGACCATTTTCCTGCAAGTCCAACAGAAGCGGTTGCCATGTCCTATTAAGAAGTGCTTTGATCATGAAATTAGAAAAGCTCTGATCCTTTTAAAAGTCTGAACTTTTTCTCTCGCATGCTGTAAATCTGCTTTCTAGATCCTTTTTATACTGCCTTGTGGCTACAGTCAGTCATTACCTTCTGCCTTTCCATGCTTTGTTTCCCATGTGCTCTTTTAATTAATCGCACTTTAGTAGACTATACTGAAAATGTTATTATGCTGTGCCTAATTTTTGTCTTGCTAGCAGGAAAACAGAGTTGGGAGGTGCCAGTTTTTCCCCCAAAGCAGGAAAATAATAACAGACTATAAATTGGTATTACAACACATGCTCTGGCTGGTGGCGCTGTCTGTTGCATGTAGCAGGGAATAGCAACAACCCAGACAAGGACACGGCAGCATGGCTGATGGAGGGTGACCACAGCAGGGTGTCTCCTTGGCTGAGCACCCAAACTGCCCCTGCATCCTTTGCAAGGGATTTTTTTACAGCAATTTCAGTTCTGTATTCCATAACTAGCATAATTGTTATTGTGTAAGCTGCAGCTCAGCACAAGAGATCCAGCAAAATAAATGAAAAAAACAGGAATGATCTTCCTGTCTGCCCATATAAGAAACCACCTGCCTAATTTGATCAGGATGAGGTTTAGCACTTTGTTCATTCTCCACCCCAAGCCAGGTAGCAAGTTTCAGTTTCTCAGGTTTGTTGGGACTGTGGCCTTGGTTCAATCAAAATGGAGTTCCTTGTTGTAGCCTGCAAGGGCTTTCATCCCTCCTACCACATTTCACACATCTTCCCTTTAGTAACCAGGCTGAAGCGCAGTATGAAGCACATGAGAAGATGAATATAAGCTCCTGAGCTTCTATCACCAGCCTGCAGCAAGGCTCACAGAGAACCTCTGTGTACATGCCAAACCCAGTTCTGAAGTGGTCTCTCTTGAGCTGACCATCATGATTCCCCCAAGTGTGTCTTTGGTGAGAAAGGAGTGGCAGGTGGCTGGTCGTTCTGCTGTGGATGCAGGCAAAATCCAGGTATCTTAAAGATAAACCAGGCATCTTAAAATCTCTTGTACCTACTGTTTATTTCAGTTTGCTGATCCTCCTTTAAAAGTAAAAAGCCAAAGGATTAAATATATTTTAATGAATTTTTCTTCTCTTCTGGTCATACATTCAAAGGGGCTTTTCTTCCATGTCATCCATTATGTCATTAGAAATTTGCCTCCCTCAGTAGCATCTGGGCTCCAGGAGAGCTACTACATTCTATTAACCAAAGGCTTATGGTAAGGGATAGAACTTAAGTTAAAATTGCTCCCAAGATGATGATGAGTTAGGAGCTAATCTTTCCCCTGGGGTCTGACATCTAATTAGACGAGATCAAGGACAAGAATTAGTTAGCACTATTCCCACTTTACAGGTGAGTAGCCAAGAAGTGAACTAACAAACAAGTTGTATTGCTGACGTATTTAAACACTCAAAAGTGGGCTTGACACCTAAAACTTTTAAAAATCAGACAGAAATGCATCCTCTAAAGTTTTGGTCCTGCAAGGGGCTTAAAAGCATAAATAATTTTGCTAATGCAAATAATCACACTGAAGAGGAATAGTTCCTCTGTTTCCCTCAGAAGTACATCCTTAGTTGCTTTGTAGGACAAGTCTTAAGTCATATTGGTGGTGAACTATAACTCTGATTGTGAAAAGCAACAGGGGCTGAAAAAGTCATGCATGTCAACAATAGCTAAAAGCTAACTCTAACCTAGCCTAGTTCTCTATCCTCTATCTCTAACCTCTATGCCTAGTTCTTCTTCACTTTAAAAGTTACGTACAGGAGAAAAAGAGCTTTATTTCCTTTTTTTCATGCCTCCAGTTTGAACCACAGGCACAGAAACACTCCACTGCAAAACCTGGGCAAGCAGGTCTTATATATTTGTATTGAATTATTAGTTCTCTTTTGTTTTGTTGGTGGCTACTGCTATTGGGCATCCTTGGGTTTTGACGGTCACATCAAAGGAGCAGCTCTGGCGTGAGAACCGGTCAAAGTGAGCCAGATAATTAATGGATTTATTACTGAGGTCGGTTCCCATGATTGTCGGTGGGCAGCAGCCACTGCTGTGTCATAATCCTCATTCTCTTGGTAAGGCACATACCGCCTTAAAAAGGTTTAATGATCCAATAGTGATTTACTAATGGGAATCTTTCTTGTCAGTTTAGCAGGCCTTGAAGGAGGACAGGGTGGCACATGAAGGTCAGTTTTCAGCAGTATCAAGAAATGGTTTTATTTGTTTTGAGATTCCTGCTTGGATCAGGAATTTTTATTCACTAACTGCAATAATAAATTGAAGGGTCGAAGTCATTGTAGCTGGGCAGGTATCAGATTCTTGTTAACATGAGGAGGGAAGCTGACAGACATTGGTCACAGTGGATGGCAGCTGAAGGTCTGAGATAATTATCAGAAAAGATTCACTGCAGCTTTTATGATTGACAAAATTAAAAAGTATGGTAAGAGGGACTGAAACTGCTTCATGAAACCACAGGCTGGCAGCTGGTCCTTGCCACCAGCCCCTGCTGGGGTGACTGCCTGGCAAGGACCTTTTGCTAGGGTTGCATCCCCTTTCTGCTGGGAAAGAGGGAGGGAGGGGGACAACCAGTGGGACAGCTGCCCAAAAAGAGGGCAGGAAAAAGAGAGGAAGCATCTTTGCTACCCAGAGGGAAGGAGATGCTTTTGGTGCCCAAGGAGCCAGCATCCCCTCTACTGCTCCCCCTTGCCACCCTGGTGCCTCTTCAGAAAAACAAACCCCAGAAAAAAACAAGAAAAATAAACTTCCTTCTCCTCCACCAAAATACATTTAGAAAGCAATGGGGGGGGGAGGGGGAGGGTTGAAAAACAGTGTTACTTTATTTTAGGGCTTGTATAATAAAGCCAAGGGCTGTGCTGGCAAGTGACATTAAGGGCTATGTGACCAATCCACACAGAGGAGACCTTGTCTTGTTAATCAAGTTGTGAAAAACTACCTTAAATGTTTGACCTTTGTTCTGAACTCCTCAAGGGAGAGAGTCCTTTTTCTCAAGAAAATTAAAGTTACTTTTCTCTCTGAAATATGAAAAAAATACAGAGTTCTGAGTTAAACCAAAAGTAAGGGGGGAAAAGTGTAGGCCTTTACACAATTACAATTTTATCTCCTTGGACTTATATATTGCCTTGTAGTAATCTGTTAGATTTTCACTTACCACATAATAATATCTATGGGTATTCTTCACAGGTAAAACAGTTTTCTTTACATCTTCTACTGAGATACTGTTTCCTGGAGTGGGAGCAGGGGTCTTGCCGTTCAAATAGGCATTGTTTGAAATTTCCTAGCAACCACAATTTCAGTGTTGCATCAAGGTATTTTTTTGTCCTGAAAACTTTCTTTGTAGAAGAGAAAAATCCTGAAAATGAACTGAGTGGAAAGCAAAATTCAGTCACTAACTCAGAAGGATTTTCCTGTAGAATAAGTAATAGAACTGTTTAAACATTGTCTAAAACATTTAGCTTTGCTTGAATTCAATATTGGCAGTTGCATATCTGTAAAAAAAGTCTGCCTCTTCAGACCTTGAAAGTCATTCAACCAGACACTTCATTTTATTTCCCATAATCACTTCCTTTTGCTTCTGGTATTTGAGTATCTAGGGTACAACACTAATTCATGTGTCCTAGATTTATATTGCCACCATGAATGCAGAAAAATATCCCTTTAAAAAAATTATATTGATATAATATTAAAATCGCCACCACTACCGACGTCAGGGCATTAAGAGAACTTCTAAAATTAGTGTTGATTGAGGTGTTGACTGCTCTTAGTTTTATGGGAGTGATGGATGAAAATGCCTTATCACCAAATGATTTTGACACTCATCTATTGTTTCTTCTGGTGAGGAGTCTGATTCTTTGAAAAAATTAGATCATATGTGAAAATATTATTAAGCTTCAAATTTTATATCTCCAAGGATGATGCATGACAGGGAGAAATTCAGTTGCCTGGCCATACATATATCATGCCTCTTAAGCAACTTGGGTTTCCCAGGCATCTGCACAGGAGTGGCAGAGGTGCCACAGGACACACGGGAGACCTAACCCCTCCAAAGTGATAGGTTGGAGCCCAACTTAAGACGGGGCAAACATTTAGACAACTAGAATGATGACTAAGTGATTGTGTTTGCACTTTCATAGCACTTTACAACTTCCAGTAGTAGCAATCCCCAGGATAAAAAAAAAAAAAAAAACAAATCAAAACCAACCACACCTTCTCCCAAAAAAAGAAAATCTCACGTATTTTATGGAAACTATCTGTCAACTATCTGTCAAAATGTTATTTCATTTATAAATCAGGAGAGGTTTGGTTTACTCTTGATTGGAGATCTCAGGATTTCTAGCACCTGCCTGGTGCTCCTCTGCTTATCATTTCTGGTTATGATAAGATGTGTTGCTCATTCCTCTAAGACTTTTACACACTAGTGTCCAAGTATTTGCTGTGAAAAATGATGAAACAGAGAAATAGAGCACAAGTAGAAAGTTCAGTGTTGAGTAAAATTAACTCAGGTTTCTGCAGTGACATCACACAAATGAAGCTTGGATACACAAAGCTTGCAAACAAAACTATACCAATTCCTTCATCTCTTTTCAAACTTGAACAAAACTACAAATTCAGTCCCTCAGGTCCTCAGTTGCCTGATCTCAGGCTATCCACACCCACAGAAGCAGATGACTAATGAGGCTGGTGACTACAAAGCTGGTAAAAGTCCACATATCAGTATTTTCTGATGTTGTATCTTTTGACTAAAAAATGGTTGTGACCTTTTCCTGTTGTAAAGAAGAGATTCCTCGTTTACAATAGCCCTAAGAGTTTGCCAAAATTCATGTCCCCGGCTTATCTCATGACATCCTGGTTGAAGTACCGTCTTTCAAAATAGCTGCAAACATTTTGAAGGTTCTCACTAAGGAGGCAGCAGCATGAGCTGGCACCTCCTGGCAGCTGTTCAGGCAAAAGGTAGTCACAGCCAGGAGACAATTATTCTATTTTGAATATATGCATTCAGCCCTCGGCCACAGTAGCTGGTTTTTCTTCTAGGCAATACCTAATGCCGGATTTCCTCCACTTGCAATCACAGCAAAAGGAGGACAGGCAGCACCGCCTCTCAATTGCCTGTCTCCTTTCTAGGGTAATAATCTTCCCTCAGCAGCCTAAGTGCTTTTTATTTGCATTGCTGAGGGCTAAGGTTTCGAGTCTGCTAATGCTGAGTGACAGAATTGGTTTTTAGTTTTTTCCTTTTAAGAAAAACATTCTAAGAAATTGCATAACCTGCTTTGATCCTCTTGATAACTGGAATTTAAAGTTGTAAACCCACCCATTGAAAAGTTAGTCAAAGCCAACTGCTAACTGTTGAACAAGCAGCCTGACTTGTGTTCTTGTGGTATGTGCCATGATCTACTTTTAAATTATATAAATTACTAAATTACTTTATTCTTCATCCAGGTCTATTCATCATTGAATGCACAATAAAGATAGAAAAGGGCTGAAGTAAAGTTGCATGCACACAGCCACGAGTCCTAACTTTTGCATCTTGGTTATGCCAAGAAAACAGCTTTCCCTTGTTCTGTTTTAAAAAACTGCTTAGATGCCTTCAGCTCTGACCTGTTAGCACAGCTACAACCAAAGTCACCAGAAGCTATTACCCTCTGATGTCTTTCCAACAGCACATGTGAAATACATGTCTTCATCATTAATCTCTTTCTTGGAAAATCTTCATCCTCTCTCAGACAGGTAACATTCCCAACAGCCTAGGAATAAGCAGGCATGAAGGATGAGCTCCTCATGTCCTCTAGGTGATTTGATTCAAACCAAACCAAACCAAACCAAACCAAACCAAACCAAACCAAAAGCCAACACAACAAGCAATAGAGGAGACATCAGCAACTGATGGATCTGGCCTGTTTTTGGAAAGTAAAAATGGGATAAGCACAAACAGGCTGTGCAAATTTATCCCTGGTGTGTATCTAATCAGTGCCTTTTCAAACTGCCATTTTTTTAGAACTAGGCAGAATATTGCATTTCAGGAAATGCATGTTTTGAGGCACATCAATTAGACTGAAGACCTTAGGCAGAACCAAGTCAGTGGGTACCTATTTTTAAGATGACAGATGCCTGGGAGACCTCCTACCAGGCTCTTAGAGGGCAAGTTGATAGTTAACAGCTTACAGCAAAGTAGGGGTGTAACCTGCTCTTTCATGCAAATAAACCCCACTTTTTATCTACCAGCCATTCATGTCCTCTTTTCCCTTGAAAATACGCATTTAAAAGTGAATGATGCCTCATCTGTAAGCTGCTAAATCTGCCAGAACAGCAGCACAGCATTTCTGCCTTTAAGAAAAACACAGTCGTATTGCCCCCCAAACAACACCACTTCAAAGAATATCAAAGTTGATTAACAGTGTAGGGGCTGCAAGCCTTCTTTCTTCTCTTTTGTACATTTTTTTAGGTGAATGACAACCCCATCTTACTTAAGTGCTGGTGACCAGCTGATTGAGACAGGGATGGGTTCCAGGTTTAACACCTGGGAGAAAGGATGATAGAGTGCGCCACTGAGCTGAGGCTGCTTAGGCTTTTGATGATGGGTGAAGTATTTGGCTGTAGTGTAATCCCCTTTTTCTGTGCCTCAGTCTTGCCAGCTGTTATTTTGGCATTCAGACATATAAGACTTTGTCCTCATCCTTATAAACAAAGCTTTCCACACTTTCCACAGAGGGGTTTAGCAGGTCTGATGAAACAATAACAAACCCTTGCCTCAGTGAGAGCTGTCAAATTAGAAGACCAGAACTTGAAAAAACTACCTCCTCTCATCCATATATTTATGGATTAATGATGTCATTGGGTTAACATTTTCACCTTCTAAACCCTTTGGAAAGCTGAACCTAAAAACCTCAATGGTTTTGGGGGCTCTCCAAGATGAACAGATATGCTTGTATCATTAAGCATACCATCAGTGCAGAACCAATTTGCAAGCCTGAAAATCCATGCTACTTTGCTATTTTTCCCTGCCTATTCCAGAGCACGCTGGACAAGATAGGTTTCCTGGCTGAGCAAGGGGAGCAGAAGAGTACAGAGCAGCCAACAGGCTTGTTACCAGGGCAGAAAACAACTCTGAGTCCACAAGTATTCCTCAACGGCAAACAAATACTTCAATAAATCATCCATAAAACGCAGTCAAAAAGGACTCCATTTAATTAGTGATATGTAAAGACTTTTGCATAGAAAAAAGGTTAACAAAGTAATGCATAAAAGACCAACTAGGTACAGTATTTTTAAAACAAATATTTTAAAGTATATTTTGCATAATGTTTAACATTTTCAATGCTTATTGCTTTCTCCACACAGCAGAGAAATCAAGTGCATAATAGTACATGCTGTGTTTTATTTTTATTTTCTTTTTTTTTTTAACATAAAATCTCTAGTTCTTGACTGGTTGTATTAAAATACTTAGGTTATTTTAAGTCACTGTAATAAAAAATGAAAGCAAACCATTTTATGCAGCACTAGTTATCTGGGTATTGACAAAATAATTTACTCACATCCCATTAATACATTCATTTTGGTTTGGAATCAAACCCACATTACAATGTTGGCATGTTAATAGCCAATTTAAAAATCGTCCCTACCATAACTTCATTCATACCCAGAGTGATCATTCTCCCAGAAGTTGATAGTGAAAAGAAGAGGGATCTTGCACTGAATCGGCTAAAAGTAAATGTTCAAATACAGCTAAATAAGTTAAGTTGAATTCTTAGAACACTGAGTCTCTTGTATTGGCATGAATCAACTGTATCCAAGTGTGCACACTTTAAATAGGTGGTTACTTCTGGGTGCATGACAAATTCGCTGTTTGTGCAGATAGGAGCTAGCACCATGTTTAAGCCATAAAAATGGATGCCTCAGGGCTCACAGGCAGTGCTGAAGCGTTCATTAATCCCAGCACTGATAAGATAATTGCTTTTGCCAATGCTATGCTAGACGTCACAATTTGGCAAGTCTGTACAAAGAAAGTGAACTAAGGAAGCAAGAACTAGGCCTGTCAAACTAAAAATTCTTCCTTGGCAATCTTTTGGCTAAAAAAACCTCTCCCCTTCAAGAGCACACTCTGCCTTGGAATAGTATCCTAGTTCTGAAGTTGAATGCAGAATTTTGCCTCCCTCCCATACCATTTCCATACCTGTGCAATGTTACTTGTTTTAGCAGAACACACACACACACACATATATATATTTATTATTTTTTCAATGTCAGGCACTTATGAAACTGGAACTCCTTTTCTAGCCTGGGGAGACCTGGTAGATGCAATCCCTCATGCCTCTGCCAAACAAGGATGCATAGCTGGAGAAACTATTAGTTCTAATGTCTACGTATTTCTACGTATTTTGCAGGAGACGATGTGGTCACACTGTTACAAAAGCCACTGCTGCTCCTTCAAGGTGCCTCCAGCAAGATAGACAGAGAAGAAGAGGAGGAGGAAGAGGAAGAAGAAGGAGAAGAAGGAGAAGAAGAAGGAGAAGAAGAAGAACAAGAAGAGCAAGATGAAAAAGAAGAAGGAGAAGAAGAAAAAGAAGAACAAGAAGAACAAGATGAAAAAGAAGGAGAAGAAGAAAAAGAAGAAGAAGGTGTCTCCTTCCCAGGTCCTCTCCCACATCTGCCGTGACGCACACCGGGTCCCGGAGGCTGTGGGGATGTGCGGGCTCGTGGCTGGGAGCACATGCAGGTGCGCCGAGAGGGACAGAAGGGGGCTGGAGTGGGAAGAGGTGTGTGCGGGGAGACACTTAAAAGGCTCCAACTTCAGTCCCCCAGGGTCGGTAGGGCTTGGTGCCACCCCCGGTGCCCGCCTGCTGAGGGCTGGCAGCGGCGGACACGGCCAGCGGAGGGGTGATGGCGGTGGCCGCAGCCACGGCGGCGGCGGCCGCGCTGGGGGGGAGCATGGGGAAGGTGCCGGTGAAGGAGAGGGGGAAGCTCTGGGCTGCAGCTGTGGCTGCTGCTGCCGCGGCGTGAACGGTGGCCGACAGGGACAGGAGGGAGGTGGAGAGAGGAGGGACACAGGGAGCGATGCTGCCGGCCGAGGGGACTCTGAGGGCGGCGTCGGCGTGGGCGAAGGTGGCCGTGAGCAGGGCGGAGCCGTGCGGGGGCACGTCCGAGGAGAGTCTGCATGGGGCGGCATCGGAGGCGTGGAGTCCGTTCGGCTGCAGCAGAGCGGCCGGGAGGTGGTGGAAGGCGGCTGCCCAGTGGTGAGGGTGCAAGGGGTGGTGGTGGTGGGCCATGGAGGAGGTCATGGCAGCAGCTTCCCTCTGAGAGGCACAGGTGCTCAGGTGAGACACGAGTCTGACGCGCAGGGGGTCGGATGTGTCCAGACCTTCCACCGAAGTCAGGTACCTCGCGACTTCTGTCAAGCACTCCCGGAAGCCGATGCTCATGAAATCCATGGCCAGGGAATGAGCGTCAAAATAACCTGTAAGGGGAGGGCAAAATATGTGTTCAATGTGGAGCTGCCAGCCCAGTCCTGGCTCAGTCCGCATCTCCCGTTTGCCATTCATGGGTTAAGATACGCAACAGGAGATATCTGTTCTCTGGTCTGTAAACGATCTCTGTCACCATCCCTGTAATGTAATAGGCTGCAGTTGTTCACGCAGACAATATACAAATGAAAAGAAGTAAGTCCATAAGACACTTTAAAAGATACACGATGCCTCTCCTGAAATTCCTTAGCAAGCTGCTGCAGTGCAGTGTTGATTCTGTATGTGTGAATGAGATTCTTATCCACACAAAGAAACAGGCTGGAGATCAGAGAGCTTGCATGTACTACCCTGCCTTTTCTTCCCTACACTGGCATTCATCCTAACGCTTTCAAACTATTTCTTGACATGGTGAGTTGTTGTAGCTGCTGCTGGGGTCCCATCTACTTCACAAAGCCGTTAAGACAATATGACATACGATGTTGCTTAACTACAAACAAAAAACATCTTGTGATGACTCTGCACACACACAATAAAAAGCTTTACTGAGAAAACGTTTTATGTAATGCCATTGCTAATTTGGAGATGGAAGACTGACAGTCATATGGCCCATGAGGTATTTCAACAAACAGCAACTGGAGCTCCACAGGCTTGGGACAAAAAAGCATTTGAAAAAAAAAGTATTATTAAATGCACATGAAAAGATACTCCCTTTCTAAAAGGGTTGAGCATAAAAATCTTGTGTTTAAGTCGCAACTCTTCAACCACAAAAACCGATTGCAGTTTTTGGAATTTTCCTATTTTAATTTAAATGCTGTCTCCTTGGGGCAGTACTATCCTATCCACTCCCAAGTTAGCATGGTGTTTTCCCTCTCACTTTCAATGAAAATTTTTAAGTATGCATAACTGTGATGTGTGTCAGTATAGAAAGATCAAGTGCCCCTCTAATGGTGGAATGTGGCAGCAATGTCTTGTACTCTGTCATGAAATAATTTCTGCCTCTGTGAAAAATGCTAGGACTTTAGATGGCTTTTGCCACTTGAATAAATTTTCAAGCTAGTGTTTCAGCCGCTGGATACCCACGTTATAGAATTAACTCAGGCATGTTTATTGATGTGTCTCCAAATCCACTGCTCACTACACACTCCATCTTGCCAAATCGCGATAGCACTTTTGCTGCAGGCCTACTTGCTCATCTGAACCTGAGAGAAACTCTGGCTTGGCCAGCAGATCAACAAGCTTGAGGAGTTGAGGACTTCTGGCCACAAACACTGACTCCTCACAGCTTTCTTCCTGCCACGTCCACTGCGATCAAAGGTTTGAGAGAACTCCTGAGAAACAAAGGCCACGCGTGCCAGCAGCGGTGAGATAGCAGGGTACCTTCTCGGGTGCCAGTCAGCCTGGCGTGGGGACTGCTTCTGTGCCGGAGGCTCCAGGACCTCCGGCAGCTTCAGAGGGGCTGACGCACAGCCAAAACCACTTCCCAGCTCTGGCCACGAGTCAGCCAGCCTGGAAGTCCTGAGAGCACTCGGCTCAAGCCAGAGCTTCCCAGCCTCCCTCCCTCTGGACTGGAAGAGATATGGGGGATGTGGTTGTCACCAGCTTCCCCTGAATTTGAGCTGTTGGCTCTGTGACAAGCCATCCCAAAGCCCTGGTGATCCTGGCTCCCTTTCAGTTCTCCTATGGTGGCTGAGACATGAAAACAGAGGGCAAATGAGAGCTGGGATTCCCAGGCTCCATTATATTTTGATGGTTATCTTTTCCCAGTTTCCCCTTCACTGGCTTCCCCCTTCTGAGAGAGAGACTTAAAAATGTTGTTTCTCATTTCTGTTCCAACCCAAGAACATCCTCCACCATGTACACATGCCAGTGTTTTGTAGTGAACAGGAACTCCTGGTTTTACCTCAACTGTCCTGGTAACTCACCTGTGCTGCACACAGTCCACAGGTCACTTGAGCTACATGAACTGACCCAGGTGTCACTCACTCAAGATAAATTTGTAGTGAAGCTGCAATAAAACCACACTGAGTTCTCTGCAAGCAACTCACTGTTGACA
This sequence comes from Cinclus cinclus, assembly GCF_963662255.1. Lineage (NCBI taxonomy): Eukaryota > Metazoa > Chordata > Aves > Passeriformes > Cinclidae > Cinclus > Cinclus cinclus. Next base: position 51,643,812 of record NC_085048.1, on the reverse strand, counting down.
AATCACTCCTCAAATCACTGTGCTTGCTTGCACCATCAGCAAAAAAGCCCTGGCCTTAGGCCAAAATAATAACTCAATGTGAACAGGAGACCACTGTCCACACCTGCATCAAGGCAGCAGAAATGCCGAGTCTGCACAGGACCTCAGAGGCATTTGCCTGCCTGCCCAGGCAGCTCTGAAAAGCAGAGAAGGGGCAGAAGCCGTATTGATGTTTTTTTTCCACTGTGCCCAACTAGGGATCAGTGTGCTGAGCAGTGGCCAACCCCACCCCTATCACGACTTGCCAAGTCCCATCCATTTCCCATCATGGATGTCCTCCTTTCTGTGTGAGGAAGAGGACAGTCCTTAATGCAGGGAGTTTATGGGTATCAGGACCCATTTCTCCTTTCTGCAGTAATAAGTGATTGCCCCTGGTAAAAATGATTAAACTCTGTTTTTTTTGCTGATACAGAAAAAGCCCCTCTGTCTCACAAGATGAATTATGAAATGGGAGCAACTATACTTGCAAATAAAACAAATCTACTTTAAAAATAAGGAATTATATTTAAAACTGTTAGTAAAATTGCAAAGTAGAATGTTAAGCGAGCAGGAACTGCAGGCTTAAACTTTGCCCAGTACTAATTCTCAAACCTCTTTTTCCTTACAGTTTCTTAATCTGTGCAGTGAGATTACTCTTATCTCTAGGACAAAAGGAGCAGATAAAGTTGTAGTATTTGTGAAGCGATGGGGTATTATTATGATGGGCCACCCACTCTGGGTCATGGTGTGAAAGGCAATTGCAGAAATACGCCTGCATTGCCTCTCCCTGCACCACAACACTTGATTCTTACCCTCACTGCCAGAGCTGTGGCAGTGTCAGCTGGGGCAGGAGAGACATGGCAGCAGAGACCAACCAAGGAAGAGAGCAGACTGCAAGACCTGGGACTCCTAACAACATCCAGTTTGTCCAACTCCACCAACATCTCTCTCTGTCCCGCAGCTCCTGTCCCAGGCACTTCATCCCCTGCCTCACTCAGCCACCTGACCTGACCCATTTATAAAAAAATCCCCTGCATACTTTTTTTGGGCGGGGAAGCAGGGGAAGGAAACTTCCTGATAAATGAGGTCTCCATTTGGGTTCACCTCCTGGCCGTCCCGCTACCAGTGCAAATATCGGAGGGGGAGCAGCATGATGTGGGGGTCAGCCTGGGATAGCTGAGCTGCATGTCGCGTGGGGAGGATGAAGTGAAACAGCCACCACTTCCCTCAGCAGCCGAGCACTGTGTGCTTCATGGACCCAGGGAGACAGAGCTTGTGCAACACAACAACCACACATTCCGAGAAGGCACCATCACTTGGACATACAGAGGATCCGAATCACCTGAATACAAACTGCACAACCATAATCAGTTTTGGTGTTTCATAACTTTCAGGAGCAAAGCTTTAGCAACTACAGTGCTTTCTCTGTAGATGTTTTACATATAAACATTAATTTTCTTTTTAAATTTTGTACATTTTCTGAGGAATCAAATGCATGCCTGTTACCTGATGGGCAATAAATTTCCTTTCATCTCTTATCAAACAAGTTACCCATAAATATTAACCTTAAATGGACTCCTGTAAAAAACTCCTTAACAAAAAGGTATGTCAGCTTGGTGTTAATTTTCATAAGTAACAAAACATCAGCCTTTAACATCTTTTCCTATAGCCATCTGCTGTTAGGCATGCACTGATTCTAAGCTGATTTTTTTAATTGCTGCAAGGTACGGAGAGGAGCATAATTCAGTCATGTGCTAAAAACTTTGATTAAAAAAATTTAAGAGAGAGAAAGCAGCAGTTTCTTTGCCAGACTTTACCTATACGGCATAGTGGGTGAGTGAAGAATCAGCTGGTTTCCATTACAATTCGAAGCATGATCATGGTTGACGGCATGGGACGCAGGACCATGCTTATGGAATGCTAGCAAGTTTTTTGCTCCAAATAAGTTCCAAAACCATGACTATACAGAACACCTCGTGGGTGGCTGAAACCATTTGTCCTCCAGCCTTGGGGCTGTCAGCTTGCACAAGTGAGGTATGCTCGACTCCCATCGCTGGGCTGATCTAATGGGTCAGCCAGTGCAGCCACTGTGTCATGCCAGCACCCATTAACAGGGAGCCACGCCAGCCTCTGATACACAAATATAGCATAGAAATGCAAGTGCAGAGAGCATTGCCTGCCCATCTGCTTTATCAGATACCTGAAGCCACACAGAGCAAGTCTGGGTTTTGTTCTGGTGAATGAGATGGTCTAACCTGGAACTGAAAAGTCATTCCAGAACAAAGGAAATATTTAAACAAATTGAAGTTCTCCTCCCTTCACTTCCTTTGGTATAGCAGCTCAATAATGAGGTTTAGCATCAGGTTTTTTGCTACACAATTGTTGCCACAAACCTCCTGTTTATGTTTGGTGTTTGTGTATTTGTTTTGTCTCCCTGTGCAGATTTCAGTGCTCTTTGGAAACCCCAAACAAATCTCTGACTGGGCTGCCTGTGAATGAAGCCTTTACTCCCACAGTGTTATGAAAGCAAACACAAGCCCAGGGTCAAGTGCTTCTTTTGTCCCAGTAGCTCTTTCCCACGAGTTCAATCCTGCCATTAGCATTGATTTCCACTCCTTTAATCTGGAAACGCCTATCACAGCTCCTCAAAGCACTTTTTTAAAATGAGATTTCCCCAAATATTAGAAGGAAAAAGAAAAAAAACGTTGGCTCCTTACCTTTCCCTCCTGTTGCCTGCAGCATCTTCAGATGATCCACTGTCATTTGCAGTATTTCCGCTTTTTCTAATTTGGCAGATCCCTTTGAGATAAGAAACACATATAAGTAAAGGCTTACGAGTACTAGAAACTTTAATTTGATATACTTTCCACTGAGCTCAGCCTTATGGTTTCAATTTCCCCTATCATTAGGACATTCTCAGCTTAATTCTTTCGTGAGCATCTGCTTCCCAGACTTTGTCTAAGGACTAATACCGTCTCCCTAATTTCCCTTTATTAGGGCTATATCTCAGCACAGCTCTGGCCTTGAAGGTAGTGTAGAGATGACATCTTCACGAAATGAGACAAATATGTAACTTTCTGGACTTCCTTTTTAACAACAAACACAAGTGGAGAGCTGGCAGGAGGGATCTGTGTGGCCACAGAGTAAGACCCTGCTGCAAGGTTATTTTTTGTGCTATTACCGGTAGGTGTCCCTGCGGACACACACCCAGCGCTGTCCCTCTCTTCACGGCCTGTTCATTTCAAACGTGTCATTTGGTTGTTGAATATTCCATTCTCATTTTTTGACTGAAGAAACTGCCACGCAGTCCACAGTATTTTAAGCTAGCTAGAGGCCTACTTTGCAAGGACTAAACACTGTGAAAGAGTGTAGCTCCTCTGTCAGTAAAAATCCTTTCTGACACTGAGAGTGCTTCACAGAGCTAGAAGAGACACTGGAAAAGTACACAATACAACTCGAAAGATATTATTAGTATATCAATGTATATAAATAAAACCATTTTGCTTGGTAGCATTCCCTTTGGTATCTGGAGCACACCCAGATAAGACAAATGTTATTCCAGGGCAAGAGATCATCCCTTGCCATCAGTTAAAATCAGGGCTGTGCAAGCTGCAGCCATCAGCAGATCACATCCTGCGAGCCATTTTTTTTTCTCTTAGTTGTCATCTGGGCCACCTCACCTAGGTTGCACATTTTTGAGTTGGGCAAAGCTTACACAGTGCTGTGCAGCCCCGCTCCAGAGCACTCATCTCTGCCACACTCAGGAGCAGCACTGTGGCTCGGGGAGGGAGGGAGGGAGGCGGAAGTGAAACTAAACCTCCAACTTGGAAACTCCAGTGAGCTGAATGTCAAGGAGCTGGGAAAGGACAGATGACTTTGTCCTTGGCATATTTCAGGAAAACGGGGGGACTTTCTGATTCAAATACAGCACATGCTCATTTTTATGGCAATGCATTTTTTTTTCACACTGCTTATTGCCTTCAATGCTTTCCTCGTACCAAGGTTGATGCGCATGTGAACTTTTGGTCAGAATTCCTCATTTTACATGCAAGTACATCCTGTAGTTTTCTCAGACTTCATCTTTTCCATAGACACAGGACAAGCCGTCTCTTAGAGTGACTAATAGCTAAAAACTGCATGGTGCTGGGTAATTTCCAAGGGCTCTGTAGGACTTGTTTTATAATGTTTGTGGTTTTCAAGAAATAAACAATAAAATGGGACAAACAAGTGTTGTCTCTTGCCCCTGTTTATCTAGCTGAAAATATCCCTGTCACTGTTTTGCCAGACCCAATGCAAGGGCACAGTGACAACTACCAGTTACTAAAAACCATACTGCAGGTGACACAAGCGATGCTCTCAACCAATACTTCAAATATATATTTTTTTAAGCCGGCTTTTGCTCAGGCCAGGGATGAAATGGCCTAACATGGTGTGGTGCTTGCCACGTAGTTACCACTTACATTCAGCACCTCCCAATCCTGCTCTCAGATTTTACTTTCTGGGGTTTTTTATTTTACTGTTACAAGGAAGTTGGGTTATTTATTTTCAGATTTTTCATTTTTATTGAAACATAGTGTCAGTTCCATATATCCATAGATCTTCAGACACTTCTAGCAAAACAGGAACAAGGCTGAATATTGAATCAAAGCCCAAAAAATTAATTTGAATGGAAAAATCAAAATGCCTTTTTTAATTTTTTTTTTACAAAACATTGCATTCAAAGCTCTTGGTCTGTACTTTCATGAACAAGTAGTTGAGCCAAAGTTAACTGGATCCTTCCAGACTTCCTACCAAATACTTCCTCAGTGAAAGTCTGAATATATCACTGACTTCACTAGCTCACACAACATGGGCCTATTCCACCTCCTAATGCACTGGTTCTAAAGAGTCATCTTAAAATATGAACAATCCACACTGTCTGCTCCCTTTTCAGGAAACTGGACTGATTAGCTTGCAAAGGAAAGTATAGATTTGAAAAAAAAAAATGTCTCTTAAAGTAGCGGCAAAGTAAATTATATTTAAAGATTTAGACAGAAGGCTAATTTACATACAGGTCTGGGGAGTTGTGTTGGCTTTGTGTATTTTTATTTTTTATTTAATATGGAGTAAAGCACATTTTAAACAAAACCACTACTGGAATTCATGGAAAGAACAGAGGCAACATGAACACAGTTACCCTTAAGGGAAAAACAAGGCAAAGAATGGAAATGTTTTTCAGCCTTATAATGAATTATGTTTCTAATAGTTTTGCCACAACAAAGCATTTTATTGAAATGCCTGCTTTGTGCCAGATCAGGACACATACAGTATTATTTTAATGAGATTTACAAGAGAACTAACATTGCCAGATGAGATACAGAATTTATTTAAAAAAAAATAAGCTTACTTGTTTTTCAAAAGCAGTTGGCACAAGCCGCCTCAGCTCTGATAAACTGTTATTTATACGATCACGGCGCCTTTTCTCTATAATCTATTCCCAAAAAAACAAAACACATTAAGTTTATAAAAATGAAGGGCAAAATCACAGCACACATGCAAACTGTCAGATGCAAAAATAATTAAATTAAACATACCCCTCTTCTTTTCTTTCTGGCCATGATCTGAGATGTTGTTGTTGGGGAATTTGATCGAATGACAGAACTATTACTTTGCCTGCAGAACAATAAAAGTTTGTCAGGTGCTGCACAACTTAACACTGCTCTTTGAAGGCACCTTAGGTCACCACATTACGTATGCATAGCCCATCTCATGACATTCTCAGTGCTTTTAAGATGTGCTTTGCATTGCACGGTGTTTTTGAATGCAGCGACACATTTCAGTTTTGACTGCCCCAGCATACATTTTGAAATTGACAGCATGTTCTGTTGGAAATAAAGTCCTTTTCTGGAGACAGTTCACTGTCCAGCACGGATTTCATTTTCTTTGCATATAAAGTCCTGCCTACCAAGTACAGGCTGAAGAACCAGGCCCAAATCCACATGAACTATCTTGATATCGCAACAGCAGTGGTAAGTGGACATACCCAATGACACATCCCCTGCCAAACCTGCAGGGTTTTGACATTGCTTCCCATTGCTACACAGTCAGTAGATGCTCAAGTACGATGCCAGGTGCCCAACATGGCCCTGTTGCATTGTCCAGTAGCAGGAGCAGAATTCAAAATCTGCTTTTAAAACTATACTACCCATGAGGACGAAGTTGCTTTTATTTCATCATAAGCACACGAAAAAAAAATCAGCATACATTAATACTCATTTATAAGCCACTGACGAGGACGAGATGGGGCTCTGGTGCATGAACCTCTTAATTGTCAGGAGCAGCTCTGAAGCCCCTCGGCGTCCCCGAAGCGCGCTCAGCCCGACCCTCCCTGGGCGAACACCACTGCTCGCCCTCGGCTCGCACGGCGGGTTTGCCGAAGTTCAGATGCTGAGGATCCCTGCTTACTTTCCACGGCTCATTTCCCACTGGCGCCGGTTGCCTTAGGCTGCTCCGCCGATCAGGAGCGATTTTGGAAAAGGTCTGATTGCAAATGGCAAATTAAGCGGAGCTAATGAACCGCAGCCCGGTGGTTCACAAAAGCTGCCGGAGTGCTGCGCGTCATTTCGAGGCACGGGCAGTCCAAGCCCGATGCCTCCAAGTCCGAGCGGGAATAATTTTTGGTGGGCTACGAACGAGATGCCAGCTGACCCGGAGGGGGACATAACACCTCTGCCCTCGGGGGGCCGCCCCCTCTCCCACCACCATCCCAAGGAGGTGTCCGGGTCTCCCCCTCGTCCTGCCCCAGCTCGGGGCGCACCCCGGATGGAGACGGCGGCCCCGGGGGGCGCCCCACTTACCCCGAGTAGTTGTTCTCGCTCCCCACGTCTATAGTCTCGTCCATATCACTGTCTGAGGTAGTTTCCTCGCAAGGTCGCTTCATCGTGTGCACAGCGCGGGGGGCAAAGATAAATAAATCCGGAGGGGTGGGGGGCGGGGGGGGGCGCGCTGCGGGCACGGCACGGCTCGGCACAGCACGCCTCCGCACCGCCAGCGGAGCAAACCCTCTCTGAGGCGCTTTCCCACGCCGCGGCACAGCCTCAAGCCCGACGGCCCGCCCCCGGCAAGGCCCGCCCTGCCGAGGGTGACGGGCGGGGGCCGCCCACCGCCGGGGCGCGGAGCCGTGCGGAGGAGCGGGCGGCTGCCCGGCGGGGGCCGCGCCGCCCTCGGCTCACGGCAGGCGGGGAGCCGGGCCGGCACGGGGCCGCGGAGAGAGGGAGGGAGGGAGGGGGTTCCGAGCATCCTCAGAGCTCGCCCTGCTTGGAGAAGGAGCGGCACTGGGTTCCCAGCCCTCCGGTGGTGCCGGACGAAGAGGGGTGGCCGGCGTCGCTCCGCTGGCTATCTCTCACTGGGCATTTGGGAAGATCTTGCTTCCCCCCTGCCCCTAATACACGACCAGGATCAGCTGCCCAGTGCTCCAGAGCCTCGGGCCGTGGCCAGCAGCCCCGGTCTCCTCTCTTGCGGCGCCGCGAGTTGTGTTATCGGGCACACGAGCGCGCGTTGGAGAGTTGTGTGAATCCCGGGAAATGTATAAGTGTATAAATCCCTCCCGGCCGGGCGCGCGTCCCCGGCTGCCCCTTCGCTCTGGACTCCGCGGGCGCGCCGAGGGCTAGCGGGCGCTTGCGGGGCTCGGAGCCAAGCACGGCGATAATCCCTGCCTAGGAACGACTTGGGAGGAAGTTTAGCGTCTCGCTTACCGGAGAATCTGTAGCAGGCGGGTTTTATTTTGCTTTTGTTTGCGATTTCCCCACCCCGTTTGCTTGTATTTTCAAATTCCAGGTTCCTGACAAAATACATTCGGAGTGGTATGTTCTCTGCAGAAATTTAATCTTTCAGCTGTGGTGCCTGTCCCCGTCCGCCTGTTTCCCCCCCTCCATCCCCTTTGCCACCTTCCTAGGAACGTTTTTCTCCCGCCTCTGCTGCCGGACGCCGGCCGAGAGGGGCCGGGATGGGGCGGGGAGGGTTCGGCACCAGTTTGGACGCCGTCGCCTTATCCTGGCTCTCGGCGGCACACGGAGCCGCTGTCGCTCAGCAGCCCGGAGCACTTGAAGGCTAGCGGCGAGGGGGCTGCCCTTGCTACGACTCGGTGCCTTGTCGGGACAGGGGCAGCCCCCTCTCCCCCCCGCCTGGCCGCCCGGGGCCGCGGCTGCCCGACCCGGGCTCCGGGGAGCAGCACCTGCCGGAGGCAGAGGCGGGCAGCAGCTGCCGGTGTCGCCGCAAAACGACAGAGCGGCGAGCGGTCTCCCTTTCAGCGCGGCGTGGCCCCGCGACCCTCAGGGTGCCACCGGGGCCACCCTGCTCTCGCCTCTCCGGGTTTCCAGGCGGCGACACCACAATGCTGTTCCGGACAGAGGGAGGGAGGCACGGCGGGTCGGGAAGGGAGGAAAGAAGGGCCGGAGGGGCCCATGACTCCGGCTTTCCTTTCGGGGCAGGCTGCGAGCCCGACGGGCCGGAGGCAGCGGGCACCTTCCCGGCGCGGCCCCGCTCGGCTGCGCCGGTGCCGCTTCTGCCTGCGGGCGGAGTTTGCCCCGGCTGCTTTATATTTACTACCAATGACTCAGTTTTCCACTCGGTTAAATCCCGTGGAAGGCACAGGTGGTTTGGTTCGTTCGCGGGTGTGCGTGCGGCAAAAGGCCATTGCGAAAGAGAAACCGGCGCCGGCCCTTTTGTACGCCGACATCCGCCATCTCTGCAATTGTATTTGGTGGCACGTCGGGTGTTTGCCCTTTCATGTGGATGTTGCTACTATGTAAAGGAACAGCGGGATTTCATGCCTCATTGCCCTACCGGGACATCCTTTTCATGCACATGTTTGCAGAGTTACTAAAAGCTCCGCGGCTACTCACTCACAACAGAAGCGAGCGTCCGCGGGAATGGCGAAGACAACTCCAGGGATCTTGGGACGCATTCCCCACAATGGCCCCTTTGATGGGATCTGAACAAAAAAACCCAAATCAAAATACAATCTCCCCCCCCCCCCTCCAAAAAAATAAAAAAGAAATGAAAAAAAGTCAAACTAAAACCAAAGAAAGAACCCACGAAAAAATCCCCAAGAACAAACAACCCAAAAAAGTATCGGGATCTCTCGGGAGAAGTGGACTAGCAGGAGCAGCCTGTGGCGCCCGACTGCAATTTGAAGCACAAACGCTTTGGAAATCTGGGATTAGACTCAGCAGTGTCAGTGTTCGACGTGGGGGTTTCTATAATATTTTAAAAACTCAAATAAACAAACAAACAAACAAACAACCAGCTCCCACCCCAAATTCTCTTTAGTTGTCTGTGCTGTAACGACACGGGAAGACCTGGGACAGCCGGGCCTGCTCCCGTCCGGGACCCTCGTGCTGGGCGCCCCGGGAGCGGGCGGGAAACGCTGCCCTGGCTCAGACATCGCCTTTCAGAGCGGGACGAGGTTTGGTAGGTGTTAGTTAAAGCCCGTGTGTGTTCCCCGGCCTGAGCTGCAACTGCTCGAGAGATGCCTGAAAACCCAGGGGCGGGGGCACAGGCTCGAGCGTGGGTGTCCGAATCTCCGCTAAAGCACGCGAGCCACCCGGGGAAGTTGGTGCGATTCCGACCTGTCTCGGGATTTTGCACATAAATCTTTCACGTCACGCCTCGGTGCCGCTGGATTTGTAATTTCTGCTCACTCTGGAAATAGCTCCTGCTGCTTTATGGTATTTTTTTTTTCCCCCGGGGGCACAACTCCCTCATGCTGTTTTCCTACAGAAACCTGAGCGATCCTATGGTTACCTCCCCGAGTAGAGCTTATGTCAGCATCGTTTGTCGTGGATCCGGCTGCTAAATCCTCCTGGCAGCCTCGCTAAAGTCCCTCCTCCGAGAAACTTCTTTTAATTTCGCCTAGATTAGGGGTTTTTAAATTTATTTTTGAGAGATTTACCTGCTCCTTAGGCGAGAAATTACGGGATTTCCCGGGTCGCACCGAGGAAGGCAAGCCCTTGCACCTCCGCCAGGTCTCGGGCTCGCCCCTGCGACAGGTGCGCTGCGACAGGCGGGGGCTCCGTGGGACAGCACCAGCCCCGCGACCCACGGGCCGAGCCTCTTGTGCTCTGGTCCCGGCTGTATGGCACAAGCGTCTCTTCCCCCAGTGGCCCCATAAAGCGTGGATCCCGGGAACACTCTCTGCGGCGGGATTGCCCGCTCAGCTGGCAGCGCGCAGTCGAAGCCCCGAGAAATTCACGCTTTCCCGTTCCCCGCTGCTTTTCCCTCCAAAGGGAAAAAGCCGGGCGGACTCGCCGCTTCCTTCCAGCCTGGAGGCCCCGGGACAGCCGCCGCCCTCACCCACCGCCGGCAGGGAGAGCTGCGTGGCTACCCCCGCTCCCCGGAGCGCCCCGAGCAGCTTTTCCCGGGAGAGGCGGCCCCGGCCGGCGGGAGGGCGAGCGGCGGCTCCGCGGAGTCTCCCCAGCCCGCAGGCTCCCTTTGCCGGCCGGGGGCGTCGGGGGGAGACCAGCCGGCTCCCTCTGCCCCCCCCCCGCCCTCCCTTATACTTTCTTGTGGGTTTGTTTTTCGGGGGTTTTGTTTGTTTGTTTTTACTCTCGGCAAACGCGGTGCTCGCTGCGGCTGCGGCGCCTGGTGGGTCACACGAGGCCAGCCCGGCGCTCCGGGGAGCGGTGCCGCCCGTGCCCCCCGACAGTGGCAGAGCCGCGGGCGTGCTTCCAGAACCGGCCTGCCAAATCAGCGAAGCAGCACATCTCTTGCTACGTCTAGAGAGCCGGCTCCCGTAGAGAAGCGACTCTTGTCTGCTCCGTCCCCGAAAATGAAATTTCCTATCCCCCGAGATTTCAGGATTTTACACGTCGCTGTGAGCCGTTTAGGATTAAATAGTTGGGGGGTGTAAAACACTATTTTTAAAATGTGCGTGGCCTTCTGAAGGAGCTGAAGTTTTGCACAGCAGCTCTCTTCAAGGGGACTCAAGATTGTCCTGAGTTTCTTTACTGAACACGGTAGGTACTTAGACTCTATGTCTTAAAGCAATATATATTTTTTTAATACTTCACTCTCTCCTTCTTCAAGAAGCATTTGCATCCCATATCCTTCACTCAGTAAGCAGCCTTTTGGGGATAGCTGTTCTACAACTTTTATGTTACTTTCTCTGACTATTAGGAAACTTAAGAACAGGAGAGAAATGCGATTCCCATTCTTGGACTATGGACCATGACACTGTATGTTTTTGTCTTTTTCTTGATGGACTCATCACTAGCAGTTAGGAAAACAAGAGAAAAAGCCTTCTTTTTTTTTTTTTTTCTTCTGATGTGATTGTAAATAGATCGTTAAAATTATTTCTGGCCACATTCATACAAAGGTGGGACTGAAGAAAGTGCAGAGAGCTGAGGAAACCATGTGTAACAGCTGAAGGAAATTATGCTCAAAAAAAACCCCACCCAAAATGAGAGACTTTAAAACGTGGCTTTGCCTAGACAGTGGCTGCACACAGGTGGAAGTGAATGCATGACATTCAGTGCAACTCTGTATTGTGGAGGAGTATTTCACTATTAGCTGGGTTGTAGGATTTTTGCCAATGGATCACACTGTAAATGTGATAATGAAAAATCATAGTAGGCTCTGATCCACAGGTGATTCCTGCACTAGTACAATAACCCCACAGATACCGATAAAATTCCAGTGCCCTGAGATGGGTGCAAACACTCCAGTAGTTCACTTCAGTTTTGGGAAGGATAAAGTGCACAAAGACTTGCTACAATAAATTTCAAGCTGAAGACAATGGAGGAAAAAAAGTAGGAAGGAAGATGCAGTGGGTATTTATAGACCTTTCTAAGTAACAACTTTTAATGTTTATCACTGAGCTAGACCTCCACAAATCTGATCTTGGTCAAGTAGTGAAGTTGACTATTGGGTTTTTGAGCACAGAAAACGTAACTCTGCATCTCCTGTAGTGTGTCACACTACTTCTCTGCTTTTGGTGCCTACAGGGGTCAATGAATGCACCCTCCTGGGTCGAGTGCTTTCTCCTGGCCCCTAGTCAACAGGTGCTGCATGCTTGTCCCGTCCTTCCATTCAGAGCATGAAATGCTCTCCCCGAGAGCTGTCACTACATCGTAGGTGACACGGACAGACAGGAACACCTCCTCTGGCTCCCACTGTCTGATGATAATGAGGGTGATTGAACAGCACCCCAAGGAAGGGCAGCTGGAGGGGACAAACCCTGCAGTTGAGAGCCTCATCCTTAACTCTGCACCTTGGCAGGCTTCCTATATGAGCTCAGGCACTCAGGACAATTAATTAAATTAACAAAAAATGTAAATTAAAAGTGTCTGTGAACTGGATTGAAACTCAGTTTGCATGCTCTTATTCACAACAGAGCTGGATGCAATTTGATTTAAATTAATTCACTTTCAGAATAAAATAACATTGAATAGAATAAAAGAAGCTTTAATTTTGAATGGGTGTCTACATAGAATTGTTTGTGGTTTAACTAATCCACTCTAAATATTAAGTCTGTTGATTTTCCTGGGCATTTCCATCTGGGCTAGTTTGCTTTGTGATAGGATATTTTAGGGTCCTATCAGTAAAATTGAAATAGTAATTGCCTGCTAGAGTTTAAAATCATTGTGTGAAGGATCTTGGTAATGATAGCATTTTGCCTGATACTCAGCATACATGTTATGCAAAAGCCAGGTCTTGATTTGCTATACATGTGCAAAGTTCTTGCTGGGTAATATTTTACAGCAACTGTACCCCTGTACATGACAAGGGGAAACATGAAGCAGTGGAGAATTAGGGCATCACTGTGGATTTTAGACTTTCACTGAACATCTCCTTGGATTTGGCTCTCTGTTTTCATCAAAGACTATGGGCCAAGGTTTAAGAACTCTCTAACTTCAGTCGTCTTAATGAACAGCTTCAATGGTGTTAAAGGGAACTAGGCCACTTCCTTTACCAGTGGAAATCAGGTCACTTAATTGCCTCACAATAATATACAGAACCCAATCTCACAGTTTTTTGCACAACATGAATTATGAATTATGAACTTTAATCTATTTTAGCAGCAGTGCTATTAAAAATCCATAGTTCTGTATCAAGAATAAAACTATCCTATTATAATGGAAATAGAGTGCTTGTAAAAATGAGCACATAATCACAGCTTTCTCATTGAAACTCATTTCTGTTGAAATAAATTTTCACAGTGGTGAAGCATGGTTTAATTCACTAGTAACTGTGGCAAGTCTAGATAAACACTGTGTCAGAAATGAGGATCTTCTTGAATTTTTGTAATAAAAACTTGGTGGGTTTTGAACTAAAGCAATTCTATCTTCTTTCCCCCCCACCCTTTTTTTCCCAGTTCCTTATTCCTCATCAGCTTTTTACAGCATTTTCCGTTATTCCTTTTATGTTTTCAGGCCTGGAAATGGACCTTTTGGAATGGACCTTTTTTTTGTGTGCTTTTTGGATGCCAAAAACGGGAGAACTGTCATTATCTGAGTTTCATTGTTGGTTGCTACTTTAAGATAAAATAATCCCATGCTTTCCAGAGAGTTATGAAGGAACCAATTTTAAGGGAGTGGTAAGGTTTAATCCAAGATTTATTTATGAAAGAAAATAGTGTATCATCTCCGGGCTTCAAACCCAGATGTTATAATAAAACACTTCACCTAATGCTCTAAAAATACTCTTTTATATAGACTGTGCATGTGATAGAAATAAACACTCCCAGATATTCTGGACAGATCTATGGTATTTTAGCAAACTTCCTCAGTAACAGTAGTCCTTATTGGCACTTGGAAGGGATTTTGAAACTACAGATCCTGCAAAGCTAGCTAAGTAAAAGGACAAACTAAACATCTGCTTTTCAGAAGTTATGATCTCTGGAAATAAAAATTACTAATGGAAACATCTTCTAAGTCTCTGAAATAAAACACATAGGGTCAGCATGAATACTCAACTGGTAAAATTTGTACACAAATTAAACAGGCATAAATTCAGTCAAGAGCCAGTGTCTTATGCCACAGAGGAGTTTGGATCAGGATTTTCAGCCAAAGAGAAACTGCTTTTCCCCAAACTGGAAGTTTTACATACTGCCATGAATGTATGTCCATGTGGAGAGCAGTTCACCTGAACTACGGAAAGTTCCCTTTTGCCCACCACTGCCCAAGGGAGAGAAGTTGTCTCTGTTCCATTCTGTTCAGTCTTGTGTCTTACCACTGCCTGTGCTTAAACAAGTATTTTCATGATTCTTTAGTTAATATCATGTTTGATCCTGCTGAGCCTAATCAGGAAAACCTGTGTTGACTGGATATGACTTTTGCTTAAGAAGGAAACTGAAAAGCTCTCTCTGCAGGAACTGGGCCTAATTCCAATTTTCTTCTTACTTCTAAAAGACAACAATTTTGTCAAGGTATTTTTGATTTATAGTGATAAACATTTTTATCTACTTCAAAATATTATATTACTTTGGTAGTATTTTATTTTAACATCTTTCTAATTAATTTTAATCACCGTATATTTTTTGTTACATGTGGTTGAAAATAAATATGTCATATTACAGCAAAGATAGATCAGAGTTTGAGAGGAAAGTTCTGCAGCTCAGAGGACATGTCCAACTTTAAAAAGTGCTCATTGTCAGTGACTTAAAAAGTGTTCACTGCTCTTTCTGTGCAGACTGAAGGCTTTCCAAAATGCTAAATGCTTTTCTTTGCTTGGTAGGTTGTTTTCTTGTGTTTCATTTTTTCATGGCAGACATTAACCAAAGCACGCTTAAAATTACTGTGAAAGCAGTTTGCTTTTGTTGCTTGCAGGTTCTGTGTGAGTGCTGGTGCTCACCTTTGCAAGGAGCAGAGGTGTCATTATCAGACCTCTGCTGTTCCTTTTTCGAGCCCAGGTGGCTGGCAGCCTTTCCTCAGGCCTTCAGTCTGGGAGTCTCCTTCCCTGGATATTTTCAAAAGCTCTCTGGACACAATCCTAAGTATTGTGCCCTAGGGGACCTTGCCTGTCCCAGGGGGTTGGAATAGAGGACATGCAGTGGTCCTGCCTGACCTTATTCTTTCTGCAGTTTTGTAACCCTTCTGGCATTACAGAAAATGGGCACTCCCCTGCCAAAACACCATGAGCTGCCTAGATGTTTTTATCCTGGTGTAAAGGATAAACCAGATGCTGCTATTTCACATTTACTCCCTCCAGGCCCCAGCTTAGCCACTCTTGTATTGTTTTGACCATGGAACACTTTTTAAATTTTAAGAAGACTTTAGCTTCATTTTCTGAGCCGAATCTCAGGTCTCTGAAATCTTCTCTTCTTTGGGGTCATTGCTCCTACTTGAAAAGCTGCCCTGGCCTACTGCTAGCCTTTCTCCTTCACATTCTTTCTGACTGTTGCTTTATTTTCTATTGCTTGTCATGAGACATGCTCCCTTCCTTTTTGCCAGCTCCATTTCTGGTAACAACCCGATGGTGTCTTCTGGATTGCAGCTCACAGAACTTTCTAGCAATGACTTCCCAGTCACAAGATGGCTTGTACATGATGTCTCTTTCGACAGACTCTCCTTCTTCATATGTCCTCTCCTTTGCACAGTCTTGAACATCTTTCTTCTTAAAGCTCTTGTCTCTCTGTTTCCTTGAACAAGGCTGAGGGCATCAGTTCTCTCAGTCTTGGATAGAAAGGCTTATAATGCTGTTGTCTTCTCTGCCCTCTAATTTGTTTAGATGTGAAAGTTGTCTTCAAGCGCAGCTCTCAGATCTTCCTACAAAAGCAGAGAATAATCTGACTTTTCAGCCAGGTAGAGAAAACTTTGTTCAGGCTCCTGACTGGCTTCCCAAGCACATCTCCTCTCTGCTTCTGGGCTTTTAGAAAAGATGTTCAGTTCAACTTCCTGGTTAATAGCTCTGGCACCATTGCTCCTGTCACTTCCTCTGGACCACTCATTCCTACTCTGCCTGAGACACCCTGCCTTTACCACCTTGGCTCTTCTCCAGCCCTCCCTCGCCCCTGCCTTTTCTCTTACCATATTCTCTCCTGTCTTCTTCTGGTTGTCTGCTCAACCCAGACTTACCTTCCTTCCCCATTTTGTGTGTGCAGAGCCTCTGAAGCTCTTCGGTGGATTTTCCAGATGTTCTCAGGGTTAGCAGCAGCAGTTAGCAGTGGCTGGGCAGGGCTCCCACCATGAGATGAGGGCTGTGGTGGTTGTCTGTGACATTGCTCAGATTCACCATACTGATTTTCCAGGCTCAGCAGGTGCTCCCCAGTGCAGAATAACTAAATTTTTTCCCCAAGTTATATTACAATAGCACGGCTAGTTTATCTCCTGTATTACCTTTAAATTGTCTCTTAGCCTAAGAATAGGTGCTGTAAACCCTGAGTGCAGCCAGGATTACTGGGTGTCCATGTCCCTAAGATGTCAAAATGTTCACCTCAGCCTTGGAACTCCTTCTGTCGGGAAACCACATGCTGAGGCACTTCAGCATGCATGAAGTTTTTTTTGGTGATGTGACAT
The DNA here is from genome assembly GCF_963662255.1 of Cinclus cinclus. Lineage (NCBI taxonomy): Eukaryota > Metazoa > Chordata > Aves > Passeriformes > Cinclidae > Cinclus > Cinclus cinclus. The sequence goes on along the minus strand of NC_085048.1, from coordinate 51,627,301 downwards.
GTCAGAGCAGTGGCACTAAACTTCATCACCCATCCATCTCTGTGGGAGGTTTGGATTCCTGCAATCAGGGGGGATTTTTCTTCCCTGATAGGGGAATTCCAAGCTGGCACAGCAGCCCACTGGGTCTGTCAGGGAAGAGAGAGGTGAGAGGGATGAGCTACAGAAACCTCCCTGCTGCTGCCCTTCCTCAGATGCCAGAGGGGACAAACGTTCCTGCTGTGAGAGGGAGTCTGACAGTAAGGAGAACAAGGAAAAATATTCTTGCTGGTATTCAGTAAGGAGAGGGAATTGTCATGCAGAGCAATTGCCCTGCTGGAGGCAGTTACTGGAGGCAGCACCTGCCTACTTGAATTTGGTTAGTACCCACAAAATGGGTGTGTGTCACTTGTGTCACTTGTATGCTCTGCCTCTGAAACCAGGTACCCTGCAGAGCTCAGGGGTTCAGGGCACAGTTTCATACAGAGTGAGATTTTTGCTGTGGTTACAGAAATACCAGAGTCCTTGTGTTCTGTAAGTCCACAGCATCATCTGAAGTCCATCATGTGTATTATTAACTAAACAGCCTGTCATTTGTTTCATATAGTAAAATATAACATAGCACAAGTAACACGTATTTAGATTTCCAGGACCACCCTTTCATGCAGTTTCTCCAGGAATTTTAACTTTCTTCTAATTAAAATAATCTCAGATAAAAGCATTGCAGTAAAGAGAGAAAGACAGCTAACAGACCAGCTATAAAGAGGAGGTGCCAGCGATACATTATGGTCTAGGGAGGATTGTCTGAGGGAATTGTTGTGTAGTTCATTGATTTCTTCTGTGTTGATCTTAAATGGGAAGTAAGGAGACTACAGGACTGATGCTAAATAGAGCATATAAATTTATTTAAAATTTAGAAGATCTGACAACAACATATAGGGCATGAGCATGAAAGAAAGCAACCTGAGGAACTCAGGAAACACAGTCCAAGCAAGGTGAGAAAGGGGGGCTCATTCTAGTAAACAGGAGGGCAGAGAGTATTTTTAGCACAGTAAGTCTATATGGGGCCACTGCAGCTCAGCTGGTGAAATGGCTGTGCACTTGTGGAGCAGGCTTGCACAGGAGAATAAATCCTCCTGGTGCAGCCAGATGCTGCACCATGTCAGAGACAAAGACAGCCCATTTAGCTCACTCTGAAGGCTCAGGAAGAAAAGGATTGGCACTGGTTGCCCTCCTTTGTGTGCTTCATGCTGTCCTTGCCTTCTTGCTCAAGTCACAGTTTTTCAATTCCAGACATGCTTTGTGTAGGTATCAGAATCAATACAGAAAATATTTAGAGGCATGATAACTCTGTGTAGAAAGACAACAGAATTTCATTGCTAGGGTCAGGGGTAGTACAAAGTACACACGTCCACAACACACCTTTGTCCACACAGCTGTTTCTCACCTTCCCCTTCCCTGTGGGCATAGAGAGCTTTTGCTTTCCTACCACACCCATCTCCTTTTTATGTGGGCCTGCAGAGGTTAAGACTCTTTAGTTGGGAAAAATTTAAGCCCTTCAAAAACAATGGGAGAACCTGTTGAGTTAATTTTCAGTGTAGCCATTTTTTCAGTTTTGGGTTGGTTGGACTTGTGATATTTTGCTGGAGTTTCATGGTTGCTGGCAAAATGACTAAGCAAGTATTTCACAGAGTCGTCTAAGGAAGAAAACATCCTAACAGAACACATTCCAGCAGATGACTAACTTTTAAAAATATATTTTGGTACTTGCTCATACAACCCTACATCACATACAGAATTGTAATGGATGAGAAAATGCACCACTGACATCTCTTTTCCTACATTAATAAGCAGGTTTTTCAGTAAAGACATGTTCAAATACCTCTTGTGAGAGATATTATGAGCCTCAGAGCATAGGGTATTATTAACACTTGTTCTGAAGTAGTGGCGTAACCAGCCTGCTGCTATTTTATACTTCAATAGTTTTGAGAAGACTACATGATGCCTTATACAGGGACTTCTGATATTTTAGCAATAGGAAAGTTTTCCCTGATTTCTATATTAGCACCATCACATAGTCTAGTTATTAATCACTTCATTAACCACTAATTAACTGAATAACTAGTGCTTTAAAATCTGCGTCTCATGCAGTAAGTCAGTTTTTAAGTACGGTAGCAATTCATGTTGAACTTTCCCTTGTACTTTTTAACAGATTGAGTGCTCTTCCTAGACTCAAAATATCCAGACTTAGTGGCTCCCACATAATAAATAAAATTGTTCAAATGGCAATGCTGCAAAACTCCAGTTCAAAGGGTGAAAATTTTGCAAAATATTCCAGTAATAATAAATGTAAATTTTGCTGTGGCCACTTGGTGTCATCTAGTCAGAGCTAGTTAGTTTCTTGTTCTAGACTTGGTTTTAGTGTTAAAAAACTCACATTTAATCTTGATTATCTGAGACCCAGAGGATCAATACCAGCTCCTATTCTCTCCAGGTGAGCTCTTCAGAGACAGTACTGCAGTATCACCAAAAGACTGCCAGTCTTAAGAACCATATTCCCTCTTAGAAAGGATGCTTTGGGGGCAGACCAAGGCACATGACTGAGACTTTTTCCCTGATTGCAAAGATGTTTTGCTACCAGTGCTGCTGCAGAGCAGGCAGGTGAGTACACCCTGCTTACTAGAGCTGAGATGATAAACAAGGGTCCAGTGTTCAGGAGACAGCACTATTAGGTGGCACAAGTGTGGCCTTCAGGAGTTCCCATGAAAATCTGGTGTCAGCTCAAGACAGCTCTTCATTCACCCTGCATCTTGAGCCCTCTACTTCTTTGCCAGTCTACTAGCAACAGGAAAATACTCAGCCCTTGAATGAGACAAGCAACCCCAGATCTCTGGGGAGAAGCACATATTTTCAAGAATTCTGTGTGAGGTGGAACACTTGGAATAACTTTTTTTTTCTTTGTAAAGAGCCTTCTCTGTTCTGCTCTCCAGTTGAGTGATCCTGCATTGAGTTACACCTAGCCAATGTGTAATTGCTTGGAACTGGATCCAAGGCTTGGAAAATCTTTTTGTGTTTAAATCTTTACCTAATCAAGTATCTACTCTGTGAGGAGCAAGAATGTAGAGTGGGGTGGGGAATATTTCCCAGTGATAGAAATGAAAGGCAATATTTTAGTTCAGTTGCTTTGCAGCCACTTAAATTCAGTTTACAAGGAGACTAGGTTAGAGAGAGGATGCTGCTGAAAGGGTTTTAATTATTTCATATATCACAGTTGGCTGTGTTTTAAATATTTATGTCAATTACTTTTGCTGCTGACAGACTGAGGAATCCAATTGTGTCTGGTGCTGCTTACCACAACAGTGTAATATGGAGAGTATAATGAAATGGGGGAAAAAACAGAGGTAGAATTAAGTCCTACTAGCAACATGCAACAAATGAGCAGTTAATTACTTATAAAAGAGAAAATGGTCACAGCTTGTCAGCGCTGTGACAATCCAGTGATTCAAAGATGAGAATGTTGTGGATTGCTGTTGACAGACAGGTGGGAATTCACATAAAATAACTCAACCCACTGTTGGACTTAAGAGACTGGTTCATGGAAAAGATTAGGATATCTAGATAAAGCCTGTCTGTCTAAATACTTTCATAATAGTAATGAATGTGGTATACAGCACTGCATGTTAAAGGGCTTAGTGGAAGTTGAGGGACCCAGTAACCCCTTACAAAGTTGTAGCCTGTAAGCATGAAGAAAGAAGTGGATAAGAATTGCTGAAGGAGCACAAGTGCTTAGATGAAAAGGAGGAAAGCTTATGCCAAACACTAGAAAATATTACCTCCTGCGAGAACTGTTAGGCTGTGGTCAGAAGTTATACAAAATCCCTTAGCTGAGTCATTTAAACAGAACTGTAAAAAACACTCTAGAAAATATGCTGCATTGGCAGAGAGCACGCCTAGATTAGAAACAACCAGCCTACTCCCTGGTTTCCTTTTTCCCAAGGGCCCTTTACTGCTAGTGTGGTAGATATTAATTGACTTAGCAAGAAGCAGAACAGGGATGGCTGGAGGCAAAGAAGGAAAATTCAGTACATGAGTTTTGTGCATTGTAGGAGCTCAGCATGGCCACTCTTATGTAGATGCAGTAGCCCTATGGATATGTTACAGGACTGACACGTGTGCCTTGTCCCACAAGGAGCTGTTTATCAGCTCAGATCTAATCTTCCCTGCATTGCTGATCAAAGGGGTTTGCATCAAGAGGAACCACCATGAGACACAACGGGGTGAACCAGGCAATCTACAACAGCTGCTGCTATTGCATCCATGTTTTGATGGCTGGTTGTGCCCATGCAAGGGGGGCAAGGAGTGAGAAGCAGGAGGCTTGCAAAGGCACATCACCTTGCCACACTGATGTGTTTTCATCTCTTTCTACTACCACCACCACAGATTTCCCACATTTGTAGTTAAGAAGAAAAAGGCTTGAACTTGTCACACTGTACATTTCATGTTTCCTTCCTTTTTTTTTTTTTTATTTTTTATTGATAAGGCAGGAGTTACAGGGTTTTAGGGGGAAGTTCTATGGCATTTGCAAGCAGCCTGGAAAAAGGAATTGCTCTCTTGGGAGCCTCAGAAGAAAGCTACAAAGTGAAAAATATTGTTCTCTGCTTCATGGAAAATGCTGGATGAACTTACTCATCCTGCTGAGGTCACCATGAAAGCTTGGTGGTGCCCAGCTGCACCCATCATGCACATTTAGTTATTTGCTTCTCCAGGAGATTTCTTTCCATGGCCTTACTCCTTAATGGCCAGCACTATATTTGTCTGTCTAAAATAAATTTAAAACACAGTTTTTAGCACCAATACTGTTTTTATTGTGAGAAATTATTTGTAATTTTGGTGATTGAGACTTTGTGAAGTCTCAATTCTCGGTCTGTATTTGTTGGAGAGCCTTGTATTTAATTTCATTTATGAAGGCCACCTGAGTGTGCACTGTGAAGGTGATCAGTGGGGAATCTCATTTTTATAATCTCATTATAGGAGCACCTATAACTCCATCATAGCAAAATGATCCCAAAGGCACAAAGAGTCAAGCATATGAAGTATTTTAATATGCTTTTTATTTACTGTATTACTCCAAGATGCAGAAATATTTTCTCTGGTGAAAAAAAAAAAGTTATTTGTATTACACAACTGGGCATGTGTTGGCCTAAGGAATGGATTGAGAATGGTACACTGAAGTTTTGACTCTCAGCATTGTCTGGCAAGGCTGATGTCTTTGAGTTGGGCTCCCAAGGACATGCAGACATGTTATGGGGAGACCACAGTGCCTCTGAACAACAGTCCCACTCTGGGATGTGCAGTGTCATGTGTAGTGGATGGAAATGATGTCTACATGTTGCTTAGCAGGCTAGTAGGACACACCATGGAGATATCCAAGCTCCAGGCCTTTCTGGATCTCCGGTGCTGCTGCTGGGCTGCTGTGGGATGCATACTGAAGCTCTCCCCTCAAGGCAGACCCCAAAGCCTTTGGGAAACAGTCAGGCTTATCTTTTTCTCTACAACTCTGCTTGGAGATGAAGTGCTTGTTCCTTCCATGCTTCAGAATTGATGGATGTGGGAGAGGATATTCACTTTCACTTCCACTGAAGTCATGGCCTTTTGGGATGACCATAAAAAAAATAAAAAATACCAGACATCCTCCTTGCATGGACAGCACTCTGAATGAGACCCACTGTCAGCCTGGCGTGGAGGAGGAAACTTCTGTGACTTAGAGACATGTGACCTTGAGCCCAGCCAGCACAATCCTTCCTCTCCAGGCATTTAGAAAGTAGGAGTAATACCTCTTAATTAGAGTACTTAATACTTCTCAAGTGTTTAAATTTTAGCCAATTTTGACTTAGGGATCTCTTTTCGTGTGATGTATTACAGCAGGGAAGACAGAGAATTCAACACACTCAGCCAGAGATTTTTTTCACATGTGGATGTGCAAGTTGCAAGATGGTGGGATGTTGTGCATCTGTCCTCTGGCAGAGCCTTTGTCTGAGTGTGTTGAATTCTCACTGAAATATAAAGGAAAATCCCCTTTCACTCTGTCAGGCTTACAGGATGGGTAACAAAAAGTGGACCTGGAAATACTGAAAGTTTAACAGGGTCTGTGGACTGTTCATTTGATAATTTTTTTCCCAGAATTTGATAGGAGCCCTATTCTTAGAGAAAAATGCACTAAAAACTCCAGTGAATAAATACAAGTTTTGCTTTCAACACTATACTCCTGGACTCCTGCTGTCAAGTGGCTGCAGAACTCAAAGAGATTATTTTGGTGGTTCCAAAAATCTGTCATACAGATCTGAGTTTTTTTCCTTGTATTTGTCAATGTGTGACTAAGCACAAGTATTACAGGAAACATGGAAATGTTTCGGCTTTAAAGAATGGCTGTGGAAAAAGACCTCCTACTGATTAACAACTGTTGTTTAATAAAATAATTTTCGGATGTCCAAACTGCTGATTGTTCCAGCGAGGGTTACGTTCTGACCAGAAGGGATCCCACCGGTCCCATGTCATCAGCCTGTGTGCACTGAGAAGAGGCTTTTCTGCAGACATTTCCTGCTCCAAAACAATGGAACATGAGAGATGCACATCTTTGCTCCTCGAACTGCTTAGCCTAGTCCCTAGGGTGGCATTAAAACCATGGGAGAATGAACTAGGAGAGGAGCTGGAGTGTGAGGATATGTCTGTTTCAGAGATGCAACCCATGGGATAAAAGCCCAGCTAGGATGGGAACAGACAGGATGCCTCATGTTTGCTGGGGCATTGAGGGTCAGTGTTGGTGTAGCAGGTGCTGGCTGGAAGGACAGCAGAATGTGCCAGGGACACACAAGAGGTTCACCAGGAGCTTCTCTGTTCTGAATTTCTCCTTCCAAAGCAGGGACTAAGCCCAGCTGCTCTTGCAGAGCTGGTACTCAGGGCCCACTCCACACACCCCAAAATCCTGGGTGGCACTGGGGGTGTTTTGCTGTAATAGTGTTCCTCCAAGTGCTCACACATGCTCACAGAGAAACTTTTAACTCTGCTACATTTTGTGGCTGTTCCTGCTTGTGCTGTGAGGCTTTCATCTGGTTTGTTTGTCTTGTGAAGTGGCAGAGTGCTGCTGCATGGCCCTCCACAGGTGATGTGGGGAGTGCTGCAGCTGAACTCTCCACCTTGAAGCAGAGCCTCATTCAGAGTGCCAATCAGGTCTGACACTTCCTTAGCAATACATGTTCCCTCTGCCAGTTTCCTGATGGACACTATACTTCAGCTCCATGCAGCTGAGTATTCTTCGTCTAAACGTGGCTGAAGGCAACAAATTAATGTCACTGCCCATTTTTAATGTTGGTTTGTTTGTTTTGGGTTTTTTAATAGACAGCCAGCAGATGTGAGCAAGGGTTGCTTATTGACATTAATCATTACCCTGTTGATAGCCCTGGGCAGGCAGCTTTAATTGACCAGAACTGAATCCAGTAATCATATCATGGAAAATATACATCACATTTATTTCAGTAGCACATCTGAATTACAGTAATATGAGTTCATGGCAAAAATCTCAGTGACTACATAAGAAGCAGAGCAGAGCCATTGTCTGTTAGCACAGATGTAACTGAGCTGTGCCCCACAATCTGCTGTGCTTAGGCAGGACAGTGAGGCTATGTCCAAAAAGTCATAAAATTGCCTTCCAGGATCCTGCAGACCAATCCCTATTCAGACTAATAAAGAGAAGTCCGTACATGGTGGTTGCAGAATTGTGTCCTTCATTGTTTTCTTTGAGTATAGCCCTTCAATAGAAGGGATGGTCACAGTCTATTCAAACAGCAGAAATGCTCTTGTAAGAATACATACAAGAGACCATAAAAAGAAAGAAAAAACAATTACAGAAGTCCTTCCTTTTACCCAATTACCTACAGAAAATTATAGTTGAAAAATAGCTGAGAAAGTAAAGCAATTAAAAAAAAAACCCTGAGATTTAGTTTGAACACTTTATGACTGGCAAAAATCCCAATAACTTAATTAACAAACAATATTGGTATATTGACTAATGTGTTAATTAATTCAATTTTTGTTAAATGTATCAACATGTTCGATATTACATGGGAAAGAAAACAAGGATGAATAGCTGGCCAACATAGTCAATTGAGCCTATTTTTTCCATGGTGAATGCAAGGTCTGTGACCTTTGTTGAACAGAGTGATTGAGAGATGAGGTTTGGGACTTTGCTAAGTTCCCATGAATGGCAGAATCCAGGCAGAGCAGATGTGATTAGTTGCCTAAACTTGACTGTGGATATATTCCTGTGAACCTTTTCTTGTCCTGTTCCATGCAGCAACATTCTAATAGCCTTATATTTACTAAAATGAACTAAAAATGTGGATGAAGGCGCTGATTTGTAAAAATAGGTATCTTGAGGATGAGCAAAGCCCTTCAGCTCAATGAGTGTGAATATGTTATTTATGCTTCACTTTGTGCATTAAGTGTATGTATTTGTAGGTAAGGTGTCATTTTTAAGTTGCTGATATTAAAGCTCCAATAGCCAAAATGTCTCCTTTGAAATGATAGAACTAGAAAGCACTAAGACTGCATACAGTATGCAAATTATGTTACACTGAAGCATAACTCTTGTTCAAAGTTTTTGTATAAACTACAACCTTATTTTACATGGAAGAAATAAAATACTGAAGGCCTTACAGTGAGAGTTGTACAGCTGTTTTAGACGTTGAAGTAGTTTAATAATATAGGCTTTTAAAGCAATGCTGATGTAATTTCTGAGGTAATTTTAGGTAAGACTCACCCCCTTAAACTTTGTTGTCTCTGAGAAAGGAGGTAGACTACACTGAAAAACAGAGGGCACGCATGCAGTAAGATGTACAATGTACACTTCTACAATGTACATATGTGCATGAACTGAAAAGGTAGGTAGTCCTTAATAAGATCATTGCCTCATCTTTTGCAGAAAAAGACTATTTTCATTATCAAGCGACCTCTTCAAGGGTTTCAGAGGGGAAATTGGTGAAGATATTTGTTAAATGGATCAGAATATTTTGCCAGTACTAGTCCAGGGAGGTTTGAATGAGAGGTAGAACTGAGGTAGAGTTAGGTTTTTTCTTTATCTACTCTTTATTTATTCTTTTATTTCTTCTGGAACCAGAATTAGTTTACTTTTCTTTATATTGAAAAGGTTTTGTACAAAATACTTCAATCATAGCCTACTTAGTAGGAAGGAGAGCCTCTTCATAGCAACAAGGAAACTTCCGGGGACAAGTTGATGTTTGTAATATCCTTATTTTCAGGAGGAGGTTCATTTTATGAGTTCTTCAAAATTCTCAATTTCATCGATGTTTTCATTTTGCTTTTAAGCCATCATGATAATGCATAAATGACAATACCGAGAATTTAACTTTTAAATTCAGTCCCCTAGTAATAGAAATATTACAGTATGTATGACAAAACCATCCTCAGAAGATACAAATTCAATTGACTGCTACCTCTCATTAAGCCATGTACTAACTCAGATTTTGGAATCCATGCAGATTTTAATGGGGACATCTCAGTTTTCAAACCTTTCCTTAAGCAGCCAGAGAGGAATGGTAATAATTATTTAAATTATTATCTAACTTGATCTATGTGGGATCTCCTTAAAAAACTTGCTATGTGTAGTTTAGGCACATTCTTGAGTGATTTGTCATCTCAGTATCTCTTAGCCCATGCTGAATGTTCTAGGGGATCCTGTGATTTCCCTGTTGAAAACCTTGAATAATGAAACCAGGGACACAGTAAAGTTGGAATCCATCTTTCCATGGTTTTGTCTCAACTCTCTTCTCTACATAAACTCATTCTTTAAAGTACTGGTGAGAAAATTCACAGTTCTGCTGCCTTCCCTGTATTTTACAAATGACTGTCAGGTTGGTAAGTTATATACCCAGTGGAAATATTAAATGAACTGAGCTATCAAGACTGAATTTAATTTTCTTGTACTTCTAGAAAGGCTTGAATTACATTAATGATAGTTTCATGTTTGAATTTTCCTTTACAGAGTTGTAGGGACAACATGTGAAGGACTTTTTGTTAATGAAATGCTCACCTAAATGACTGGGTTTCCAGCTTTTCCTCTGTAAGCCCTTAATAAATGCATAAGATGGTTAAAATTCACACCTTTCTGTTTAGATATTTGGCCCCATGTTGACTGTTTTTCTGAGTGTAAGAACTTTTACTAGGAAAAAAAGAAGACCCTGGAGAATATGATGCTACTTTATGGAGGACGGATCCTCTATTTCTACCCTGACATTAAACTCTTAAAGGTGAACAAAGAGGGAGACATGTCTAGAAATGCACAAAGAAGCTGAGCTAATTAAGAGAGCTCCCACTGCCTCCCTTCATGAAAGCTGCTATGCTTTTGAAACCCTGGAGATGGTTTCACTGTGGATTTGTGAGGTTAGGAATACAGCTGGGATGCTGAGACTGTGGGCTGGGTGGTATGTATAGAATGTGTTTGATCAGTTTCCCTGGTTGTATTAGAAAGAGATGGCATAAAACAAATGGGGTGGAAATAGGCAGAAAGGATGAGGAGCTCCCTCTGGGATAGGTCTGAACTGATTTAGATTGTGGGAATTGTGTGTGTGTGTGTGTGTGTGTGTGTGTGTGTACTGAATGTATTTTTCCTGGAGATTTCAGTGACAGTTTTTTTCTCCTACTCTTTATCAATGTTACAGAAAACGTATTTGAGTCTTCAGAAACATGAGGTTCAAACCTTGCAGTTCATTCCTGCAGATGTTTGGATGGCATGCTACAGCCCTGCTTTCTTTATGCTGACATGCAAATAGCTTGTCAGTCTCATCTTGCACCATTACTATGATTTCTTATTTGGTTCCTGTCACTTCCAGGTATTCAACACTGGAAAAATACTTTTCTTGTCTGAAACATCATCATAGAGGGTGTACTTGAACAATGCTATCTCTGGGATGAATATATATGATTGTGACATTTTGGATTAACAGAACCTGGGTGATGTAGGATATGCTGTTTACAAGCCCCTGAGGATCAGTGATGAATCTTCAGTGCACAACATTAAATCCACCAATGTTAAGGCTACCCAGGAGATCACAATACGCTGGTGAGGAGTTTCGTATGGCAGTCAGTCTTTTTGGTCATATTCACAGATCCTTAATTCTTATTCTTTGATAAGAAGAATATAAACAAGACCTTTACACTGTCTTGAAATGCATCAAATATTTGTGCGTCCCCTCTCCCCTGGTGAGCCTAACTCTGATCATCTGATTCCTGTATCCGCAGAAGGATTTCCTTACTTGACAGGACCATGCGTAAACTTGTAAAGAGCATTAATAAATAGTAAGTAAAGAACATTAAGTAAAGTAAGAAAGAAAGCAAAGAGCATTAGTAATAATGGATGTTGTAATGTTTTGCTGTGTTTACAATGCCCCCATATGCTCCATGTATCATTTGAAATTATATTGAAGTGATTGATTTTTATTTAATTACTGCAAGATAAAACATTTTCAGAAGAGCTGAAGGGTTTTGGAAAATTAAATAAAGAATTCAGAGTCTGTCTGAGAAATTCTGTGTTTCGACCTGACTCTACCCATTAAAAGCAGGTACCCAGTTAGATGGGGAAATATAATTTTACTTCAGTTTTGTTTCTTTGCTTTTGTAAAGATGAGAGCTGTACCGAATTTCTACTGGGAAAGCAATACCAATAAAACATCAATTTTACAGGGGACAGATTTTTAAAATTTGCTTGAAAATTTTATGCAATCATACATGCCTGCCTTATCTTTCAATCTATCTTCCTTTTGGCTTTTATTCAGCAAGCTGTTTAAGCTAATGTTTCACCTTAAGCAGGCAGCAGGTTAAAATCCTTGTTGAACTAGGTTAGTAGTCACATGTTAGTTCAGCTCAGAATGATAAATACTTTCTCATATTAGTGCTATGCAAAACCAGATTTTTAACCTCCTGAAAACTCTGTGATAGGAGCAAAGGACTTGGAGTCTTGCACAAACCTCTTGAGGAGAAGTTCCCCATGCACACGATGCATGAAGAGCACCTTTATTCAGAAGCAGCCATGGGTTTGTAGACCTGTGATGATTTATTGAGCAATTTCTGGTGATCCTGGAAACCAGAGTTTCCTGTGGCAGCAGAAGGACTACTAGTACATTTGACAAAGGAAATGGACTAACTTTGCTTTTCCTGACGACCAGGGGACAGCACAATCTCCCTTAGGGTGTCAGCAGAGTGTCTAGCAGTCAGCCTTTGAGTCTCTGTTCCTTCCTGCTTTCCCACATGGTGCTTTGCAGGACATGAGTGATGGGGCATTAGGGCAAGGCATATCCACTACAAGCAAATGTTGATTGAGTTTGTAGCTTTCTTGATGTGAATCAACTAATTTCATTTGAGTTGCAAAACTTCGGTTGTAAAAGACAGAAAACACTCCACAGCCCAAAGCCAAAGTTCTGACCAGAATGCCGTGGTCAGGAGCAGTCTATGGCATTGCTGGTTCTGCAGATTTGGCCCTGGTGAACCATTCCCTCAAGAGCCAGTGCCTCCCACTGCCTACCCTGTGAGAAGCTGGAGTGATTGAGCCACCCCTGAGAGGCCTGGGCAGTGGCAGCACTGTCCCTGCGTTGGGATGGTGTGTGCCACAGTTGCTTGGATGCCACTTTTAGCAAAAAGCCAGGAAATTCAACACAGTGAGGGATTAAAACCTGTGCACTACAGTCCCACTTAGGCAAATACCCTCTTCAAGGTGGAGAAGGACTCTGTGTACCCCTTTTTAAGTATACCCTCCCAAGAGGCAGAAATCTTACATTTCCTTTTTAGCAACTGGAAGATTTTTTAAAATGCTTTCCTGACATCAGGCTCTGAGCAGACTCAGAGTACTTGAACCACACTTCTCACAGGGCAATAAAAGCTGTTCTGGTTCTTCAGTATATATCAAGGCCCCTCAATTTTTGTCTTCCCTGTCCTGGATGCATTCTACCACCATTTCCAAAACTGCTTCTTGCCTATGCTGCTGAGAAGCCTTGATCTGGCTTTACATTAAAACATACTGAAGTCAGATGAGTACTTAGGAAGTGAAGGCTGTGGAAAATTTGAATCATAAGGAATAGTATTGTTTGAATGAGACTCTGTCTGACTTTGAAAGAAATGCTCTGACATTTTAGGTGTGGAGTAATTTTTATTTTTTTTTTAACTCCTCTCTCCAAAGGTTGTAATTTTAAACCTCAGTCCTTGTATGTCCCCAAATCCGCATGCCAGTTTGTCACCTCTTTTGCAAGTGGCTGGGTACTCCATATAGGTGGTGCCTCAGTCTTGAGGGGCCTTAATCCAAAGCTCAACTGCAGCAACAACACTGAGGTGAAGCTGTGTTGACAGATTTGGGATCTGTTGTGCTGCTAGTCATAGCTTCGTGGGAATCCAAGACACATTGTGGTATTTTGGAACAAACATTCTAAAATTTTTTGTAAACTGTGGGGAGGGTGGGAGAGCACCTTTGCTGTTTTTGCTGTTAGAATAGGAAGCTAGAAATAACAGTTTTTGTTTATTCCTGCATGGAGAGGTCACTCAATGTCTCTGAACTTCCAATTACCTCCTATAAAAAATATTACAGCTGTTAATGTGAACCATTGTAGTGCCCAAGTACAAAACTGGACAAACTGAATGGCAGAGCTGGGCTTTGTTTCTTTGGGTTTTTTCTTGTGTTTGTTTGTTTGAGGGTTTGTTTGAGTTTTGTTGTTGATTTGTTTTGTTTGGCCTTTGTTTTGATTTCGGGGGTTATTTGTTTGTTGGAGTTCTTTTGGGTTTTTTTGTTGGTTTTGTTTTTGGTTTTGTTTGTTTTTTTTTGTTTTTCTTGTTCATCTGTAAAGAAGAAAAAAAGAAGAAGAAAATGGGTGCAAATTGTAATGCCTCTCCTCTCAATTTTAAAAAGGCCAATATGTGACAGCCACATGGAGAAAAACACAGAGAGGAAAGGAATTGTAAGGTTAAGAAACAGAGCTCATTAGGCTGGTTGCAGCATGGCATTAATCATAGGATCATAGAATCATTTAGGTTTGAAAAGAAACCTCTAAGATCTTCAAGTCAAGCCACTTACTCAGCACTGCCAAATCCATCACTAAACTGTGTCCACAAGTGCCATATCTAGACGTCTTTTAAACACCTCTGGGGATGGTGACTCAAATACTTCCCTGGGCAGCCTGTTCCAGTGCCTGACAACCCTTTCCATGAAGAAATTTTTCCTAATGTCCAGTCTAAATCTCCCCTCCAGGTTTAAATCTCCCTCCCTGCAGTAGTTCATTTGTAAGTGATTTGAGGATCTCTGCAGCTGTGCCTTGGGATACCTGTTTCCTGTGGCTGTACCCTGCTCCTGGGAAGTGCTCAGCTGAGAACAGCTCCTTTCCCATCACTGCTCTGCAGCTGGGGGCAGAACTAGCCCAGTCGACTTGGCACTTCACCACAGGTCTCTGGGCTGGGAAGATGATGGCCAAGGAAATGTGTGCACTCCTGGAACAATTCTGGCCATCTGTTCCTGATTAGCCTCTGTTTTCAAGGGACTGCTAGCTTCAGGCGTGGGTCTGCCTATCCCCCAACTCGGGTGACAAACCCAGCTGTGGGGTTAGAGGGAAGAGAAGGAGGCAGCAGGATGAAACTGCCTCTCCTGGGCAACCCAGCTGGGTTATATATGCTCCTAACTGCCTCCTGAAAAGGTGGGAAATAGCAGATATATTGTTTCCTGCACACCCAATACCTCAGCACAAGCACCAGCACCTTGGTCAGTCATTATATTTTCTCTGGAGTCCTCTATTTCTCTGGCAGAGAAACTGGCATTGTCATGGCATTGCTGACAGCCAGCTGTCCTACTTGGAAAGCAGCACTTTTCTTTTGCTTCCTGGTTTGTCAGTCTGCCCCAGCCAAGAGAAATCCTGCAGAAAAAAATGGAATATCAGGTTTGTAGCAGAAAAAATGTGTATGAGGATCTCAAATTGACATTGTGTGGGGAATCATAGTTTTATGCTTCCTAAATTTTAAATGCCTGACTTTGCACCTTATCAATATTCATAGCGTTTCTCTTTCTTTTACACTTTGTTGTTATGGGGAGCTCTTGGCTGCCAATTAAGTACTATGAGCAGTCCTGAAGAAACCCACAGGTTATTGGGAAATATATTAATTTGTTCCAGATCTTACTTTACTTATCATCATTGGTTTTGTAAGCCAATAACTTTAAAGCAGAGTTGCAAATCGTTTCAGCATGTTAAAACCTTCAGTGATGTGTAAGTTCATGTGTGTATGCCATGTCTTAAACACAAATGTACGTTTTATGTCCAACACTGAAATGACCACTTAAGAACATGGAAATTTATTTAAATTTTGGCTGCTTAGTAAGTGTTTGACTGCATTTCCCCTATACAAAAATGACATCAAGAGCTTTTTTAAATTAACCACAAGACCAATATGTATTTCCTATGTCTTTTTCAGAGGACGTCCAGTACCTTAATCCTACCAAAAGGCAACGCTAAAATATTGCAGGACTGAGTACATGCAGAGCAAGAGTGCAGCTGACAAATGACTGTCAGGCACTGGAGTCCAGTGTAGATCTAAGTAATTTAGGATTATTGCTGCTGTTCTGGAATGTAAAATAAATCTAACACCAGTTTGATATCAGTGCTTTGGGGTGAATTGATCACAAGAATGTGTAGCTGAGGATGCTCTGCTCATGCTGGGAACTTCATGGCACATCTGTTTTCCTATCTCTTGTGTCCTATCTCATTGAGTTTCAGTACTGAAAATTGCTGCCTCAGGCGATGTACACAGGCAAACATTGGCTGCTTTTTTGTATATGTGTTTAAGTCTGCCTTTGCTCAAAGATTCAATTAGAAATGACTGCTTCAGTTCCACTGTCTGTTGATGAACAGTTTCAGTTTCTGGTTGTAGAAATAATATATCTTAGGTATAAAATGAATAGCATATTCCTCAAGAAAGTATTGCAGTGAATTTCTTGTAAGTGAAAAAAATTTAAACAATGCAGAGCTTAAACATAAATTATGAATAGGAAAAATGTCTGGAATTGCTATATTGTTGTCTACAAACTGTTTGCTTCATTCTGGTGCTGAACCAGCCAGGTACTTACTGTAGTGTCCAAATGGTGTTCGGCTCCAGGATCTTCAGTAGCTTTGTTAAACATATCGGAGGACTGGGTAGACCATGGCATTTCCTCTGGTCTGTTCCTCTCCTATCTTTGTCTTTTCCCTTTGTATGCAGCTTCTTAACAGTGACCTCCAGGAAGAACAATAACTGAATGTCACTAGAAAAATGTTGTCTACAATTTTTTATTCCTAACAGCTGCAGACATACAATCACAAGGATGACACCTGGAAACACCCATAGCTTGTGTGCAGAGTGTGGAAAAGCTAGGTTTTTGTATTGCACCAGCATCATATATTGGTAATAATAGTAGGGGTTCATTATTGGTAACAATGGCTAGGGTTCAATTAAGTTTTTGTGGCAATACCTAAAAAAAATTAAGAAATGACCAACCTTCCAACAACTCATTCCTTCAGGGTCCTTAGACATATATATCAGTGGTACATCATCAAGATTTTGGTGAGTTCCTAGCTAACAAAATGGAATAGTCATTAACCTTGCCCTAAAGTATCAGCATTTTAAAAGATGACTTGTCACAGAATCAGAGGCAGCTAGGTTGGAAAAGACTTTTGAGATCATCGAGTCTAGCCTACGACTTAATGGCACCTTTAATCAACTAGACCATGGCACCAAGTGCCACACCACTCTTTTCATAAACACTTCCAGGGGTGGTGACTCCACCACCTTCCTGGGCAACCCATTTCAATGCACAGTCTCCCTTTCTGTAAAAAAATTCTTCCTAATGTCCAACTTAAACCTCTTCTAATGTAACTTAGGATTGTATCCTCTTGTCCTGTCACTGGTTGCCTGGGAGAAGAGTCTGACCCCTGCATGGCCACAGCCTCCTTTCAGGCACTAGTAGGGAGCAATAAGGTCTCTCCTGAGACTCCTTTTCTCCAGGCTAAACATCCCCAGATCCCTCAACCACTCCTCATAGGAGTTGTCTTCCAGACCCTCCACCAGACTTGTTGATCTTCTCTTGACATGCTCCAGCATCTCAACATCCTTCCTAAACTGAGAGGCCCAGAACTGGACACAGGACTGAAGGTGCAGCCTAAACAGTGCTGAGTACATGGGAAGAATCACTTCCTCCATCCTGCTGGTCTCACTGTTCCCAATACAGGCCAGGATGCCATTGGCCTTCTTGGCCATGTGTGCACACTGCTGGCTCATGTTCATTCTGCCATCAGTCAGCACCCCCAGTCCCCTTTCTGCATGACTGCTGGCCAGTCATTCCATCCCCAGCCTGTAGCACTGCACGAGGTTGTTATGGCCAGAGTTCAGGACCTGGCACTTGGATTTGCTGAACCTCATGCCATTGTACTCAGCCTGTTGAACCAGCCTGGCCAAGTTCCTCTGCAGAGCCCTCCTACCCTCCAGGAGATTGACACTCCCACCCAGTTTGGTATCATCTGCAAATTTGTTGATGGTGGACTCCATCCCCTCATCCAGATTATCAATAAAGATATTTTACAGGACTAGACCAAACACAGATCCCTGGGGACACCACTGGTGACCAGCTGCCAATTGGACACCACCTCCCTCTGGGCCTGGCCATCCAACCAGTTCTTTACTCAAGGGTGAAGGGTGCATCTCTCCAAGATGTGGGCTACCAGCTTTTCCAGTTCTTATGGGAGACACTGTCATAGTGAAGTCCAGGTACGCAACATCCACCAGCCTGGTCACTTGGTCATGAAAGGAGATCAGGTTGGTCAAGAAGGACCTCCCATTCTTAAATCCATTCTGGCTGGGTCTGATGGCATGGAAAGGACATCATCATAATCATGTTGCCAAGTGCACATTTTTGTGACATGAATGTTTTTTGTGTGTTATGTGCTCTATATTAATATGGCCATCTGAAAAACAGTGAAGGTCTGACTTTAGGGAGCAAATTATTTTATATGATGTACTAATTGTGACTGACATATATGCACTAAAAAAATCCTTAGCAAAGGGGTTTGTGGTCATAGAGTACATGATGCTAAAAGAGGTAATTAACAGAGCATCAATAGCAACAACTTCTGTCTTCGGTGTTGGCTCTTGACAGGCCAAGAGATTTCTACAGTCCTTTCTTTCTTTTCCTGAAAGTTTCCACCCTCTTTTCCACCAAATGCATGCCAGCTGACCTGTTTACCTTCCACAAGTCCCACATTTCAAAAGGCAAATTAAATGCTGGATTCAAATGTTTGATTGCCATTACCTATCTGACTCAGTTAATTGAGCTTGCCAAAGTGGTAATCGTCTATGTAGTTTCCTTCTGTGAAGGCAAACATTTACACCAGGGACAGTCAGCAGCTGCTGATGTTCCTCTTGGCAGAGTCATCAATTCATCAGTCAGGCAGGTGTAGCACAGGCTGGGAATCACTGCTATAGGGTAAGGCCTTGACACACATAACTCTGCCTCCACACTCACTTGCTAAGTATCCAGGTGAGTCTCTGGTGTGTGCCACTGTAGAAACCATTCTGGTAACGTATTCATTATCACTGACAGTGTATGGCAGCATTAGTAAAGTCATAACTTTTTTGAGGTATTGGAAATGCAAGAAAATAAATCTGTATGCCCAAGTGACGCTCTGGAGTATCATGTTCTGTGGTAACAAGGTGTGCTCATTCCTAAGGTCTTAGCAGAGTGGCCAGGACAACTGCGCTGTAATACAAGCTCATGATCAAGTGATTTTGGGACACTTATTTTGTATTGTTTGTTTGACCATGAAACACCAAATGCCAGTCCACTCATTGAACAGCTGTAAGCAAGCGAAGGCCACATTTGTACTGTCTAGGCACTGTTTCTGGTATTTGTCCACTAGATGGCTGCAATTGTTGAAGGTAAGTACCTTACGTGCTTGAAAGAGGCTTCAGATGCCAAAATCTACATTCCATTCTCTCCTGAGCTGTTGTCCTTACTCTCATTGCTCAGAGCACATGAAGAACAGAGAGGCAGCAGGGGGCTGGAATTCCTCAATTCAGAGGAGTAATATCTATCTCTATGTGTAAAACATGTATAATCTACCTCAAAGATGTAAAACCTATTTCATCTTTGGCAAGGGGCAACTTGCAGAAAGGGACCCACTTGTGGCCTAATGATTTGTTGTGTCAAACAAGAACTTATGAATGAAACTTGATGGCTGAAAGGAATGGAGAAAAGACTTATCCCAAAATAAACCTTTTCCTGGATCATAGAAAATGTAGGGACAAAGTGAGAATTTCCAGAAGCCAAACTCTTAACAAATTACAAAAAAATGACAGCAGGTTAAGCAAGAAATGTAAACAAAAAAAAAAAAAAAAAAAAAGGGAAAATGTTCATCTAATGTTCCCTAAGGATATTACAAGGTTTAAAGATAATCTGTATATCCTGTAAAAGCTAAACAAACACTTTGTCTCAGCTTTCAATAGTGATGATATTGGCCATGAGGTATAAAGTGGGAAAGTGAATGGGAGTAATTATTGCACGAGTGTGGTGGAAATAAGACTCAGTCAGGAAATAAGGAAATAGGAAAATGTCAGGAAATAATACAGTCAAATAAGGTATGGTAGATTACATAAATATATGAGTCAATTTGCTGGGCTTGTTTGAAAATCCACTTCACCACCCTTCCCAGTATTAATTTCCGAGCATCCTGCAGTCTGTGGCCCAGGGACTCATGTACCTAGTGTAAACATGGGGAGGGCTGTAGGTGTTGTCCTTCAGTTGTTTCCTCTTTAATTTACTTGTTCATGTACCCCCTCCTGTTTTTATCTTTAATCATTCACAACATCTTATAACAAGAAATTCCAGAGGTTACCTGCAGCTTGATTGAACTACAACATTTTTGTGTTTGCTTTGAATGTGTCTCCTTCTCCTTGGATTGGAAGAGACAGTGAGGAGCACGTGGTCTCCAGAGTCTCTCCATGTACTCCAGTTAAGGCACTGCACAATCTTCACCTGTGAGACCAGTTGGAGAAGTGTTAGTACTAGCAGCAGGGATTTTTAGCACAGCTTGCTGCTGACATACAGCATAATTAAGCAAATGGAGATAAATAGAAAACATGTTTAAAAATTACCTTGGATGAATAAAGCATAGCAAAAATTCTCTTTGAGATAAATAAGTGATTTTCTAGCTCAAGAAAATATAGTGAAATCTTGGAATTGTTTTGGTTGGAGATGATCGTTAAATCATAGAGTCCAATGTTAACCCAGTGTTGCCAAGTCCACCACTAAATCATGTCCCCACAACTTTTAAATAAATACTTCCAGGGTTGGTGACTCCCAACACTTTCCTGGGTAGACAGTTTGAATATTCCTGGTTTGTACTGAAATATTTTATATTGTACCAGCTGAGAAGCTGTCAGACTGGAGACAAAGGAGAGTAATATGAGATATCAGAGTTGCACATAAAAGGGACACGACAACATGCTGTGCTGAAAAGAAACCTGTCAGGCTGCAGGAGGAGTGTCAAGGAGGTGTTTTGAGACCTTGTCTTGGCACTGGTGTCATTCGATATGTTTGTTTCATGAGTTTGGAATAAAAAACAGGAATAAGTTGATGAAAATTGCCAGTGATAAATAAAAAGAGAAGCATGTCAATACAGATGAAAACCAGACCATTGCATGAAGATGGTTTTGAAGACCATTTTGTAGATGACTTGAGCAGAAATGAGATAGAATTTAATAGTACAAATTTCATTATAGTAGCATATATAATAGCACAATCATTGCATTTAGGAGATCATTAAAATATCTGTTATAAGCTGGATCTCAGTAAGAGGTAATAGATATTAGAAACATGAGTGTGATTTGAAAGGTAAAAAGGCTTACACTCAGAGGTTTTATCAGGTCTGGCAACTCCAGTGGAGGTGGAAAGGTATTATTTTGCAAGGTGCTTGTGAGCTAGCATTTGAAGTTTCTCACTATGTTTGCCTCCACTTCAAGAGAAGCTATATTAGACCAGAGTAGGTGCAGAGGTGTAGAAGGAGAATGATCACAAAATAGAAGATCTTGTATGCAATAAGAGAATAGCAGAGGTTGGTGTATTAGCTTTGTGGGGGGGATATGATTACTCTCTGTAAACACTAGAGAGGAGAAGATAAGCTAAATAAAGCTAATTTAGAAAGAAACTAAATACCAATATAAGCATAAGAACAAATGGCTATAAACTTACTGTAAGTAGGTACCAAAAAAAGCCAAACTTTTCTTTCATGGATTTACATAAATACATAAAAATGTGCTTCTCTCAATTCCTCTGGTGGTAATTCCTCTGTTTTATCATTTTTCTGTCATGGGCTGATGAGCCATTTGCTTCTGATCTCTGAGGAGTTTGTACTGACAAATCATGCCCCAGAGAAGGGCACTGACTACTTGGTGATACCTTTCCTGGTATGGATTATGTGCCAGCCTTGAGCAAAATGCCAACAAAATGTACAAGAGTGCTGGCACATTTGTTTGTGGTTGGTCACACTAGTTTCCAGAACACAGTGTCCTTCCCTCTCTCTTTTGGAGAGCCCTGTCTCATGCTGCCTATTTTTAGATCCCTTTTTGCCCACTGTCCATGGTGGGGGGTTTGCCTTCAACCTCTTAAAATGCTCTTCATGTCCTCCTTCCATTTCCTTAATTTCTTTTTTTCCCCCCACAATCCTCTTTTCCCCTCACTAATTGTGAAGCCTGCACAAGGCTGTCTTTGAGATATTTCAAAAGGACACAAGATTCCCTAAACAGAAAGTTTTCAAATGTCTTCCTCCTTTCTAACCAGGGCCATGTGATCTGGTACATCTACATTTTGTCAGACCAGCTTGCTTGTTTGCTGGTCCTTCTTTTAAGATTCTGAGATTTTTTTCTTTTTTTTTTTTTTTTTATGGGACCGAAGGACTGGTTTTGTGGTTTCTTTAAAATTACCATTGAAGAGAGGGGTGTCTATGTACAGAGTAATCTCTCTTCCCTTTCCGTCCTGGTCTGCTTGTGTATTAAACATGGGATCTGTTGGAAAATGCTGGAGCTGTCTTCTGCAAATGCATGTGCCTTTCCTCGCCTTGAGACTTAAAGCATAAGGGAGGAAGAGAGGCTCCACTTCTTAGTCTTGTTTTGGCTGCCCCCACAGTCAGAGTGAGGATTATGGGCTTGCCTCAGGCATGGAGATGGTACTGGGTGACTGTCAAACAGCATAGCCTGGTGCTATATAGGCTCTCACCTGTGAGTTGTATCAGTTCATCTCATGGTCGTTTAGGTTTATTCAGTTCATTTTAAGGGAGGAGCATCAGAAGCATAAAGAAAACAGCTGTTTTGCTCAAAGCTGTAGCAGATCTCTGTCAGACTTAAGAAAACCTTATCCCCAGATCTAGAATTAAAATCAGATAAGCAATGAACTCATCAACGTCATGTTTGATATTGAGATTTTTTCCATATTTTTGCCTTTGTATGACCATGCATGCAATCTCTCCACTCTTCTTTTTTGTATGCTGCATGCCACAAGATGAAAACCCACAAGTGAGTTTCAGAAACAAAAAGGCTTACCATGATTAGGGAGGCATATGAAAAGGTGTCCTTGGTTGTTGCCCCGTTTCTCATTATATCCCATAGGTTAGCTAATGTGATGTTTTAGCAGGGTTTGTGGGGAAGAGTACCTATGTAAAGCAGTAGGTGACAAGCTGGCCCTTGGCCAATGTTATGTCAGTCTTCTGTGAACTGGTTTGCACATCACACTCTAAATGACAAATGGTGACTCTACCAAATTTTTCCATGCAAGATACACAAATATAAATCAAAGAGGTCTTTTGGAAGCTGGGTCTTATTTTCCACATTTCTTGCAACAAAGGACCTGTCTCAAATGTCTGTGGGACATCTATTCCAACACAAATACACCATGGTTAATGCTTGATTTGAAATCCATTATAGACATCTGAGACTAGAAAACGTCCTTCGTTTGTTTCTTAGTTTTTGTGCCAGTTTGCTAAAAGCCCTCCTAACATTCTCTATAATCCTCTTCTCTTCTATCTCTGTGGAAGGGAGCATTCTAAGAAAAAGACTTTATTTCCCCAATCTTCTGTGTCACTGCTGCAGGCTGCAGGATACAGAGAGATACCTGGGAGTGTTTCTGTTTAACTGATTGTTGTTAGGTAACTCTAGTGGAAATCAATAAACTATGCTGATGTTACAAATAAAAGCAACAGCTGTGAGCTGAAAAAGATGTGGAAGGAACTGACTTAAACTACCAACTTGCATCTCCAAAATGCAGAGATTAGGGAAATATTTGTTGAACTATTTAAAGGAATGTATGGACATTTTGAACCTATGCCACCAATCAGTAGTGAGCAGATGACCCTGGGTCACGATGACCATCAGAGGGACACCAGAGAGATACTGCTAAGGAGGACTGTTCTGCTTTGCCACAGTTGATGCTTTTCCAACATAATGAGAATATTACTTTGAACAACATTCCTGAAACTCTGTGTTGATACTTGATATTCCCTGAAATAGGGCAATGGCTGTTCTGAGATTGATTTCTTGGATTGAACTTCCTGCATGACTTCTCCCAGCAAAGCTTCCCCCAGTGACTCACAGTGCTGGCTGGTGCAATACTGGGCTCATGGCAAGGAAAATACCACTCCCTTTTTGTGACTGAGCCCTTGTAGGCTCCCCTTAGTGCATCTCCTGGCAATGATTAGGAACATCTACTTATTTTTTTAAAGGCTACTCCCCCTCCCATAGACTTCAGTCCTGTGAAGTCCTTAGGAAACATACCAAGATCTGAAAAGCTATTGTTTGGTATTTCAAATCCTGGTCCCTTTATGTCCAGCTGGTGGGAAAAGAGGAGAGAGAGACAGAAAGAAAATAGGAAGGCAGCAGCGGGGAATGAGGGGGAGAGTTAAAAGTTTAGCACAAAATGGAAAGAACTAGGGATAAATAGATCCAAGGGACAGAGAAAAGTGGGACAAAAGTAGAGGAAAGTATGCTTAGTCCTGGTCCTACTGGATGTTTCAGTAGAGACTTTATGCAGCCGAGGGAAGGTTTTCTCTTATGAAATAGCCTGTAGGGAGAGGTAATTAAAAATACAGGCACCTCAATAAATGAGGTGAAGATTAAAAAAAAAAAAAGAAAATCAAGCAGAATACTAGCAAGAAAAAGAAAGCAAAAATATCTAAGAAGTATCTGGATTGTAAAGGCAGAAGAAAAAAAATGAACAAAAAGCAAGTATTCTGTAGGTGGCTTCCTGCCAAGGACAGATGATTTTATCTCTCTGTGCTGCGGTTCTTCCCACTGCAGAATGGAGCTATGAATGCTCTTCCAATTTTTCAGAAATATTTGAAGTCTAGGAGTTGTTTGGATTGCTACTAGCACTGGGAAATGTAGAATGGGAGAGGCTTGCTGCAGAGATGGAGTCATTTTGGGACTATCAAGACAAAGCAAACACCAGTATGTAACAACACTACTGAGCTTTAGGGAAAAAAATAAGGGCATATTTAATGAAGATGAAGAAAGCATTAACAACAGCTATTAATAAGAATCATATTTGTATGCAAAGGCTTGATTTGACATGTAACTTTAGCATTTTCCCCTGTCATATTTTGAAAATTTTGCTTTTAACCCTTTGAAGTTTAATACAAACTTTTTTTGCCTTGAGCTTGTGATATTCCATGGCAAAGACAATTACCATCTGCCTGGTAGTCTGACATTGTGCTTCTGGTAGACATGTATAGACGCACAGACTACATGGCAAGCTTTGTATGGAACCATTTGGCACATGTTTATGTTCTCTCCTGGGCTGAAATAAGTTTGTGAAATGGCTTCCACTACTAACAGCTGAAAATCATAATGATTTCTTTCATCTCTGACACCACTGAAAACCACATGACTATTCTCCATTGCAAAACTCTGATGGTCTCTGTCAGTTTCTTGAAACTTTAGCTATGGTTGTATCTTTCTTACGAACCCCTGTACTATATAATTCCATATTTACCTAATGTATAGTCACATTATGCAAACTCTTGGATGATGCCTTATTTTTTGTTCAGCACTAGTACGCCTTAAAATTCACTTGAGTCATGGGACAGTTTGGGCCATGCTTGGAAAAACAATGTCAAAAAAAGTTTGGATAGGCTTCATATCTCTCATATTTCAAACAGTATTTGGCTTCAATAAAGACAACAAATTGTTACCAAAGGATTTTGTTTTCAATGCTTAGGAAACAAAAAAAAAGATTCAGCAGATAAGAATAAGTATGAAAGCATAAGGCTATAGTTGCATTAGTACATGAGCAGCAAAGCATTGAAATACCCATATTTTTTGAAGGAATGCAGATCTGTTTCTTTGTCTCACAGATAAGTATGTGCAGAACTGTAATTAAGGATGGAATTTCTTCTGAACTCCATGCTTTTAGCTGCATGGGGGGACCTGCTGGTGGTTTTGTTTAATGAGGATAGTCCCACAGAGTTTCTGTTTTCAAAACTCCGGGATTAAAAAATAAAGAAGGCAAAAGCTATGAATACTGACGAGGCTAACGTTTTTCTTATTCCAGTGATTTACAAACCAAGTGTGACTACTTGTTGTCTGGAGCTGGCCTATGGAACTGTCTCTCCAGTATGAGGTTTTGAATTAAGAAGTCAATGACAGTGTTTCCTGATGATCTGCATGGGTGTCTGGCTTCAGGATCTACTCGTTGGTTTGACATAGATTTTCATGTATCACTCATGCAGAGAAATACCCAGATGTCTTCTAGTGATGCTTAACTGTGTCTGTTCAGCTGCAGTATGTGGCTCATCACATTCTTCTTTAACAAAGCTCCATCTTAGTATGACTGAATTCAGGATCCTGTGTAGTTCTAATCAATAAAGACAAGGGCAGTTTTCCTTTTTCTCTGGAAGCATAAAGAGTTAATGGAAACTCAGGTAGTGCCTCTTTCTACAGGATGACAAAATATCTACCAAGTGCTTTTAAATATTGTTGATGCCAAAATGAAGAAATTAGGCCATGTTCCATGAACCATGCTGTGAAGGGCTGATCAAAAATGATGGCTTTTATGAACGTTGGGTTCCCTCTGCAAGTTTTACTTCTGGCTTGGTGATCCTTGAGATAGTTTTACTGGTACAGTTTATGGCCAAGCCAGGAATGAGAGCATTGCCAAGATGCACAAAATAAGATAATTTCAGCTTTGATTGATGTGTCCAAATCTATCTTTATACTGTGGTGTTAGGGATTGTTATAATGTTACTTTCAGTAAACTAACTACAACCCCATAGCCAGAGACTTTAGAGTGGAAAAAGATGTATATCCCCTCTATTTATGAAAAAGGCAAAGCGCTGTCATGCACAGCCTCATTTGCAGAAGACAGATTTGAGAGATAACCGTTCATAGTTGTACAAGTGCTTAGAATTTAACAGAAGTGTATTCTTGTAGCAAAGACTTCATTTCCATGCTCCAAGACATTCTGCTCAAGGTTGCTGCAGAGATGCCCATTTCTGGGGACTCTGTTGCAATGGACTGAACTATGGGTGGGTGATGGTAAGAGGCACCTTGCAGTGGGATGTGGCACACAGGGCAATGGTACCTCCCTCACCTCTTCCATCCCTCACGGAAGCTGGGCCACTGAGCAAAGGAGTAGTGCTCACAAAATAGTCTAAGCAAGATGGACTAGAGGCAGACTTGCCAAGAGAAACCTGGGCTACTGCCCTGCCTTGACATGGTCTGTGAGAGGCGGTGAACCTGGTACGGCTGTGGGACAATACTCAAGGGAAAAGGGGGTCAGAGAAGTCTCTACCATGGGCATTAGAAAGGTAAGAAAGGGATGACAGCGGTACTTTTTTACCTCACTTGTTGCATTTCACTAGGGTGTTTGGTTGTTTTTTTCTTGGCCTGAGTTCATGATTGTATTCCCCAATATCTTCTTAGGATTTTGTTTCTAAGTCTTTGTGTACTGGAATGTGAGAATTGATGTGGGGAACAGTCCTAGGAGAGGAACACTGAATTTGCCCATATTTATGAATTAGTCTTGATCCAAGCCTACAATTTATCAGGAGAAACCCCCTTGGAGGCCAGCATCTAAAGGGCTCATGGGAGCCCGAGGGTGGCCAGCTGCAGACTGGTAGAAGTGCAGCTGGGGGATGCTCAGGCAGCTCTTTCCCCTCCCAGATTTTTCAGTGCGGCTCGATCTCCAGACAGCTTCCCAGGGCTTATCTCAGGGACTGGCAACACCAGGCCTAGTGCAGCCCTTCCAAATCATTGTCTTCTTTCGGGGTGAAACTGAACAAACTAACTAAAGAGCAGAAGTGAAAAGAGAGAGCATTTCAAGAAATACACTTATTCTTTTTCCCTCTCCTTTCATTCCTACCAGCAGCTTGGATGGGACCTGACGACTCTTTCTGCTGCATCCATGGAGCAAGGGTGCTCTCTGTGCCACAGCAAACTTTGTCTCTGTTAAATCAACCTTAGAGGCTTAAAATACTCTTCTAAAGGATCTTTTGTCTTACTGAAGAAATGTCCTGTATCCCTGGTGCCAATCACATTATGTTGGTTTTACTTGCCACTTTTGGGCTATCCTTACTGCATTTTGTTTCTGAAGTCCTTTGCCAACAATCCAATCACACTGTTCAGTATTGGAACTATGAAAAAATATTTACAAAGTATTATTATTCTCCCTTTAAACCCAAACCCTTCTGCAGTACTTTGAAGAATGGGAGAGACTAGTGATCTGAGAAGATCTAGTCATTTTACATGAGAAGCTTTCACCAGAGGTTCAAGTGGGCAGGAAACACAGCTTGTGGCATATAAACATGCATTATTTCTATAAGCCCCGGCTTTCTCCATCAAAGTGCAGGAGAGAATGTTGGGAGGGTTTATCTGGAATACAGAAGTACAGAGTACCTCTTCAATGATGGCAAGGTACTAAAGTGGAACTTCATACGTAAAATATTTATAAGATATAAGTATATAATATATTGATTTTTTATATAAAATTATTCACACATCTGTATTTGCTCATCTATATATTTTTTAACTTGACCACTTTCTGGGAAAGGAAAGGCTGAGTTTCAAGTAGAAGAAATCCCACAGATAACAGAAAAAGTTAGCTTTCCCATTCTTAAGTATAATGAAATATAACCATGCTTCTCCACCACCTATACGTGTACAAACACTTCCTTTTTACTACAGTCATTTGGGGAAACACTGATGGCTCGGTATGTAAAAACTGGAAAAGTAAATGCTGTATTTCACTGCTCTCTACCCTGTACATTCTTGTATCTGTTGCAGTGATCTTTGGAGTTCAAGGTGTTGTATATTCAAAATGAATGCTGGAGGTATAAATATATAGGTCAGCATGTGCCTTTCATAGCTTTTAAATGGAATCTATGCCCTGTATTCTCGAGAGAATATTTGACCTGACACTGCACAAAATTTAGGAGATTGAAATCCCTTCGTAAAGTCAAGTGCTGAAAATTAATTACATCTGTTTCACCTTGTGGGAAAATTATGTGGTTTACAGAAAATCTAAGAAATTAAATTAAAACACACAACATGCTGGAAGCAGGTTGCTTCTGCTGTACTTGGAGTGTTTCCTTCTGCAACAGCACAGCAGCATGCCTGGCCAAAATATGACTGAAAATAAAAGAATCTGGAAAGCTCAGGAAAAGGAAAAGAAAAATGAATTAAGTTTCAAAGTCAGTGCTGGAAAAAAGAGTGTCAAACAAAACCAGACACTAATTTTATCTACTATCAGAGCAATTTTAACACAGCCATGACAGTATTAGGTGGCTAACATAGGTACCATATTAAAACATTAGGAAGAAGGGAACAAGCATGGGCATTTAATGCAGATGCTGCTCAAGAAAAGTCTGAATAAGAGACAATATGTATGGGTGCTGTATACAAACTTTTTTCCTATGACACCCCTCATACTTTTCCCTGGCAAAAACATCATTCCTTTTACTCCCTTTGTTTCAGCTCTCAAGGTCCTTACCCCATCCACTGCTGTGCCTGAGCTCTTTCTCACAAAGCCTAACAGCGAGATAAGTTTTGTAACCAAAAGCCAGGGAGGGGTGAAATAGAGCTGTCTGCCTAATCTGTGTGGCTGCTTGAGAGGAGGCGTTACAGCACCACCACCAGCACTGTCCTCCCTCCAGCTGGTCACTGCTCCCTCTTCCCCTAACCTCTGATGAATGTCACTGGGGACAGAAGAGGTTGCTCAAGCAGGCACCAGGGAGTCCCTGGGTACCAAAAGGGCTGCCTGCACATCCAGCTGCCGCTGCTACCCATTCACAAATTGCTCCTGGGTAGACCATGTGGAA
This sequence comes from Cinclus cinclus, assembly GCF_963662255.1. NCBI lineage: Eukaryota > Metazoa > Chordata > Aves > Passeriformes > Cinclidae > Cinclus > Cinclus cinclus. The sequence goes on along the minus strand of NC_085048.1, from coordinate 51,597,902 downwards.
AATAATAGTTCTTAGTCCCTTACTATAGATGCAAAATGAAATACCAGGATGGGCTGAGAAAACCTGTCCCACAGCAGCCTCTACCCAGCAGCTGCAGTACTCTCTGTGAAGATTTGAAATCCAGATTGACTGTGTGCCTTTCCTCATTACCCAACAGTGACTCACAAATAGTTTATTTGGTTCTTCATTCTAGTGGTTTTCCTACAATGAAGATTGCGTGATTTCCCTACAATCCCATAACTTTTCCATTTCCTGAAGGTATAAAGGCAATTCAGGTTACATGATGTGAGATATTGGAGCACTGGACACTGTCCAATTTTAAAATGTCCAGTTTAAAATAGTTGTCAAGGATTCCACTATAATTATGGGAGAGATGGGTGCCTCAATTGACTCATTTTAGGAATGATTTTAGGATGATGAAATTACATTCTGGAGAAGATCCTTGTCTCCAATGGCTCTGCAATGTAGGTCGTTAATGATGTGTGACTTTCAGATGATCCTCACTGGGTGGCATGAATGTCCATTATGTGTTTGCCCATCTAAGTCCTGTGAACGTTCAAGGTAGCTTCAGCTAGTTCTTTGAAAAACAGAGGATAAAATTAATTAGAAAACTGATTTGGAATACAACAAAACTAAACAGCTAACTTTTCTGCATATTCTCTGCCCAGTGTCAGGCTGTCATCTTAGCCTGAGAGCTACATTCTGAGATGGGTTTTGTTAGTTGCCTGATTGCATCTGATATTTGTATTGAAGGCTGATATGAACACTAAATATTTTGCCTTTGTGTGGTCAAGTGGTGTAGTTCCTTCCACACAACATGTTGGTCCGGCTCTTTTCCTTTGTTCCTGCTACTAATGTAACTGGAGTATGTTTTTTGTTGTCTTTTATGTCTTTTGGTGTGTGTATGCTGTAGAATTGCAATTTCAGCCATGTAGTAATCTCTTGTAGAATTACTGAATAGCTGCCTTGTAAATTCTGACATGACAAATGTTTTAAGAACACAGAGTGTGATTAATTCACATCATAGACTAATCTGTTGCTAATGTCCTTTTAAAAAGTCTTTTATATCACTCATCAAAGAGGGCATCAAGCAGTAGAAGAAGAAAAGTAATAGAGACAAAACTGAGAAGAAATGGGGTTCTCCTTAAAATTAAATGGTGTTAACAGATTTTTTCCCATATTTCTAGACTGACACTGTTTGGCATTTATGTCCCAGAACAAATCTGTGTTGTGATCATGCAAGGAGGTTGTTTCAAGCCAAAGATCTCAGACAAGTAATTTTTTTTGACTGCAATATGGTGATAGTTAACAAAGTGAATTTAAAGAAATAATGTGAATAGTCCGATACAGGACCTACTGCGTATATATCTAAGCAGTATAAAGACAACTGGCATCATTATATCCTAGCCATGTAGGAAAGAGTTGTACTGCCAAAAATACTTCTCTGGCTAGTGGAGTTGTATCTGTAGTATTACCATACTACAACAGCTGGAGTACTGCAGCTTCTGTGTGCACGAAGGCAGGGCATGCCCTTCGTTCTGTCAGTGCCCCTTGCATTTCCAGGAACCTCTCACATGCACTGGGCTGTGTTTCTGTGCTGCTGCTATGTGTGCTGCTGAAAGCAAATGGGACAGATGTTATGTGTGAGGCTAAGCACATAGCTGTGAAACACGTCTTGCTATCAATTTTTAAACACTGTTGAAGAAGTGATGGCGCAGAATGGCTTTTAAAAATAAGTGCAAAGGATTAAGTGTCCTAAGTGGAAGGCAACAACAGGAGTAAACAACAGTGACAAAACTTTTTATGACATTTTCTGACTGCTAGGCAGCCTTTTCACTATGTCCAAGATAGCCAGACTGTGACATTCTTGCAAGCTAAGCATGGCTTTTGGAATGGAACACCTTGCAGGAAGGCTAAATGCTGTACAAGGAATAATGTTCTGCTGGTAGTTAATTAAGGAAGAGGTCATTCATCCCTGCAAGTGAGGAATGAATCAGTGTCTTGGCACGAAGCTGAGGGGTCTAGACCTCCATGCTTATTGACAGAGCCTCAGTACAGCTTTTTGTAACACTTAATTTCTCCTCTAAATGTCAAGCTGAGAAATTATGCTCTGGTTGTCTGTTTTGCTACACTGGTTTTATTTGGGTGTGATATGATCATTGTCTGTAGCTGTTGCAGTGCTGCTGTTTGTTCTCATAGAACACAAAATGTTCCACCTCAGAAACAGATGCTCTTCAGTGTAAATACTGCCAGCATATGCAGCACATAAAGTCCTTTAAAATTCCACACAATGAAATGTCCTATATTTTGAAGAGCTGTGTTCTTGTTCTTTTAGGCCTCAAACAGGAAATATTCAAGCACATTTTCAATTAAGTTGCAATGAAGTTAGTGTAATTGATGTCCATGTTTTTAGCATGTGTTTCTAATTAAACACATCCATAGATGCTGTCCTGATCTGAGGTCTTTAAGCCTGCAAAGAGTTTAAGCTGAAACATTCAGGTTTGGCTGCTCTGAGTGTTTGAGTACATACATTTGAAAGCAAACATCATATTCCCTCCTTCCTTAGTACTGGGCCTTACATCTGAACTGGGAACTGCAGTTGTACCTATAGAGTTCCAGTCTCAAGACTATGGGTTGCTCAGAGCAGTACTGGACGTTATAGTTCTTGCATGCTGCGCAGACAATAGTCAAACACAGATTAAAAAATAGCTGAAGATGCACTGGAGTGCATTGTAAGATTACACAAGTTAATTTAATGTTCCTGACATGCTGGTTTGAAAGGACACACCACACTCTACAGGACAGAGAGCTGGTTTAAGCCATCACTAGTTTGCTCTGGCTGGAAAGAGAGAAAATAAACATTCACAATAAAGCAGTGATCTCGGCTTAGCAAAGGCAAAATGTTTTTGCAGCATAAACCAGAGGTACTTTAGACTAGTCGTTCAACACTACACCAGGAGGAAAGACAGCTGTGTGTTCACACAATAGGCACTGGTTTCAGTTGTAATTGTTCATTACAGTGTTGGGCCTCCATTATAGTCATGCTGTATGAAGGAGATTGTTGAACTTTTACAGCTTGAGATCACTAAAAAAAAGTTGAATCAAGGACTAGATCCATCTAGATATATATTCTGAAGTATCGGTCTGGTTGGATGAAAATGTTTGCAAGTATCAGCTGCATGCTTGAATCAACTTTTATTATTTAGTCTATTATGTCAAGTAAGGAATATGACACTTTTTCTAACCTTATTTCACAGGTTTGCAGATGAACAGATTTTCTTCATCATCTATAGCTAATGACAGCAGAAATTCTTTTTCAAAAAGAAAGGCAGGATCTGGTTGTGTTTTTGTGAAAATAACCTGACAGTCATTTCCTGGCTTCTTTTACTGTCCTATTCAACGCAAGTTTTGAAGAGCTCATCAACTTGCAAAAAAATCCCCCAAGAACAGAAGGAGATTTCGGCATCTTTCTCCTTCTCTATTTTTTTGAGAGAAATTTTCTCTTGTGTTTTTGATTCTGAGCTCTGAATAAATGGAGGATTAAGGGTTCACCATGTTTCTACATTTTCTTCTCAAAAGGTGTGAATGTTGATGTTTGAGTCATCCTGCAGCTGCTGACAAGCATGTGCTGCAGCTGAAACCTGGATGTCAGAGTGCTGCCAGGTAGACACAGCACTTGAACTTGTGGATCTTGACAGCTCCACTGTCCCCAGGAAAAAAGGTGCTGCTCTCTGGCTTGGCCCACAGGTGACTTTGAACCCTTTTACAGAGGGTTTTGACACAGAGGACAAAACCAAGGGGCTGTTGAAGGATGTGCCTATAAAACGTCAAAGAACGGACAGTAAAATATGACAATAGCACTACTGAGGACATTCAGGCAAATGTTTGCACAATGATTAAGCAAACCAAACACTAACTCACTGATTTTGTCTTAACAAAGCAGAATATAATGTTTGTCACTTTGCTGGAGAATAAGCACACTGCAGGATCCAAACATGTTTTGGCTTCTAACCATAAAAAGAATACCATGTTTGTTACCCTTGCGAGAGCTCTTGCTCTGGTTTCTCAGGGTAGTGGCAGCCTTAGCTTATGTACCTACTGTGGTTCCAAGCACACTGCTACTGGAACTCCAACTTGTCCTTCTGCATGTTTTTTCATAACAGGGCTGAGTTATCAAATTCTCCGTCACTGACAACTGACATTTCCTCGTGCCATTCTTTGCCGCATCTTGCCTTCCATCCTCAATTCTTTTGAGACTAAATCTATGATTTTTCCCTTTCATTTTCTTTGCTATCAGCTGTAGACTTCATCTTTCCTTCCTTTTCTTCATGGCTTCAAATAGCCAAGCTAAAGCATCATATAGGCAGTTAACCATAAACACACTCTTGGGAATACTCCAGGGTTCGTGTTCTTGCATGCAGCAGGAGGAACATATTTTCAATGCCTCCTTTTCAGAGAAGCTGAACAAGCTTCCAATGATTATTACATGACCTTAAGCCTTGTAGGAGTTATTTAATATTGTAATTATTTTGCTAACACATGCCACAATGCTGTAGTTCTTATTTAAATATTTTTTCTGCTAAAATCCCTCATTCATTGTTTATGAATTAATTTGATAATACTTGTGTAAATAGAGTCATGGTTTTGCTTGTAAACTATTTAGCCTTTTTCATAGGAGATCCTAGTCTTAAAGGCTCTTACCCACCACATAAAGCAGTTTCAGTAGCTCATCACCAGGGAAGATGCCCCAAGGCATATCAGCTTGTTGTAGAAGTTTATATCAAGTATATGTACTTTTTGAACATGTGAAGTGGCAAATTCTTTACAAGCAGAGATATCATTGTCCATTTTTGCACTCTGTCTCCTCCACCCAAAGCTTGTGACATTAGTCTCAGTAAACCCCAAATTATCTACTGTGTGGTGGTATAAATGTACTTCATACGGTTTAACACTTCCAAGAGGAGATATATACAGCTCTACCTTTAATTGGCTAAATACTCTCGCATTAGACATGTAAGGGTGCCATCTGGCTCTGTAGAAGTCTCCTTTGACAGAATGGGTGGAACTCTTTCTACTGGCCAGAGATGGTCAGGTTTCCCTATCTCCTGTATAAAAACACGTACTGTAATTTTACCATCTTGATGGTATTGATGAGGCTCCTGAACACCTCAGTATCTTGAGATACATCTCTTGGGCATGTTTTATAGTGCCTAATTAATGGGACTCTCAATAACTTTCAGAGCTCCACCATGTGCCCTTTTTTTTGGTGGGTAGCATCAGTTTGGTGTGCAGAGAGTTGGCTCCTGAAAGTGAATGAATTGAGGAGTGAAGGGGACCCCAGTGTGGGCCATGTCCTCACCAGTGGGTGCTGTCCCACAGTTTCTGGTCACAGTGGGCAGGTCTGGAGGCTGTGACAGCACCCATCACCAGACACTGGCATGACAAGTGACAAAACAGGGCCAGGGACTGTCCAGGTGCTTCTGTCAGAAGGAAGAGGAGATGGAACTAGCCTAATTCATGGCTCCAAAGTCCAACCAGACCCAGAGACTGGGCTGAGAGACATGCTGCCCTGCACATCTAAGAGACAGGCTGTTTATGGCACAGATCTAGTGCTTTCAGGAGATAGGGCTAGAAGCCAGCATTGCTATGGCACCACTGGGGCAGGGACTGAACACCCCAGGCTGAACTGAAACAGGGTCCTGGGCTGTGTGCAAGGTAGGGATAGTCCTAAGAGAGGTTGTTTGGGAACAGTGAGGCCTGTGTGTGCCCTTAGCACCATGAGAGGTACTGACAGGGGGCTGCTGACACAACTGCTAACAACATTACTTGAGATTTTGCTTTATTTACTAGCTTGTTTTCTAGGAAATAAGGCTCCCACCATACCCTTCAATGTGGCATGCATGTGTTTGTTCGTATTCACATTCCTTGATAATATTCAAGCGAGCTGGCAAATGGCCAGCTAAAGTTGGTAGGAATCACAGGGTGTTAATGATATTCCTGCAAGCTTCATGAAATCGTACACGCCTGTTGCATAACACCAGCTGAGAGGAACACTGTTGGGGGAACACAGCTCTAGTAGACACTTGAGGATCCACTGGAGACAGAGTTTTCCAAAGAAGAAACTTTATTCCTCTCAGGACACTGGTTTTGAAATAGGATTCTGTGGGAAACCATGTGCCCTTTGAGCTGGCACCTGGAGTGACGCATTTGGTGGGCACTTCAGTTTTCTCCCCTTGCCCCTGGTTTGGCAGCAGCTGTCTGGGAGCAGCCGACTGGTCTGGTCAGCCCACATTGTTCTTGCTTTTCCCTCGAACATAAAGGTGCATTCATTAATGTTTGCAGCTCGTACTTTTTGTACATTTACTTGTTAGGAAAGGAATAACTGGCGGTGACAGCAACAGTTTTTATTGAGAAATCAGGAAGAGGAAGCAATCTATGTGAGTAATGCAGGATGCCAAAGGAACAGCTACAAACGTTCACGTTCAAACTCGTGCTTGACAAGGAAAGCAGCTCTTACACAGCACAGTTCCTCTGCTGAAGTGGGCACAAAATTCTCTGTCCTCTCATCACAGGAGGGTAAACAACATAATTGATGGTTTAAAAAATCCATAAGACATCAAGACAATACATGTAGAAAGACATACAAGAAGTAGCAGTGCCCCAGTGTACAGGAGGAATGGAAAAGAAATGCTGCCCTCTTTTTTGTGGGGTCCCATGAGGCTGGGCTTGTATCATGGAGAAGAACAATCCATTCGGTGTCCAGCTGGAATCTCAAATGGCCATCTCATTTTTCTTCTCCAGTAATGGGGCCAGTTTTGTTGCAAACAAATAGGCATAGGGGTCCAGAGAGAGAAGAATTGTTAAATCCATGTGTAAGTGCAATTGCATTTGGCAAAAAAAAAAAAAAAATAGAATAAGGTTTCTTGAAGTAGGAGAATACTTGAATATAAGTTAAAGGCTGAAGAGATTTCCAGGGAAAACTCCTGTACATCATTTCCACCGGTACCTTTATATTTTTTGAATATGTCTCATAGTGGACAAACATAATATTTTAAGAGTGCAGGAAAATATTTCGCAAGTGTGCCCAAAAGGTTTTTGACTGATGGGGTACAGTTTGGTTTGTCTTCAGTATGAGATTTTATGCATTCTGCGATCAGCTTACAATTGAGATGATTTGCACCTCTGAGGACATCTTCTCTATGGTTTTTAATACCTAATAATAAGCTAAAATGTCATAACTAGCCCTGGTACAGTGCCCTTCTCTGTTCCTTGTCACTCAACCACTAAGCTTTGGGAAGCCTGCCAAGTCCCTGACAGCTTCTCGTGGGAGCAGAACTGCACAGTTCGATCCAGGGGAAGAGACAGTATTTTCATATTTTACTCTGATGTCAGCAACAGAAACCTTCAAAGTGGAGGACTACTCCCCGGCTGTGGGCTGAGTTGCTCAGGAGGTACCACTCCTGTTGCACTGTCAAGTTGATCAGGGTAGGAGAGAGCTCTTTTTCTAGGCTGGGTGCACTGAAGAGGAGCCAGGGCCTCCCACCCACAGTCCTCATTAAAGAAAAATAACAACAGCACAAAGCCCAAGGATTGTTTACTTATTTGTAGTATCACAGCAACGGCTACTCTCTATCATCTGTTTTTGCTTTGGTGATTTCTTTTTTTATTAAAAAGAAATGCCACATGTTGCCACACAAGTAGCTAACCTCCTGCGGCCGGTCAGAGGCTGCCCACCATGCCCAGGCAGGGTGGAGCATGGGCTCTGCTCTCCAGCTGTTCCACCTGGCTTAGAAGGAGCTGCCACAGATCAGGACCTTGCAATTGTTCTCTTTTCCACCATAAAACGAGCACTTGCCTGAAAATTTCAGGCTTGTGACGCTGGGTCAAGCAGGACAACTGCTTTTGGCTGAAGCAAAAGCTAACAAAGTTCTGCAAGTGCCCAACTGGTTCATTTTGACATTTTCAGAAGGAAACATTGAATTTTGGAAGGCTCGATCCTTGGGGCAACTTAGCAACTTTTCCAATGCAGAGAAGAGAGAGATGGTTGCATATCCCTCCCTTGAAACCCAATGTTATATTTTGCTGTTTACAGCACTTGTCTGAGTGGGTAATTAATTACTTTCTGTAATTTGGTATGAGGCTTCAGTTAGAAATACTGGGTGAGCTGCACTCCAGTTCACCTCTTCTGAGTGTTGAGACAAGTACCTAAGAGGTAAAGTGCCCAAATTCAAACATGTTGCTCTCTGCAGTAAAGTCACAAGGAGGAGTGTTGAATATTTTTCTCCATGGTAAATACTGCAATAAGCAAACTTTGTGATTAAGGATATAGGCTCAGGGAATATGTTCTCAAGATTTTAAAGTAGTTTGGTAAATCCAGCCTTAAATTTTTGAATTTCTTTATGATAAAGTCCTTAAGAATCAAATAATGCTTCTGGAAAAAAAAAAGTCAAAATAACTCTGAGTCAAACATTAAATTTAAAATAATTTTGAAGAAAGCTGTACTGCAGGTTAGTAGAGACAAGAGCTAGCACTGTATGAAGGGTGAGCTAGCAGGCTCTTTGAGAAAAATCATGTTATTGCATTTCTGTCTGCAACAGATGGCACCTCACTGGTGTAGAGCTCTGCGTGAGTGCTGGGCAACTCTTTTGCAGTAAAACAGTTGTAAAACCTTAATGAGCTGTGGAGGATATTTCAGGCCTATGGAAAAAGCTGTACTTCTGCCTGTGATGGTGAGTCTGCCAAACTCCTGTGGAGGAAACCAAAGGAAACCAAACCGAACAAAAAGAAGCAGGAGAGCACTGTCTCATAGCAAGCAGTTGACCAGAGTGGATGGCAGTGCAGTGTGATAATGCTAAGCTCGGTAGCACTCATTGTTAAAAGACAAAAAATGGAAGTTGTATATGAGCATCTATCTGTCTGTTTTTTTGGACTTCCCTGCAGCCCTCAGAGACATCGCTGTCCCTGAGGAAGGCACTGCACAAGCATAGGGAAAGAGGCACTCCTGGCCTGGGGACCCACAGCTACGACAGGCGATAGCACAGATACTGGGTGGTTTCATTCCTCTTGTGTTAGATTTCTTGTCTTACCCAGCATTTCACTTAGCCTCTAGCTGAGACAAAGACTGAGTTTAAAGCACCTGAGCACCAGTGCTCTGACCTGCAGCCATGTGTCAGGGAGACTCAGAGGAACACCAGAACAGCAAGAATGACTGAATGACAAGTCTCTCCACAGGAAATTTCTGTCCCAACCACCAGGGCAGAGGGGATTATTCCTCTCCCTCCCACACTCCACCACACAGCTTGCTTACAGGCTCCTTTGTACTTGCTCCCTTTGGTTAAGGGACTGCCCTGATTGGGCTGGCAGGACAAGCTCTGCATGTACTGGTGTAATTGAAAGTGGTAAGGAGAACAGCATGAATTGTTCCTGAGTACTGGAAACAATACTCATAAAATCACTAGACAGTAGTTGTAACTCAACTTGCTGGAGCTCAAACAGCTTTGAAGACCAATGGCTACTTAAAAACCACTCTGAACAAAACAGTGCTTATGCTCTACCACACTCAAGTCTACCTGTACTTCAGATCTGCAGCTAAGGGGAGTTTTAAGAGAAAAGGAAGACGTCAGTGTTTTTTATAAGAAGATATGTGAGTGCCTCTCCCAAAGGAGATGGTGTGAATATATGTGATGATTTTGCAGTGGCTGAGAAAACTGAGGGCTTAAATTTCTATTATCAGCCCACTTTAGGGAGCATCATGGCTGAAAATGATTTAGCAAGACATTTAACCTTCTGTCTACTGATTTTCTCATACAATATAGATAATTCAAGTGAAGTATACAATCTCAGGTGTCCTCCAGGGCTGAAAATCCTCAGGATATCCATACCATCCCTTTACACGAGCAGTCTGGAAATGATATTAAATGCTCTCCACTTTTCTGTATTTTCCAAGCAAACTTGGGGGGAAAAAACTAAACAAAAACCGAAAACCAAAACAAAAACGTTTGGTGCCCTTGCAGCCCCAAGTGCTGAACTTGTCTTTCTGAAATGCTGTGTCAACAGCTCTTCACTCGCAAGCCCATTATTTTTATTGGCCACGGCTCTCAGGCTGGTGTTGACAGGTTAATTTACAGTAACAGTGAGAGTCACCTTTACTCACTACACCCAAAAGCACAACCCGCACTGTACATGAATGCCACACTCCTGAGAACAAGAATGTTGGAGAGAGAGAAAGAGCCTTGAAGCCCCGCGCAGGCGCTCAGGGAGTTGTACAAAAGAATGCTCTTTTGGTGAAATAATTTTTGCCAGCATATGCGACTTGAGCAGGAATGGTTGCAATTATTTCTTACCGTGCTTGTTAGAGAGGACATATGGGAAGATTAGCCTCAAGAATGTCACTCTTGGACATGGTCTTCTCATGGGGATTACACTACAAGGTTTTTTTTCCTATTCCTTTTCTTCTTTTCTTTTTTCCCCTCTTTTCAATACATCAAAGTTCACTGAGAGAAACTTCCCTTGGTAACAAGTACAGATAAGAAGATCTCAGAAAATATGTTTCATGGGGTACACTTTAAGGAATTGTTTCCCTTTTGTTCTTCTCTCCTATCTCCCCTCCTCTCATGCCTTCTCTTGTTTTTTTCCCTTTTATTTTCTTGTCTCCCTAAACGAGTCTTGAAACAGCAATCTTCGCATGGGTAAGGAAGTTATAGGCTGAGAGAAAGGCCTTTTCTCAAGTTTGTAAGGTTGTAGCGCTGCTGATGTGATACAGATAGTGAAAACTCCTTGACAAAGGCAATGGAGAGCACATACATTGAAGAAGTGGGAGGAATTCAGGGCAGCTAAGTGAGAAGGCTAAGTGCTGCCAAGAGGAAGATTATGCCAGGTTGCAAACTGACAGACCTTTCATCACAGAACTGAAAAAGTGTCTTTCTAAGTGGCTTGTGTTTTTATAGTACAGTTTCTTTTTGTTAGTTGGGTATTTGTTTTTTTTTTTATAGGATCACCGTGTAAAACCATGTCAATTTGTTTTTGATAGTAGAACTACCAGATACCAAAACTCCTGCAGTATTATTCAGTCTAATCCTAGAAACTGATCATGTTCTGGCACTACTTACCGAGCACAAGGCACCACCACAGCTGGACCAGATACAGTCTTTCTCTACTTTAAGCACTGGTGGACAGTGCGCCACTGAACCTACAGCCCTCAGGCTCATATTCTGTTTTGGCTACACGACAATTATAGAATACAGAAGACACGCCTCTGAGGTTGTGGCCATAATGGAATTTTGGGTGGTTACACTCTGCTGAAGTGGTCTTATGAGTCTGAAATATATTCTTTTTCCAGACTAGCCTTCAGCCTGGCTTTTACTGTCTCCTAACACACTGAGTACAAATGTAAAAGCAATTATTTTATTTAGTCTGCAAATCACAGAATCACAGAATGGGTCAGGTTAAAAGGGACCAGAGTGGGTCACCTTGTCCAACCTCCCTGCTCATGCAGTCATGCTAGACCTCATGGCACAGGATTGTATACAGACAGCTCTTGAATATCTCCAGTGAGGGAGACTCCACAACCTCTCTGGGCAACCTGTTCCAGGGCGGAGTAGAGGGGCAGGATCATATCCCTTGACCTGTTGGGAATGGTCTTTTAGTGCACCCCAGGATATCACTGACCTTCTGGGCCTCAAGGGCATACTGCTGACTCAGAGATACTTCTTGTCCCTGAAGACCCCCCGGTCCTTCTCTGTAGAGCTGTGTTCTAGCAGATCAGCCCCCTATGGGGGGAGGGGGGTGGGGGGGGGGGGTGGCAGATCACCACCCTACAGGTGCCCAAGGTTATTTATCCTAAGGTGCAAGACCCGCATTTATGTTTGCTGAATTTCAAGCAGTTTCTCTCTGCTCATCTCTCTGACCTGTTGTGGTCCTTCTGAAGGGATGCACAGCCCCCTGGGATGATTGGCCACTGCTCCCAGCCTAGTGTTATCAACTAACATGCTGAGGAGGCATCTGCCCCTTCATCCAAGTCACTGATGAATAAACTCCACAATACTGGGCCCAGTACTGAAACTTAAGTAATGCCACTGATGACAAACCTCATAAAACCTCCTCCTTGAAAATCAGGCTGCTTTATTATATTTTAACATAGGCACTAGCAAACTGGGGGCCTCTTGAAGCCCTGCCACATGAAGAAATGATATGTGAGAAAGCAGATTAGGAAGACAAAACTTTGGTCTCCTGGGGTAGTGTCACGAAGGCAAGAAGGCCAGGACTAATGTCATGGCGTGTGATGTATAACAGCTGCTGCAGAGCCTGTCTGGGCTTGTAAAGGCAGAGGGCTCGCTCCTTTGCTGATCTATATCACTTCTGTAGCTCTGCTTGCTGTAGCTCTGGTTGGAGGGGCCTCTCTGTTTCTGTGGCCAGTGGATGAAGATGTTCTCACAGCCTCCTTTGCAGTGCTGTAACTCAATCACTGTGCGATAACAGACAAAGGAAGAGACAGACACTGAATCAGAAAACCTCTTTGCCTTTGAGCTACAGTCTCTCTGCTACACCATCTCTCTTGCTCACAGCAAGAATGCCAGGGAGACAGAGTTAAACACACACTAGCACATCGGTACAGGAGGACATTCCCCTGTTGTTGAGACTGTCTATACTGAGGGAAAAGGCAGTAACAGAGTTCTCTTAGGCAAGGCAATAGCCATTATAGTTTTAGGATGAAGATTTCCACTTCATATCTGTGTTCCATGACCTACTATGGAAAAAGGTGCAATAAAAGTAGACAAACTTTTTCTGCTGTCAGACTGACAGGATCCAAGTAGGATCTGTCACTGTCCCTACTGTCACTGCTGCTTCCATGGAAGAATCTGGGGAAGAGCATAGGAGGGACAGATTACATAGTCCAAGCAGAACATCCCATCATGCTGCTGCTGGGATGTTCCTGTGCTGCTGTAGAACCTGTCACCTTCCATGAGAAAAGCCATGGAGGGTGATCAGTTTAACAGCATCCTGGGTCATCCTAATAGCCCCTTGAGCAGAAGAAGGCACCTCTGGCCTTGCAGAGAGGCCTCCAGTCTGCCTGAGTCCTCCCAGGGCTGCCAGCCATGGTTGCAAGGGGTTTAGCAGCTGCCTTGAAATGGGAATGTGTAGCTAGTGGGAAACCCATGTTTGAGCAAAGTGTGTTGGGCTTAAAATGTTTTTGTCACTGATCTCATGACCAGCCTTGGGTTGGAGGGCCAAGATATTTACCATCCTGTCATTCTGACACATCCAAACACCTTTTTCAAGTTCAGAGCAGAAGTTTCTGATGGAGCTGAAATTGTTACTATTTTCAGTTTTGTCTCCCCACATTCGAGGCTATAATGTTGTTATGCATTTTTCCAGAGGAGAGGAGCAGTAGGCAGGTTAATGCTAGACTAGATAACTAAATTATTTCCATGAACTGAAAAATAGACTTCATAGCCAAGTTCCTAGTTCAGCAATCTGTAACATCTGTGACAGATTGTTAAAATTAACATCTCTGTCCTGGTGGTTTTCAAGCAGCAGGAATGTTACACATTTTGCCTTGCACTTTGGATTCATCACCTTCTGGAATAAAAAAAAAAAAAAAATATCCCTGCCTCACACCATGCTGGAATCCATAGCTGTTGCCCAGTGAAGAAAGAAAAATGTGATCAGTATTCCCTTCTCGGATTATGGCTGGGGCTCCTCTATAGCAGCACTTTGATCTACAAGGTAAGGTGAGACCCAAAGGTTGGTTACAAGGTCATGTTGGAAAGTACTGTGGCAGTCTTTTAGTACCTGCTCAGGAGTCTCTCATCCCCACAGTCAACAAGCCCAAAGAACCAAAAATAAAATTTTCATCATCTAGAAACCTGGTGTTACTCAGTACTCCTCTCAGTAATGCTGGGGCACATGTAGGGAACTCTTTGATGCCAGTTTCAAGAAATCTTTCCGTATCCTTGCTATTCTTGCTGCTGGAAAAGGGCTTGCTCTGGTCACTTGCACCACTATTCCACCTCTATGACATCCATGTTTGACTCAGGGGCAAGAGAAGAGGTCACAGTTTTGCTTGTCACTTTATATAAGTTTTGAATCTGCATCCCTTTGCTGGAAGTATATGTTCAGATAGGATATTATTGCCTCTATATATTTATTATCTTCATTAAACCGCTTACTTTCTCCAGAATAACATAGTGATTTTAGTGGGAGCTTCAGAAAAAGGAGAGTAGTGTGACAGAAAGCATTGCAGCGTTTATCTAGATAAGCACTCCAGCTGACATAGCTGGTTTAACTAAACAACACAAAAAAAGTACAAGAAGAGAAAAGTTTCAGTGAGTAAAAGCAGTTGGGAAAGACAGAAAGGATCTGATCTCTTGACCAAATTGGTGGCACTGCCTTTTTTTCCTTCTGATCCATTCCACATTTCTCCCTGCCCCTTCTTGCTGCTATTTCTGCTTTGCTAGAGGCAAAATCCCCAGATCCAGGAGGCCAGAGGCTGAGCTACCCTGCTTTCCAAGGTTCTCTTTGCTCTCGGCAGAATCAGAAGAAGATAGTGTAGGCATTACTTTGAAATATGTCTGCACATAATTGACCGAGAGATTAAAATGTCTACGGCAATTGAAGCTTTTCTCTCAGATGTCATTACACTCCTTAAAAAACTCTTACAATCTACTTTATTACTCTAGGAGTGTAAAATCCTTAAACTCCCAAATTTTTTGTAAGAGGCTATTACTTGTCACAATCAGATATATCATATGTCTTTGCTCTTAACATCATTATTTTAAGGACTAGCTTGTTTATAAGGGACACAAAAGAAAACCAGAAATGTATGACTTATGCTCTTCAAAAGCAGTTATTTATAACTATACTAATTGTTTTGATTCTTTAAAAGCTGTGGGTCATGGCAACACAGCTGTTTTTGGTCTAATAAGCCTTAGTTTGGGACTAATGTCAGGGTAGTAAGTTTTCAAGCCTGTTACGAACAGCCCACCAGTAGTGACATAGAACCTTAATCTGCCTGCTGTGATCTGCTGAGAGACTGCAAAGGTAGAGATTTATTTGTGCTTTAAAACACACCTACCCTTTTTCTTTCAAATATTTCATGACACATTTTCCCTTGATTATACCAGTCACACACAGGAGAGGATGAATTTGCTAAGCAATACCAGGATTCTTCTGTAACCTTTCAAGGAGGCTCTGCCCTGTCCTGAAGGAGTCAGTAAACTCACATGGACTTGCTGCCTGTCAAAGGCATTTGTAAGGGCTGAAAAATCAACCTAATATCTCAGTGTCATTTAATGAAAAACATTAAATTATTTAGTGCAAAAAATATCTTCAGCTGATATTTTCCTGTTAGACACTCAACCACGTATTCATTCATAAGAGTGATCCCTGCAGAACGAGTATGCAGGCTGTGTCTGGCTCCTGACTTGGTTATGGAGCAGAGACAATGGAGCAGAGACAAAAGCCTATTTTCTGTAAATGTATCTCACAGTTCACTGACAGAACAAAACGCATTTTAGATCAAATAAACTAGATAAAACCCAAGGATCGAGGAAATTGTGGTTGCTGTAACTCTGGGACAGTGTAGTGGCTTACACTCGAAGTGGGAAAAGCATGGGTACTGCTTTTTTTAAAGAGCCTCATGGGGTCAGAGACATGGCCAGGAAAATCTCATTGTTGGGGAGCACACAGGTGTAGTGGAAGTAGGATACTGTAATTAAAATCTAAAGCTGGAAATGTAGTGCTAATTGTTGCAGCTCATCTGGTAAAAAAAATAAATTAGTGAATGAGGTTAGCAGTGACCAGCCCTGCTAAATATTTTTGTTTCAGATATGATGGTGAAAAGGGAAAAGATGTTTCCTTGAAGCTGATTTTAGAAATATTCCAATATCTCTTCCTTTTAGGAACATGGTAGTTCTCTTATCAGACCAATATGTGGCTCATGTTGTTAGATATTCTACCTTAAAAAACACAGTCAGCACTAGACACTTGGTGAAAAAAACTTTGCCTTACACAGGCAGAAACATCTGTGCTCACTCTCTTCAGGTTTTTTCCTTAGCACCAGTATTCGAAGCCATCTAAATCCTAAAGTAAAAGATTTAATGTCTCCTTTGGATCTTTATTTTTCAGCATTATCACTTATGTTTTTATTCTTCATATAGTTGTCCAACCTCTTTTTTACAGCACTAACAATTTGAATTTTCTGTCTCTGAGCAACATTGAATAGATACTTTTACTGAAGCCCTCCAAAATTGGGCTGAATCTTCTTTCTGGTCATTAAAATAACTGGTGCATTTCCTGGATGCTAGGTGAGAATTAAAATTTGCTCTGCCTTTCCTGTAGCACTACTTTGCAATTATCTCAAGGAAACATCAAATCCACTGATTTGAGAAGAGAGAATTTTGGAGAACATTGTTAATATCACCGCATTGAAAAATAACTCTATGGATCCTAGATTTTTTCTCACCCTGCTGTTTTTAATTTTTAGCTAGATTCTGTGTAGTACTGGGAGAATAACCATATTCAGAATTGGTCTATTTGATTCTTTTTGTGTTTCAGTTAAAATTACTTTTATTATTATTATTATTACTATTATTATTATCATCATTATAATTATCATTATTGATCTGTAGATTCAGACTAAGAGAGATCCATGAGGTTGTGTGACATGCAAAGTTCATTGCCCAATGTCTTGGCATCCACTTACTGCAACTGATTTAAATGTTGGATGTTTCCTTTTCCAATGCCCTCCTGCTTGCACTTCTGAAAGGGCCAGTGCTTTTAAAAGAATAATGATTGGAAGTGTATCACAACACTCACAAAAGGGAGTCCTGCAATTAGAATTTGGCTAGGCAAAATACTTCAAGTAATGGAGCATATTCCAGCTTTAATCTCACCATCCCAGAGCGATTAGGAGGGAAGACGGACCTGACTGGACATATTCATGATAAGGATAAAGGCAGTCCAAAAGAAAATGTTAGAGGGAAATGCATTTTGCCTTCCAGAAGAATGTGATGCATGCATATCAAACAGTAATAAAGGAGATTGGGGTAGATCTCAGGAAAGATTTTTAATGTGCAGTCAGCTTCGCACCGAATTACGTTACCTAGGGAAACTGAGGAATCTCCATCATTTGAGATCTTAAAGACAAGATTCCATAGACATGCCTGGAATAGTTTAGGCATAAGTGGTCCTTCCTTGGAGCCAAAACTGGTCCTTCCTTAGAGCCAAAACTGATCCTTCCTTAGAGCCAGAAAACCTTTTCAAGTCCTATAGTCTGTCTATTGTTTAAAGGTTTCCTCATGATTCTCTTGTGATGCCAGAGTCACAAAATCCTGTTTGCTACTTGCTTGGAAACTGCTTGGTTTGAAACAAGTCCCCTCTGTTAGTGCTGTGACAAGAAATTCTTACAATGGCTGTGCTGTTTCCTAACATGGGCCCTGGATTGTTCCATATACAAAACATATTGTTATAATTTTTTTTCTGTGTAACAGGTCATGATAGTACCTATTTTGTGATTCTTTTGTTTCTCTATTAATCTTTGATACTGAAGCAGCCCCATCCCTTTGAGAAGCTGGCTTGCTGCTCTCTATTCTCGAGAAAACTTGGCTAACTTTGTACACCAGTATATTTGGCCTTTGAAAGTTGGCTTGCAGTTAGCAGACAGAAGCAGGGTCAGAATTAGTTCAAAATAAATTAATAGTCAGAAGTTCTAACTTGCTAAGATGCATGCAATCCACCCTTCAAAGGATATTCACCAATTGCTGTAATTGCTCTCTTCAAGGGCTTCCAAAAAATCCTTGGACATGCTAATTAATGCTGTTTTAGATATATGTTAAGATATTTGACCTGAGAGTTTAATTCTACAGTTTAATTCCATAATGATTGTAAATGGTAGGACTGCTGCATATTTAAAAGAACATTAGTGTGAATTTAGCTAGCTGTTGGCAGTTTAATAGTGACTAACAGATATTAAATAAGCATGAAGTTCTGGTGGAGAATGACACTTTTATAGGGGCAAGGGCTGGGAGCTGAAGGCAGGAGAAAATATTGCAACCATCCATGGTGACCTTCCCTTTTCCCTGGATTTTACAGAGTCTTTGTACAACTTTCCCATCACAGGGACAAGCCTGAGTTGGTGGAAGGGCCTTGTCCTTGGAGGTTTGGACAACACATGATGAACTTGGTGGGATTGGAACTTGTTGGATATGCTGAAGTCATTGACAACCCCTTGCTGATGTCACTGACGCAAGGATTTCCCCAAATAACTGAATATTTCAGCCACTCACAGATAATCGCATCTTCCAGTGTCAAGAAAGAAGTCCGTAAATTCTATCCCTTCTTCTGCTAAATTTTTCTCTCTTTTTTTTTTCCCAAAATGGATGTCAGAAGAAATCAATTGCTAGAGAAAAGAAAACAAGTTGATCCTTTTATTGTTACTGTTCAAAAGCATCTCTTTGTTTTAGAAACAAAAATGGTAGCAAGTGACTTTTTTCCACCCCTCAACGGCTACATAAATTTCTGCTACTAAGGGACAAACATCATTGATTTGACCGACTTATTCAAAACAGGTCACGGAGCTACAGCTTGTTGTGTCAATTCTCATCATATACTGATGTGGCAGGTTTTATGAATAAAATATGGGCCGTTGCTGTCTGGGAGGGTGCCACATCTTAGCTACCCAAAACCCTCTGTCCTTGAAGAGCAGAGCTTTGAAAAATTAGGACCATGTTTCAATCCAAGCTGTACAATATGCTTTTCAATGAAGTGTAATATATTGTTTTTAGCTGAATAACTTTCTTCTCCTCTTCTCCCCTCCCCCTGTCCCTCCCCGATGTAGGGGGAAAAAAAATGCCATGCCATCTTAAACTAAAGCACACTTCAGTCAGTCTCCCTGTGTGTGCTCTGTGCCAGCAGCCACAGCAATTCTTTCATCTTGGCTTCAAAGTGGTGCTGAGAGGGGGAGGGGGGCATCTAATGAAAGAAGAGAAAACAAACAAACAAACAAACAAGCACAAAACGGGGGAGGAAATGAAAAATAGCAGTCTACCTTTCAAATCTGAGTGTTGCCTGCAGGCACGCTCTGCAGTGGTGTTGCACTTCAGCTTCAGCCCCTTGTATATTTTTTTTTGTTATTGCCACTTCCCATGCTGGGAAGATTCTTGTCATCCCTCACATATTTTATGCGCAGAAAAGGCTGCCCTGCCCTGTGCTTGGTGATTGAGGCTGTGCCCCTGGTGTGCCACACTATCAGTGGTTCCCAAGGCTGCCTAGCCTGGGAAAAGCTGCATGGAAATGGTCCAAAATCAGCATTACATGCATTATTGTTCTTACTCTCTCTGATTAGAGTGCACACAATGAAAACAACAGCAACAGCCTCGTTTTCTA
This sequence comes from Cinclus cinclus, assembly GCF_963662255.1. NCBI lineage: Eukaryota > Metazoa > Chordata > Aves > Passeriformes > Cinclidae > Cinclus > Cinclus cinclus. The sequence goes on along the minus strand of NC_085048.1, from coordinate 51,578,519 downwards.
GCTCTCCTCCCAACACAGGGCTGTTTTTAGGCTGGTTTTTTTTTTTTTTTCTTCCTCAGAGTCTTCATAGAAATTAACTGCTTCTGTGCTGGCAGCAGCTTCCCCGGGGGAAAGCCCAAAAGAGCTTAGTCTGACTGGGAGTAACATTTTCAAAAGTGCCTATCTGACTTGTGAAATCCCATTTTTTAAAAACAGGTCTAGTGGTAGGCTGCCTCGTGGACCACTGGGAACACAGTGCTTGGATGCTGTGGTAAAATACAAGGCACAGTAATCTACATAAAACAAAACAGAATAGGCTGAAAGATATTTAGGCGTTAGTCCCTTGAATACTTATGCTCTGTGTTAAATGCTGGAGGCTGCACACACAATGTTCTAGCAGTGTGTCACAGCACCTGGGTCTCCCCCAGCCCAGCCACCATCACTTTTTTTCTGACTCCCTGGGCAAAGAGGTCTTGCTGTCCTGGCTGAGGAATGCCAGAATAGGCTAGCACTGCTCTAGTGGCTAAGCACTCATTTGGCAGACAATAGTTTAAATTTCATGAGGCCTGTTCCAAGTCCTGGGGTAGCCAGTTTGGGATAGGATAAAGCTCAGTTTGTTCTACGAAGAAATGGTATCCAGCTCTTATCCCAAGCACAGGGAAATGCCACTTAGGAGTCACTGAGTGAGACATGGCATTTCAGGCTCAATCTGATTTCATACATCCCGAAATATATTAGGTGGCATATCAAACAAATGAGGCAAAGAATTTTCTTCCCATGTAACAGATTAGACATATTCTAGAGTGTCAAGCACCTTGAATGTGTGTGAGTACTTGATAGGAGGTGAACTCTTAAAGCTGCTCCAGAAGACATCAGTAGATAGACTTGGGTGCTAAAGATGAGAGAGAAAGACTGTGTTTTCAGACATAAAAATCCCATGGACTACATTTTTACAACTACAGTTTAATAGGTGCTAATATTTTCTGTTTTCCTTTTTTTTTTTTTTTTTTTTAAAAGCAGATCTGTCTTGAAGACACTGTTGGGAACACATGTAAAAGCAGACATACACTGTAAGATATGTTTTGTTTTAGGATCTTTTTATGATTTTTTCCATATGTCCCAGCTGTATTGCAGAAAGGGATCCCTGATGCTGTATTCTCTGTATTCAGAGATATAGACGCTCTGGGTTACTCTGCAGCCAAGGACCCCCAAGAGTCCCAAACATCTCTTGCTATGAGGAACCTCAAATCTGCAGAGGGGCCTGGGGGGTTAATGGTAGATGTTCTTAAATTGCCATCCAGCAGATGAAAGACAGATGTTTACTTTTAAGACATTTTCAGACCAGGGAAAAAAACACTTTGAAATTCGAAGAAACAGCTCCCTAGTCAGTGCCTTGTATAGTCTTCTGTTTTTGGAAGGGATTAGACTGAATCATAGAAAACAAAAATGTAAAGTTGCAGAGTTCTGTTCTGCCACTTGTTTCAGTGTCACAGTAGTTAAATCTAAAACTTTTTCCAAGTTTTTTAGGTTCAGCTTGAAATTTCATAATCTATTGATTTCTATGAAGTTTATTTTTGCCTTGTGCATCACTTGTGGCAAAAAATGTGAGAAGAAAGTGAGGTCACTATTTTTCTAAGATTGTAATGCACAATGAAGCAGAAGATTCTGTTTATTCTTCAAGAGCTCTACTGACATCATATTTCTCTGAAAAATAATATCTCTTTTTATGCTATCAAAGTCCTTATGGTCTGAAGGCAATGCTGAGCAAAAAACTGCTCGTGCCTTAGCTGAATAATATATTTTTGGGCATCTTTGGTTATCTTACATGTCATAACACTTTTAACTTTCAGGGGCTGCATAAAGAAAAAGGTGAATAGAGGGCTATAGGAAATAATTCTAATCATCTTTTCTGAACTTTTCCATGTTTGAAAAAGAACCTGTGTTACTTAGTACATGAACTTAAATACAACTGGGATGGGACTGCTGTATCAAAAACATTTCTTCTATTAAAAACCTGGAAACTGGTTGTCATTATTTTGCCTCTTTTTCTTCCCAAATCAAATAGTCGTGCCAACTGCTTGTTTTGTTAACAGTCCCAGTCAGAGAGATATCATGGCTAATCACAGTATCATTTTCTAATGTTCACTGGAAGGAAATCTCAAATTGTTCTTGAGAACCTAAATATTAGGCTTATTATAAATCTGATTACGCAGGGGAACCAATCCCTGAAGGCAGGAAGAATACAACTCCTAGAAAACTGTGGAAAAGAAAGCCAAGCTTTGATGAACCATGCTGTTCACAGATTGTTGCTGGAGACTCGTCTTCCAAAATGTGTGCATTTTCTCTGCTTCGCTTAATTAATTAATTTATTTATAAATTTATTTGTCATTAGTTATAGAAGATCAGAAAGAATACTGGCAAAACTGGTCCCTGCACTCTTTGCTAATATGCCCAGCACGAACTGAAGCTCTTATTTTCTCCTGTGTCCCAGCCAGTGACACAGGACTCAGGTAGTGAGTGCCCTGCACAAGACCCGTGACCTCGTGTTCCTGTCTCCGTTGCCATATGCCAAACAGGAGGGATATCAATGGATTGAGATATGCAAAGCCCAGCCACACAATTGTCAGCTTGGAGAAGCTATTAGCCTGACCAAGAACTGGAGGGAGGCAGGCCCTAAGGCCACTTGGAAAAATGGTGTTTAGATTATAATTCAAATAGGTTCTTTAGAAAAAAAAATACTGCTGGAAATATACCTAGACCAAAGCTATTTTTACATCTACATGAGATTCACATGGGACATCATATCTGCCATCTGTGGTTTTGTTTGTGCCATGTTGGAAAAAAGTCTGACTGAACACAGGAACAAGCATTATGGCCCAAAAGGAGCGCCCTTGGTATTGATTTGGAGTCCTGCTGAGGTACATAGGAGCTGGATGTGACAGAGATGCCACCTGGCTTATACAGTTATGTAACTCTGGTGACCCTCTTTCAGCAGCTGGGGAGGCTGAAACGGCTGTTTCCAGAGCAAGAAGGACTGATGTGGCCAACAGCTCCCTGTTGTGGGATGACAGCAAGTCTGGGATGACTTGCTGAAGTGTGCCTGCATGTCAGCCAGGGCCCTGACCTCCACCTTGCTGCAGGGACATCCCATCAGCACAGTGCCCTTCACTTGACCATTGCCTGGGCTCATTTGTCACAATTTCTTGTTTCCACAACCACCAAGGTGTTTTTCCCAGTCACTCTGCTTGAGTACAAGATGGGAGAAATCCTGGCAGTAGATAGGCTAGCAGACAGTTTTCTTCCTCTCCTAATATTTTATTTATGGGGAAGAGGCCACACGAATAATTGAAGATGCCTGTTTGCACCCACTGAAATCTGTGAGTGGTTTGCAATGTAAACATGTCAACTCACAACTGGAGCTTGAGAAACACATGTGCCAGAGAGCCTCGGGCCATTTGTCTGTCAGTCACACTCACCTTCCCAGCACTGCCCTCCTCCTCTCAGGCAGGGCAAGCCCAGGTGCGGGGTGTTCCTGTCCTGTATGACGCTGGTGCAAGCTTCCATGGAAAAACTGATGCAGAGGAGAACGGAAACATTCACATGGCAGGAGGTGAACTTATGGTGTATTTACACAAAAAGCAAATGGCATTTCAATGACTGGTTTTATTTCTTTTTCTCTCTTGTGTAACTTACAAATTGAGATCAGCTGAGGCACCAGTTGCCTCTAAAGAAACTGAAATGCTGTGCAGAAATACCCAACAGAAACAGCAGACAAAAGGCCAAGAGGAAGAAGGAAAGGGGTGGAGAGGCCTGGAGCATTTCAGGGGGATGCTAACAATCCTGCTTGCACAGAACTAGTAAGGGGTAACAGGAGATGGAAGAATTGCTTAATAAGGCACTACAGGAAAACAGAAATAACGCAAAAGACCAGGATTTTCTAAGAAGCGGCAAGGTCTCCAAAGTCTTCTAAATCTGATTTTGCTACATAAAGGCCAGACGCTGAATGGATGAGGGCCTCAATACAGTTCTTGACCTGGTGTGATTTATGACTGCAAGTGTAAACTCAGTAGTGAGGGTGTAATGTAATGAATTAATTCCTATAAATATCAAAGAAAGATTGGCATTCAAAGCTTCTGCCATCCTATAACCCTAGAGCACACAGAATACAGCATTTCATCCCCTCCGAGACTAGTACTGAGCGGAGATAGAGGTTTTTTTAGATACATTTGATTAAAACTGAAGAATTTGGAAAAAGTCAGGAGAATATTTTCCGTACACACAATGGTGAATTAAAAAGTGAGCTTATTACACCCAGAAAATTTATTCAGGACACTGTTCTGAATGTACAAAAGAAATGTTTGGAAAGTTTCCGTAACAGAAATATTCAGACAGTCATGATTGCTTCTTTCTTTTTGCAAAAAGTGAAATGTGAGTAAATAGGATTTTGTAGAAATTTCTGCTAAAGTTTACTGAATTGAGTCGACTTGAGAAACAAATTCTTCCAGAAGCTTCAAAAACATGTACTTATTTTTAAAAAATGAGGTGTAAGTGAGCAACGGCACTATGTTAAGAACAAAGTTGATGCAAAAAAAAGAGCTCTGGTGTGGACTTCTCACCAACTTTGCACTGACGTCACATTGTTGGCTACAGTGGACCCAGCCCTGATTAATTGCCTTGTCAGTCAGATCCTGGGAAAGAGTCTTGAAGGCAGACTGATACTCTTAGGGCATGTCAGATGTGAGGTTATTTGATTAGTGTCTTAGCTGAGAGCGGATTTAGAGTGTTTTAGGTTGCTGGGCAGTGTAGTGAAAATGAGCATTAAGAATTGCTGTGTGTGCAGGTTCAACCTCCTGTTTCTCCATGCAGCTGAAGGCCTCCCTCCAAAACATGTGAATAGCTCCTGTCAAAATCAGTAGGAATTCTGGGAAAGTGTTGGAGGATGATACCATAATGCACGTTATTTTTCATTACTTGTGAAAATTGTCTCAATGCATTGTTTCTTAGTTGAGGATTGTTTCCTGCAACTTAAAGCTTTTGTATTAGTGATAATAATGCCTAAGATCTTTTCTTGCGCTTTCCTAAATTAGGACATGCATAACTTGTATCTAAATTTAGATTGAGTATGTCTGCTCTAATATTTTTTCTTATTTTATATTCATCTCTCCTGTCTGCTGGCTTAATTTCAGACAGAAAAAAAGTCAATATTTTCTCTGCGAGTTATTTCATTTTGTTGGTCTATGATATCATAGCAAATGTCAGCTGATCTTATGTAATATAGTGTTGAAGACTGTTATCCTTCCTTTTGCAAATAAACAGATCTAAATAACATAAGTTCATGGTCAAATAGAGTATTTTTAGAGCTATTAAAAGAGTAAAATAGTTTTCTCTGCTGATGAGAAAGTCTGCCTCTTATCCTGGTGGTCTCTCGTTTCTCCTCCGCTTGCTTTTGATCTCCAACACTGTGACGCTGTACCATCTTCCTGGTAACAAAGTCATCATTCACTCATTACCTTAGCAAGTCTGAGCACATTTTATGGTTGATAGCTGGATTGCCAGCATGGTCCAAAATTAACCTCTCTCTGCTTACTTTTGCTTAGCTGTAGGGCCAAGGCAGTACAAAACTCCACGTGTGGCAGGAGGCAGAATGTAATAGCTTGTGTATTTCCTTACTCTGAAAGGGCTAAGTCCTCCACTCTTTTAAGTGCCAGAAAATCTGTGGTCAGCAGAAGAAATTCTGGTCCAACAACATCGAGTACCTCACCATTCCTTCAGCCTGTGATTTGGGTAGGAGCTGGATGCCTCTCTGAGCTTACAACTGCAAGGCAGCCTTAAAATGTCCACGGTACATGGGCACGACAGCTTCTTGCCTGCCCAGGCAGTGGAAATAAGCACAAGTAGCAAGATCCTACTGATAAGTAGAATCCTTAGGAGGATCAGGGTTTGCACTGTGTTTCCCTTGTCCTCGCTAGGCTGCAGCTGTGGGGAGCAGGAGCTGAGAGGTCTCCTGGGTCGGATGCAAGCTGCCGGGAGATGCTGGCGAGCCCCGGTCGTCAGCACACGGAGCTTTTCCTCTCCCAGCACATTGGATTAATAAATTTCTGCTGCTGGCAAAAGGGCAACGCAAATGTGTTTTAAAATCCCTTCCTCCGCATAATCAAAAGGGAAGGAACACGACACGAAGGCTGCCGAACAAAGAGCAGACAAGCGCTCCCACCCTCGAACCTCCCTTTCAGACACCCGTGTGCCGGCTGGCTCTCCGGGCCTGTCTAGGTCGTACTATGACTCCTTTATTAGCGTTTAAGGTCACCAGGAGACACGCAAGTGCATCCTATATCAGGAAGTGTAGTGTGTCTCTGGAGTGAAATATTTGGCTGTTAGCGAGAGCTGCGGCTGCGGCTCGGAAATCCCGGGACGCGCCCGCGGGGCGGGCAGGCTCCAGGCGCCGCGCTGCCTCCCAGCAGACAGAGCCGCCGGGAAGCGGAGCGGCTTTCCTGCCATTCTCCGCACGGGGCTGCCTTCCTCCCAGACTTCCCCGCCGAGCCCGCCTGCTCCTTTGCCACCCTGGCCAGCTGGCCGTGGGCTGCAGTTCCAAGGAAAAGGCCTCCACTAAGGCAGGTACCCGGCACAAAAACGCGCCGCCGTCTGCGCCGGCGGTGCGGCTCCTGCAGGAAGGCTGATTGGGAGCGCGTCGAGCGGGCAGGGATGCGCTGGGTGCCAGCCCGCGGTCCTGCGTGAGCGAGCAGCAGGTTCACCGTGTGTGTGCAGGGATGCCCTGCCCTGCGCCGAGCCACAGCCGGCGGCACGAACCGGACAAAAGCAGGAATCGTGGTGCTGGCACCTGTCTCACGACATGCTTGAAAATCAGAGGACTTTCTGGCGCTGGCAGGTCCTGCGACCAAGTGGGAAGATCCTTGAAGTGCTTTGAGTGACGGAGAATGTCACAGCTTCCTCAGCTGTGCCACACCCGACCGTTCAGTCTTTTGCTCTAATGTCACTCAAGCAAAAGCTCCGCTCAGAGCATACGCAGTTTTTTATGCATCACGCCTGACAATACCTAAATGAAGCGTCTGCTGGCAAAATGTGGTGCAGAAAGGGAGGCAGAAACAGGAACATTTTTTCTGTTATCTGTGTAACTTCAAAATATTTATGTTGTATCGATATGTGCAAGGATAATGCTCCCTTTCTCTTTATTGTCCTAATGTAAAAGAGAGCCATGCAGACAAGGCTGTGTGTCAACAAAAAAATAAAAATAAATTCAAACACCGAAATGCTTGTCATTGGCTTTTGCTCTGGTCTTGGTATGGGGTGGAGTATCCTCTCAAAAATACATCCAACTGCAAATAAATAAATAAATGCTAAAAAAAGTGAATATGTTTTCCCCAAGGAAACAGAAGGAAGAGACTATCAAGAAATCATTGTCTCAGTCTAATAAATTACAATTACAACAGCATCTCTAGGCCTTGCTAGAATGTCAATTGCAATTAGATGGAGAAAGTAAACTCCTAGTACCATTGATGTGTATTGTAGCTACAGAGTTATTCCAGCAGAGATCACCATTTCCAGGCATTTCTGACTTTTCATTTCTCCAAATTGCCCTTGGACAAATACTATACATATATGTGTATTTGTATATGGTTGTACACGTATGCATGTGTACAGCAAAAGTATCTTACTCTCTGATTTTTTAGGTTCAATGAAATGGACAGTCAGCTATAAATAAGAGAGTGCAGCATAGAAAGGGTTCAGACTGATTTGAAATTACAAGGTTTCTGTTCTGAAGTATTTTTCATTTCCCAATAATGTATTTGACCTTTCAGAGGGACATTGTTATTGAAATTTCAATAAAATCACACTTGAAACACATTTTAAAAGGAAGCAAACCAATAACCATTTAAAAGAAGCTTAGTAGGAAAAAATTGGCTTAGAGAAAAAATTGGCAAATTATTAAGTGTTAATAATACTTAGATTAAATGTCTGACCTTGAAGGAAAAACTCCAATAACATCACCAATGTGTGGCCAACAGTCATCTTGCAAAAATGCCAGGTTTTTTATGACGTATGTGTTTTGAAGTGTGTTTTGGTCAGCTGCAGATTAATTTCCTTTTTACTATTTTGTTTTTAGCACAATGAAAAGAGGAGAAAAGTCACATTTTAAAAACGCTCAAGACTCGGAGTTAAGGGTATAGTTTTAACTTCTTGGCTCTGAGTAAATCTTCACACAACCAGAGACATTTTATTAATACAGTTCACATAGGTAAAGACTGTTGAGCATACATGCAAGAAAAAACTTTTAATGGAGGGTCAGCTTTCCTGAGGTGTTTTATCCTATTTCAAAACGAACAAAATAAAAATCCAGTGCTAGGCTGTAGGCATGACACATGGTGCAGTAACAATTAAGTACTGTCCTTCACACTCCTCTGTCCTATGGGACAAGCCACCTGCCCTCACAGGGCATCTCTGAGCATCATCTTTGCTCTGGGTAGCTGAGACAACCATGCACAACAGGCCCCTTGAGCACCTTGGGCGTTCAGCTCACAGATGGAGATTTTCTTGTGTGTTGATTTTGGCGGTCAGATCAGATTAGTCAGTCTAACTTTATGCCAGCTGGTTTTGACAGGTTCATTTATTACATTGTACTTAATTATTTGTGGCTCATCCATGCCTCATACCGTTGCCTTTAGGAGATCCTCTACGATTAACATTTCTGATAGCACCCAGAGGGGCAGATGGAGACTTTTTGGAAAAGTTAAACTCAACAGGTCTCACGTGTGGTTTTTCCTCACCTCTCCCTGGAAGGATGTCTCTATGTGTCTCCTCCTCTGGTGGAGGTGGTAGCAATACCTACATAAGGAGGTGGTGCTGGTGATGGGCTGAGGGTTGTCTCCTTTCATCTTCCACTGGAGGAATGCTGTTCTCCAGGACAGGGCATGCAAACTTTCACAGGCCTGGAGTAGCCACAAAGTGCTGTGTGCAATCTCTTTTTCTCATGCAGATCTGAGATCCACAACATGACACACCTGGCTGTATCATGCATGGCAGGCTCAGGACATTAATAAGCACTTTTTCCTAGCTGTTGCTGTAAGACAAGTCTCTGCTCTGTGAATCTTTTGGAAGATATTTTATAGCTTGAATTTAAGAAAAAAAAGAAAGAGCAAATGTTGGGCAGATGAAATTAATTAAAGACTTCATTTTATTAACTAAAATTTCATATTTCCCTCTACATAAGCTATTGTAAATTGCATGATGACTAACCTAAACATTATCACACGACATGCAGTCATCTTTCATGAATAATAAAAGGATTGCTGTAATCCTGCATAAACCCGGCTTTGGATGTTGAGAAATATTACACAAGTGTCCAACATGAAAAGAATCATGTTTCTTATTCCACCACTCTGGCCAAATATCATGTTGTCTTTACTGGAAAACTGTGTTCATGAAACAAGTTTAAAGCTGAGAGTGGGATAGGGTGGGACACTGCATTCTTGAGAAATGACATTATAAACAATACCGTACTGCTTTGTGCTGTCAGTAAATTGGGGATATTCTAGAGTAAACAGGGAGAGCACACCATAGTGTGTGTGCTTGGGCTCCATCTTGACTTTTTCTTCACAGAACTCAGGCTGCAGAAGATGATCTGTGCTCACTGGGGCTTCACACTCCCTTCTCCACTTCCCTTCTTCCCTGCCTTTAAGCTTAAAACTCTGGATCAAGAGATATGGAACTTTCTTCTTCAGTGTTTTGACCCATAATTGCAAACAAGAAAGATGGGGAGGGGGGCAGGAATGGGAAAGACAATCCAGCATGGCTTTGCTTTTATTTCTGTACAAAAAATAGATGTCGTTGAGGAAGGACAGAGGTTGATTGTGAGAGGCTGTGCCGTACAAGTGTTGACTTATAAGCAATTTTTTCTACATGTTAGTGGCTTGCTGTGGGCTAGAGGTCCTTAAATCATAGGCATCAAAGAAGTACTTTGAAGGTGCCATTTTTAATCCATGACTCATTATTTTCTTGTTATAGTGTTTTGTGCATGGGAAATGAGTAGACATCTCTTTTTAAAAAAGACCAGGGCTTTTCAATCTAATTGATATAACAGAGAGTATTGTATTGTGTGTTTACTGTTCACTATGTCAAATTAACTGTCACTCTGGCTTCTTGGAGAACTGAAGTACCAGCCAATGCTGCACTGTGTTCCTTGGGATTTTTGAGGGATGTATCTGTCTCACATGGACATGCTCCTGGTTTGCGCTCTCATGCACAGGAACTGGGTGGAAGCTGTTCAGCTGAAAGGTGCTAATGGCCTCCTTTATCAAAGGAAGAAAGAGGCAAAACAGCAAGTGTTTTACTAATTTTTTATGTGTGCTTCTTGTTTTCATAATTTCGTATATGGATTTCTATGTCTCCCTGGAAACTGGCATGTTGTCAGAAATCCTGGAAATTGTCAGGGTGTAATAACAGTAAAAATGAGAGGTTTTTTTGAAGTTTAAATCCCTTTTTTGTGGAAGCATTTTATAGATGGTCTAGCAAGCTGTCAAAACTTGCAACTGAAAGAAGTGTGACTGGGCTGCACCAAATCCTGAGGTTATGCAAGGTCCTTCTTTCCCTTCCATACTTTATCTCTTGCCATTTGTCTCTCTTTCTCCCCACTTCTATTTCATCTTCCCTCCCTCTCCTGTTTCTCCCACTGGTACACAGCTTTTGGGAAGGAATGAAAAAGACTGCTCTGCCTCCTGCCTTGGTAGGCACAGGGAGAAGAGTGAGAAGGACCTTTGCTCATCATGTCTTTAATACACTGTCCTGCTGCAACCTCTACGCCGCAGAAACTGGTAGATCTTTGAAGCACTACAGATGACAAAGAAACAACATTAACCATGACTGTAATGAAGACAGAAAAAGGGTAATGAAAAGAGAAAAAGAATAAACAGCTTTTCTGCTTCCTTTCTGCTTCACAGCGAGGAGGGGAACTGAGTGGGTGAGCTGGAGACAGGGAATTGTAAAGGAGAATCAAAGTGCTCTCGAGTCAGTGCTGGCTGGCAAAGGATGCACCCTCATCCTGTAGAGTGAAGTTCATGTGCATGGCATGGTGCTGGCCCCAGCCTCAGCTGTTTTCTCAATAGCTCTGTAAATGCTGTTGACATTTGAGAAAGGTTTGAGTAAGCATGAATAGCTTAAAAAGAAGAGTATAGAGCTTTGTGTTTCTCTCTAGGGAAGTTCCTGGTCAGGTTCTAGCAACACTGGGCAGAAGAAAGCACAGAGATGTGTTTGGGAGAGATTGCTATAAGAGCTTGGAAGTAGGCTGGGCATATGCTTATGAGCTTTTCTTTATTTTGTAAGCATGTAGTACAGGGGTATTAATGAGAAGACAATATGTTGTGGTTTCTGTTCCCTGAGAAATACAAGGTAGACAACTCCTATTCACCTACACATTTGTTAGGTTCCTGTAAGGCAGCGAATCACTCCATCCTGACTAATAAATATCTGCTAAAGAATACTGCTCCCAAACATTCATATATCAGTGGCGAATATCAAAAGCTCAGGCCAGCTTTCTTACGCTGGTCCAGCCTACCATTCAAAAAGCTTTTGGAATCCTTTCCTGAGTCTAAAACCTGGTATTTAAACTTTCATTGACAAGACTTTACTGTCGAGCTGTGCTGTGTTTTCGTCACTGATCGAAGTGAGTCTGTGGTCTCAATGGACAAAACTGCATCTACAACTCTACTTACCTTGCAACTGCATGCCAGAAACCCTCATCTAATTTTGGATAAAAGCTGTATACCAACAAAGAAGTATAGGATTAGAAAAGTATTGAAGAGCAATAGCTATTTTGTATATATATAAGGCAAACCTGTGAAAGAAAAAAGGTATTATCTGAGAATAAATAATAAGCTTTAAGCCTGGGAGCATTTTCTTGCTCCATCTAGTCCCATATGTTCTTGAATGTACTGATTTTTGTTTAGCTCTTGATACTAAACATAAGCATTAGAGTCAAATTTGTGGTGAAAATGCAATCTGAACATCAGAAGTAGGACATAATTCTCTTGAACATGAACAGAACAGAACATGAACATGCTCATGAACAGAAACAGAAGTGATCAGAAACAGTTTAAATATAAAGAGATCAATAGGTGAAGTATTCTGGATTAGTTTATAAATTTTGGGTTTTTTTCCAGGACAGTTTTGAGAAAAAAAAATCCAAAAGGCTTTCTGATATCCTACCCATGTTTTATGCAATAATTCCAGTGTTTTCCTGAGAAATGATAAATATATTTTGGAATAATAGATGTATTGATTAATTCTGGAATTCCTTAATAATAAAAGATAAATCAAAGGAATATAGGATGGAGTGTGGAATATATAATCTTTTCTTTTTGAAAGCTTCATTAAATGCTAAATATTTAATGATATTAATTCTTGCAAGCTGAGCAGTTTCTCATGACAGAATATGAAGAAAGACTACAGAACTACAGAACAGTTACAGAAAGAAAGGGATGCCCGACCTGCATCATAGGCAGAATTTTGGCCTCACTTTCTCAAGGTCCTGAGTTGTTAGGGCAATACTGATAATATTCCCACTAATAGTTGCAGGGTGCTATATCACTACTTGACAATCTGGGGTCACATAATGGGTGTACCTCATGTCTGTCCATTACCAGGATAGATTCTTGGTTGTCACTTGAGTTTTTAAAATCATGATGGGTCAGCTTTCCAATAGATTTTCTGGAAGTGAGTGGCATCCTGGTGTAAGAGATGAAATTCTGATGTCATTAACAAATGGTAAATTCCCATATTAAAAAAAATTAACCAGAAATACATAGAAATCTAAAATGAATAGTACAAAACTATGTCTCAACCTTCAAATCCTATGTAATTTTCTTACTCTGTGGTAGTTGTAAATATGGTTTAAAATGCATTTTATTTATTTTCACATTGTATATTTGCAGCTTCCACAGTTGGTAAATTTGTAAACAGACTGGCATATTTGCTTAATTAAGACTATAGATGTAGTTTCAACTTCATATTTGAGATAAACTCTTCTGTTTTTCAAGTCATGGGAACAGACAAAACAGTCCTTGGTCTGTGCTTTTGTTTTGTTTTGATTTGTGTGCAGCACATTGTTTTCTCTGAAGCGCCTGTATGGAGATTTACATGAATAAGACTGCAGCAAAGAATTTTAGCAGAACTCTATGGGAAAAAAAAAAAAGCAGCACAATGAAAAGCATTGCAAATACTTGCTGTTCTGCAGAGAACATAGGTATTAAGCTGCAAGAGGAACAGACAATGAGGACCTTTATGAACAAATACAGTCAAATGCTCACTTCTTTGCATCTCTTTATGCTAATGTGACTTCAGTGAAATGTTTCTTTAAAACAGTGGGGTTATCCTGCAGGAGCAAATCAGTTCCAGAAAGCACTACAATACATTGTGAGCTCTGTAACTTATTGACTGCAGAAAATATCTGTGACCATTTGTATTTTGCATCTCCATGCAAACTGAAAATTCAAGGCAGAGATAAAGCACTAAGTAGTCTGGGATATGAAACCTGTTGCATATTATGCCAAAAGTAATAGCAGTGGAAGTAACTAAAAAACATTCTCTTAGGCGGACCCAGATTTAGTGCAAAGAAAAGCTGCACCATGATTGTATCAGAACTTGTTCTCCCCCCGGAGCCAATAACGTGGCCTCCATGAGCCAATGGTATTCAAGTTTCTGTCCTTCAATTTATAGTGGGTGGCTTTGAAGTATTACCTCAAGTGCCACAAAATGAGAGAAATTTTCTCTGCAAGAGAGATAAAAGAGGTACATCTTCTGGCAAAGACCTAAAAGTAGGCAGTCAAAGGTCTAGAGGGCCTTAATCTTTTCCCCTCTAAGGCAAACTAATTTAAAAAATATACTATCAGGCTTACAGCAGATCATAGAAACTCTTGAGGGCACATTTGGGCAGTAGATCAGGAACATTAGTGGCATAAAATTGATTAACAGAGCTGTGCAACCAGAAACATAGAGAAAGCTTATGGTGAAGGTCCTGACAGAAATAACTTGTTATTAACCCATTGAAAATGCCATACTAGTATATAAAAATTTGGAAGGCATCTTCTGTGAGAGACTGGCTCTTGCACTCTAAAATGTCACTGGTGAACTCCAGCAAAAAATGCTCAGAGTTACCCTGCTAGGGAGTAACTTCCCTGTTTTTCCCCAGCTGCGTAACTGGACTGTATTGCAAATCATTTCTGCTCCTGTCCAAATGTAGGGACAGGATGCTGAAGGCTGCTCTGTATGGAAGGTACAGTATTATGTTACTGGCCTAGGTTACCAAAAATACAAGACACAAAAAGGGAAAGGTGAAAAAGAAAGCTAGATAGTGATAAAGTGATTTATAGTTTGTAGCTACAAATATTTAATGTTCTGGGCTATATGTCATGGATCATCTCTGAGGAGCTTTTATTGTAGGATGCAGAAGTTGCTGTATCATGTGGAATGAGTCATGTAATATGCTTCTGCATTTGAAAAATGTTTTGCAAATTGACCTCTGAACAGATGAGGGCCTATAATTTAATTAATAAGGTCTGTGAAGATGGATCCCATCCTAAAGTGACACATGCTGCTGTGATAACTGTGATCCCCTGCTTGAATACGCCAGAGGAGTAGGAGTCAGAATATGTCAGAACATGTTGAAGCAGACAAAAAAGCTCCTACAGATTGAGCTGGGTTCCTGAAGAGTTAAAGAACAAACATGGATGCAAGATGCTTTGCAGAAACATACTGCTTCCTTAAGCCTACAGACACCAGTTTCTGATGTCATTTAAAGCAGTCAAGAGGCAATCTGATCTGACAGAACAATAACATAAGTGTTACTGTGTGGGTTAGGTGTTGGCAACACTCTAGGCAAAAATCCATTTATTGTTAACATGTGGTTCCAACCCTCCCAGCTCAGGCCCACCTCTTCTCTTCCATGGGGAACAGCAGCTAAGGCACCTGTGTAGTTTCCCCTCATAACAGAGCAACACTCACTTGGTCTTTGTTTCTTTATTCCTGCCTAATTTATTTCGGCTAAGTTGTAGTGTCTTTGTCTGCTCTCCACAGCATCACGCTCTGTGACCTTGCATCGTTGCAGCTGGGGTAGCTTTGTATTTTGGTAGGAGTGGAATTGCCTCAAGATAACTGGCATTTCCTTCCAGGAGCAGGACTCAGACTTTGACTGTTGCTTGGTTATATGATACCACTCATGATGAGTGAAGTCAGTCGAGTTGCTAACTCTCTGTTGGATTTCATTCATAATTCAAAGAATCTTAAGAACAATAGGTGTTATGTTATCTACTGCCAGACATACTGCCAAATTGTCTGAGTCTTCTAGAGCTTGTGCCTTTGAAAGAAAACTTTTTTCTCAACTGATATGTACTTCCAATCTGCAGAGTAACAGCAGTGAATAGAAAATTAGGGAGTTTCTTAATTTACATAAAGGTAATAATTGTGTTATACTCAGTGATATGCAGATTGAATAATTTCTGGTATTTTCTTTTTCTAAACTAAAAGGAAACATCATTCCTTCAAGAAATGCTGCTAACTTGGCCATTCTGTGCAGCACATATTTTTCATTTGCCTGTGATCCAGTTTGAAAGCATGTGATGACTTCAAAATACTCAATAGATAAAGATTTATAGCATGATATTGCACCCCTGAGAAAACCAGGACAAGAGAATGCAAGTAAATATAGAAATACAGAAAATGTTCCTATTTTGGCAGCTGTGCTATACATTCATGTGGTGAGAATTCAGGTGACTAAAGATGACTGAGAACTAATAGATTTGCCTACAAGGACCAGAAATACGCAGTCTAAAGAGTCACTCTGTGACAAAGATGGCTACACTAAGGGTGTCGTTCTCTTTCCCCAAGTAACAATCAGTAGGTCAAAAGAAAACAACCTCAGGCTGTGCCAAGAAAGTTTACATTGACTGTTAGGAAATACTTCTTCATGAAAAGGGTGTTCAAGCATTTGGATGGATTGCTCAGGGAAGTTTTTGAGTTGCCAGCCCTGGAGGTATTAAAACAATTGTAGAGGAGGCATTTAAGTTCGGAGTTCGGTGGTGGACCTGGCAGTGCTGGGTTCATGATCTTATAGGACTTTTCCAGCTTAAATAATTCTATGATCCTGTGATAAGAAACAGGAAACAAATCTACATGGCAAATTTCTATTATTAAATGGAAAAGAAAGCCTTACATTCAAGCTAGTAAATTGAAAAGTACACTAGTAGAAAGTGATATAAAATGTTGCAGGAATTGCTTTTAGGTTGGAGAATTTGCTACACTGGAGAGTTTGTTACTACTTTTCTTTCTAGTAGGAAGCAAGAATATAGTAAATTGTTGCCTCTTCCATTCTCAGGTTTGTAGTTTTCTGCTGGAGTAGAAAATAAGGCAAATATCTCCTAGAACAACTTCTTTTGAGATAATATGATCCATGGGGTCTCAGACGAAAGTGTTCACAGACAGTAGGCAATCACTGCATCATTAAAACAGAGCTAACAAAACAACCCATGTATAAAAACCAGCTTCTTCTTTCCAAATGGAAGAGGAGCACAGACTAGAAGGATGCATGAGGAGCAATGTTGATGGCACTGCTACTGCCATCTGCACTTCACCATCTATCTCACAAGCTGTGGGTTATAACAATTGCTATCTGAGCAGCAATAGAGAAAAAGAAGTGTGAAAGAAAATATAATGATTTACAATTACTCTAAAGAATAGAATTACAGGCCTGAAGTTTGTGTGTTACCAGATACAAAAAGAATGCAAAATATGATGTGTTTCCTGCAATA
The DNA here is from genome assembly GCF_963662255.1 of Cinclus cinclus. Taxonomy (NCBI): domain Eukaryota; kingdom Metazoa; phylum Chordata; class Aves; order Passeriformes; family Cinclidae; genus Cinclus; species Cinclus cinclus. Next base: position 51,561,729 of record NC_085048.1, on the reverse strand, counting down.
GGCCATTCTAAGAACAAACATTGCAAGGATAATAAATCCAAAGACTTCCAGAGACAAACTTGTTAAAAAGTTTGTTTTAGCAAGGAACCGCAGTCAAACCACTAAGAATAGAGAGATCCAAGTCTCTTCACATTGCAGTTAGTGGCTGCACATCATGCTCCAGATTTGGGTTCAAGCTTTCACAGTAATGATTTAGGAGCCCAAGCCCCACGAATATTCCCTGTGGCCACCCTCGGATTAGCAGCAACAAGCGACTGCATTTCTCTCAGGGATGTGAGGACGGCTGAAGAATCCCCTGTTCAGGGGCTCCCAGCCAACCCTGTTAACCTGAACTGGCTTAGGCTATGAGGCAGATAGCAGCTGAGTCTGAGTGCGGGGTGAAGAGATCCTGGGGACAATAACCTGCTAGGGTTTTTCATCCCACAATCCCCAGAGCTTCTGAAAGGACAGTTAGAGAGTGACAAGCAAACAATAGAAAACCCCAAACATCTCAGAGAAGTGATAGAAATAATAATAAATTTTACAGAAATGTTAGACAAAATTGAATTCTCTGTATGTGCTCTTTTATTTCCTTCCTTTTTCTGTTTTAAGGAGAGATTTGTGATTAGTCAGAAGTGATTAAAGAAGGCTGGAAAATTGACATTTGGATATTTATGGGAAGCTGTAATTACATTAATGTATTAGAACAAGATACAATTTGGTATCTATTATTTCACTCCCTTTGGGTGAAGTTCTTCAAGAAGTGTCACCACAGAAACCCAGGGTTACACCTACACCAGTGAACAAAAAGGACCAGGGATTTCTTTCAGCCCTTGAATTTAGTGACTCAACCATGTTCCTGGGGAGCTTTGCTCCAATGCTTGGTCCAGAAATTTTTCCTGGTATTTAATCTAAATTTCCCCCGGGGCAACTTGAGGCTATTTCCTTTTGTACCTGCCCATGATGTCTGGAGGCTGCCCCTGGGACCTCCTGAATGAGCACTGATGTTCAGTGTCACCTGGACTGCTCACTCTCCTGGTCCAGAGCACACAGGTCCCACCTGCCTCACACTCCATCTTCAGTGCTCCAATATCTCTCTGTGCCTGTGGGCAAGCATCCAGGGGTATCCCTCACAGAGATCTTCTTCTCCCTAATGTCCCTTACAACCAGGGTGGGTAATGCAGCCTGGGGACCCTGCACCTCTCCCAGAGCTCTATAACCACAGCAGATGGCACTTAAATTGTTAAAGGAAACTGGGAAAGTGAGAGTTTTTCTGAGTATTTCTCCTCTTCCACTTAAACAGGCTTAAAAAAGTCTCATGTATATAAAATGGCTTGAAGGGGACTGTATTTGGGAAGCAGCTTTGACTAGACAGACACTGCATTTTTAAAATCTGAAACAAGTTGGGTTTTTGGGTTTTTTTTTGTTTGTTTGTTTTTTTGTTTGGTTTTTTTTTTTTTTTTTGTTTGTTTGGATTTTTTTTTTTTTTGGTGGTGAAATTGTGCCACCATTCACACCAAGGGAGGATTTAGGACTGAATATGATAATATTAAGGAACTAATTAGTTAGCTCTGTGTTGGCTTGTAAACAATCATCAGATACTGTACAGCAATTTCCTTTTTGTTTGGTCTAAGTGGTATTCTTGCAGATCTGGGACTTGAACAAGGATTTCCCATGTTAGGCAAATGTATACCCACTTAATAGGGGGAAGTATTGCATTGAATTTTCACGTACCCATGGGTGTATACAGCAAATAGATCTCAGAAGACCTTACTTCAATTAGTACTGTTGTGAATGAACATTTCAGCTTTCGTTTCACACAGTTACAGTTCTCCCTTCTGAGGGCTGAAGGGGAGTGTACAAGGGTGTGCAAAGGTTGGGAAGAGCAATGTTACCAATCCTGTTTGTGAAGAAAAGGCATGTAAAAACACTTGGAGTACTTAAGAGCAATTTATGGAGACATCTAGATAACGTTACAGAAGTTACTGTTATGCCAAGAGCATAATACTATGTTAGTCCTGCTTACCGCATTTCATTTACTTGACAGACAGTTCTTGTACCAGACCAATTCATGCTTGTGTGAAATAAGCAGAATTGTTCAGTTGGTCTTATTTTAATGCTTTTACCACCTGGAGACAGCAATGGGCTTTCAGTCCAAGGAACAAGGAAACTCCTTTCATAACATCCCTAACGAGCTCATGCTCCCCTGTTTGACATCATGCTGCACACAGCATGTTTTTCAACAGATGTTGTAGACCCTATAGATGAGTACCTGTTTTTATCTTAAAGCTGGGGAGTTATTCTGCTGCCCAGAAGTGCAAATAGAGATAAGAACTCTGTTTGAGTAAGGATGTGCATAATACCCTTTATTCCCTTTCTTGAATGTGAGTTTAATCTACTGGAGTCTTGTTCTCTGATAATATTGATGATGCATTTTAAACACTGAAAAAACTCCACCCAAAACTTACTGTGGGAGGCTAATGTAAGAAGCTGCCATAGTGTATTATTAATGGTGTATCAGTAGGGACTGATGAACAGCAGAGGGACCAGCAGGTCAGTGAAAGCTCTGGAAGAACAACATGGCCCATAGTTCAGAAAAAGTAAAAACCACAACTGGACGAAACTAAGAGTGCCCCCTTCACAGCATTGTACATTTCTCTTCATGCCTAAGACAACGACAGTGGCAGCTTTTGGAAGTAAACTGATGTGCTTGCTTTCAAATTTACCATGTCCCAAAGTAAATAAGAGTTCAGAGATTGTGAAATGGAATAATGATACAAACTGTATACAAAATTGAAAATGGTGATTAAGGATCTATGATAACACCGCAGAGATTTCCCCATTTTGCTTACATGCAAAAATGTTCAAAGTTTTCCTTTGGCATTTTGGGATTTCATCCATAAGACATTTGAAACCTCTCATTCACACAGAATATCAGAAACAGGAGTATCATATTAGACTACAAAAATCATAGAAAGGAAAACAATACGTTGTTAAGCATGTAGAACTGCAATAGTTTTTTTTATATAAGTTGCAGGGAAACTATCAAATCCCCCACACAACTGAAAATCAAGCATTGAGATGGAACTTGCATCACAATCCTAGTGATTTAGTGAATTATTGAGGTAATTATCCTGTAAGCTTTAATGTTCTGTCATTGTCTTTCTACCAAAGGCTATCAGGGTCTCTTTCTCACTCTTCATGGATAATATAAGGATTTTCTTGACAAGGAAAAAAACCACTACTATGGTCACATGACACAAAACACTGATTAAGAAGAAATTCACATCATCAGCCTAAGTGTGCCAATACCCATTGATAACCCAACTTTGCACCAGGAGGATTTATGCCAGATCTTTTATTATCTTCCTGTGTTGGTTCAGCTACTTTAAGTCCTTTCAAAGTCAGACCAAAACTGGCAGAAAGAGGCCAAAAACTGGCACAAACTCTGTAGTGGGCTCTGGTTAATTTGACAGAGGTGGGGATGGAGCCCGGGCTCCACGGGTGATCTGATGGGGTGCATACCTATGAGAGCTGTTGACCAGAGCATTCAGAAGCTTCAAGGCTGGGACTGAGAAGAAAACTTTAATGGCCCAAACAAAAGCCCTGAGCTGGAGCTCCTGTCAAACATGCAAAGTGCCTTGGCCAGGCTCCAAAAATCATTGCATGGACTGGTTCCTTGCAGGGATGACAGAAACAGACAGCTTATACCTACCACTGATACTGGAGAATAAAAGGATGCACCAGAGGTACCAGAATGAGATTCCTCAGATGATCAGATTAGCCCTGATCATTTCCTGTATAGCCACATTTCTTCTGAAAGAGTGAATTCAACTTGAAATAATTTTATCAGATATATTCTTCTTTTAGCAGAGAAGGGGTGGTTCCTTGCCCCCATGGACTCTTGGTGATTTTGTTTATTATTTTATTTAAGGTCCCTTCAAAGGGGCTACATACAGGGGGTCAGGCAGTCTCAGTTGGAAGTACATTTGAACACATTCTGTAAGAATAAGAGAAAACTCTGTTAGCAACTTAATAACATTTTTTTTTCAAGGAAGGAGAAAAGCTATGAAAATACTTTTTATCTGGTCTCAGGAGTGTCTTCTATGGCCTTTGGTAGAGAGATAAAAGGGTCTGTGTGATGTTTACACAGCCTCCCGCAGAGTAATTGCCATAGCAGCTCATATAAAAGCAACAGTAGAAAGGTGTAAAAGTCATTTGCTAGGAAGAAATAGGAAGCAATCAGCAACACTTTAAACAAATTATTGCCATGAAATCACTCTCTCAGCTTGAGATAAGCACTTGGGGTCTGTTAAAGCTATAACAGCCCTATGGCTTTTTCTCCTGAGACATTTTACTGTTAAGTTTTTTCATCAAATGAGGGGATGCAGTGGAGTTATGCTTTAAGCCAGTGTTGAATGTACTTGTTCCCAGGAGACAGATGTTAACCCCACCATTTGTGAATGTGTGTGTGTGTGTCCATGTGTGTGCAAGGACTTTTCAAACGCTCAGTTAAGTGCGATGTCCTTTTCCAGCAAAGCAAAAATATGTGTGGGTTAAGCTGTTTGGAAGTAGCTGTTTGCAGAGGGGCCTCTGCAGATGTCTGTGGTAGGCAGCAGAGCTCTGAGCTGCCCCGAGAGGGAAGCACTTGGCACAGGTGAGCTGGGAAAGGAATATCCTTTTCTGTAGAAGCATAAAGGATGGGAGGATTTTTGAGGCTGCCTATGAACCTGGGCCAACTCTGTGGCCACCCTGGCTCCCAGGGAGGGAGATGTTCTTTCCTGGCACTCTGCCCTTGGAGAGAGAAAGTGTGGCTCTTGTGAAGCTCCTACCCTGCCCTTGGCGAGAGGCCACATCCGCACTGAGCATTTGGCTTCTTCTTCCAGCTCCTGGTTACCACATCCAAAGGGTACTTGAACTGTGAATCCAGTTTGTTGTTACGGGAAATTCAGAAGTGTTTGCTTTTGGATTCCGTCATATTTCTTTGTGTGCAGGTCATTTTGCTACTGTTTCTACTTATCGTCTTCTTTTTAAAACTTCTCGTTTTGCTTTTTTTGGAAACGGATGGGTGTAGGTAGATACAGTGAATATGAGACTTTGCCTTTTACTGAAAATTCAAATGTCTGCCCCTTCCCTCTGATGTCACTGGTAGGATTAGGAGTGCAGGTGGGGACTAAGATGAGCTCTTGAGAAGGAAATTCTCATTTTGTAAATCTTCTTTCTGAAAGAAACTTGGCTGTCTAGAGCTGCAGGGCTCCAGGGTTATTATTCAAAGGGAAAAACAGGAATAACAGAGGACTGTGGTATTACACTGTGAATATGTACAGACCTCAGTTAACATGAAAATAATCATGAATGAGATGCCATGGCTCTTGAATATGAGGAAGGGGCAGTGACTGACAGGGATGGGAGATTACAGGGTTACAGGTTACCTCTAGGGTGAGAAAATGGTTCTTGGCATTTGCTAGCCATGCCCAAGCAATGCAAGCAGGCTCAGAGGCAGGCGTTGGCACGGCTCCCAGGAGTCTGCTGATAGCCAAATGTCAGACGTAGTCGTGGACTCATGCTTATGCCTTTTGCCTTGTCTCTCTGAATTCACTGGAGCAGGCATGGCCAGAGTAAAACTGGCATGCAGGAGCTGGTTTGAAAAAGAGATATCTCTGTTATGAAGGGGAGAAACAATCACAGTATTCCCAGTAAGAACTCTGATGGACAGAAGCATTGCAGATAAGTCTTAAATCATTGAGAAGAAAATGGTAATTAAAGGGAAAACAGCCAGTCAGTTCACAGCTGCCTGGTTTTAGGTATCAGTTTTTAAATTTTGGTGCCCAGATGTGGTTGCAGGGATAGCCCCTTCAAAACACTTTTGTTGGAAGAGATTTGTAGGTGTTACAGAGCCAGGGTTCATAGACTTTGGTATAAACAAGCTGTGGTGAACTCTATTTATTATTCTGTGCCTTTCTGACCAGCTCAGCACCACCTACATTGCAGCGCTCATAAACTTTCTGGGAGGTAGATTGACTCCGAGAGGAAGTGTGAAAGAGGGATGCTGCTGGTCTTTGTTGCTGCCTTGTCACCAGCCTGAGAACTTTCTCAGTCATACTGGAAGGTGCTGCTACTTGTTGTGTAATACTCATTCCTTTTCTTAACCAATTAAAAGTTACTGAAAGTTACTTGCATCTAAGTATGCGACATATGCTCATTTTTAGTTTTTTTACTGAAGTTGGATTCATTTGACATTTTTCTATCAGTCATTGGTTGTATTCTGCATTTTCTTTTAAGCTGCTGTATATTCCTTGCTACATTTGACTTCTGTTAATACTAAGTGAAGATGAGTCCAGATCACAGAAGTTGAATCTGTCTATCTCTGGATTTAAATTTTTCCAAAAGACAGGAACAGTGCAAGATAGAGTTTGTTCAGGCTCATGTCTGGATGGAAAATATTTAAACCTGTCTCAAAGTTTGTTTACGTGGCTTTTGATTTCAATATTACGTGAAACAACTGCTGTTTAATTAGTGAGACATTGTAGAAATTCTTCTTACGGGTGTAATTTCCTTTGATCTCTTGCCTGAGGAAGGAGTTTAGTAGTGGAATAACTGATCCTTCCTATTGCAAGCACACATAATTGTAGTTGCTTTGTCCTGGCTGTGGACTAGATTATTTCTTGACTGCTTTTTAAATATTTCTTCTTCCTCTCACATAATTTTTCTGTCAGGAGCTAGCCATACATCTCTTGTTTCTTTACTAGTCCGTAGTGATTTAACCCTCATGCTTCATGCTGCCACAGATTTTTTTGTTAGGATCTTTTGACTAGGAAAGTGATTAGTGAACATGTTTTGTAAATTGGATGCAAACCTCATGGGTTGGTTCAGACCTTTATTTTACAGTTTTTACATCTATGTGGAGAACAAGCAACATCCAACAATTCTTACCTATGCGATCAACAAACTTTGAAGAGTAGCACATGTGCAATTATTTACTTGTTATGATGTCACTGTCACTTTGGGGCTTTCTGGGACAGCTATCCTGTTGACCTCTTTGGTATTAGCTGGCCCAAACCCTGTGCATGACACTGTAATTGTGTTTACTCTGGCAGGAAGCAGTCTGCCTGGACACGCTGTCAAGCAGAGTGCAGGAGGTTGAGTCTGGCCTCTTTCTTCAGGAGAAACAGCTGGGCTGGAGCCAGGCAGGGAGGAGAGGTCAGCAGGTCACCTTCGGGTCAGGGATGCTAAAAACCTGAATTTGAGTAAAGTCCTAGTTTCCTCAGACACAGCAAATCTTCCCTCCCACTTTTTCATCTTTCATCTCTTCCCGCTCCTCCCCAGCTCCTCTGTGGGGCCATGTAGCTCATCTTTCAGCAGCAATCTGAGGAGCTGCTGACACCCTCACTGTGTATGCCTTTTGCAAGCTTGGCAGTAAAAATGTTCTCCATAGGTAGACCAGATTGCAGCATAAGGTGACCCCAAAACTGAAGGTTGAACCAGCATCTGGAAGGGCAGAGCAGGCTCTAACCATTTAGCAAGGTGTACCTAGTTGCATAAAAAGGGAAAGGAAGGCTGCAAGAGACACAGAGAGGCAAAAGAGTTCCTTCTGCCCCTGTCCACCTCTGCTGTCATCTCTGCTGAAGGGACGTGGGGGGGAATTTTCTCTTGCTCCTGTTTATGGTACAAATTGTGAAGGATATGGAGTAGACCATATGTGTTCACTTGGGGTGATTCCACCACTGACCTTCTGACTGGGGTTTTCTTCCACCCTGGAGATTATCATGCACTCTTTTCCATCACTTTCTGACAGCCTGGACTGGCACCTTCAACTGCTCCCTCTAAATAAGAAATTAGATACAGCAAAGCATGACAAAAATCAGCATTCAGTCAATGCCAGAGCTTCCTTTTTTATTCCTCTTTACTTGCTCTCTCCTGTGCCCACTGCCTCTGAAGTGTAGCATCTCTTCTTGCTTTTAGGAAGAGCAAACTAACATATCAAAGAGAGATGGTGAAACAGAAGAAAGCTCCTTGCATGGTGCTGTCTCTCAACACACTGTGCCTCACATTCACACCTGAAAAATGGGACTGAAGCTTCCTTGTTAAACAGAGTGACTGTGGAAATGAGACTATGTCAAGTAACTGGATAGCATGTCTGAGGAATAAAACAAGGCTGAGCTAGTCTTCTTGGCAAAAGCAAGATCGAAGCCTTGATTTAATAAAGCAGGATGACGCCATACACCTAAATGAGCTGGCAGCTGTGAGAAAGAGGGTAAACCCCACTTGGTGTGCATTTATGAGCAGAGCTTTTGCAGCACCCTGCTGTCACATGTTGTGTCCTTCTTAGCTTCTTGCTGAGCTCAGACTTCAGCCAGGCCCTCCTGACATCTGGACAGAGACTTTGCTCATCACACAGAAAGCTAAGCAAGCTGCCCTACACATCTTTTGAAGCAATACAACATTTTCTGCAGGTCCAGTGTTCTCATTCTGCATGTAGATATATTTTAAAAAGCCTGTACAGGCTTTGGTATGGTTATTATTATGGTCTGGACCTCTTGGTTGGCAGACACCCTATGAACATGTGGCAGGAGTTTGCAAACTAAGTATCTGTGCTGCAAGACTATATTGTAGATTTTCTTGTTTTATTGGTGGAACAGAAAATAAATAAAAGCCAGCACCCTTCATTGTGTCCTTCGTGTATTTTGGCCCAAAGTCAGGGATGAGCCACTAAAGCCCCTGTGAGGCTGTCAGCAAAGAGATGGGATCAGGCAGGGGTTGAAGACCTGGTGAAGGGCAAAATGGGGGTGAAATGAGGGTATGCTGAGGGCAGCTGTCCTCCTCTGCCAGTGCCTGGAATACAAATGTGCCCAGAGTTCTCTGATGGCAAGTGCTTGTGATGAAGGGAAATAGGAGGGTAAAATAAGGTATGAAGTGCATGGATAGCCTGCAAAATTCCACTGACTTGAGGAAGGAGATAAAAAGATGGATTTCTCGAATAGCTAAGGTATGACTTTGGGGAAGATAGGATCCAAAGGGAAAAGATTTATTTTTCTCTTTGTCCCTTTGTTGCCCTTTTCCTTGTAAACTCTTGCTTGACACAGTGAGTCACAATATGAAGCAGGGGGATGGGAAACTTTGAGCCAAAGATCCTCCCTGTCACAGCCACACTTCTGACACAAATTCCTGCTGAACTCAACTCCACAGAGCACCCCTGCAGCTGCTTTCAAAGCAGCGGTCCCCACCTTGCTGCCTCCAGACATGTATTTTTTGGGACACCCAAACCATTAATTTACATTGTGGTAGAGCCTCAGTCTCATCACGGTTCCTCTTTAGCTATAAAAGTGACATAAAAGGGAGAGCCCATACTTTAATCTTTCCCAGACTATGGATCTTTTTTCTGTTCATTATAATCACCATGGGACATCACTTAGGCGAATGAAGTCCTGATAAAGGCTAGCATTTAAAACAGTTATTCAGCCACATCAGGAAAAGACAGCAAGATGCTGAGGCTGTCACTGCAGAGCTGTTGCCTCTGCTCATCTAGTATCCCCTGCAAGGTCTTTCTGGCCCTGAGCTGTTCTTCAGATTGCCCTTCAACTTCAGGGGCAGGCATAGCAGACCTGTGTTGTATCAAGCCTATTTTGAGCATGGGGAACCAGACCAGAGAGGTACCAACAGGTCTTCAAAGCCAAACTCATACTCTGCAGAGTTTCTTAGGAAGCCTTGAACATCTGGGGTTAGTGTTAGTGGCCAGTTTTTCTGTATTACATCTTAGTTGCCAGTCAAGATTTCAACAATTAAATAATAAGCTGGGGAAAAATGAGTAGTCACCATGTCATCCAGAAGTGGAACAAACCCAGGTTATATATGATAGGTATTGAGGCTGGAGAGAAGAGTGTCACCTGGTTAAGTGGGAGATTGACAGTTTCTCCTCTAGACTAGGAAAATTTTCACCTTACTTTCTATTTGCACAACAATTTGTTTTATCAACATATACAATAATGCATATTTACCAGTAATGCATTTTTACAGATAATGTGTACCAAAAAATGCACAGTGATAATGTTAAATCCTGGAATCCTTGCCTCAAGGTCTTGACATTTGATAAAAATGTTTTGGGAAAAATGGAGGATAATTTAGTTATTAATGGGCCATTAAAAGTACTAAGAATGTGACATTTATGAATCAATAAATTTTTTAGAAACAAATATACAAATATTTTCTGGAAGTTTAGAGACCATTCCAATTTTAAATCTCTAAATTCTATTACATACATTAGGCTTCAAAACTTTAATTCATTCGAGCATACAAGGAAAGAAACAACACCTGAAATAATCCAGATTCATAAAAGATGGCCTTTAGCATTGTCCTGTTCTTTGTTAAAGACAAACTTTTTTATATATAATCAGCAGTTTGCAAAGGTATAAATGCAAATGAGAGCAGGTCTGACTGGGGGAAATTTACTGCAGCATCACATCTATCTCACAGCACACAAGAAGCTCTGATACCTGACTTGTTTCAGGCATCTACAACAATTTCTCTCTTGGCTTTTTCTCTTTGCTGAAAAAACATCTCCCCCTGTTGTGGCTGCATTTCATGCCAGTTTTCCCTTTCCACTTTCAGGTTGTGTAATGAGTCACATTAAGGGCTTCTAATCACATCTAGAATGTGACAAAATTTGGTTCAGATTCCCTTATCAGCATCACCTTTCCTTCTGTCCCTGCCCCATCCTTGAAGAAGACCAGGCAGTGGACCATGGAGATCAGTCACATGTCGAGCATTTCTTCAAATGCTTCATGTGGGAAACCATTCAGGGGCAGGATTGCTGAGCTGCAGACCTGGAAAATAACTGTCATCAAGATCTTTGTATCTGTCAAAGGAATTTCAGCCCAGTGACAGAGCTTTGCCTCTATTTTGTTGTTTGATTTTTTTTTTAAACTTTAGAAAGCTCTTGGATTCTCTGTGACTTAAAACTACTACTGTGGGGCATTGCTATGGGAAGAGCTCTACTTCACACACAGATATTAGCCAAGAATTTCTTACACACCTTTAAGATGAAAAAGGTCTTTGTTGCATATATTGTTCTGACTCAGATGAAACCATATGCTTTGTTTCCATTGTTCCTGTCAGTCTGTGGAAAACCCTATGATCCTGCAGTTCTTTAAAGCCAGTTATAGCTGTCTCTGAGCTGGAAGGACTGCACCAGGGGCAGGGTAACCTCCCCTCTCTTGCTGTCCCATGGCCCCAGACAGCCTCTGTAGAGGGCATGGGCTGCTCTGTGCTCCAGGCTGCCTTCCATGGGGAGCCAAAAGGGGTCCCAGCCCTTTGCCTGAGGACCATCAGCCAGCAAAGCTGGGTCAGGCAGACAGGGAGGTAGTTCCAACCCCAGCTATACAGGGTGAAGAAGGGTGGCTCTGATGCTGAACACATTGCCTTAGCCTGAGCTTGACTCTAAATAATGTGGTGGAGACCTACTGAGTGTGGTGGGGATGAAGATTGACTTGTGTTGGTGGGTTCTGCTAGATACCAAAATCTGGGTATGTTATCATAGATTTTGTTGAACCAGGACCTGATTGTGATGAAAAGTGTCTCACTGCAAAAACATGAAATGCTGTTGCATATACCATATATGTACATTAAAAGTGTAAGACCTGTTGCAAATCTGACCTCTGTTTCATCTTGTTTTATCTTAAAAGATGCCATCTGCTTCCTACATGAGTGTTTATACATGCAATGGCACTGGAATATTATTACTGGAATTGGCATTTAGAGCCTTTCAGCCAGTTTGTAAATTTCGTGCATAAATCTTTTTAGTTCTTCAACTTTTCTCATTTAGGAGTGAGTTTTGTGAGTCCTATTTAAATCTCAGTTCAAAAGCCCCTTTTGAAAGCTGTGTGCATATATCCTAAAACTTTGAAGAAAAATGTAAATTCTATGTTTTGAATACATTTAAACACATCAGTATTGGCCTGCTGCTATCACTGTACGTAGAAGGCAGAAAACATTTTGCTCTCTTACACAATTTGCATTTAAATTCTGTTGAACCTTTTCATCAAATGATCTTATATTTTTGCTTTGGTTGAATACAAAATCACATCCAAATATTGAAAGTGAAGTGCTTTGAAAACAGATGATATCTTGCCATTTCTTCTCTTGCTGGTAATAGCAACATTAAGACTTGTTAGCTTTTATGAGCTTTTATGAGGCTATGTCCTTTTCTTTGTAGACTACAAGACAGAATGTCTAGTAAATCTTAATAAAAATATGAAACCTAGATCAAGTTTCAGCTTTGACCTTAATATCCTCCTCACTATATGAACCTTCATACGCTAGTTAATGAGTTATGCTTTGAATTCACATGACTCCTTTTTCCTGAAGATCACACAGAACTTGCAATAATTATCCACCAGGAAGAACTGTAACTATTTACACATGTCTCTTAGTTTAATTTACATATGATTTCCCTGACACTGTAAGTGTTGTTGTGATATTTTTGCCTCAATATAAACCAGAACAGTAAAGGAGAGGGTCATCACCATCAGTCTGCCTGTGAGGTTGGTTCTGAATGTGATTACACCTCCTCAAGGAGACAATACACACAGGAAGGACATTATAAAAAGTAGCATTATTTTCTCCCTTCCTTCCTTCCTTCCTTCCTTCCTTCCTTCCTTCCTTCCTTCCTTCCTTCCTTCCTTCCTTCCTTCCTTCCTTCCTTCCTTCCTTCCTTCCTTCCTTCCTTCCTTCCTTCCTTCCTTCCTTCCTTCCTTCCTTCCTTCCTTCCTTCCTTCCTTCCTTCCTTCCTTCCTTCCTTCCTTCCTTCCTTCCTCCCTTCCTCCCTTCCTCCCTTCCTCCCTTCCTCCCTTCCTCCCTTCCTCCCTTCCTCCCTTCCTCCTTTTCAAATAAAATATAATACCTCCTTTTCCTAAAAGATGTCAGGGATGTGTCACTGTAAGATAGCCAACACTGTCATACCTTTAAACCAAAAAGTTCATATTTGCATCTGCTTGCAACTCGTAAATTACTCCTTTATACCCTGTATGGGGAGATATGGCTTTTCTGGGAAGGTCATTCTAGGCTGGTGGAATTACAGCCAGACCATGATGAGGAAATGCAGAGGATGGGTTAGATCCAGAGGAAAGCCCCTGCAATCTGGACTGAATACAAGGGAAGCGGACTAGGAGAAGATGAGCCTTTTCGTGGAAGAGAAAGCCATCTGTTCACAGTTGGCTCAGCCTGTCAGTCACCAGCTGTGGCTATGGGGTTATCAGTCTGTGATTCTGCTGAAGATGAGGAGATAGTAGCTTATTTCCAAGACACCTTTAATTGGCTTTGGTCTGGTAGCACAGAGCACTGATAACTTATCAACCCTTTCTAATCAGACACTAGTTCTGTTCCTCAACATACCAGCTAGACCCTAGTTTAGCTAGTGGTCATATGCCTTTATGTGGAAGCAGCTGCTGCAACAAGAAGTTATGTTTAAAGGTTATGTTTAAAGCAGTTGAAGAAATGTCCTCCACCAAAAAAAAAAAAAAATCACATCAGAGGAAAGAAAGCACATTCCCAAAGGGGTTGTGCTTTGTGTACACTGCAATGTGGCAGCCTTTCTAATTATCACCTAGTCAAAGAGGATGTTTTCTGTTTCGTGTGTATGGAGGCATGTTACTCATTCCTGGCTGAATTCGCACCCCTGTAATTTCAGCACTCATCTGTAGTGCTGGAATGCATGCCCAAAGAAGAAAGCCCATGAGAAACAGATTTGTAAGAAAAAAGAAAGCAAATCCCCTACTCCTTGAAATCTATAACAACACCCCCTTTATATGGATATGAGACACTTCAAAAAGATGGGCGTAGTAGAAAATTAAAAGCATGCTTTGGCTTCATGTTTCGGAAGCACTAGCTCAAGTAGCAGCAGGTATCTTGCTTTTTCTGCTCTCAGTTTCCTCACATCAGATTTATAATCTATTCCAAAACACACACTAGGAGCACGCATACTAAGCAGATACTTTTACTTTCAACACAGATGCGTCCCATCTCCTTTGTACAAGACTATGACCACAGACAGAAGCCTCTTGCAGGGACTCTATCATTAGTAGTGTTCTCATTAGTTTCCTCATTTTCCTCCATTTTTTTTTCCCTTTCAGTTGAAAGACTGACAGAATACTGAATACATTTCATCACCCAAAGAACATATTTGTTGTAGGTATCTCCTATAGAAATTTGGGGCATAAATTATGCAAAAACTCTCTGCTTTTTTATTTCACTGCAGACATATGACAGGGTCTTCTCTGTTAGCATAGTTCTGAATTCAGGTGTTGAAAGGCAACTTCAGGAAAGAAAAACTGCCTCATATACACTGTGTTTTAAAATTAAGGTGTCATGTTTAAAAGCATGGAGTCATTGAAATCTGAGATAATCTATTTCTGTATTTCATTAGTGTGAACCGTGCATACATGCTCACTGTGACAGTTCACCCATCATTCAGAAGCCATCTCAGCTTGAAATTCAGTGGTTAAAGCATGCTGCACATCCTGGCCCACTTGGAGACCTGATTTTCCTCAGCACAGGAACCACGCTATGCAGAGAGGTGGGGAGCAGGTCTCTATTAAGAATCCCCAAGTACCCACCTATTCTCTTTTGCCTGCCTGAAGTGAGGAAAGGGGATGTGCACCAGCACACATGTAGCCCCAGCATCGGAGCACCTTGCTCATTCAGAAAACTTGTGAAGCTTGAATTTTCAGATAGATGGATTTGTCCCAGCCTCACACAAAACTCTCTTCTTCTTTGGGAGAGTGGACAGAGGATTGCACTACTTATACTTCTGACTCATTCTTGTATTAGCAACTTGCTTTTCTTCCTGTCTCTTTAGGAGATAATATTAGAACTTCAGGTCCAACCCATCCCCTGTCTGTGTGGAGTGGCTCATTCCTGAGCATTTGCTCGTCCTCTCCCCAGGCTTGTTTGCAATGTGTCAGTGATGGTGATAAAAGTCAGCTGAACTGAAGGCAATGTAAACAGCCAAGTGCTGTCTCCACGCTGTCCCTCTGAAGTGCCTCCTAGAAAGTCTGGGAAAAGGATGTGAATAGTTTATTAAGGACAGTATGTTAAGGACATAGCTACCTTTTTGGTAGCCTCTCTGGAGACTTGTAACAAGGTTGCTCATTCCTTCCATGACAACAAATCATCTGAGTGTCCCTTGTCTAAGAAGTGGGACATGGCTAAATTAAAGGCAAGGCATAGCTTAGTCTTCTGACAGCAAGGCTTCAGCTGTAGTTTGCGAGAGCCGAGCTCCATTTGTGCTGGAGGAAGGAGCTACTCAGTGCCCCAGGAGACTGGGCAGCCCCTGTGGCCTCAGGATGCTCAGACTCCTATCAGATGGGCTCCTTTAAATCTGCAGCTTTACTTTAGAAACAACAGGCCCTGCAGGAAAAAAAAATAAAAAAGAAAACAACCAAAAAATGGGGGGAAAAAAAGTAAAAAAGTTTTCAATTCAAAGCACATAGTTGTGAAAAAGCCATGCACTGAACCAGGGTGAGAGAAAGCAGCTCATGTCATATATTCTACCCCAGCCTGTATTTAATTATGTGTTTTGAATTGAAAACAAACATATTTAAAATGGCTACTGAGACGCACTTCTTGAATGAATCCAAGATGGTGGCAGATGTTACGGCTTCTGTGATAAATGACTTCAAAGGCACAGAGGCCGATCACCCTTTTAAAGGGGTGACAGCACTTGGGTCTCTACAGCCGCTTTCCAGCTCTCCAGCGGTTTCTTCACTTGACGGTTTTCAGGACG
Organism: Cinclus cinclus; assembly: GCF_963662255.1. Classification (NCBI taxonomy): domain Eukaryota; kingdom Metazoa; phylum Chordata; class Aves; order Passeriformes; family Cinclidae; genus Cinclus; species Cinclus cinclus. The sequence goes on along the minus strand of NC_085048.1, from coordinate 51,545,975 downwards.
CTTTTCCACCCTGTTTCACAACATTGCCACATCATTCAAGTGGGATGAAACTGAGCTGTTTCTGTGACATTCGTGCAGAGGGATGGCCACTGTGATCCTAAAGAATGTGGCACCCACAAGCAGACACATGGCTTTGATATTTTTTTATTTTATTCAGAGCCCTCTAATTTAGAAAGCCATGTGTCACCCGGCAAAACCGCATGCTTGCTCACAGTGATCACAGCCTCCTGCCTCTCTCCCTTGCAGCAGTTAATGACTCAAGAAGTTGCTAGAGAAGTTCCTCAGGAAAATCCTCCATTTTTAAGAAAAATTGTTCACTGGCTGTCAGTTAGCCAAGAGGCTGGAAGGCACAACTACCCCACCACAAGCCTTAAGAAATAGTGTGCTTCGTAAAAAGCCCAGAAGGTCATAATCAAAACTAAACTGTCAATTTTCCCTTAGAATAATGGAATAATGGGTAGTGGGGCAGTGGGAAGAATCAATAAGCTCAAGTACAACAAAAGAGTTCTGAAAAATGAATGTATCCTAAACACCAAGTTGGGACTGCCACATATAGAATATATGGAAAATTACTGATATACCAATATGGGAGGGGAAGAAGGGGAAATAATTTTGGACCAAAATGTAATGTATTGGAAGCAAAAAAAAAAGTAATCTTGCTCATATTTTCTCTTAAGATGGAAGACAAGTCTCCTCTCAAACAACTGATAATTTTACAGTATGTCCCTTCACTCCTGTTCTGCAACCTGCTGCTGTTTTTAGAGAAGGTTTTTCTTCCTGGCTTCCCTGGCCCATGCAGTCTTGCTGGCTGTAGGATGCCCTGGGAAGGAGTGTTCCATTACCTGTATAAAATCACTCTGAAAAGATCAAATTTGGGGAGGAGAGAAGGAAGAAAAAATTACTTGCATTCAATGAAATCAGCAATTATTTAGCTACTAAATATGCTTTTGGTGATCCTTTTACACTGATTACTCCTAGAGCCTCTGTGGCTGGGAAGAGTCATGAAACATGGTGAGCCTCACCCATTTAGTTCTGTGTGACCTCTCACTTGACTCTGTTACACCTCGCCTGTGATGGAGACCATGACCTGCTCTCAGGTTTCCCACTTGTGAGTGTTGAAGTGTTAGTCCCATAATCCACTTTGTAAGTGAGCTGTAAGATGGGTGCACGAGGCACAGGCAAATTCCTCCTGCAAGAGATAAGTCTCCAGCAGTCGTAGGCATGTGGATCAAATGGTGCAGGCAGGGGTCAAGGATCCAGATAAACAGAAAGTGAGCTCCAGAAGCATCCAACTCTCTTGTCAGGAGGAGAGACTTGTAGCCCACTTTCCTTGGTATTTCAACTTGCAGCGGCACAGAAATATCTTCAAATATCAGCTCAGTCTTCGAGTTTCTCAGCATCAGCTCCCATGGCAGTAATACTATGACTCTTGGTAAGCACAGGTGCTTTATGTATCAAACTCTTCGTTCTTTGGGTACAGAACCTGCCTGTAATCTGTGGACTAAGACACAGTGGTTCTTAGGAAAGCTAGGAGAGATTGGCCCCAGCATAGCCATCAACCAGGATGAAGTTTAACTTCACCAGTGTTGTCTGTTATTCAGAAACACATATTTACTGTTAAAACAAAAAAGAGAGATATGGAACTCTGATACACCTTGCTACTCTCTGCCATTCTGCCAGGAGCAGCCTTTTGGAGGATGAAACACGCAGCTACATATATGTAATGGCTCTTGGCTTATGCTGGGGTCCTGACAAATGTCTAAGAAAATAAAAATAACAGAACAACCTCAAAATTTGTTAAACAGAAAACACACCCAAACACCACTTCTCCGCAGGCATACTTTGCAGTGTTCTTACAGCTCATGCCTTCTGCACTGTGTGTTTTTGTGCATGTCTTCTTGTGCCTGTACTCACCACTTGTGCATGCCAGTTCTGCCATGCACACAATGATCACCTTTTGTCTTCCAAACCATCTCCATGTTACTACTTGATTGTGCTGTATTATAAGCACACATTCTTTTCTGTTGGTTTCTTGACCTGGGCTAGCTGTGGAGACAGCAGTCATAAGGCAGAAACTACATTAATATCTGTGTTATTTCTCTCCTTCTGTGACTTTTAGCTCTCTGAATTGTATTTTACAGTTAGTGGCTGTTTGGTACTAGATCCAAGAAAAAAACAACACAACTACAAACTGTGTGTTTGGCCCCCTGAATGTAATCTGAAAGTCAGAGATACATCCCTCTATCACTTTAGCCAAGTGTCCTGAGTACCCTGACTGTAAAGCCTTCTATGGTCAGCTAATAGACCAAAAAAATGTGGAATTACATTAGAAAACCTGCCTAGTTCAGCTGTCAGAGACAAGGTTAAGGCTGCAAAAAAGTCTTCTCCCAGAGAGGAGAGACAATATGTCCCTCTGTGGGACATCTACCACCAAAATGAGATGGGCACAGGAACATTGTGGCTACTGCTACATTATATCTGACAGCTCTATTGCTTAAATGATCCTCTTACTCAGACTGCCCAGAGAAAAGAAAGCAGGGGACTCATTCCCCATCGGGAAGGGATTCAAGGTATATGAAATTGGACATGCTGTCTTGGAAGCCTGTTTTGCTTGTGCCCAGGGAACATTTTGCACTATCCTGCTGATGCTGAGACTGTGCAGAGGAGCAAACTACGCAAAGAAGGACAGAGACCTGCTTCTTGCCTTACAGAGACTTAGGATGAAAAGAACAGAAAGCCAGAAAAAGGATGACAGCAGAGATCAAAACCTATACCATCTTAAGTGTGGCAGCAGCATGGGACAGTCCCTGCACAGGAGAGGGACCGACACCAAACACCAGGCAGAGCTGCCTTCCTTCCTCCCCATTTCCACTTATGGACTCCTATGAGGAGAAAGGAATGCCCTTCCCACAGATGCCACGGTGTAAAATGATGGTGGGAAAGGAAACACCAGAGACAGAGGAAATAGGAAAGGACTGTGCAACTTGCACAAATTGGCAGATAGGAAAGCACAACTGGGAAAACAAATAAGCTGTCGGGGAAATAACAAATTAATAGAGAGAAAACACCCAGGAAAGAGACAGGCTGATCTAGGATTTGTAAGCAGGGAGTTTCCCTCTGCAGTATTATTTCAGGGAAAGGTTAGTCAGGAAAACACTGAGAGGCTTTCTTAAAGCCATTGGCTGCACCTATATCAGTAAACTAAACCACCCTTTGTCTGGCTCCAAAGTTGGAGATACTGCCTGGCCACATCTGTAACTATTGAACTCTGTTAACCTCCAAAGCAGGGTGTCCATGGGTAGGCTGCCTGTTCGGAACAGGTCCCACGTGAGCTGTGGCCAGGAATGCCTTGGGGGAATTGCTAACTGGCATGACTAAATTGTGCCAGGGACATTTTAGAAAGTTAAAAATGTTCAAAACTGAGAGCACGTTCCCAGATGTTTTATCATCACAGATACAGCTGTGGATGCCAGTGCATTCTGCACTCCCATCAAAAGCACAATCTAGAGATTTTGATGGTGGGTTGTAAGGATGGAAGTTGAATTGGGAAAAGTATGATGCAAAGATGTTGGAGACATTGAAAATGGCAAAAGCTCTCTCTGTGATCCAACATCCTGTATTGAAGAGTGGGCAAGGACCAGAACTTTGAGAGGAGGTTGGACAAGCATTTAGGAGAATAGGCGACCCATGGACCAACATGGTCCTGAAAGTGCACAAGTGCCTGTCACTTTCTGCTGTAATTCTGTAGTTCTGAATGAGTTACCTTACAAATCAGGTTTTTAAAGAGTAGTTCATATCTCCTCTTCTTTTAAAGAGACCCTAAAATGCAAAACATTTTTAATATTTCTCAACCCATTGTATTTTCATCATTATTTTGTGTGTTCATTCACTGACTTGGTCACTTGGAGCATACTATGATTCCCTTTGATGTGAGGTAATGCAATCGACTTTTTTGCTATCAATATGGTTTCTGCTTTCTTTCCAACCCTATGATATATTAAGACAGCCAACAAAGATGTCTCAAGAAATTAAGTTAGTGGGCAATCTAATTTAAGAATTTTGATATAATCACAAAATTACAGAACAGTTAGAGTTGGAAGGAGATCATCTAGTCCAACAACACCCTTGCCCATGGCAGGGTTATCTAGAGCAGGTTACATAGGAGCAAGCCCAGGTGGGTTTTGAACTTCGCAAGAGAGGGAGACTCCATGACCTCCCTGGGCAGGCTGTTCCAGTGCTCTGTCACCTTTAATGCGAAGAAGTTCTTCTTTATGCTGACGTGGAAATTCTTGTGGTTTAGTTTATGGCCATTACTCCTTATCCTGCTGCTGTGCACCACTGAAAAGTCTGGCACCATCCTCCTAGAACCTGCCTTTGAGATATTTATGTACATTGATAAGATCCCCTTTCAGTCTTCTCCAGACTACATAGGCCCATTTCCCTAAGTGTCTCCTTGTAAGAAAGAAGGTCCAGAACCCTAATCATCTCTGTGAACCCTTGTTTTGTGGCTGTGGAGACCAGAATTTAACCCAATACTCCAAATGTGTCCTCACTATGGCCCACTAGAGGGGAAGGATCGTGTTTCTTCTGAGAGAAATTAGTTTTAGAGTACATCCAGTTGTATCAGATTTGCTGTCGAACTTGGGAGCACCACAGAAAAATAAACCACAAACTATACCTTCTAGCAGTGTATTTAAATGGTCTTTTGAAGATGATGACTCTTCTGAACTAATTATGCTTCACACTGGAAACAAGAGAGGAACTGTTTGGAATACATGTAGGAATGTTTGTGTTACTACTTGACAATGCCAGACCAAAGTTGCCAAAGGATTTCTGACTTTGTTACAGATGCAAATCAGAAATCGCTTAAAAATCCAAATTCCATTGATTAGCTGCAATGATATGATTGGCAAATATTCCTAATTTTCATAAGCGAAAATCAAAGTCAAGTCTGCTGTGTTTTACAGGTTGAACCAATCATAAACTAATGGATGGATCAGAGATTATTGGACAGCCATAATGAGAAGGAACATGCTTTCTTCTTGCCCAGGTCCTCTTGTTGAACATCTGCTTTCCAGTCATCTCTTTTTACTGCGAGTGCAGTTCTTTCCACCCTACTGAAAAAAGATCACACTACTGTTGCTCATAGTTAGGGTTATTTTGGTTAAGCCAAACTTGATATAAATTACATGGACAACAGCCAAGTCATTGCAGAACAGTGAGGAGATTTCCTCACATGTAGAGCTGGAATGCAGTCTCCAGAGCTCTTGCAAGAAGGCATGGTAACATCAGTAACTGCAATGCCACCTTACTCCAGCCCAGTAAAAGATACAGTCTGGCCACACTGACCTTTTCTTCTTTTCCAGTCTGGACAGGCTCAAGCTCCTTACTTGAAAGAAAATAATGAGCCCTGAGGTCAGTTTTGTTATTTTGGGTAGAGTTCCTTCTTTCAAGCAAGCTTCTGTGAAACACATGGGAACAATTTCCAGACCCTTATCAGAGCACCAGCCAAGGAGTGTCTAGCTCACTATCTGCACCTTCCGAGAGAAACAATGAGAACCCGAAGGCAGACAGTGAGGCGAGCGCCAGTGCACCCTCCCTGAGAGTGGCAGCAGGGGTGGGAAGGAGGGGCAATCATCGCCCTGTTGGGAACATAATAGCCCCTGGGTAGGCCACTGCAAACAGGAAGGGTGTGGACAGGATCTGAGTGCAGCTGCTGCTCTGCTAACAGCATCTGTTCCCACCAGCTTTGATCCGGGGGCATGCGGCATTCTGTGCCGTGAGATAAACACTCTTGGAGTGGGATTTGTTTGTCTTACACGTATCTCCCTAATGAGCTGTGTGCCCAGGCAGCCACACACTCAGCACCAAGGAGCAGCAAGTCCGAGTCTTTCTGGGAGGATTGTCACAAGTCCTTGCAACCTTTCCTCAAGTCCAGGGAAGGTGACATCATGTGAAGACTGCTTGCCAGCCTCAAGTTCTCACAGACCAGCACAATCACATCCCTTCCTGATGCTCATGCCAAACCAGCTGGATCCTTCTCTCACTCTTGTCTCTGTGATTGAATCCCTCAGAGCAGGGCACCCAATTTAACCTAATTGGTTCTCATGAAGAAAAATATTCTAGTTGTCTTCTTGTCATGGCTCGAACACTTTGTATGGCATAGCTGGAAAGCTTAGGTTTGGAAAAAAGCTGGGAATCCCAAATTACCAACTTACAGGGGCCAGAAATACTGCCTTACTAGGAATAGATTTGGAGTTGTACCTGCAAGCCCAGTCCAACACCCACTGAAGCCAACAGGAAGCTGTTCAGAAACTTCAAGGTGTGTTTGTGAGTCCCTGGAAAATGAGGAAGAAAACTAAGTGTCATGATGTCAGAAGTCTTCAAGATATCTTACCTTCCCAGGAGTCCAAAGGCTTGCACTGAGGAGAAGGGAGAGCAGCTGAAGTTAGCTGCCCCATTCCCATTTTTAGAGGTGAAGCATACCATCCCATTGCACATAGGGACGTTTGCATTTGTACAAGGTGTTTTAGAAATGTGGTAGTTTTTCTTCACCAGGAGTGACCATGAGACAATGACAAAGTACCTTCAGATTCTTTGCTGGAAGAAATAGCAGGGAAAAATTAGTAGGTCAGCGTTTTCTGACAAATTATACTTGGGTCAGCTGAAAAGTTATCTGTAGTCAAAAAGCAGTGTGTCCTGCCTTTCCTTTTTAGAAGCTCCCCTCTACACCTGAATTCTCTGTAGTGAGCAACCTGGTGCAGAAATCCCCCTAAAATTGTCTTTTTCCTGCAGTTAACAAGAAGTAGTGATACATATGATGTTACATATGGGCAAGGGAGAAGGCTGTGAAAATACTGGAATTTGGGGGTAAACACAAGGAACTTTTATGTTCCTTCTACTGATATTCAAGGCAAGCATGCCATGCTATTACAAGACTATGTCCAGTGTAGTTGCACTCCTGGGAGTAATTGTAAAACTCATCTGTATACAGTAGCATTTGCTGAAGACTTGGTAGAATTTAGAAGAAAGACTTCAGCTGTGAAAGATGAGTCAGGTGGACACTAAGGGCCTTGATTACGGTGCCTTTTGCAAATAATTTGTATCTCTGGGATTTTTAATAAGATTTTCATTAAGGAGAACAAACCAGAAAAACTCCAATTTGCAGCTGCCCAGACCCATTTGGCCAGAGAATTATGTGGTAGAGGCCTGCTTGTATCTACAATAGACCAAGTCCTTCAGTTTCTACCTTTGATTAATTTCATGAGAGTATTCCAGAGTTAAAAATGAACTAGAACCTTAATATATGGTTCAATATAATTAGCACCCTGCCATTATTTTGTGGGGTCTGTACACCAATGATTAAATAGATCATGAGCTGTCAGTGTTCACAAATTTGTGGTTCTTTCCAGCTGCAGGCAAATAATTGTTTCTGTCTGCATCAAGGACTAGACTTTTATTTTTTTGACTGTGGACTTTAAGCTTTCCTTCCATTCTCTGTCATTTGTTCTGTGAACTGCAATAGTGTCACGTCCTATTAAATTCTGTGCCTTCTTTGGCAGCCATTATGCTATTCCAAAATACTCTTCTTATATCTGACTTTACTCACATTCACTGAAGCCAGGGGAAAGACACCCTCTTTTGTCCTTATGAAAGAAACTTAACATGCACAAGAACTGAACTGAAGTGCACAGGGCTGTCAGGACCCAATGCATTAGTCAATGTGTTAATCAATGTCTTGCAAACACCAAGTGTAACCACTGTGCATGGGCAACCATGGTGGGCTGCTAAACCCAGAGCACCAGGAGCACACACAGGGCTCAGACAAAAGCTCCACAGCACATTTTCCCTTCATTTTCAAAGAGGTTTGGATCAAGCCCTTCAGGCACTTATTTCAGAAGCACAAGATTGCGGGAAAGAGAAGAAAAAGCATTGGAACAACTTTTTGCTTTGTTTTGTATTGTTTTGTCATGCTGTTTTTTGAAGTTCCTTTTATCTCTGACTGGCCTAGTGCACTTTCAAAAGATTATTCCTTCAATATGCAGACAGAATTCAATATCAATAATTTCACAATAAATGTATTTCTCTGATGAAGAGCAACATTATTAAATATAGTACTTTTTAGATAATTATTTAGAAAAAACTTATTAGATAAGCATTTAAAAAAACCTTAGCTATGAGATATACATATATGCATGTAGATCTCAAAGTTTTTAGCGAAACTTTCAGCAAAACCGTTGACCAAAGTAACTGAAAACATTATAAAAGTCTCTGGGTTTTTAAAGACTGGTTAGAGTTCATATATTGTGATTACAGTAGAAGGCTATTTTTTAACCCTGTCCAGCAGTGGAATGTCTCTACACCAAAGAGGAGAGAGCACAGAGGGAGATTCAACATCTTGGAAGATAAAAACAATGACTTGGTGAAGTTTTATTAGATACAGGATGTTTTAGACATTATCAGAAATAAATATAAGTTCCTGCATACGTTTAACCCAGTGGATGGGATACTCAAATCTCAGAAAAAATATTAATTTATTTCATATTTACAGAGGCATGTCATTTATTTGACTTCTTTTGACTTATTAAGTATTCGTGGAAACTTCATTTTATTCAGGAAATAACTATAATCACCAGCAAATGTGACTTTAATAACTAAGATACTGGGAGCCATTTTTGGTTGGCACTAAACCTCACACACACTAAAACCTTGTGATAAAATGGTCTATTTTCTTATCTAAAGTTGAAAGTCAGGACAAATCCGACTGATTAACAGAATCTTCGAGCATGATACCATATTTCCTTTCTAAAATTAAACTCTGGCTGAAGATTCTCTTAATTCTGCTAGATAGCTTCAAAATGCAAATGCTGACAGCAAAAAAAAGAATCTACAGAATATTTTTGCTTAGAAATAATAGTCTTTATCTTATCTGACAAATATAAGAATATAAAAACACAGCTTGGAAAACAAATTTGTGAATCAGTACAGGCAGTTGATTACCAATTGATTTCACTTTGCAACTTAAATACTAGTAAAATGGTTTTGACATTTTTGTTCTTCCAGCCTCAGGAGGGTTCATGTGAAGATACATGTGCACGTGTACGTTAGGACACTTACCGTACTTCCATTGATATAAATGGAGATATTTCTGTCATTGGGGTATTAAACTTTAAATAGGATAATAGAAATGTTATGGAAAAGACTCAACCCCCTTGTGAATATCAGCCTTGGTGGATTTATTTCTCACCCATTCCCACTGCCTGTGGGACACATGACCTCCGGCTCCCTAACCAGACAGTCAGACACACAGTAAAAGTAATGCTGGTCCTGGGAATCATAAGGGGGGAAAAGGACATGTCCATAAACAGGGACAAACATCTTTCCCTAAGCAAAGCTGTCAGATCCATTTAAGCAGAGACCTGCTCAATCTTTTCCTCTGGGGCCACTTTTTCCTGTCTGGGAACGTCTGTGGCATTGCCGTCTGCTCCCGCGTGACCATCACTGAGAGGTTTAGATAAGGCAAGAAATCGCACTCAACAGCCTACTGACCCCAGGCTCCAGGGAAAAATGGGAAGGCTGTACTTTTGCTACTACTCTTTCAGAGGAAAAAAAACACCCCAACAAAACCCAAGCACTATCAACTGAACAAAAGTTGTATTGTCTGCTGGGGGAAACACGGATCCTCAGCAATTGTCCTCATTTGTATTTGTGTAAGAGAAGTGCTTTTAGGTGGTCTAGCTCAAGTATTAGCCTGGGAGTGGCAGCTACAGGCTTTGGCTATGTAGCTGACTCCAGAATAAATTAGATAAGGGAAAGAAGAAAAAGGAATTTTACTACCTGTGACAACATTAAGTTGCATTTACCTCAGAGCAAAACTCATGTCCTGTGTTAGAATACAAAACAGAACAGCCTAACTGCAGACTGGAAATAATATTAATTATACCTTCTGGAGCTTAAAATTTGGTGGTTTACCTTTAAGCAAGAAAAATAATACATTCAATCATCTTAATACAATACACAGTCAAATTCATCAAACATTTGCATATGAAATTCTATTAGTAACTGAATAAATATAAACATGCCCTATGCCCGAGCACTTGTCTTCTAGTGCAGCTCAGATGTAGGTAGGAGTTGGTTGTGCCTTTTTTGTGCATTACAATGGTCAGAACCCCCTGTGTGTCAAATGCCTGTGTATGAGGAGCTGAAGGGAGCAGCTTTCTGCACCTTTTAGAGTGTAGAAGGATACCAGATCACTTGGACCAAACCACCTTTGACATGCAAAAACACTGCATGGATCTAATGCAATTATTTTTTTCTATTTACACTGGGAAAGGGCCCAGAAACCTTAATCACATATGGTGTTTGTTTCTCAAATACCCTGTAAAATAGTTGTAATGAGAAAACTGCCTGTGCTTCACAGACCTTGAAAGACAGGACTCTTTTTGTTTTTAGAATATGTAGCAGCTGTTGATAAAGGAGCACAACACAAAGATACTGATATAGAGAATTATGAGGCATGCCTTTAGCTGGTATATATTGGCACAGCTCCAGAACATCACATTATGTGCCATTCCTTCAACTGGTATATGCTGGCACAGCTCCAGTGACTTCACAGAGTGCTGCTAATTTACACCAAACTTATCTGGCTTTATATCCATAATTACTGCCAGAAACAATGCATAGTTATAAAGGAGAATTATTGTTTGAAACCTTGAATGAGAGGCAGACAAGATGATTTCTGTCCCCCAGGAGAAGACACATGCTCTTTTTTTTCCCTTTTTGAGCATTCAGGAAAATTGTCAAATAAAGGCTTAGGCTAGCACAGGATGAAGTCAGTAGAAAGTTTCCCTATAATACCCTTAGATTTTTGCTATTGGATGTGACACCACTTCAGTGGTGGGATGAGTTTGGCCTGGTCTAGGTTCAGATAAAGTACTTTTGATAGATACATAAAATAACATTGGAAATATCTATCGGGGCAGGTGATTTTTGCTCTTTGGATAAGATCACACCAGACATTCAGTCAAAATCGAAGTCCAGGTCTGAACCCTACCTGTCCTTTTTAAACTGCTAAATTCTAATGTGAGGTACTCCTGGAAGAGGTTATCTCACCTTTAAAGTGTGATGTGAATGGAAGGAAAGCCATGGAAGTCATGGGAGGTATTTGCAAAACCACAAAAGCGTAGAGGGATTTCTCTTCCTTCTCAAGGTTTCTCTTCAGGATCACCAGGGCAACCACCAGCACCCCACTTTAAAGAGAAAATTTTCAGCCTAGAGCTCTCAGCAGTATGTTGTGTGGCCTTGCCCATGCTACAAGAACTGGATCTGTTGGCATGAAGAATTGGTGCCACATGTAAGTGGATTTAGATGTGCTCTGATGGGAATCTGGGACCAGCACCAGTGGATGGGCATGGTTTCTGGTGTTTCTGGCTGTGCTTTAGCAGCCAGCACTGGCTGGCATTCCCAGAGGGTTGACTGAGTTCCCAGCCAGGTCACCTGTTGTAAAGGTGGAGCTTGACAAGTCAGTCGAAGAGTTTGTATGACATGGCACCAAGGAGAGCAGTGGGACAAACTTTTCTTGGAATGTCCTTTCCAGTCCTGTGTTCCTGGCTATTACTCTGGGCCTGTTAAGAAGTGACAGAATTGGGTGTAGCAGCACTTAATATTCCACCATAATGAGACAGAGTTCCTGAGCTAACTGGGGAAAGAAATAGCAATATTTGAATGCTATTTTTGACTGGTTGAATGAGATAATTTGTAGCAGTTAGAACAGCAAGTGCATTAAAGACTGACTGAAAATACTTGCTATTTGGTAAAATGCAAAGGATATGATTGCACTGCTAATAAAAACTGACTTTATTCTTGTTTAGTGGAAGGAGGGATGAAACTTTATCTTTTAATAGCATGCAACTGAACCAGAGGTTTAAATTTCCTCTGAATCATGAACAGTGCAGTGGAGCGGAGCAGTGCACATAGCTGACCACTACTAAATATGTTAAATTTCCAAGTTAACAATCAAACTGCATTGTTGTGGCTCCATGTAAATCAAGAGAGGATTGTACTCAGTTATTCTACCCTTGGCTAAAAAGCAGTGCTGTTTTTGGAGTTGTCTGTGGAGACTACAATATGAAATAGCCATCAGTATGGAAGCAGACAATGCTCTCTGATTAAAACAGAAGCACATTCAGATTAACCAAAATCTTTAATGAATTATTATTTTTTATGTTGTTAGCTTGTTTCAGCCTGACTAAACTTGCTTTGAATTTTTGGTAAAGATCTCAATTTCTTCTAAAAAATATTATATCAAGCCAAAACAGTGCTTTGAACATGGCTGTTGGCAAGAAATTTTTAAAGCCATTTTAAGCTGCTTTCCTTACAATCATCTCAAAATATTGATAAAATCAGTATACTTAACTGAGTCAAAAAAGAGATTCTGAATTAATTTCCAGTATAAGTGATGGGAACTTATTCCTCTTTTCCTTTTGACTTTGGCTCTGCAGCACAATATTATGGTCAATGAGTAATAATAAAAGAAAACTAACTTATGTGAAGATTGTCTTTGATCCATGCTAACAAAAATCAAAATGGAAGAAAGAGCTTTACAGCTGCAGTGCCTACATCCCATCTAGAGTGAGCTCATAAAATTATAGAAACTAGGATTCTAACTAAATATCATGCTGTCTTGGGAGTTTTTCCACTGATGGGCTCTGTCCAAGATTTCACCCAGGACAGTGATATTCTGTCTAAAGTGGCTCTGAAACAGATCAATAATTCACAGGAATTTCTTCATTCATGCTGCTGCAGAAGCAAAGATGAAGGAAAGCATTGCAGTGTTGATATTACCTGCAGGGATGGAGGGATGAAGAGGGATGAAGATCCCTCCTAGTTTAATAGTAGTTACTCCTTTATGCAAGAGTTATATAAACTACTTTGCATACGTGACACACCGATGTCAGCCTTTGGAAACCTGGATGTGTTGAGCCTGTTGCTGGGACTGTGACATTTCAGAAATCAAAGAAAAATAACTGTCCAGTTTTGGTGTTTAAACAGCATTAATAGGAGGGAATTTTAGGAGTTTCTTCAGAAAAAAAGAAACAAGGACATTGTGTTTCGTTGCCATGATCTAGGGCCAAACAGGTGCAATCTTCAGGCTGGGGTCCCTTGTGAGGGAACTGCTCCCAAGAAGCACCATTTGGCTTCTGTAGTCCAACAGGAATGTTCTTGAAGAGCAGAAAACGGCTTTGTTTTTATCATTTATTTATTTATTATTTACATATTATTAATTTTCCACAGCTTTAAGTCAACATTTTCGGATTCCTCTGCTTAATAGGAGCTGTTCAAATACAGGCTGTTGCAAGACAGGCTGTGTAACTGATGGACGGTCTACCTTGGGAGATTTTTTCTGACTGGCAACTAAGCAGGCAGGTTATGATGCAGGTGTGTTTTTGAAGGTATTCTCCATTGCTGCAGTTTCTTAGTTCTGAGGTGTAATGGGAAAAGACAGAGTACATTCATGTCATAAATCTCATGGGCACCAACCTGAACAGAAGGGTATGAACACCAGGGAGCAAACTGAGTCCATTATGTCTGGAGAAGCTGCTAGATTTCCAGTAGATATTTGGGATCATTATTTAAGAGAAAATTATTGTATAGAATGCTTGTAATTAGCACTAATTTCTTTCTTATTGTCAAGGTGGTTATTTGTTAAATGACCCACCACTTTCTAATTTGATGTTTGGAAAGCATACCATGCAAGACAATTTAGATTTTTCTCCTTGTTTTTTTTTTTTTTAAATATCCTGGAAGGAGGTGCCAAAGGTATTTTAAAGTTAATTAAGGATTCAATTGGGTTACAGAAAAAAAAACAAAATAAAGCAAACCCAAAAACAGAGATGATGTTGTGAAGCAAATTATGTTTACGGTAGAAGTAGTGCCTAGTGTTTCCCTCTGTGACGATTCTCCAATTCTCACACAGATCTCCAAGATCCTTGTCCTAACAGGTCTGATGTTACTTACATTGATACTGAAGAAGACTAAAATCTAACACCACCACATTCACTTTGGTAGGGGAATGCAGTGGCTGCTTTTCCTTAGAGCCCATGAGTGGAAGCTTCCAAGCAATACCTAAAATAAGAGAATTGAATTTCAATTAATACAGCAGCCAGTCTACTAACAGAAAGATGTATCATATAGTGATGCTGGTTATTCCTACAGAAAACATGAATGACGTGGGGAGAACCCAAATCACAGCTCTGGAGCTGGCTGATGAAAGCAAACCAGGGCTGACTGCTGCCTCCCAGGCACTGGTGTCTCCTGTGGTTCTGTGCACAATAGCAGTCCCCAGGCCAAGCTTCACAGGAAGCTGAAGGGTGAACTGCATCCATAGATTTCACAGGATCAGATAACCTGCATTCATAAAATACCTGTAGGTGCAATTAAACTCTCAGCTATCCTTCATTAAAAGGCGAACAATCCCACATTGCGGGTTGCTTTCCCTCCTTCCCACACAGGTTTTGTGACATCCTGTCTTCCAGAAATGACACATTACTAGCATTACAGGCACTGAGATCAGCATCTGAAATTGCAAAGCATCTCACTGGATGTGGGGTTTCCTGCTTTACCCAGACATGTTGCTGCACTGCTGCTGTCTCCCTATCTCAAATTTCAATGTGCAGTGCTTCTCATTTTATAAACTTCACTTCTTTTTGTTTAGGGTATTTTGATTGGTTTTCTTTTCTCTTCTTTAATTTCATGTCCAGAAGGGTGGTTATATAATTATTAAAGGCTATATATTTATTTCTCTTCAATTTCACCAAAAATACAGAGCTAACACGGTGAGTGATAAATTGCAAATTATTTCTCTCTTTTTTTCTTCTTTTTTTTTTTTGGGGGGGGGGGGGGGGGGGGATTCATCTAGAGTTAATTAAGTTTCCAAAGAAAATGTTTCCAAGAATGAGATCTCCCTCCTCTCTTCTCACCTATTTTAATTGTCACAATCTCTTATGCCATTTTTTCTTCATTTATTATTTTTCTTTTTGTATTAGGGACAAATCAAGGCTGCAAGAGCAGGCTCATGAGCCTGATCAGCTTTAAGCATGTTCTTTGCATAACAATTTATTTCAGTAAAATGAATAATTTTCACTTCTATTACAGGGAAGAAGCTATAAATTATAGCCTGTCGATGAAATGATTCATGTAGAAACAGAAAAGGAAAGGGAGAAGAGAATGACTAAAAACTGACCTTTTTTACAGCAGCATGTAAGTGAACAGGCTTGGCTCCACACTTATATCCTGAATTTAGTCATTAGCACATAATGTATCTTGGGGTCTTAGAAAAGTGGGAAGGTTTGAAGAAAAAATTATGGAACTGGAAGTAGCTTTAGAAATGAAAGAAAGCCCACGAAACAAAGGGTAGTTGATCCCAAAACAAAAAAACAGGCAAGTACTAGGCCACTCTCCAAAACGTCTCAAACTCTGAAAAGTCAAGATCTTTGTCATATAACATATTTTTAAGTCTCATATGACAACAGTTTCCAGACCCCTGGCATGTTCCTTTACAAAAATGAGATTCTTTCAGACTTGAAAACATATCACAGTACTGTAAAGTTCTTTTGCATTTAATATTGCATTAGCTGGGACAAGGGTATTTGTATCAATGGCTCTGTAACAGAGTGTTCCTGGCTTGCTGGAAGTGTTTGACTGACCAGAAGTGACAAATGGTCTAAAAAAGGAAAATACTCAAAACAAGAAACGCTGGCTACACAATTCCTTAAAGCCAAATTTCCATTGACTTGAGAGGAACTGCACTCATTTACCCAGAGCAAGAAGCTTGATTGCCTTCATGGGAAAGTTGTGGAGGTTCTTACCGTGAAAAAAGTTACTTTTTTCCAAAATATAGAAGATACCTCCCACCTTCCTCATTATTTAGCATTAAGCAACAGGACACTTGACTAAGAATTTAGAGGAAAAAAGAGATACTCTGCCCCACCCCCATTCCTCAAGCAATATATTCACAGCCTGGACATTTTATAATTACAGGCAAAAGAAGCCACCTTCAACCTTGGATATTAACTACGATTGAAATTTTATTTACAAAAAATAATTTTAAAAAATAATCCCAACCCTTGGAGCACTAACATTTTCAGAGATTGTTGGTGGTATGCAGAGTATTCAAGACGCTTGCAGACCTCTGGCCACACTTCTGTCTGAGAGCCAGCCCAGGTAGGAATGTGACAGCCTGGCAGTCCTGACACTTAGGCAATGTTTCTTGCTCTCCAGATTACTCCTGCTACAGCACTTCAACTCTTGAGCCTCTTAGCATATTCAAACTCCTGAAGCACTAAGAAAGAGATAATAAGCCTCACTTTATCTGTTCAGTATTTGTAGCTCTTTCATGCATGAAACACAGTCCTCTGCTACTTGTTCATATTTTTTCATGTGGGAATGTCTTGTTCTTCTGTCTTAGCAGCTTTCTCTATCATCCACTGCAGTCCAGATACAGGAAAAAATGTGAAGGATTTCAACAATTCAGCTTATTGCAACACTTGAAGAACATAATGCAGTCTCTTGCATCACATGACCAAAATATCCTATTTAGTACTGTAGCTAAAATGTAGTAAACTAATTCTATAAATTAAATCATTACGGCTGATATATTATTGTATTTTAGCTGTAGATCTAACTAAGATGGTTTGATCAGGTGGTTAGGCAATTGCTTATTGTTTTATGAGTGATTTTGAACTCCTGAGCAAAACAAGTGGTGCCAAAGAGATGAAGACATGAAAGAGGAAGCATCACAAGCAGCTTGGTGGTGTCAACTCTACCTTGCTTACAGGCAAAGTAAGTGACTAAAGGCTTATTAACTAAATATCTGAGTAATTCTATTAGTCATAAATTGCAGTAATAGTATTATTACTGCGAGCAGGATTATATTATAGAAGTTCAATGAATCTCTGGACTACTGGCAGCTTTTTAAAAAGGCATTAGATAAAGGCTGTGACACTTAAGCCAATTTAAAACCTCAGATCAGGCAATGCTGTTGCATGTATACTGAAAGTTCACTTGCATTCTTCTTGCATACTTTCTTCAAATCTGTCATGATGTGAAGAAATTTAGGTGTATAAAGCAAAACAAGCAACAGGTATAAAGCAACTCAGAAAAAGGAAAGAAATATTTTGAGTACCAAAAGAAATTGTACTCCTAAAACTCTGTATGGGACCATCATGAACTGGCTTCTTCTGCCCATGAGGAATGAAGGGGAAAACAAGGTAAGGGGAATGGAAAGAAGAGCTACAGAATGGGCTCAGTCTGAGATGCCATTAGAAATCAGGGACAGTTTTGCTTCTGTGGTGTCTATACAGCAATTATTGGCTTCTTTGTTAAATCTGACAGCCTGTATCTTAGCCCTGTAAAAAGATCAAGAAAAATGAAACTTTTGGACAATCCTAATATTTTCATAGTTCATTTTTTGTATGGTGACCTCAGCTCACACTTGTGGTCCATAGGCATCCTATGGTCATAAAATTATTCAGAATATTCACTGTGCATTTGTGGCACAGTTGCTAAACTAGGCTTTGCAGATCTTAGACAAAATCTAGTATCTCACTGCATGCAAACTTAATTAACAGAATTTACAATTGCTCTTGTGTTACTGGAATGAAGGACTGATTTTTCTGTGAGTTGGAAGATGGTTTCTCTAATCCTTATTGCCTTGAAAAGCTGTATTGTTGCTTTCATCATTTGACCCATTACTCTTTTCATAATTTAATTAAATTATAAACTCTCTTGCTGATGCCGCTTGCTTGGATATTTTCCCAAGCTTCTTTGTATGAACTCCTGTTCACCTACTGCTTTTTCAATTTTCTAAACTGCTTTGCCATTAACATCACTGCTGGAAGTTAGAGGCTGACACACAAATCCATTTAAAGCAAGGTCTGGGTCTATTTTTTGAGCTGATACATATATAAAAAAAAAAGCCTTACAAAATTGTACCATTTCCTCTACTTTAAGTGAGTGCAAGAAGAATAAATACTTGTCTGTTCTCCCGTGATGTGTAGGAGGTGACCTGGGCTGCATTGTAAATGAGTACAGTAGATAGGCTTTTGGAGGTATGCTGTAAAACAGTCACAGCTCTCCACAACAGGACCACACTTTTCTCTTGCTTTCAGAAAAATCAGAGTAATTTTTGCAGATTAAAACCAGCTCATCAACTTTCCACTGGAATGTCAAGGAAAATGTTTGTAACATTTTATTTTCATTTTTAAGCCTGTTCAATATGTTTTGTCCCCAAGTTCCCCTCAAAAGAAGAGAGAAATCTATCCCCAAAGTCTTAACTGCAGAATGGGAACTTCAGTAAAGCTGATAATTATCAATGCAGCAGAAAGTCTTGCTTCTTGCAGAGCTCTGGGTGCACACACTGGCAGAGCCAAGGCACATGAAATAATTTGGGTTGTGTTTGTCTGTTCCAGTGCGACCATGCTGACAAGATGCATGCTCAGTGTGTTATGCAGTGCTCACTACAAATTATCAAAAAAGGAAAAATTTGTAAACGGAAATGCTTTGTCCATCACCCTACTCAAGGCCATCCTTCCTCCGTGTCTTGCCTCTCGGACCTTTCAGATTGCACAAACTTGTACCACTTTCCTCCCTCATGCTTTCCCTAGGCCGGGTTCTGGCACCCATCAGGGCTGGGTCTGATGTTTTGGTTTAGCATAACAGCCAGCTTTCCAGTTTGGTATGGCTGAATGGAAAGCTGGCAGGTTGAGTAACTGATTGCAACCAACCTGTCTCTTTCTCATCGGAGCGGGAAAAAAAAACATCTCTAGAAAAATCCAGTGACAGTCTGCTGTAGAAACTCAGATATAACAACAGGCTGAAAAATCACATATACTCTGCTTTGCAGGCCTCCCTTAGAAGTTTTTTAAACATAAAAAATAAATTAAGGAAATCTAACTGTTTTGAGTCATAAAACAATAGTTGTGCTTACACTGTAAAGGCCACTAGATAAACACTATAACTCCATCTCTATAAGCTTTCTACATCTCCAGGGTAACATTGGAAAACCAGTTCTATCCATCTTGGGCTCTCTCTCTCTCTCTTTATGTATTTATATGTGTGTATATATATATATATATATATATATATATATATATATAAAACACTTTAAGCTACTGAAAAATGAATGCTCCTTCCCAGTGCTATTTGTCTTCTAAATCTCCTCCACTGTCACAGGTGTGCCATGTCAAACAGCAGCAGGGCAGAGGTGGGGAGGGAGGGCTCACCTCATCCTGGGCTGTGTTTAGGCTCCTGACTGTTGTTAACCTGCAAAGGAAATTCTTCAGTGTGAGCACTGAGGGGACACAGCCTTGAAAACATCTTGCAGCCGCTGAACTGCCATCCCAGCAGTAGCACAGGGGGATCTCCCATATACACAGACTGTCTCCAAAAGCAATAAGAAAGTCAAGATCAAATCAAACCAAATCAAAGGCCTGCCTTGGCCAGGATCTTGCCTTTGACAGCCATCAATAGAAGGTGTGTAGGGAAAGTATAAGAACAAAATAAGTATGCAGTGGTACATCACCTGACGGTCTCCTAGCTTTCAGTGATTTGTTGTTCTCAAAAGAAAGGCTGCATTTTTACATTTAATAAACCCTGAGAGAATTTTCTTAACTTTGTCCAATTGGTTTTGAACCTAAATAAATTTTGTTTGCCCACAGCATCCTGTGTCAAAGAAATCCACAGCTCAGCTATGGAGAATGTGAAACAAAATTCCTTTTTTTATTTTTTTTTATTTGGTTTTTGTTTTTGTTTTGGATTCTATGCCTTTACACCTTCCAGTTCCTGCTTTGGAAGAGCCTTTCCAGCCACCATCCTGAGCTCTGTGTCCTTTGTGATGTCTGTTTTAAGGACATCCCTCATTCCTTTTTCAGGTATAAGAGTGCTTCTAGACTATTTGGGTCTTGTGTTGAAGCCACTCTGCACTGCTAATCATCTCTGCTCCTCACCTCTATGTCTTTTCTGACATAAAAAAGGCCAGAACAAAGAAAAATGCCTCAACAGAACAGTACTGAGCCCTAAGATGATAATTTCACATATCTATTTATTATGAGATAAATACTTTATGTCTCAGTGTTAGCAGCAACTTGGAACCTATCCTAGCAGGTGTAAAGAATGGAGTTTGCATTTATCTGTGTTGAGTTCCACCTGCCAGTGGCTATAACATGGTCCTCCTGCAGTTTCACATAAGAAGCAAATCATCTCCTGCGTCCTGTGCAAAGAAGGATCTTAGTGTAGTAACATTCCCAAAGTGCTGCAGGGGAAATGTAGTTTTGCACTTGTCTTCTTAAAAGACAATTGTTTTGCCCTTATGACTAAGTAAACTCTTGCCCTACAGGTTCTCTGGCAAGATGCCTCTTCCTAATGTGTTTGAAAAATTATTTGTTGTGCATGTCCATGTCTTTTGCAAGTAGTTTCTCAAAATTACTGCCTTTGTGTGAATTCCATTTAACCATCCAGATCTAATGATGTTTTCTTAGAGAGATCTTCTGATCTCTGAGACCAATCAGTTGCCATCATACCTTCTTTCTTCTGGTCTTTTTATGATTTTTTAAGGATCTGGTATGTATTTGTTCTGTGCCTCCAATATACAATTATTGTGGTATAACACAGCAGTCAGCTAAGCACCACACAGCCATTCACTTACTCCCTTCACTGGGCTGGGAGACAGAATTGGAAAAAAAGATAGAACTCCTGGCTTGAGATAAAGACAGTTTAATACAATTGAAAAGAAATGTAAAATAATAATAATAACAATGATAATAGAATATGCAAAACAGGTGATGCACGACAAAATTGTTATTCACTAAATGATCAATGCCCAGTTGGAGCATACCATAAAAAGCCACTCCCTGGCCAGCGCCCTCAAGCTCTATGTGCTGAGCATGATGCCAGACAGTATGGAATGATGGAATGTCCTTTTGGCCAGTAAGGGTCAGCTGTCCTGGTTTTGTCCCCTCCCAGCTTCCTCTCTGTCATTATTAGAAGCTGAAATTTCCTTGACTCTGTGCAAGCACTTACTTCTCAGCTACAACATCAGTGTATTATCAACATTATTCTCACCCAAAATCCAAAACTCAACACTGTACCAGCTATTAGGAAGAAAATTAACTCTATCCCAGCCAAAATCCAGGACAACTGTCTTTGAATTATCTGCATGTCATCCGCAAAGACTTTACTCTACAAAAATTGGAGGTTTCCTTTCTTATGTAATCCTACATGTTTTAAAACACATTTTTACATTATTACCTTTTGAAATTAGGCATGATGGCATATATATTGAGTGGTTTTATTGGTTCTGCTAGGATGCTGGATGTGAGCCTAATTTGGTCCCTGTTATGCAGTGCCTGCCCCACAACAGCATGTATGAATGAAGTCCAGTGGTGCTTAGGGCAAAGTAAAGAGCTGATCATTCCATCTAAGGTTCCCTGAGTCCTTGTTCCAGGAGGAAGTAATTGAGAATAACTAAATGCTTTACTCTGACGTCCCAGCACAGCACAACATTAGCCAATGCACCCAGGAGTGTTTGCAGTGCCCTGCCATGTTTCCTGTTCTGGAGTTCTCATCTCCACCAGCACATCACAGGCACTTCTGCATTCCAGGGACCAGGGGGTTGTATAGGTATCTTATGGGTAACAGAGGAAGGGCAGGAACACTAAGCATGGCTAAAAGTAATGGAAATGACAAAAGGACAAAAATATTGCTAATTTGCTTAGAGAAGTCAATGAAATTTTAAGGCTTGAAACAGGCAGACTTTGATAAGTATAGAAATATAGAGCTCATGTTTGAACTAAAACTAAAGAAGTTCAAATACCTATAGGGTCTTGCCTGCTGTAAGTAGATAATTTGTTGGCAGTTTTGAATATCTCACTCAAGGGACTGTATCCATGTCTTTGCACTGCATTATCCTGCAAAGAGATGCAAGCATCTGTTCATTAAGGTGGTCTTATTACTGTAGTGGGACCCTCAGAGTCTGATATTCTTTAAAAACTGAAATAATTCTTGCACAAGTCAGGCTATCTACAACAGCTAATGAAGGTAAGGACAGCTGAATGGAATGAAAGGGTAATTAAGGAAATGGTACAACAAAAAGAGGGATAAACATAAATAAGTAATTTGTCCTGCTAATCTTGAAACATTCATGCCCTTGTTCAGAATGAAAAAGTTGTCCAAGACAAGTAGGCTATTGTACTGAAAAATATTGGCTGCCTGATGATTTTGGAAAAAAATATGCCATGTTCACAAATACCTCCCCTGACCTGTTTATTAAAAAGGACAATAAGTGACTGAGCAGTAAATATTCAGAGCCTGGGAGATTTTATCGGCACAATGTTTCTGAAAAAAAATTGCATGATACAGTTGGCTGTGGGAAGAACTACAAGTTCAGATCTTTCTCAGGTCAGCTGATTCTGTTCATTTTCTAATTCCATGTACAGTTGCTATTTAACATTTTGCCAATCTTCTGGGAAAGTTTGTCAAACAAAGGTTTTCAACGTGACTTGCACAGATTGCTGACTGCCTTTCACAGCCTGGACATTTTATGAAGTCCTTCACGGGTGACTGTGTTTTGTTTTATTTTAAAATGTATTCCATAAAGGAAGAACTCTGAACTAAGCCACTCTGATTGCACTTAATCAACTTGCAAACAAAACACAGAAAGAATTCATTATATTACTATAGTGCAGTCCTGCTATTTAAGGATAGTGTCATTATGAATAGAACTTATTGGAACAAAAATGCCTGAATTTATTTATAGATCCTATGTACAAATTGAAAGAATCAAAGTAGTTTTAAAACAGCCTACACACTTGCTGTGGTGTTGGTTTCGTAAAAGTAAGCTGTAATACAGGCAAGTCACCAAAGGTGAGACTCTGTGCTCAGTGTTTGCCTCTCTCTGCTGCTGTTGAAGTTTGCAGGAAATCTTCATTTATATCACAGGAAACAGAATCATGCCACTGCTGAGCTCTTCTGAAAATATGTGTTTCTAAGAAATGCAGAAGGCTGCAGCTAATGTGACTCCATTGTTTCACCAGTGCTAGGAAGCAGCATATGAAAATGCTAAGCATTTCATCCTTGAAACTACAGAAACGTTTCAGAAACCATTACCAGGAGTTCAGGGAGGCTGATTCCAGAATAAATAACCTCCAAATACATCATCTCTCTGTGCCATGTTCCTTACAGGTACTTCTCAAAAGACCCAATGCCATAACAAAATATGTTATTAAGATAAGATTCTTTCTATCTGCCTAGCAAAAAGTAGCAGCTTAAATAAATTACAAAGAGAATTTTTTAATCCAATGGAAGAAAGATGAGACACTTAGTGGTTTCAAATATTTTATACCACTGTGGTAATATCTGGTGCGTTTCAAATATTTTATACCACTGTGGTAATATCTGGTGCCAGCATCCTACCAACATCTGCACTGTTTCTCAGAAAAGAATGCTACAGGCACCGTATATGCTACCAAACATTCACAGCTTACAAATGAAGTAAGCTTGCTCCACTGCAGTGATGTTAGTGAAGAAGAGCCCCGCAGGAGCCAGCTAAGTTAGATCAGAATCAGTCCTTGTATCACAATGTGTAACTCATTAATCTCTTGAAAACAGCTAGTACCCTAATTCCACTTCTTTCATAATCAGGGAGTTAGGCAGTTCCTGGCTCTGGCCCCAGATATATATATCATGTCAATTTATTGGAAGAACTGGAAATATTGACTTCTGACAACTGTTGTTGTTGTTTACTTATGATAATCAGCACACACTCTGCTGGTCACTGTCCCAAAGAGCTTACCAAAAGAGCTTTGTCCCTTGTCCATGAACTTCCAAGGGACATGAATTGAAGCCAAGCAGAGTTGCAAGATGTTTTCACTTGTGTGTCATATCCTAGCATGGAATCTATTTCAAGCAGAGCTAACTAGGAATTTGGCTCACTTGCACTTTGGCTGACGGTGGTGGTGCTGCCCATCAGGTTCACGATGACAAGTGAAGAGGAAATTTCACCACTGCATCATCAGAATGTTTCAGATTGCTCCAGGTGCAGCATGGAGCCAACCTCTCTGTAGAAACCCCGAGCCGTGACACACAATGAAGTCACTGTCTCTTGCCCTCCAAAGAGCGCCTGAATGGGCTGTGGTGAAACCTCCCCAGGGAGACAACGGAAGCCTGATCACTTTGGTCGTTTAGAGCTGCATAGTAGGAAACACTTATGAATGTACTGTAGGGAACAATTCTTCTTGGCAGAGTCTGTGTTAAGTGATGTAAGAGATGGCTTTTCAGCTCTTATTTCTATGCCTTTGAGGATATAGTGTTGCTATTTGACTTCTTAAGCAGAGGCCTGAGCTTAAGAAGGAATGATACAAAAGAGGACATAATCAAATAACTGATTTCCTTGCATGCTTTCTTTGAAGTGTTCAAAAGTGAGTTGCTGAGCTAGAGGCAAACACTGATAGAGTTACAAGGTGCTGAGAAGCAAAGTGTTTATTAGTGTCCCTTTGGGTCTGTTTTCCGTGTTGCCACCTTCATATTTTCTGCTATACCACCATGCACACACAGTACCTGAATAACACTGGAAGTTTTTAACTACACGTCCAAGACTTTTATATGCTGGGACATCTACAAGGAACTGGCAGATAATCATGGCTTTGCAGATTCAAAGTGGGAAGGGTGCAGTTAAAAACCTGGAAACAAAATATTTGTTGTAACTAATCAGATGGTGTTCAATGATAGATATATAAATGCTGTAATCATGTTCATGCTAGTTCCTGCTAATCTTCTATCAGTCTTTTTTTAGACTTTTTTTCCTCTTCAACAAGTTTTTCATTAAGTAGATGGAGCTTTGCCAGAATCAACTTTCATACATGTTATTGTAAATCATGGTTGAAACCTGTGGTATTATTCCTGTTTTCTCCACGTATAACTTAGATGAGCTTTTAGACTGCTGCCTTAGGGCTCAATACATCTTGATACTTCTTGAAAAACATTTGAAAAGTGAAAGAACAGTTCTGAGACTTCTTTCTTTTTCTTCCTTTCTTTCATTCTCTCTCTCACTGTCTCCATGCCCCCTTCCCATCTGTCTCTTTCCATTCTTTCTTGCCTACTGCCCCAGGCACATGTCATCTTCCCCAATTTTTTAAAAATGTAATTGTATGAGCTAGTGAGGTAACTTGGAACATCTCCCAGGACTTCAGCAATGTTGTGGTAAAAAATCTGAAGTACCCACAATTCGCAGCTGCTACAATGGCATACCTGCCATCTGTTTGTTCTCTCACCTGCAAGCCTCTTCACATATTAAAATCCTCTCATGTCTAAAATCATGCACACTGTTAAGCTTCATAAAGGCATGAAATGTGAGGCACAAGTAATAGCAACCTACTTATATAACAGCATTTGCACTAGGATTTCCTTGTTTGCTTCAGTGGAGTTCAAGTATTTGCTTTTGTATCTCCGTCTTTAGGGACAAATTATTGAATTGTTACCCTTTTGGTTGACTCAGAATTTGAAGTTAGTGCTGTTCAGGTATCCTGACTATCATTTAAAAGTGTCCCAAACTTTTGATATCTGGGCAATCTTATGCTAAAGTTGTGTTATATTAAAAGAATTCAGGAGCATGGTCAGTGGAGAACTAGGCTGCTCAGTGAATAATGAAGACAGATGTGCTGTGGAAATATTTAAGTGATTACACAGAATAGATATTCTTGGTGACACAATATCCCCTGACTAAAACTGGCTTCCAGTCCTAATTAAGTTGCAAGTGAATCATTCCAGATTTCCAATTCAACGTGTCATAAATGCACTAAATAATCACTATAGATGGCAATTTCTGCTCTGCAGCTGCTGAAGGTGCAGTCACTGGACTTAGAACAGTGATGTTGTCTAGGACTCCAACTGGGCTTACAAAGGTGAAGCACCTCCAGCGTGTACAGGTGCTCAGTATTTATCCTGGCACAAAATTCCACCATTTATCAGGCACTGACCTAACAGGGTGCCCCAGAGTATTTTGTACCTAAGAAATTATTTCTTCCTCTTTCCTTTCTACTCTCTACACATCACAGCTCTACTACACACCTCAAAATTG
Organism: Cinclus cinclus; assembly: GCF_963662255.1. NCBI lineage: Eukaryota > Metazoa > Chordata > Aves > Passeriformes > Cinclidae > Cinclus > Cinclus cinclus. Next base: position 51,519,847 of record NC_085048.1, on the reverse strand, counting down.
TTGCTACAAATCTTGCTTGTAACAGGGGAGCAAAACTTTTCCAGTGTCAGAGCCTTGGAAAGCCAGGAGGAAAATGGTGCTGAAGAGCAAGGAATTTTATGCTTTCAATTCTAGCATCCTCAGGAAGCTGTACCTATCTTGCTCCTCCTGGTCTCTTCCTGCACCTCTGTTCTTTCTCTGACTATGGGTAGGAAAATTAGACCTGCCTAGAACAATCCATCATGTCTGGGGAAGCAGACATCAATTTTTTCTACTCTGCAGGTGAGTTTTGAAGTGATTCTTGTTACCTAGTCATGAGCTTCAAGTTTTAGCTCAAAAAGTATGATTAATTTCAGTTCTCTCTACAACTTCCTCAGCAGACAGCACTGTCCCTTAGCTCACCACCCTTTCACAAACCAAATAATGCTTGAGATGGGAGATCGCAGAGTGAATATATGCATTCCATAAGGACAAATTATTTAAAGTTGGTTACCAGCTTTTTTTTGCACATATAGTCTGGGGCCAGAAGATATATCTTGCCTTAGTGTTTAGAAGATGCTAGATAAGGAGAAGTTGAAAAAAGTGTGCTATGTTGAGTGCTCTAATTGCTGACACATTCCTGTGGTATACATGATCATTAGAACAGCTCACTTGAATAAATATTTTCTTTAAGAAAGGAAGTTGCTAATCGAGTTGTTGTGCTTCTCTGCTTTGCGTTTTCAGTTAAAATGATCAGCTGGCATTCAGTGTAAGGTTCCTGGTTACCAGAGCGTGTTGATTCAAATTTTCATTACCCAACTGCAAGCTGATTTTGTTGAATGATGCTTAAGCACTTGATTGCTGCAGATTTTTCTGTATGGGCCTTTTGGATTTTAGTCATGAATATGGGCCATTTAAAAATGCTGTAATCTATAATTACACTGTGATTTAAATAACTGTGACACAGATTTGGGTTTGGTCAACTCTATCCTCAAACTGCAGTGACCAAAATGTAGAAATCATGCAAGAAAATACATAACATAAAATACAAATCCAGCCCTAAAGTATATCAGGCTAAGTGGAGTCTTGCCAAAACACCCCATTTTACTGTCTGGGGATGAACTATACCTGTGCTATTGGTGAGTTTCATGTGTTTGTGGCCAGAGTGTAAAGTGATATAGGGAAACAGTCCTACACAAGTCCTACTCTAAGAGTACTCTTAGAGTAGGAGAGTAGGACTTGTGTAGGGCTGTATCAGTCTAAGTCTAGACTGATAATCCAAGTTGTTCCCACTATGGTCTTCCCACTCTCCATCACCCAGTGCCATTCTGGTGGCCCATATGTTTGTTCTCAGCCTCAGCTGTGAAATGCCATCATCCCACCTTTGCCCTCGCTGCACAACAACATGTGAGCCTCACCTCAATCTCAGGCTATTCTCTTTGAGCTACTTTCTCTGCTCAGGCTACCTGTTCCTATACCACCCTTCCTCAACATTTTTGGGCACTTTGGAAAACATCAGAATGCATTCGGAGGGGTTTATGAGATGGTAACAAAATGAAGAGTAAAGGGAAAAGATCATTCTGTGAAACAGTGTTGTTCCAGTAGAAAGGGATTTTCTCAAAAAAGCCTAAAGATAGTTTCATCTTCCATGAAATTTCTTTGAACAAGATTCTGCTCCAAATATAAAAAATATAGCATATGAGCCTCACTGTGTTGGAATTAATTTGATCTCCCTTCAAGTTAGGTGTCCTTTCCACATTTGCCACCTCTTCTCCTTTGGAAGGAGGGATAGTAATTCAGTGAAAGTAATTCAGTGCACCTATCTGAAACATCTGCTTTAAGATGGAATTATCTGTGTCCCTAGAAGTTGTACAGACAATTAACTAAGGAAAGGTGCGAACCTTTTAGGTCTTGGGTTAAATCAGCTGAATCCTGCACAAGAGAGCAATTAGAGAAGCTACAGTGTGTGTTGGACAGGTGAGGGTTGCATAAGCAGGAATTTACAAAACTATTTACTATGAGATCAATATTTTTCAACACATGCAATAAAAAGTTAAGAAGTCACCCTGAATGAAGTCCTACTGGATGAGTTAAACCTATGTACCTTACCTAGTAAAAGTCACTGTCTTTTTTTATTACAGAAATTGAAAACGAATACCACAAGACACTGCTGGAAAATCCCAAATTATTTAATGCAGATGTAAGTTGCCTGGGCATGTCAGTTAAAACTTTAAATCTTGCCTACTTTATATAAAAGACAAGTTAAATCTCACAAAACTAAGCAGATCCATTAAAAGAGATGTGTGCTCATAAAAGTCATCTAGCTTGTGGACTAGAGCTTTTGTTGGCAGTGGCTCCCGTGACTCCCTGTGCTCCCTGGTGCTGTTGAATGAAATTCATATCCCTACTATGCAAACACTGAGTTCACACTATACCCAGATTTTTTTGTGAGGTGGGTACTCTTTTAATATTCCTTGAGAACACTTTTTAAGCATTATTCCAAGTCCCATGAGATGTGATGAGACCCAATTCTTCCCTGAATTAACATTGAAATAATAGGTACATTTGGACTGATCACCTAACTTCCTTTGCAGGTCAATAGAAAAAAGAATTCACAGGGAGAGTAATCTTATCCAGAAAAAGCATATAAATAACTGGCAAGAGCTTTCTACAAAGGATATACAAGAACATATTTAGGTTAATAACCTTTTTGTTCGTCTAATGTCAGGAAGGATGAACAGAATGCTCTTCAGGTTAGTAGAACACAACACTTGCAAAGCAAGCATCTCTATCACTCAGCTGGAAATTGTGCAGCAGCAAAATGTCTGACTCATTATTTCAAGTTTCAACATGTGAAATGATTTCTAAGAAGCCTAATTGAAAGAGGATTAAAAATTTCAGCTGATATTTACAGATGTTGCCACATTGCCCTACTTCCACTGACATACACTTCTGCTCACAACACCTTTTGTTGTTTGAAATCTATTTTTAATCTACATGTCCTTAGAAATTCTTCATACTGTGGAACATTTAACTGCACTTGCAGCTCAGGAAGAATGACAGTGAAAAATGTACAACACAGATTTCTTGAAGCTCCAGTTTTCTTTTAGACACTGTTATAGGACTATTAGATTGGTTTTCAAGCCAGGCTTCAAAAGAGTAATCCAGTAACAGAACTGCTTAAGGTTTAATTGTTAAGTGGAGCAATTATTACATAGTGTTAATGTCTCAAGTTCAGCCTTCCAGTACTTTTTTAGCTTGAAATGCATTGTGCCAACAAATGGCCTCACAATTTAATGTAAGCAAAACCTTCCTTTTATTGGCATAAATTTTTCTGTAGTCACCATGAGGGAAAGAAAAAGGGAAGAATGGTGTTGATTCTCCCTCTGCTAGGTCTCAGATATTGTTTATTCTGCAATGCATTATTTATTTTAGCTTGGTATTTCTTTTTTTAAATGTCTTAAAGTAGACTAGACTGCTACAGTTTTAAGCCTCACAGGGAAACTTTAGCAAGTTATGAATAACCAGGGAGTGGGATTTCAATGTAATTCAGGAATGAGAACTGAGCAAAGAAGAATATTCAACCTTTTCATGGGAGGATTGAGTATTCTTTTCAAAGTCATATATCAAAAAGCCACATACAATGGAAACATTCTCTCTCCATAGAACATAAAAGAAGAGGGAACTGCCTGTTATGTGTTCTGAAATGATCCCTTTTCATTACAACTTCAGAATTTTTCTCTCTGGGGAATGCTGACTTCAAACCATGAAGAACGGGAGAAACTACATCATACTATTTCCATTAAAAGCAGCCATGTGTAACCTATATTTTTTCCTTTCCTCCTTCCCACCCCCCATTTCACAATAATATTTGCATTCCAAAAAACTTCATCTCTTTTTCTTTAAAGCACTGAGGTTAAGCAAATGAGGTTGCTGCTGACAGTGTTGTTCATACCACTTGCGTGCTCCTTGTTTAAAGCCAGCACGAGAGAAACTGCTACGTCTGTGTGAAATTCATTAGAAAACAAAACATTCCGTCGTTCTTCATTTGGCCTGCTCCTTCTTGTTTTCCATAATTAAGTTATGAGAAAATCATCTTAAACACTAGGAATACAAAATTCTCTGGGTCTTGTAAATGCATAAGCTAGAACTGACTTGATTTTTTTGAATGGTCCCATGTATTGTATATTCAGCAAACTCTTGCATATGAACAGTCAGAAAAGAAATAATAATAAATGAAAGAAATAAGGATAAATGATTCAGAGAAAAGAGAAGAAATCTGGAGAAAAGGGAGTAAGTATTATAAGGCAAAGGTTTCATCTGACTTTTAATAGCATGAAAAAATGTAAAATTAACAAAGAACAGACAGTATAACACAAGGAATACATAAGAAAAAGCAAAGTTGTCCATAGAAAAAAAATTCTGTCTTCAGTAAGACTGAGTCAAGAAGCTGACTTCAGATTTATCAATAGTAGAAATATAAAATAACTGTAGGAAGAGTTTAGAGAAGAGAGGCAAAAGCTAAGTGTGAGACATAGACTAAAAAATGAAAGAGAAAGCAGCACTTACCATTCACATATTGGTTTTTTGATGTTCAAAGCAGTGTACAGACATTATCAATTAAATCCTGTATAATATCTGTTTAAGGCAGATAGGTTTTTAATTCTCTTTTTAAAAATTAGGACACTAAAGTAAAAATGTAAAATATCTTGACTAGGGACCCTATAATAATGGGATGAGAACACTTGAGTCTCATTCTTCTGTTCATCCCCCCAGTTGATAAGGTTACTAATCAAAAGTCCTGCATAGAGCATCCTGTGTAATGCACATTTTCTATTTTCCACAGTCAAATCACAGCAATTACAAGGGCCATGCTTTATGAATTTCTGAATTGTGAGCTATCAGAAAATAAAAAAGATAATGAGATAATGATAAACAAATATTAAAAAGTCAGAAAAAGTTATTTTGAAGATTACATATTTTGTAAATCAAAGACAATGTGGAAACATTCAGATGGATTTGTCTGGAGACCTGAGATGGTTTCTTAGAGTATGTTTTATCAATCTTGTTGCTGTGCTTACTTAAGCCTGAACTCTTCCAACTCTAAGCATTCTGACAAGATGGTGCTAATACTATCTAAAGCAATTCATTGATTACAAGCAAAATTAGAAAATGCATTTAACAATTGCATGTTGTTGAAAATCCATGATGTCTGATGTAACTTGATGGAAGCTTCAAATTACTGATCTCTGCAACTTACACGGGGCAATTACATTTCTGCAGTCACACAGGAATTGCTAGTGAATATAAGGAAAAACTGGTTTGATTTAATTAGAAAAAATATCTTCTTTGAGGGTGAATGAATCTTGCTATGGGGGTTGATATTAAAAGGCACTCTAAAGATGTTCATTGTTACCATCAGCATAAAGAAAATGGCACAATACAATGTGTTTGAATAGGATATCAGATGATCACATCCTATTTGCCAGAATCACAACACAGTATCACAGCTCTAATTTTGCTAAAGACTAATAATATCCTTTCTGGAGTTTAGGAGAACAAGACTGGGTACTGAAAACACTTCTGTTACTCCCTGGTGTTTCCAATGGCTAAGGCATGAATGTATTTCTTACATTGCCATTGATTCATTCTCTCATGTGTATTGGTTTTCAAAATGTTTTCAAAAATGTTTGCTGAGTAGCTGTGGGAAATGATCTGAATGTCCAGTATGCTCCAAACTATGTTAGATTTTTCCTTTGTTTCATGAAAACTGTGTTCTGTATTATCCCCAGCCTTTAAGTGGTTTATGATCTTTTCCCACTGCAAATCATCTGCAAAATTGATTAATATGCTTTCTTCCAATCATTCCTTAAACTATTGCACACAGAAAACCCCTAGAAGGCACCTTCTCTCAATTAGTACTGGGGTTTTTTTTGAAGGCATTTCTCTGCATTCCCATACTACAGATTATGACATCAAACAATTGAGATTAGGATCAGAGTCTGAACAAGCAGGAAGGACATATGTTCTTAGGGGAAAAGATCTCACACACAGAGATATTTTCAGTAAATAGCAGATTATAAAAGCTCAGCAAAAGCCCAGGCTTTAAATTGGCTTATTGTAAATGCTGTTCGTTCCTCTGCCACTTTTAAAGCAACATTTGGTCCTCATGAACACAGAAAACCAACAGCATGTGACCGTCAGCCCTGCTGGAGTAGGCACCTCTCACTCATGTGGAAGCTTTTGCCAGAATCCCATGCACATTGGTGCCAGCTTTTACCACGTTTTCTTGAGGACCTGAGGTGACTTGCTCTTGGTTTAGACTTCAAGCAGTGATTCTGGAGACTCGCTTGCCTTCTTGTTATCGACTTAAATCAGGCACAAACTGGTTGAAACACAAGTGTGATGATATTAGAAATTAGGGCCTGTATTTTGAGAGTGAATTATATTAAACAAGTTTTTTTAATAAATGAAAAATTCTAAAATTTTGGGATCCCTTTGGTCTCCCCAAGCATCCTGGGCATTTTTCTCAGGGATGCACCTTTGTCCAATAAAATGCAAGTGGTGAGGTGCATTTGAGCATTCATTTTTTCTGTGGCTGATAACACAAGACCTGCATGACTATGTGAGCAGCAAAGAATTTATCTTGCCCACATTATTAGGAGAGCACTGTTTTTCCAGTCCCAGCAAGTTAAAGTGTACATGTTTTTGTTTCAAATCACAGCTATCTGTGATTGAAGCTGTAATAGAGTGGAACCATCCAGGAGAGAGTAGTGACAAGCGTATTTTAACATTTTCTTCTTGTCACCTGAAAGATTTTCTGTTTGCTACATAAAATTTAAGATAATGTGAATTTTTAAGGTTTCTTTTAAATTACAGCATTTGGACTGCCTACATAAAAGGATATTTTAATAGTTCACTTGACATTTTACATAAAAGTCCAAGCACATTGTAATCTTCCTTATAAGCAGTAATTTTTAGAATGTGTTTTAATCAATATAAAGCTTAAAGAGTGATCAGATGAAAATGTTTTCCCCTTAAAATAATACCAGTAAACCGTATGCTTAACCACTTAATTCTCTTTTACTATAATTCAAAGGAAACAATTGATCAGATCCAAACGTTTATTCATACTTAGAAAAGAAAGCTATCTTAAGACAAAGAAAATACTTTAATTCTGTGGTCTGGTCTTATATTGTCTGGATATCTGAAAATATCGTTCTAACATTTCCCCTGAAAGGGGTTCTTTCATAGAGAAAACCAGAAGAAAAGGAAGTGGGAAGTTTGTTGGGCAATGCTTATGCTTTGTGAACCTACAAACCCAGGCTAGAGTTGGTTTATTGGGTCAGATGATACTTCATCGCATGAAAAAAACATCTTTAAGAAATTAAGCATGTCCTAGTGGCTTAGGATGTGCATTCCATTTGTATTTGAATGAATTAAACAATGCATTTTCTTGAGAGGCAAAAGGAAACTTTCTTTCCCTTACTCTTCTGATGTTTAATTTTAAAGTTTTCCAACCACATATGGTTGATGTGCTGGAGCTATGGAATCAAGCATAAAAGTTTAGCGTTATAATTTCATGAACATCAGCAGACATAAGAGACCACTGTTAAGTGGTTCACCTAGAAATCGACCTGTTGATTATAGATGCTTATTAGCTAAAAAGAATATGATTTTATTGATTGCAGCAGCCTTCATTATGCCATGGATTAGAAACTGAGATAGTGAATAGGTGTGGTACAAATGAGAGAGTTAAGACAGCATACAGAAAAACAAAAAAATATTTTATTGTATACAGGTTTACTACCACCTGAAAAAAGAGAAATATAATTTTATTAAGATAGGACTTTCTCCTGGAAGCACAAAAAGTGGACAGCACTTTTGAGGACAACCTAAACTAGGCATACTGATGTCTAATAAGCTTGGGAGTGTTAAAATAAAAGGAAGAAATAAAAGGAAGATGAAAACAAGACCTAATTCCTATGCTTCTGCAAGGTAATGGCCCAGTAAAAGAAAGGGAAAGACATAGGCATAGGAGTGGTTGAGTTCAAGCAGATATGTTTATCTGATTTTTTTTTTTCCTACTCCAGGGAGTTACAGAAAATTCAGGAAATAATTAAAAAAGGTAGTCTATTTTGGTAGCTTCCTTTTCAAAATGGAATTCTTTCTTCAAAGGCCAAAAGCTAACTTCTGCCTCTTCATCTGGGAAAATTCACAGAAAACTCTTGAAAAGTTCCACTTTCCTGACTTTAGCTTGTAGGTATTTTATGGAAATTGATCTGCATGAATAATAATAAAGGCAAAATTTGGAAGAGGAGAACTGAATTGTGCTTAGGCCAAGGGCTGAATACAGAGTGAGGCAAAAGTGAATGAAAAGAATTAGCAGTCGGTTTTAATTCTGTGAGCAGAGAGGTAGCAAGTGAATAAAGTAAAGAGAGGTGAAGTTTCTTAGCAAACACTGTGTGGTCTGACTGCAGTTTTCTCAGCACTTTGAAGTTCAGTGAGTATGGCTTCAGGAATCCATTAAAACAAAAGTTGCAGTAGCTGATGCAAGAAATAATTATGGTGCGACCAATAAGGATTTTTACAGAGATGGAACGTGGTAGCATTTCAGAAAAAAATATCAGAAATTCAGATAAGAATTTTTTATTATATTATATATAAGGATTTTAAGGATTTTTTATTATATTTTAAAATAATTTGTAGTTTCAGAAGTTCAAAATTGAGATACAGAGAGTAGAATTAGTGTCTCAGTGGTGGAACATTTTACTGAGAAAATAGCTTAATTCAGAAAAGTAAAGTACACAGACAATCTGAAAAAACAGGCAAAAATAATAGGGTATGGAAATTCCAGAGAGGTACTTCCCTGATCAAAGTGGTATCTTCAGCTGTTGTTCATGAGTACTCAAAATAAATTCATTTCTTGATCACATAATGTCAACATCTTGTTCTTGGTTGGACTCATATCTCTCTAGCAGCATTTCCATTCCTAGTTAAGGCTTTACTTCTCCTTGTCTTTCCCTTGAGAGAGTGTACAAGGTGCTTCTTTATCTTTCTCACAGAGAGTCATGGCTACTGTCAGACCTAGTCATCCTTTGCACACAGTAAACTAAATTATATTAATCTTTAATCATCTGGTTCTTCTCTTAGAATGCTTAACTTACAGAAGCAAACCTCCTAAAGAGCATGCCAACTCATCCAAAAGTATGATTTTTACTTGCAGCTTGCACCTGTGGAAAAACATTTGGACAGAGCAAGAAATGCAGATGTACTCAGTTGGCATACACCACTGACAAATACCACCAAAAGTAAGACTGACATATAGAACATGATGAGAATTTCATTATTGCCACCTCCTTATATATAGCCTAGAATTTTATACAAGATCTAATAAAATCTAATGGAAGCCTTGCAGTATATTCACCAAGTTTTAAAATTTTAAAATTTAAAGAAAATATTCTTTCTCTGAAATAATACTTTTGTCCTAAAAGTATTCAAGTATTGATTAGCAAATATTTTTGTTCCAACCATAAAAATGCTTGTGGTTTTTACCTTGTTTTTGTTTTACAAAATGTTTACATTTTTAGCACAATACACATTTTACATGCAACTATGTACTTATCATTCTATTTTTTAATTAAAATATAATGATGGAAAATTTCAAGTTGTTCTATCACCTCTAGATTGCCCATTCATATGAAGGGTCAAACATTTTTGAAGTTGTGCTCTTGACAGTGCATTATTTTTCAGCCAAATAAATTGGATGTACCAAAAGACTTCGTGTTACTCTTCTTTTTTTCATCCTATGTCAGTCTCATCACTTCATGATACACAGCTCTTCCTTCCTTCAACAGTTCCTTTTGACACTTTTACAGTATTTTCTGAGCAGGTCCCTGTTTTTGAGATGTGTTTGTATAAGTTGGTGGTCCTAAAAACCTGACTCTCCTTTTGTAGTCCTCTTTACTGACATCCCATTTTCAATCCCTCTTTTGGCATTATTTCTACCAGACCACATGGGAGAATACTAAATACGCTTCATAAATTCCCATGCTTAAGCATCAAAGAATCTACAACAGCCCTACTGGCACTGCAAGTCATATTACATCTTTTGTAGATTGATACACATCTGCAGGGGGCAAGGTCTTTCTCATATATCTTTAAAACTGTGGCTTAAAACTTAAAAAAGAAGAATTAGCATTTTAATACAAATACAAGAACATCATTTACTTGTGACAATGCACTGAAGTCATGCAGAACAGCATACTCCAAACAGAAGTACACCACATAAAACATGCCTCCCTCGGTGGCTGCAACTCTTTCTGTTTCATGTATACAGATGTTAGTGTGGACCGTATGGGGAACATCTCATGTTTCACTCTGATGACTACTGAGAAATACTAGTGACAGTCTCTTTTTCTGGCCTCTCTTCCTCTGCATTCAACTCAGCTCTCTACTCCACTGTAGGGATTTTATAGTGTAAATTACAGGACATGAGAAACTTCTGGAGGAGTGTTTAGAGGACCCACAGAGACTCGGGGTTCTTTGCAGAAAAGGAGGTGTTTATGCACAAAATTCCTGGCTCTGGGTGACTTCAGTGGGAGTCACAGGGCTGTATCAGTCTGGAAGGCTGGGGGAAGAAGGTTCTATGGTTGAGTGATAAAACCACAGAGTATACCAGGTAATGCTGGTGCATCACCCATCCTCACAGGAGATATTAAACTGCCCTTGGGGTTAGGTTATTGTAACTGAGTCCTTTCTATATGTGCATAAAAATCTGAGCCTCACAATGCCTGTATTTTCTACAATACAGAGGAAGTTCAGAATCCCTCTGTGGCCCCTCAGACTCCCTGCGCTGTGCATAATCAGCATTAGCCTTGGTCACTTTTGAGTAGCACCTTGGCTTCCCCAGCCTGTGGTATCCAAAGAAAGGATCAACCTAAAGTTATCATGTTAACTTTACCTGCAACTACAACTAGAGGAGAGACGCTCTGCCTTGGAAGATCCATTCCATAAAATATAATTTTTGAAGCAGCAACCAGCAGCTATTCTCCAATTGCTCTTTGTTTTTGTCCTGCCTTCTGAATCCAGCACGAACATAAAAAGCAGACAGAGCCCCTTTAACACTAAAATATAGCCTGGCAGTCAGAACAGCTTCACAGGATGTGGGGATTTGAAAGGAAAAAGCCAAGCTCAAGTCCTTTGCTGTCTAGGTGCATAATCTAATTGTGAAGCTATTATTTAAAGGGATTGATGCAAACTAAATCAAAGCAAACAAACCCTGAAAATCAGTGATGCTGTCTTAGAGTAGTTAATTCATAGCAGATATTTGCAACTGTTCCTAGAAAACTTCTCAATTCAGCATTTCTGAGGATCTAAATGAAGGGAAGACACTTGTCTTGACCTTGACCACTCTTAGAAGTCAGTTGGAACTTGGCTGCCTGTTTTTAGGATATAAAATTTCTCTAAGTTTAGGAGCCACCTGGATCAGGTTGAAAGGGCAAAAACACTTTTAGGATTTTACCTTGCTATTTATTTTCTCACAACTAGTCTTTTCTTCCTGTAGATCTGTTGATTTTAAGTTTGTTCACTGAATGAGGAAGGACTGGAATATGTCTCGCAGAAGGAATGAATTTTTTCAAGTTCATCCCTTGTGCCATTTTTTGTTCAGATAATGGAAAAGTTTAATGCATTTGTACGTTTTTGGTGAACAGTTTTTCTGCACTCCAGTTTATGGAGAGCAACTGCACTGTTAGTTGACAGAGATGTGTGTCAAGAAGAATTGGTCATGGGAAAACCTGCACTTTGACATGAACCAGAGCAGGAAAAGGAGAGAAGCAGAGGAAAGTGTCATAAGGGACAACACTAAGGATTTTGATATTTTTTTCCCCTGAGAACATGAGGGCATGAAAAGTAAGCGATGTTGTTCATTAAAAGAACTCAACATTGTTCAGGCATGACCCTTCTCCTTCCCAATAAAGACTGTATTGACATCTGATCCAATCTGGGAAAAAACGGCTGATGAGAAAAAGGATTTTGGTGAATAGATTTCCATTTAAACCTACTGACAGCAGTACAATAGGGAGATATAAGCAGCTTCCTTAGACCTAATTCAGGAAAGCTTGAAGGAAATAGGAAGGCCCTCAGAAGGCTGATGCAGTCTGGTGGCAGATCATAGCGGGCTCCCACCACTTCTGCAGATCTGTTACTGCTTTAAAATACTAGACACTTGTTAAAAAGTAGCTATTTCTCATCAACTTTAGAGTGGTACTATTTATTAGTAAAGATGCCACTGATTCCAAATCACCAAGGCTGTCCCTACACAATTAGAAGAAAAATATGTTTTTGACTCCAGGAAAGTTTCCCTCCCAGCTCCCAGTTTCCCGTTCAGGCTCTTTTGTGAGGCGAGTGGTGAAACTGGCTTTTGTGAAGAAGAACCACGCAGCAACCCAGACTCTTCGGACAAGGCGCCATCATTCATGTTGCTCGCATGTTGACAAACACTTTGGTTATGTTGCTAAGGCAATGGTGCTGATGTAGCAAACACATCCCTGTTAAACACCCCCCGAGGGCAATGGGGACAGAGGGCAGCAGAACCAGATGTTTCCACTCATTCCCAGCAGTTGGCCACCGCTCTGTGCAGGGCTGACTGGGAGCTGCTTTCCAGACAGACAGCCAGTTCAGAAGGCTTGTGGGCTGCTTTTCTTTAATTATCTCTTTTCGAGAAACTTATCAAAGATCGTTTTCTTCTTCTAAACAGCACATTCAGTCACTCGAAACATTTCCAATGCATTTCGGGCTGCAGCAGCAGCATGAGGGATCACAGGGGTGTCAAAACACAGATCTGTGAGGTGCAGGAGCAGGAGGCAGACAGTGGCTGGGGCCTGTAGTCATAAAGGGTTACTGCCCTACCCTCCTTGGTCTTTGCCTGTGGCTTTCCATATGGGACACCTCTCCATAAAGCCCTAGGTGTTTGAACAGTATTACATGTCTGTGGTGAGGGCACAGGAGCTGTCAGGGGAATGGGAGCAGGAGACCATGCTGATGCCAGGAAAAAAAATGTGGTTAGATGCTTTCCTTTCCTTTTTTTTTTTTTTCACCCACGCAATGGATAGAAAAAAATAAAGCGAGGTGTGCTTGCTTTCATTCCATTCCTTTTACTTTCATTTCTCATTGCTTGGTGGTGGGAGAGGGGGGTGGAGCACTTCGATTGAGGGGGGCTGCCACAAAACATGAGTTTCTCATCTCGCCCGCGTGTGCGGATCCAGTTTCCTGTCCTTGATCCCAGACTATTTTCCCCGGTCAGGAGACAGCTGGTTTGTCAGGGCTGAGCCAGGCACGGCTCAGTGCTGGGGCAGGGGAGGGCTGCCATGGCCAGGCAGTCGTGCTGGGCTGGAGGCCGCGTGCGGGTGGCTGGTGGCAGCCAGAGGTCCTGTGAAAGCCGGAGGGAAGGCCTCCCCCGGCCGCCCTCCAGCCCACACTGCTCACAGGCCTGTTCTCAGCCTCGCCTCATCCACAGCGCCCGGCCAGGAACACAACGTGAATCCCTCTTTTATCGGCCTCAAAAGGTCCTTTGATGGTCAGGCCCACGCCTGCCTTCGCTGTTTGATCCCCCGCTGCTGAGCCAACCCTTTGCCAGTGGCAGGTGACATTCCTTCATCCCACAGGTGCCCTGAGGGGGTCTGAGAAGGGGCACAGCCAGGTCACAGCACCTCCACTGGGACCTGTGCTCGGGGCTGAGCAGCTTGTCAGAGTTGCCCCGCGCTCACGTGTTTGCCCGGTGAGCTTTTTGTCTTTCACCCTACAGCTGCCCTAACAGAGGCTTTTGGAGAGTGCCTGTCTCTCCAGAAGGCACAGTAGCTGATTTCCCCAGGCAGTCATGGCCATTTTGGGCCCCTGCAGTGGCCAGCCACAGCACAGGCCAGCCCACACAGATGTGGTGCAAAGAGGCTCTTTGGCATCGTGGGTTCCATGGTTGGGCTTTGGAAACAATACACCCCAGCTTGTGTGCGCCTCAGCAAAGGAGCAGGAATTGACTCAAGGAAAATAAATAGGGACTTTTGAAGACATGTTTATATATGGACAGGCTTTCATGAATGCATCTTACAGCACTCGGCATAAAATATAATTAAAACAAGCATCACACTGAATATGATTCAGAAAATAAAAATGTCTTTAAACACAATTTAGCTGCCAGCAGCTCAACATTCTTCATTCCTCTGGGGAAGGAGTAAGGGAGACATGAAGTTATGTGACTACAGAAGCCATAAGACATGGGTATTTTTAGAGGAAATACAACTGGGGGAAGCAACTGACCTGTGACAAGTGTTTAGTACAAGAAATGCTCCCAAAGCCACCCAGCTCCTGAGGGTGCTCAGGCAGCCTTGGTCAGGCCCTTGGGAGATGGATGGAAAGGGAGGTCAAGACCCACCAACTCAGCTCCTGCAGCTGGTCTCAGGCACCCCATGGAGGAGTACCTCCACCCAAACAGATCTTCAAACGCTTCTATTGGCAGGCCTGTCTGAAGGCTGGTTAACATCCGTAAAACAGTGTGAGATCCTGAATGCCTGCCACCAGTTTTCTGAGTTCTTTGTCCCTTTTTGTTCTCTGTTCCCATTCAGGCCATCAGGCAGAGAGGCAAGTAAAGCTGTCTTGGGGGCACCCTGCAAAGTCACACAACGAGAAATGTGGAGGGTGCTTCCTGCGGTTCCACACCATATCTTACAGTGCCTGCTGCCAACCTGGGACAGTCAGAGCTTGATCACAACCCTGAAAAAATGGAGACACTTTTCTGCATTTGTCATCTTGCTACCAGCACATTTGCTCACAGCCTCTACTGAGCAATCAAGGATGAACACATGCAGAAGCTGAAGTAAACTCAACCTGTAGATGGAACTTTTTTCTTTCCTCCTCATGCTCATATTTACCAAGTCAGAAGAGCACTTTTCTGAAAGTAAATACCTATCATGCTGCAGAGCTGGAAAGAGGGTATGGGCTCACCCAGTTTTTTTTACCTATGGACATTTTACCACTTGTGTGACTTTGCAAAGACTTTTGCCAGCATTCTTTCCACTAAACATACAAGGACAAGGGTATTTTCTCATGGGATTCAAAGGGGACTTTATTTTAAATACCTCTGGAAAATAATATGTCAGTCTAAAACTGTCCAGGATTTTCCCACATTCTTAACAGAAAAATAGGGAAACTTCAACCTTTCTTCCCTGTTAGTTTCATATTTTATGTTTATTGTCTGAACATTTTCTAGAGAAAGAGCCTCAAATTCATTTTCATGAATAGAAGTGTTGTTCTAAAGCTGATGCAAGAGTATGCAAATATTGTGAGGCGGGTTGTTTTATGAACAAATTATTTAATATTTAGATTTAGGTTCTTTCTTTCTTATGCATTAAAAGTCACCTCAGTATAAGGACCATAATACATACCTGTGCCTATTTTGAATTTCCCCATTCTGTTTTCAAAAGAAAATGCAATTCTGCTACAGTTCTTGTTGCAAATGAGGGCAATAACAAAAAGCCAAAAGAACATGAAAAGAGTGAGGAAGAAACTTGTTTAACTACAGAATCTATAGGGTAAAGTGACTCTTAAGAAAATTCAGTTTGAGATTATAGATTAATAAAATCAAAGATCTGAAATGATAGATTTATGCCTATAATTTAAAATATTTGAAAAGCAGGCATTCTTATTTTTTTGTCAGAAAAACTAGATACTTTACCTGCATAATTGTAATTTTACTGCTGTAGTTCAATGTCTTCTAAAAAATGAAAACTGCATGTTGAAGACCAATGTATGTTCTTACTATTTCATTTTAAATGTGTTTTCCAAAAGGTTAGATTCTACTCTGAGCTGCTTTGTCTTAAATTGAGTGTTAAAATTGTTTTCTAAATTCATGCATATGACGTATATGTCCTCTGCTTTGATGGATATCCTTTTTACTTTGCATGTATCTAATTGGACAAAAAATGGTGCAGACATCAGAAAAGGAAGCCAACTCAAAGATGTTCATTAGTGCGTTATACAAATACAGGTGCTTTAAATACAGTATTTTTAGTCTTGAGCTCCATCTTCCCATTGCATCCTGAGAGAATGGTAACAGGTAAGGAACTGAAGAGTCAGCCTTGGAGCAAGGATTTCTCTGCTGAATTGGCTGGAACTTTGACACTGATTTTGCAAGCAGCATGTCTGAACCCTCCTACTGCACAGGGTCTAGCTCTGCAACATGTTCCAAGTTATGCACAATCCAGTGGTTCCCATCATGGGACAATAGATAGTGACTAGGCCAATGCATTTGATGCAGGCAATGCATCTACTAACCTCATTTTTCACAAATATACAGACAAATACACAAACAACAGGAAGATAAACCCATAAAGCTCATAAACAGACTGTTTGTGGTCACATATTTAGGTACACGAATATGTACTAGTAGTCAGGGCACTGCCCAGGTATTGGCTGCTTGATGTGCATCTGCAGGTTTGGAACAGGAAAAGAGTCAAACAGTGCAGCAGGATGGGGGACCTGAGAGGTGCTACAGTGATACAGAAAAGTATTCAGATTGCTGTGCATAATAGCTGTTCTCTTTCTATTTGCTATATTCGAGGATCTTCCCTGATGTGTTGGTTTTTTTTTTTTTCCTTTCTATTTACCTGCAGTTTGGTGGTCTGAACAGAGAAAAGAAAAAAATTGCACTTTCAAATAAAGCGGTAATGTTGAACATTCTTTATAACACTTGCAGATATAACTTTTTCTCCTTGGAGACCTTAAAACCTGCCACATATTAAGATTAACTTAATCTGATTTTAGATTAAATTAATCTACGGAACTGAATCTTGTGACCAATGTAAAACCTACAGGCACAAAATATCTGTAAAGTGCTGTAAATGGGATCTGATATGATCCTACTGCTTTCTTCAGGTACTTAAATGCAAGTGTTTTAAAATTAAATCTTGTCTCTCAAGGTTAAAAAATGTATTTGGTGCTCCTTACTGATCACCAGACATCTCATATCTGTCCAAATGCACAGTTGTGTTTTCCCATGCACCAGGAGGAAATGGAGCGTCTCATTGCCCTACAGCTGTGACTCCACCAGCAGTGAATAGGCGATGACAGATGGGCCGTTGGGTTTGGAATTCACATGATTTCTGGAATCCCATGTGCTTGCTGGTGGGCATGGCAGTGTTTCTTCTCATCATTTTACACCCAAAAATTTCCCTCTGCTGGTTTATCTTAGAACAGATAAAGACAATTACTATACGTGTATTTATGCATTACTATTATTTGAAAAAACCCTCAGATATTTCCTGCTCTTTTTCCACTCCTGCCTCCCACCATAGACCAGCCCAGCCCACCCTGGGGAAACACTCTTCATGCTGAGGGCATGCATTGTGTGGGTGCTGGCAAGTGCTCAGGGGTTACACCAGGAGGGAGGCAACAGCTGAGTCAGAAGCACTGTGGTAGTGCTGGGCTGGGGACAGTCAACAAAGAAAGAGCAGAGAGACAATTCTTCTGTTTCTGGCTGCTAATGAGCTTTCGGGTGGCAGTGCTGTTCTCATCAGGACTATTTGTTTTTACAGGCTGCTCTTTGTTGACTTTAGGCTTGTTTTCCTTGCCATGCAATACAAATATTCTCAGGCGTTAAGCTTTCCTTGCCCCTAATGCCTTCTTTTCATGTGGGACCATGCAGGAGCTAAATTTAAATTTGATTGATAGCATTTAATCCAGGGAGGGTCAGAGTGCTATTTTCCTGTAAAACATTCTCTGGTTTGCTTCTTCTGTTTACAATCATGTCTTTAAAGCACTGTAGCCAGTCCTCCTTCCCAATGAAATCTTTTCTGCTTTCCTTGCCGCTGTGGGATAGTTGCTCTTAATTATGTGGAGCCTTATGCCGCTTTGTCTGATGCTAGATGGAAAAGAACAACAGCTATGGGCCTTTAAACTAGATGATGCCATGACTTGCATACTCCCTCCCACTATAATAGATCGCAGGCCCTGAATTCCACTGTTGTAAGCCACTAAACATGGAAATACGAAAGCACTCCTGGTTGTGTTTTCCCTTTCCTGACAGTCTTTGAGAAAGATCTTCCTTGAGCAACCACATGCTCAGCATAACCATATGAGTGCATTTTTATAGCTCTGAAGACAACAATCTTAGTGTCTGTGTCAGTACTGGATTTAAGTAAAATTTTTCTCTCTACCAGATGTCTGTGCATGTTATTTGCACATATTTTGAGCATGATATTTCTTGCTGATGTCAACTAACTACAAGCATAGCTTTTACTGACCCTACCTAGTTAATGCTGTCATTGTCTGTGGTGAAAGTGACATTCTTAGCAAGGTGGAGGGGTTTAATGCTAGAGAAGGAAAGGCAGGCCACCTCTATTTAATTCTCTACACTTTCCCTCTTTTTCCTGGAAAATACATGTTATTTTTTTTTTTTGTCTATGACTTACAGTATTCTGGTTTCAAAAATAATTCCTCCAGCACTGATAATATATGCATACATGCATGCACACCTGAGCAAAGGAAAGAAAAACACCTGAACCACAATGTGAAGTTGGAATGCTTTCAAAATTTTTTAAAAGCCCTTTCCGTTTTAGTTTGCCACTATAGTCATGTTGTACTCTTCCTGACCTATCTTCAGTGTTCCCTAAAGTACATTGACAGTACTCTGCCTACACAAGTGTACTAAGTTATCTCATTGGTGTTTTTCCACTGTATAGTTCATCAGGCTTAGGAATTAGATTTTTATGAGATGCTGACAAATCTAGCCTAAAAAACATGTGTCCTGACTGACACTGTTTGAGTAGCTGGTATTTTCTGTTCACACAACCTGTGAAAAACATGTCTTTAATACACAGAATTCTGAGTATAAATTATTTAAAAAATATATAAGGGCAGGGAGCTATCTCACATTTGAATATTGACATATTGTACAGATGGTTCTGCATTAACCAGCTGCTACTACAAGAGCAAAAGTGTACATTCTCCTGAGGACTATGCAGCCATGTGTGCACACACTCAAACTCTCATTCAGAGGAGGAACATGTTCAAACAAGTACACCTCTTGAACTATGATGTTAGGATCTTTAGGGCTTAATTGCTAGGAAACCAACAGCACTAGGCTGGCTTATGTGTAATGAAGATACTGGATGAAATATCATTTGTCAATTGGAAGTGGAAAATTTGGAAACAGAAAATTGCTCTCCTGAGAAATCCAAAAACAATGGGCCACACCCCCCCCCCCCCCCCACACCCCAATCCCTCCAAAAGTTTGACAAGAAAACATAAGGAAAGTACTTAGGAAGAGCTAGGGACCAGTATTTGTCCAAGACTCTGTGACCCCATGAACTGCTTGAAAAGTGGAAGAAGGGTCAACTCATTTTTCAAGAAAGAATCATAGTGAAAAAGAATAATCAGATCCCTACATCTTACAAATCCAAGAAGAGACACTTTAGCTAGTGTAGTAAAATAAAAAATTAAAAAGAAAAAATTATGTGCCTATCTGGAGTACTTTCATCTGACTCTACAAGTATGGGATGCAGGAGCAGCCACAGGAATGTCTGTACTAGTTGAGACAAAATGTCCCTTTTACCTGGTCTTCCATCTCCCTAAGTGTACATATATGGACAATAAAGGGTAAATAATGACAGGACAAGAATATATGGTTCTTCCCTCTTTAAGTTCTCTGCCATGTCCAACTTCTTTTGAGTAGAACTTCTGGGGAGCTGATGCAGTTTTCTTGTTCAACAGCCTTCAATGGATCCTTGCTCCTACTACTTCTCCAGTCTGTCTTTGTGCCTGTATGAATTCTTTCCTTGGACAAGAACAGCTGCATGTCGTTGTCCCATGAAGAACCATCCCCTTTTGTTTGCTCTAATCCTGGATCTTACAGCCTTTGTATGATGACTCCTACCTCTTATGTGGGAACACACAATAAAAGGTTAAATCCTCCTTTAGACCATTCATGATTTTGTAGAGATCTACTATATCTTGCTCAAGTTGTCTCTTTTTGAGCCTGAGGGCTATTACTGCCACTTAGTTGTTCCTCTTGGAGAAGATGTTTTGCGCCATTCTCACCTTTAATGCACTTTCACTGTTTTAATATATCCTTTTCAAAATAAGGATATCCATTTAAAAATATCCATTTTCAAAAATGCATCACACACTGATATGGCATTCAGCTTCTGGACTGTCTAAAGGGCATTTTGCACCTTCCTGATGGGCTAGAATAAGTTAGTCTTGGTTTTGAGTCTTTTAGCATTTACTTCTTGTTCTTTTTTTGGCTTATTTATGGTTTTGTATTCATTTTGCCAGAAAACAGTGTGTGTTACACTGTATGTTCCTTGCCTGGATACAACTTAATCTTTTTTGGAGGAATATCTCATGTCTGTAATAAAGAGTCAAATTTTGCTATTTAATAATTTCAGCTTCCCTTTAAGCTTTTTCCAGACTTACCTAATAGATGACAAACAAGAAACCAATAGCAAGGTCTCAGCACTCAGTTCTGAACAGTTATCCTAATCACATTCTTAGCAACATCATCTATCTTCTTTTTAACAAGCTTCTTAAAAAAAAAAAACAAACATATAAACCAACACCCAAAATCAAAAACAAAGCCACAAATCCAACCAACCAGCTGAATAAAACCAAACTTCCTCAAAAAACCACAAGATCCCAGAAACCCTCTGTTATCCTTTGGAAGCCAAACACAATATTTCGGATTTTATGACCTTGATGTTCTGAAAGACATCCAGAATAAGTGCATCAGGACCATGATACATGTAGAAGATTGGCAACCCCAAAGGGATTTTATAGAATCATTCAATACTGGGAGGTTGGAATGGACCTTAAAGATCATCCTGGGCATGATGATGGGCAGGGACACCTCCCACGAGACCAGGTTGTTCCAGGCCTTATCCAGCCTGGTTTTGAACACTGTCAGGGTTGGGGCATCCGCAACCTCCCCGGCCAACCTGTTCCAGTGCATCACCATCCTCACAGTAAAAAATTTCTTCTTAATTTCTACATTAAATCCCTCCTCTTTCAGTTTGTACTCATTTCTCCTTGTCGTATCACTACAGGTCCCAGTGAAGGGTCTCTTTCTGCTTTCCCTGTTGGCTCCCTTCAGATACTGGAAAGTTGCTATGAGGTCTTGACACAACTTTCTCTTCTCCAGGCTGAACAGCCCCAGAACGGCCCAATAGAATGTATTAATGGAAGGACCATGGTCTGGCACAGGTTTACTCACAGACTGGGCAAAGCCAGTCATGAAACCTCACCCTTGATTTATAAACACTAATTATCTTTTAATGTTACCATTGTAGTTAATACTCTAATCCAATTTCTTTGTTTATATCTCTCCCTGGTGAGATAATTTATATTTTCATTGTGTTTCTTCATAGAGAAAAGGCTAAGAACTGCATTTTAAAAAAATGCATGAAAACCTAGTAGTCTCTTCATACCCTATTTTAAATAAGTTGGTCTTAAATGTCTCTCAGTACCATTACCTTAAATCTTAGTAACTCTATTATGTCTGTGGCTAAAGCATAATTGTCTAAGTCTGAACACCAGTGTTTCCTTTGTGCAAGTTTAACAAGTACAAAAGGAAACTTGAGCATAGCATTGAAACTCAGTTTCACACCTTTGCTATTCTATATGCAAATGTGAATTTGTGATAAAACAGTGATGATGTATATGTGGGGTTCTAGCAAAAAAGCAGATGAATTTACTGGGCTCCTACTGGGTGTGCTGGCCTCTTTAGGAGAACATCAGGGGGCAACTTGTCTACTATTAAATAACATTTATGAGAAACATCATAACACATATTAAAAGCTAACATAGAGAAATGCGGGAAATGTCTTTGAAATGAAGACTCAGCTCATGACATTGCATCAGTTTTGCTTTCACAGAGAAACTTATACAGAGGACAAAACTATACCACCTTTGAATGCCTTATCTTTACTCTCTCAACTCTCATGTCTTTTAAATGAATGCCTTTATGCAGTAGGTCACAAATGCCTGAGTTTCCAGGAAGGGCTTCTAATAAAAAGCAATTGTGCAGGATTAGATAGCACTCAATAATTTACAGCTTTCAGATCGTCCTCTTTCCATCCTGTTTAATGTACCTATTACACACAGGCTTTGCCCAAGTTCAGAATTATGGAATAATCATTCTCCCCCTCTCTTATTA
The DNA here is from genome assembly GCF_963662255.1 of Cinclus cinclus. NCBI lineage: Eukaryota > Metazoa > Chordata > Aves > Passeriformes > Cinclidae > Cinclus > Cinclus cinclus. The sequence continues at coordinate 51,497,685 of NC_085048.1, read as the reverse complement.
CTAACGGCAATGACAAAACTATTACTAGTTTCAATGTTGTAGAGATAAACCCAAAATTACTGAAGGTTCTCAAAGCAGCTAACTATGAACAACAGGTAAATCCCCTCTTCCTCCATCAAAGTATTGCTGGGGTTAGTTAGTTCACATAATTTGAAATTTTGTAGATCACCCATGAAGTAAAATCTGTGTCTGTGTGCTAAGGACAGGACCCAGTATTTACTGCAGTAAGTGGGCATCATCTGGTGCATTTTAATATGTTGCTTTTGAAACAGGTTTTCCTGGCATTTCTGGGATACTTTCCTACCACTTTAAGATACTCTGCTTAGAGTATTTCTCTCCTCTCCCTCTTTTCCTCCTTCCCTCCTTCCCTCTTTTTTATATTTATTGAACCAAAATGTCCAAAATTAAACTAACTGCTATGGACACTAAACAGATGCCAGGACAGAATGTCAATCACTTCCTGTTTTTACACCAAAACTTAAAAAGAGTTTCTTCTCTCTTCCTCTGCTCCTGTGTTTACCAACTGCTTCAGGGTTGTCAGTTTGCTAGACTTTGACAGCAAGTAACTGAACAACTATCTTGAACTGTAACAGCGTGGTCATAGGTAAGATAACTTCTGTAATACTCATGATGGTCTGAAACAAATTACTTGGCAAAAAAATCTTGCATTAAATGGGACAACAAGGTGTCCTTTGAGGTCTCAAAAAGTCCAAAATTTACAACTTTTGTCTTGGATCTCTCAGTTTCATCCTAGATAATAAAGGAACAGAATAGTACAAAAATAACCCACCCAAAACTTCTGAGTCTCTTTCAATCCACAGTGACTGCCTGAGGGACAGTTTTGTCTATTATGTGCTTTTCTCATAGGCTGTTTCTGGTAAACAGTTTGCCTTAAAAATATCTGTCATTATTATTCCTGCACCTACAGGGAATGCTTTTATTCTAAATGAACAAAATACACTGCTGAGGCAGCCATGTAATCAATATAAGACTGCCTGATGATGTTCTGAAAAATATTCCTTGAGGATCTTCCTGTGTAGATATATCTTGAACTTGCTTCCTGTGGTAGAGTATATTTGCCTGAATTTTTCCAATTGAGAAACCTTTACCAGAAAAATTCCTGTAAAGGTAGCCCAGTGATCTGCATAAAGACTACAAACTTTTAATGGGCTTTTCTTTGTGGAAATCCTTTTCCTTCTGTTATGGTTCTACTTAGTTGCTCTGAAAGATCAGTGGCCATTTAGTACTCTTTGACACATGAGCTTTCTGAAAATCGCAGTCCACGCTGCATGTCATTCCTGTCTTAATTGACAGATTGCATTTTTCTTTTTAAAATTTACTGCTGGAGAGAACAGGAAAAAATCAAAATCAATGCAAATCCAGGCAGCCTGTTTATGATGGTGGTGTATAGGACAAGATAGCATAATAATAAGCATGGAAACAGGCTTTTCTAGGAAGTGGTGGGGTCAGCCCTTCAGGAAGTGTTAAAAGACCATGCTGATGTGGTACTGTGCAGTTCAATGGGCACGGTGGTATTTGCTTAAAGATTGGATCTGATGATCCTGGAGATATTTTCCAACCTAAATAATTCCATAATTTTAAATAGTACAAGACTGACTGACTTTGTCAAAGTACTGCAAGTTTATCTATGTCTAGCAAGTCTATCTCTACCATCTTGTCCCATCTGGAGGCAAAAGTATCTTTACAGTACAGTTCAGTTCCTCAACCAAAACTGAGGATTAGTCATTAAAAAAATTAATTTGACAAATATATATTATGCAGTTACAGTTCAGTTTGAGGAGAGTTCAGCAAGATCCTTACATCCACCAGCAAGGTGAAGGAGGACCTTGGAATATGAATCTGCATTATATTTTTAGTAATTTTAGATGAACAATGTAACAGAAAAGTAGGAAGACTTCTGGAGTGCAGCTTCAAAACTTTCATTTGTAAAATGTAGGAGGTTATTGTCTCCTCTTCCTCTGAAGAAAAGTAGTCCAAACCTTACCTAGGGAAGTGAAGTGACCTTGGCACCCCAGGACACTACCCTATGTGAAGTACATACAAAGAAGAATAGAAGGAAGAAGGAGTTGAGGGTAGGGAAATTTGACCGATGAGAACGGTCAGAGGAAATGAGTTTGTTTAGTCTAGAAGGCTTGAAAATGAGGGAGGACATGGTGGCAGTTTTCTTATATGTTAGCAGTCATAAAAAAGATTAATTTGTTGTTCATTATGTTCACTAGTCTTAGGACGAGAAATAATCCAATTAAGTAAAGGGCATTTAAGTTATGATTAGGAAAAAGCAATTCTTATTAAAGAAACATTAAAACAGATAGTACAGGAAGCCTATGGTGAGTAGAAGTGTTCCTTCACTAGAGATTTTTGAAAGATAATCCTCCCATTCAAATTGTCTTGGCAAGTGTCATCGTACTTCTGAGTAAAAGGAGGGTGTAGATTGTCCCCTGTGGTACTTTGCAGCTTTGTACTTGTATGATTCTGAGATCCATTTTTGGAAATGTAAACTTTCTAGCAGCAGCCTGCTCTTTCCAAAGCTGCTCAGCAGCCTTCTCAACTCTCTGGAAAACTCATGGCACATGCACTGCTGGGTCAAAGACCCTTTTCCATCTTGGCCACTGCCCAGAGCCTTGTTACGTCTATTGGGTGCAGAGAGGAAGTGCTAATAGATAACTAATACGGTGTACTTCACCCTGGAAGAGCCTGGCATTTTCCTATGTTCAATCACCTACAAAAGGCTACGTACAAAAAATCCACAGACATCTTATAGAATGCATGGAGATAGAAGAGTGGCTGGACACAAGGTAAGAACAAAGTTATGCTTCCTGTTTTTCATCTTGGAAACCTTAGCAATTACTGTTGAGGCCTTGACCAGATTGGTCCATCTAGGAGAAGATTTCCCTGTTTTTTGACAAGCTTCTGCCTAAAATTACAACTTCTTTTTTTCTGCTGTCTTATTCAATCCTTTGTCTTCTTGCCAAAATAACATCAAAAGTACCCTATAGAAAGTAGGAATCTGCTTACTGAACAGCTAGAGACATCTAAATTGGTAGCCAAGGAAATTGTCTATTAAATTCTGAGGGTTGAACACAAAGATGATTCTTTAAAACTGTGCCTTCTCTTGCTAGGAATTCATTGGTTCTAATAGCCTCTCAAACAAGACCAGTCCTGTACATAGCAAAATCTGAAGCTATTGTAATGCTGCTTGAAAAGAGAAAGGCAAAAGTGGAAAAGGAATGGTTTGTTACTAGTGCAGCCCATTTAAAATCCTTCAGCTGTCTTCCATGCTTACAGATCCCTGCTGAGTTGTCTGATCAGAGGAGTTCCTCATATTCCTTGTGAATGTGACTGATTCCAACTCTCTTATTCAAAATTGAACTCTTTCTCCCCTTTCCATCACTATCTTGAGAGTCACCACTGATGGGTCTGAGGAAGTCTCAAAAATTTCTGCAGTCCCACAGTGTAATAGAGCATATATGAATGCCCTATGAGAAGGAATGCAAGCTCTGCTTCATCAGTTTTCACCATCCCACTGGGGAGAATAAAACCCTTAAATTTTTTCTTGTTCCATAGAGTTGTCTTTACTCTTCTAATTACAATTGCATTGTTGAGCAATCAAGTACGTGATTTCTAACAACCCCAGACAAGAACCATTTCCCCAGCCTCTTAAATCTGGCTTGGAGCAAGTTCTTTACATTGCTCAACTCCTCAATTGATCATGATATACACAGGCAGTTCCATGAAATACCTGCTTCTCCTCTCAAAAGTCATTGCTTTTCTTCAAAGCTGGCATCCCAGCACATTTTGTTGTTCTTTGTCATGGCATGCTATATTTAAGACATTTCAATTTTTAAAATCCTTATTGTGTTGCTGTTTTACTGCCATCTCACTGTAGCTAAAAAATTACTCCCACTAACTGCAAGACATGTTCTTCCTGATTTTCTTTCTTTGTTTTTTTTCCTTGGGGTTTGTTGTCATAGATGAAAATGGGCATGTCAAGCTGAAAAATTGCCTGCGATCCACCCATTCATCTTTATCGTTTCAGATTTCTGTACACTTTCCCTGTGGAAGTTTCTTCCCATATTACTCTTTGTTTTCTTGATCAGCAACTTGTAAATCTTCTCCACTTTAGCACTGTTCATGGCTCTTCATTGCCTCCTTGCTCTCTGTCCCCTACTCTCTCCTTCAACAGCATTCACAGTTTATTGTATCTGCAAAAGTCCTCTCCTCCAGTTTTGACATATCTTATTCAAAATGGGACCTTGATCAAGAGTTGCAGTTGGCTCATTTATTGGTCACCTGGAAATATGGAAATAATCCTTAGGCAGATAATGATGAAAATTACTATCTATTTTTATTTACATGTATTCCACTCATCTCCATTTCAATATTCTTTATTATCAAAGGCATTAGGTACATTTGCTTATTCCAAAACCAAGGAATCCAGTTCATATTTTAAGAAGCATCTGCTCCAGAGTTCTGCTCCAGAGCTCTGCTGGCTCTTGTAACATCTTGAAAGCAACACCCAAACTGTAGTAATCCCCGATTGTGCTGATGGCTCCCCTTACAGGGGAATAAAGCTCCAAAGAGAGACAGAAGGAAACCACAAAGGTAGCTAATATGCCATATGTTTCTGGCATATAATCATGCTAGTGGAGATCACCTCTCACTTTCTAAAGAGGGAAATGGAGTTTTCCAGGAGGATCAGGTAATCCAAATTACTTCCCATTTACCAGATGCTTTCCCTGGAAACAAAACAAGTACCCTTTGCTCTAGATCATCCTTTCCCTTCTCCTAAGTCCTCCTAGTTCCCTTTTTCCTTGGTCCCTCTGAGTTCCTACTCGCCATAGGGTACAAAACCTTACCTGTTGCAGCAACAGTGCTCTTAAATTTGGTTGATAAATCTTTGAGTTTGGCTGTCTTTGGGTAGCAATTTTAGCTTCCAGATGCAAGGAAGGAGCACCAGGTTACCAAGATGCTTAGGAGAGCAGAACCTCTCTGCTCTCCCCCATGGGAGGCTGCATCCATCTCAACAGGAATGAGAAAGGAAAAGTGGGATCTTTTCTTTCCCTCTAGTTTAAATATCCTCAAAATGAGACCCTGTCTTCCTCGGAGAGGAGGGGTGCACAGCCCACTCCGGTGGTTGTTAGCAATGAAAATCAAAGAATTTTTTTTTGCATTTTCAGGCATCAACCAAGCCCAAATTCTCTAAGTGTGGAGAAAGCATGTACATGGATGGCTGATGAGGTACATTGGCCCAGACAAGCTTGACCAGGACAGAGATGTGGCTGTGGGTAAGTCTGATGCAGTGATACAATGAGACCAGAACACAGGTCCTGAGCTGCCAAAGGAAATGCAGTGGGAGTTAAAGTTTGTAGCATAAAGGGGAAGTATCTTATCCCTTCCACCAAGGGATGAGCTCAACACACATGGCAGGAGAAGCATTGCTGCTGCCCTCAGCATAGATGCATTGAGTTACAGTGCTCTGATTTAGACATCTGTGGAACAGAAGATTCAAGAGACAAAGCTGTGAGTGGATAGCTCATATAAACTGAATTTGTTACATTTGTTACAGAGTATGAACTTACTAAAATTGTAACTGAATTTCAAAACACAAAGTATCTGACTCTGCACACCAGTTAAGTATTTCATCCATGCCTTTGAAAGATATGAACCAGTAAAAATCTGAAGGCCGAGTGACATAATTTACTCTGCACATATGGAAATGTAAAGAGAGTAACTATCCATTGTGCATATTACAATACAGCATTTACCAATATGGTGGGCATATCCTCTTAGTGCTTAGAGTAACAAAAATAATGAAAAAAAAACCCCTACACTTAGCTTCCATTCTGAGTGTTTCTTCATATTAAATTTGAATTTATTTTGTCCTGCTCTGAATTCCTTGACCCAGATGAAAATTCCAGTAACTGGTTTCACAAAGGCCTGAGTAAGACATGGAAAACGGGAACCATTGTTTTTATATGATAGTTTCGCAAACAGATTGGCATGTCTTTGAATGAAACTAATGGGAATAATAAGCATTGCCTTCTGGAAATATTTAACATGGAGATTTTAAATTGATCTCAAAGAACACAGCTATGTGTCAGGTACTATTCTCTTGCTGCGCATAATGCTGGATATGTGTGCTGGGCTATGGTGGAGTAATTTACTCTCATATTCCCTTATCTAAAATGGCACTTAGTAGTTTAGATCAGGACCTGTTCTACAATGTCATCATCCTTTTTTTGTCTTAGAATTCAGTTTTAATAAAGAGTTTGCAGAAGAGGAGGTACCTGGGGTGTGTAAGGTAATCTGGGAGAGGAAGCTGGAAGGAAGCAAGTAGAACATTTGTAGTTCCTCCCAGGAGCAGAGATGACAGCTGGGATTTGTGTGCCTAAGCAGTGTGTAATGCGGGAATGCTCACCAGCAGAGTGCCATGCCACAGGCTATGGCATAAGACATTGAGAAATGAAAGGAATAAAAGCATGTAAAATCTGCAAGTTACTTAAAATTTAAGGAAAGAAAACTTTGCCTGTCTTACTCAAAATACTTACAAAAACAAGTCTTAAACAAAAGGACTTTTGGAAGTATTCTCAATAGATTCAAATGGCGTGTTTCCAAAGTGTCTTTTGAAAATAAGGAAGGGAAGATTTATTGAAAGGTGCCTGTAGGGGGAGATGGTTGCCCGGGAGATTGGCAGTAAACATTTCATCTCCAGGTCACCAGCTCAAGCCAACTCCCCTCACTAGTGGTCAAAAGCCTACTGTATTATTGTCATTAGGAAAGGACATTTATCATTCCCGAGTCTGTGGAGACATGGAAATGTCTGGTTCAATAACATATATAAATTATTTTCTTAGAATGCTTCTGGCGATGCACAGGCAGGGCCAGGACTTGGACTTGATGATCCTTGTCGGTTCCTTCCAGCTCAGTATATTCAGTGATCCTGTGACTTTCGGAATGTTTATACAAATACTAGTCTAGAAAATACTACTAATTTTTATTTAAAACAAACCATCTCATTAACTGAACAAACTATGTATGTTCTCCCTTCCCCTTCCCCTTCCCCTTCCCCTTCCCCTTCCCCTTCCCCTTCCCCTTCCCCTTCCCCTTCCCCTTCCCCTTCCCCTTCCCCTTCCCCTTCCCCTTCCCCTTCCCCTTCCCCTTCCCCTTCCCCTTTCCTTCCTTCCTTCCTTCCTTCCTTCCTTCCTTCCTTCCTTCCTTCCTTCCTTCCTTCCTTCCTTCCTTCCTTCCTTCCTTCCTTCCTTCCTTCCTTCCTTCCTTCCTTCCTTCCTTCCCTCCCACATTGTCTCATTTTGCCATTCCTTCATTTGTTTATTCTTTTTCTCTTTCCTCCTGTCTTCTCTCTTTCTTTCCTTTTAAAGAATACTTTCAATTTACTTATGAAGTCACTTAAAGAAGACATAAAATTTTAAAGAAAGCTTTTATCATCTGTTTTCTTTTAAAATATAGCAGACCATTTGAATTTTAGGAAAAAAAATATGTTTGGGACCATTTGTCTACTGGAAAAACAATAATAAACAAGGCACTAAACAAAATGTTTTGCAGCAGCCACTGTCTGAAGTGTATTGCAGCAAGGCATGATATGCTAAAAGGAAACTTGATCACATTTGATTCAGGGTGATGTCTTTCTTTAATCCACTGGAGAAGAGAACAAAGCTTGGATGATTTTTATTTAATAACAAACAGACAATAATATCAATAGTGCTTCCCATTTAACTTTTGGCAACCATTAATATGTGCTGCACACATGCCCGAGAAAAAGAGATATTTTCCCCATTTGGTTGGTTTCATCTTTTGAAGCATGTCTCCACCAAAAAGCAGATTTCAATTTCCTTTGGGGACCACAAAATACCCAGCTCTTTTCCTCTCCCTCACTGTGGTTAGAAGTTTATTTTTCAGTTGTGGTAAGTGCTTTGCACCATATTTGTCTGCATGTTGTTTGTTTTAGGAGTGGAGCACAGAACATACAGACTTCTACCAGGGGAAAGACTAACAAGCACAAGACTGTACAGAAACAGTTTAATGAAATTGTTATGGGTAACCATACTGGTTGAATCAGAAAGTCTGCAAGAGTCTCTAGACCATAGCTGAGGAGCTCCTTTGGCAAGAAATATGTGTCTGAGGCTTGCACACAGGCCCAACCAGCAGTGAAGCTGGGCTATCCTTGGTTTTTTTGACCTAACCCCAGGCAAGTCACTTCCCTTTACAGAAGTTTTGTCCTCATAAAGGACATTTGCTATACAATTTCTGACCTTACGTCTCCCAGTGGCCTTACCACATACATGGTGTCCCTGCAATTTTATATTGGTGAAATGGCAAATAATTGACTTTGATGGTTGGTTAAAGTGTTAAATCTCATGGAAGTAGGCAAGCTGTCCTAGGAGAACTCTCAGGTTCCATAATTTGTGTGGTGATTCTATAGCAATTTCAATAACTCCAATACATTTTTAATTGATTTGCAGCTATGTAAGCCTTAATAAGACTTGGCCTTCTTTTGGAGGACATCAGTTGTGGAAGTGATCACTGTGTAGTGAGATGAAGAGGTTTGTCATCTTCTTTTACTCTATGTAATCTAAAGCAAAGAGAGAAAATAGTAATTAAATCAACATCAAAATGTTTGTTAAATACATTTGCTTGCATATGCCTATTTTTCACATTATTATATTTTTCTTCCTGAAGATTTATCTGCATGAATGGAGAATAAATATTGTAAGGTTTCTTTAAGTAAAGGCTCAGCAGTTTGATAAAGAAGATTTTAATCAACTGTGTATATTTATTTATTATGAACCTCTCTTTAGTGCAAACACTCCATAACTGTTGAATGAGATGACCTAGAAGATGGTTTTATATGAAAGCAGGAAAGAAGCAGAAAAAAATTGATACATCCATCTAAACTCACAAGCAAAGATGTGCATGTTTCTTTTTTGTATGTAGAAAATGTCTTTTTTTTATTTCTGGATTTGTCAGGTTTGCTTTATACATTTTTGCTTTGAATTTGCTCCCTCAGTTTCTGGCTTTTATTTTCCATGTAGACACTGGCAAATTTTGCAGCTGTTGTGATTGTCATTCCAGTTTCCTTAGAGTCCTCCATCTCCTGTAATATCATGTTGAATCAGAATAAAATCAGTGTGTCTCAATCTTGTCACAGCACCTTTCTTATATATCACTACTCTTTATCTGAAGTGCTTTATTCCAAATGCATTTTTTATGGAAATGCATTTTTGCATCTTCTTCCAGAAATCCTGCCCTGTCTTGTTGTTGAAGTCATCTTTCATCTTTACCTTTTCAGCCATTCCTGAGTTATTACACCTGTGTTGCAAACAGTACAAAAGATTTTTTGCCTTCTATAATTGCCCATAAAGGTATTGTCCTCATGCAAAACTGATTTAGGCAGCATCACCATCAGGTCAAGGGAAGTGATCCTTCATCTCTGCTCAGCACTGAGGAGTGTTGGGTGCAGTTCTAGGCTCCTCTCTACATCAGAGTCAGGAGCATCCTGCATCCAGACCCGCAAAGGGGACCAGACTGACTGTGGACTGTGGCATAGGACTTTGGAGGACAGGCTGAGGGAGGTTGGACAGTCCATTGTTTCACCACCCACACAGAAAGGAATTTCTTCCTAATATCTAATCTAATTCTATCCTCTTTCAGCTTAAAGACATTTCCCCTTATCTTACCCCTACACTCACTGATAAAGAGTCTCTTCCCATCTTTCCTGTAGCTTCCCTTTAAGTATTGGAAGGCTTCTATAAAGGCTTTACAACAGAAGGTGGTTTTTTTTTCATTGAAAATGGGGTTATTTATCCATAGCTGAGAAGTCTTTGGCTTTCATTAGTTTTTGGCACATGGAACATTTTGGAAGAAAATATTCTATTTAATTAAATAGAATAAGTGGATAGAGAGCCTGAAAAACAAATAAAATACATGAATGAAAATGGATGGGAAAATAAATTGACATTAACTGACAGGGCTACTCGATGGTATTTTTCAAATCTCTAACCCAGTTCATTTTCCCTGCATTGTTTTTGGGTTTAAGTTTTGGGGGTTTGGTTCATTTTTTTTCCCACATACTTGCATGTGTGTATTGGTACTTTGTATAAGCCTGAAAAGAAATGTCGTTTTTAAAACGGAAAGAATGGAATTTTAACATCTCTAATAACCCTGACAAAAGCCATATTCCACAAAGCACTTTCATCTAGATTCTTATTTAAGCAGCATTGAGAAGGACTGAGGGTCTATGGAGGCAAAGATGAAATTAACAGATTTTTTTGGAGGGGAGGGATAACTAAAAATTAATCACATAGAACAATCTTTACAGGCTTTGCAAAATCACTTCACAGGAAAATTCTGACTGATATCAATGAAAGCCTTGATTCAGCTTAGACTGAATTAATATTAAGAAATGCCTACAGTAATGGCAGAAGCTTTTTGCTGCAAGCCCTATTATGTACTCTAGAACACACTGGTTTAGAGACATTTCCAAGTTTTTAAAACCTGCATTTAAAATAGAGATTGTTTTGCAATACCTAGTTTCATGTCAGAGGGAATTTAGGAAAATTTAATGCTAAATTGTGACAAATCATCCTTAATGTTAAAACTGAACCCCCTTTTTTTCTTTCACTTTTTTATGTAAACTTGTACCACTGTTCTTCTTAGTCATAATATTAAAAATAGGTCCCTGTCGACATGAATCTTAACAGAACCATTCAGAACAGTGAGTCTTGCACGATCCAGCTTCCCCAGCTGCTGATCCCAGAGTACCCATCAGCAGAGAGCTGCCAGGCTCCCCTCAGGTGTGGGCTCATCGCCAGCAGTGTGCTCAGGTTCAGGGGCAAGATTTGTGTGGAGACTTGGCAGGAGCATGGCACTTCCCTTCAGGAGTGTTTAGCAGGAGGAGGCAACAGGACCACTGCTGACCTGCCCCGGGATGAGTGAGGCTCCCCCAGGGCAGAGGGATTTACAGAGATACCAGGCACAGGTATGAGGTTATCCCATGCTGTGCTGTAAGTCTGCATGAAATGGCAGCTTGGGTTTCAAATACACAACTTTGGGTTTTCATCTAGGGTGTGTTTACACACAACCCCCCCCACACTCATTACAACACCAGTTGGCATATAACCTGGGACTTTCCTGCTCAGGAAAAAAGGTAGCTTCCAGCAGGGGACCCATCAGCTGCTATCAACTCTGCATTAAGCAAAGATGCTTAATTATTTAAGTATTGCTGATGTTGATAGGTCAATGAAAGCAAGTGGTCTACAACCTAGCTAGCCCAAAGAGACTTGTAACTTTAGCTAGAAATGGCTTCAAACAGGAAGAGCTTCAACAGCAATGATGGGGACATTTTGGTAGTCAGCTGTTTTTTGCAGCTTAGGGGTTACTACATACACATCTAAAATGTTAACACCATTTACATAGCATTTTGACAAACACATGATACTATATCTTAGAAGTATTTTTGTATAAAGACATTGACTGGTGGGTTCTGCATCTTAGCTGCAGGGTGCTATACCCATTGCTTGATGTTTGGCCAGTATTCTGCTGCCTGTCACACTGCCTGAATGAAGAAAACTTGAGTAATGAGTCTGATATCAAGTCAAATTTGTAGCAAGGGGGAGGTCTCATGTCTCCAGTTAAAGGGAGTGTTAGCCCTGGGAGAAAAAGTCATTTCCATGTCCTAGGAATCCTAACTCCATGCCAATGCCTTCTCTGCAAGACCAGCATTGTCTCAAGCACTGATTCTAATCAGAGACCAACGCAGAGTCTCCCATGTTCATGCCCAGCTCCCTTTATCCAGCAGCCCTCTAAAGCAGCTGACAGTGTCAATAGCATGTGCTGTTAGCATGGAGCCTCTGCCTGCACAAAGGCCACGTGTAGGGTGTACACTGGGAGCAGACCTTTTGCCTAAAGGACACCAGATCTCTCTTGCAGACAGCTAGGGCTTTCTACCATGATAATAGCAGTCCCTTATGGTCAGTCAAAGCTATTAACTCTTTCTGACATTAGTTCTTTGCTTCAGGACTCACCCTGTAATGAGAAGATAGGATGCCATCTGCTTCTCAACACAACCAAGGAAAATTTAAATGAAGACCCCTGGTCAAGTAGAATGTATTATAAAGTTGTGAGTTTCATTATACTCTACATCACTTTGTCTGAGTTAATGGTCCTGGGACAAATCTTTCCTGCAACCCTTACAGCAAATCAAGCAGACAGTTCACTGAAGTCAAAAGGAAGTATTACAGATTGAAACCTGCTGAGGGTATAGGGATATTCCCCTCATCTGACTGAGAGGAAGCAGCTATTAAGCAGCACTAGGAAAGAGTTAAAAAAGCCAATGAAAAATGTGATTGCCTTGTATGATTTTCATTTCTACTTCTGGAGTGCTGGGGTAAACATGATGTCAAAAGGGCAATATTCTATATCCCCCAGTATAAAGAGAACAACTACTTAAAAAGTAAAGCAGCAGCATCACACTCAGTATCTCCTGCTAAAATTTAGAGAAAATTAGGTTTGTCCAGCTTTTGTTACATATTCTGGAATTTGGCCAAGTTAACAAGGTTAATCTCATTCTTGCTAAATCTGTGTCACAGGGTATTTGTGTGGTTAGCACCTTGGCAGCTACAATGTACACAGCCCCTGTTTAGATAATTCTTTTCATACACATACTGTAAAAAGACCTGGCTTTTACATACAAAGTAATTGTGAATGGGAATGTACTTATTGCATGAGTGCAGCAAAGTATTTCTGGAAAATTATTTTCTTCCTCCTTGCTAATTGGTTAAAATTGCATGGGATAGCCAGGGTGTAGTGCAGATGGAATTAATCAGGAAAATGTTCAGTTTCCATATGAATTTTTTTTCCCTCAAAGCCTACAGTTTGACTACTCTTATTTTCATGCTCTCCAATCTGTTACAGCAAAAGCTTATCCTCTTCTCCTAAGAGTATCTTGATTACAAGTTTTGGCCTTTTGGTTTGAATTCAATAGAAATGTTGACGTCTTGAGAGAGGAAACCCATGTCTTGTCCAAAGCGAATTCTCCATAGACTTTTACTTACAATCAGTGGAATGAAAGTTGCTCCTCCAGCCAATGATTCACAGCTCCCACTTCAGGCTCCTCCTTTGAATCTGGCAATGACACCAAAATTAGGTGTGTAAGGTGAGGCCAACTAAATTCTTTCCTTTGGTTCTTCCTGATGACTCATGCACCAGCTTGTGGGAGATTTGGTGAGGCATCTGTTTCTTTTCAGAGATAACAGTTAATGTCCAGATAAATGGTTTAGACATGTACAAATAAAGCAGGAAAGTACTGTTCCTCATACCGCTTTATGCCTGATTTACCCCTTCCTTTTGGCAAGAAAAAAATACCAAAAATACCACAAATCTCCCTGACTATTCCTTGTACCAAAAGGTTGTCCTCACCCTAACCCCCACACAGAGTGCTCCAGAAAGAAGGCATTTTAAGGCAAGCTGAGGAAGAGAGACAAAACACCTAAAGGAATTTCATACACTGGTGATTTTGTAGAGGGTCATTCCAAAAGGAAATCTAGTTGGGGTTACTGGTACTGTACCAAGTTGATGCCTATCAGCCCTTAAAAAATTCATGTCATTATCATTGACACAAGTATATATTTTGTTCTTATCTTTACTATAAGCCCGTGTAGAAGAAAATGTACAGAAGGGAAGGCATGACAGATGTGAATCACCTCTATTAACTTGCAAAAGTCATGTACATCTGTCAAAACTGCATATTAAAATGGATTAGCCATTCATACAAATAAGAACAACATGTGCATTTGTTTCAGCTAGGATAAAAATCACAAAGGCAATCAATTCTCATACAGCACATGTGAAAAAAAAATTCTTGGCACAAAGGACAGCGTACCCCAAGTGTTCAGATACATGTTTCAACTACGCAGATTTCTTCTTTTCAGCTTTCAGGTTGCTAGTTTGCTCCAGAAGGCCATGAGAAACCACATCGTGAAGGAAGACATAATGATTTTACACTCCCAATGTACTCTCTAAAGTCACTATTTTTTGTCTTGAACTTTTTTCCCATGTGGATTTGAATCCTATTCACAGAGCCATGCCAAAATGACTTTACACTGTGCAGTAAATACAGTTGTTTGGATAATAAATTTGTATTGGGGCATTCATTTTTCCCTGAATTTTTTAGCTAAACTTTCAGTTGGACTCCCACTGTCAACCATGCATGACAACCGTATTTACAGATGGTCTATATTTATTTGACAAGATTTAGACCAAAGAAGGATGTTACAGCTTAGATGGGCATAAGTTTTGTTATTAGCACATAATATTCCAAATAATTTCCCTCTCCCCCCTTATTGTTATTTTGTTTCAGATGTGACAAGAAGCATCATTTGCTCATTGGTTTTCATATGCAGCAGAAATTTTTGGTTGTCCAAGAGTATGCAGCCATGTCACATGAAAGAAATCCCAAAACAACAGGGTAGAAAAGCATTCTATTCCTTGGTAAAGGTATAAGCTCCAAAATCCTTTCCACAAACTCAGCCCCTTCTTTGCCTTACAGCCCTCTGAAAAGTCATCAGATAAGAAAAGTCATCAAAATCATATTTTGGGTAGACAAAATCACAACGATCAGCTCTCCCTCAGTTCCTCTGGCAGCTCAGCACATCCACACATAGTCCACTCTTAAATTAGACCCCAGTGATCTGTTTATTTCAATGGCAATAACAACCTTACAGAACTACTGTTGCTCTTGAAAACAATTCAAAAATCCTGAGATATTATTTTGGTCATACTTTCGGTTAGTGTCCTTGCAACTGCAAAGATGCTGCCACAGTTGTCCCATGTTCTCAATCATAGAAGTGTCCCAGTTTCTCTTCTGGAGCAGGAGCCCTTCTGCTTTGTGCAGATTCCATTGACACACAGCCCTGACAGCTCAAGCCGGCTGCTGGTGGAGTCAGGCAGCATGGCAAGGCAAGAGGGGAGCCTCAGGGTCACGGGTGGTCTTTGTTAAAAGTTGGCTCTATTCAGCCCAGGGTAAACTGAGGGAATAAGATGTAAACACAGTGCCAGCTATCACGTTATGACCACATGCAGAGATTGCTGCCCGCTGCTGTTGTGCCAAATTAACTTTGCCACTGATATCAACAGCAAAGAATTTGATTCTCAGGCACCTGCTGATAATTCACTTGAACTCTTTGACTTGTTTTCAAGTAATATCTCTTTTCAAATATACTTAAGTTGATCACTTTCATGTTTCCCCTTAAATGCCAGAAATTAGGTGAATTAAAAACAACCTCACCCATCCCTGAGCTTCTTTGCTTTCATGTCATTCAAGGGTGGAAAGAGTTCTCTATTTTAACTAATTGGAGAATAAAAATCAGTATCCAGCTGAGACGTAAGGTCTCTTTTTTTTTCCTGCAGAATCAAGCCTCCCACAAAAACTAGGCCTTTGTGCTGGAAATGCCGACTCACATGAAATCAGAAGACTGTGATCAGGGATGTCAAGACCACCAGAGATTAATGTTGCATTAAATTCTTGCAGTTGAAAAGAAGCCACAACAGTCAAGCCCCTTCTCCTTGGACACGTGCTACACTTCACTGCTCCCCAGTTTCTCCCTTCTTTCTCGTATTTCACTATATAAGTGCATATGTGTGTGTGCATACACATATATGGGGGGGGGGGGGGAGCTAAACTGTGCTCTCATTGTACTCTTTTTCCTCTGGTAGTGCCTGCCTTCTTCCCTGCTGCCTGCGCTGCTGTGCGTGCCAGCAACCTCTATGCACACTCAGTGAATTATGCAGAGTTGCCTCTGAAGCCAACAGAGGAGGTGACAATTGTTGGACATCTTTCTCTGCCTGACAGCATATGTAGAAACAGTCCAGCTGAACAGATTTCTGTCTGTGCTGAGGGGACCAGCAGATTATGTTTGCCATTTGCTGGCTTGAAAGCTCAGCATTTCAATGTGGAGAAAGCTAGTGGGCACAAAATCATGAGAACATAAGAACTGATCTTGGAAAATGGTGCTTGTGCCTCCTCCTATTTTTCCATCTTTCTCTTTAGCAGGCAAAGAGTATGGGCAATGCTGAAATGAGAAGTACAGTGCTAATGATTTGTAAGCTGGCAATGGGATGTAATTTATAAATCAAGCAACTGCCAGTGAAGTTTCTGAAAAATCCTGTAACAAGTACAATTCTAGCTGAAGTTTTGCCTTCCTTGTGTCTCCTCAGAGAAAACTCAGCTGGTAATAAATAAAGTAGGCTTTAGTTCACAGAGGTGTTCCTTTTATTTCAGGTGGGACCACAAGTGCAGGAAAGGGGGGAAAAAAGGAAATACTGCTGCTTCAGTAGTCATAGTTACAATTCTCTGGTGTCAGCATCAGATAATGTCACATCTTTCAGAATCTGGATTTTTTTTTTAACTCTTACAACAATTTAAAGGTTACAGTTATTTTGCCTAAAGCAGGATGTGCAGGGGCTAGGAGAAAGTGACTGTCATTCTGCCAGCACCTGGTGTGGGAGCAGACTGCTTGTTCAGGTACCTGCTTGTGAGTTTCCCATCAAAGGCACTCATTTTGCTCTAAAGGCCACTCAGTTTTCAGGCAAATGATGTCCTTGGGGTGGATTTCTACATGTTCTAGCCTGCACTGTACCTATGAGGCCCCTGTCTTCTCTAGGAAAAAGAAGAATTAATCCTCTGGCATGTTTGCTCAGGGCTCCCTGCCTTAGCAGAAGCATCCCTAGGGAGTAACCTTCATGCTGGCCATAGCGTCTCCACAGATTCACAACTAGCACTATCAGTAACGGTGTTTAAGCTGAGCATTGCCAAAAGGTCCCCATCACTAACCCTAATGCCAACCCCCAAGGCAGCAGAGATGCTACAAACCCTTCCTGACCTGCTCTTGCAGAATTTTGAGCACCCCCATCTGGTGTGAAAAGACCAGCTGATAGGTTTTTTGCTCCAACTGCCTTTGCAGGGGAATTGTGTTACAAAGCAATTGTTCTTCCCAAACTTTGGGGAAAAGTCTTTTTCCATTATAATCATTGTAAAGGCACTGACCTAAAGGCAGTGGTGCTTGCACAGTTGAATGCATAAGCAGCTCCCCAGTATCTTCTTGTTTTTGAAAAAGAAGTTGCACTTTGAACCAGCATGTCTGGGTACAGGCCTTTTGAACAATCAAAGGATATCTGACATACAAATGATATTTCCTTTGACAGAAAAGCCCTTGTGCCATTAAGAGAACTGGGAGAAGTTATTTTTAATTTATGCATTTGGCCTAACACCAAATCTTATGAGCCAGACAGTTCCATATGAATGTTTGAAATGCCATGTGATGCAGCTGGAACATGCTTCATCATTCTCCTGAGTTTGGTGCCATACAGGCAGTTACTACTGTCCCCTCCTGGCGTGGAAAACAGAAACTCCGTGCTGCCCAGATCAGGCTGGAGTCTCTCAAATGCAAGGTGGCACAGGTCTGAATTCCTCTTTGCCTGAACTGTCACTGGGATCCTTCATGTGTTGTTAGTGTGCATTTTTCAGGGCAAAGAGAATGGTTTTGGTTATCTCTTACCATGTGAAACATCATGTCTCCCCACTGTTATGATGCTATAATTGCTCATCTCATCTGTCCAATAAATGTTTGTATGTGGAAATTTAATCTTGATTTTTTTTTATTAGTAGGCAGTTTCAAGTCTGCAATATGCAGATTTTTATAGAATGGGAAATCTTGAAAAAATCCATAACAGAAAGTGAAAAACAGAGAGATAAAGGATATAAGAACCATTTGGTGCTGCAAAATAAAATGGTTTTTGAGGTAATCATGCTCCCTGCAGTAAAATAAATGCTACAGTTCTTTACCTCTGACAAGCTGAAGGACACTTTTTTTTTGTATGATCCAATTTTCTCTTTTATCATTCTCCTTTCAAAAGAGTCACACTAAAAAATAAAAGTTTCACTGAGAAAAAAGACTTAGATATAAATAAAGATGAGGTACAACGGATCTGGGACACATTAATTTCCAAATGTAGAAAAGAAACAACCACGAAAAAACCAACTCAAAACATTTTATGTTAACATACCAATGAAAGGATGTTCTAGACTGTGATCTTTTTCTAGATGCTTCCTAAACCCTGCCTGGAGCTCAAATTAAGTCACATTGTGTACTTGTTTCCAATTTTTAAATCCAGGTAACTAAGAGGGCTTCAAAATGCCTTTTTAAGTATGTCTTTTTAGTGTTAAATTAGAAATAAAAGGCATTATTTTTCCAAGACAAGAAAAATTTTCTAAAGCAAGCAGACTTTTACTGCTTCAAAAATTACTTATTAGCCACCCTACTGGAACCAAAAATGGTAAGTAGGTGTGGTAAGAAATCCTTTTGGTTTTGTGTTTTCACTTGAGGTTATTTGGGTATACAGCTGCAAAGCCATTTTATTAATCTAGCCTGGGTATGATGTACATGACAGACAATTCCAAGAACAGGAGGTACGTGCAGCTATGCTGGTGGATATGCTGGTGGATCTCTGCCACCATCCGAGAGAGGCCGTTTCTGTTTCTTGCTCCTATTGCCTCTTCTTTCATGGAACATCCCCTGCAGCATTCACATGAAAGCTTCACACCTTCCAGACACGCAGCCATAGCCACACACACAGATACAGATGTAGGGAATGTACAGCCCACCATTCATTGCCAATACCCATTCTGCCTGGAAAAGTCATTACTACATATGGAAGGCTCAATTAGACTGAGCAAGAGGTGATTTATTAGCCCCTTATTTAAATGCAATAATCGTAATCTAAGAAAGAAATAATGTCATTTTTTTCAACAGGGCTTCTCTGGATTTCTCTGACAACAATTTTAGCTTTGCAACATACCTGCCTGCAGAGAAACTCCTATTGTCACTTCTGAAAGTACAGAGACTGGCATCTTGAACTCTGGCATAATTTCTTTTGTCACAGATTATCCAGCAATTGTAATTATTTAGTGCTGCCCTGCACTCACTGTGGATCCTACAAACAACATAGGGTTTTTTAAGCACAAGTGGTTCAGCAGAAGAAGTCAGGTTTATTTTTATAAAGTCTCCAGAATAATCCCTGGGCTTTTTCTGAAATTTGGTGCAACAGCTAGAAAGACAGGTCAGCTGCTTGATATTTCAGAAAACTTCAGAAATAAATTTTGCAGAGCTTTCTGCAAGTCTTCATTTTGGAGACAATGGAAACTTGAATGCTTGATATTTTTGAGTAAATGGAGACAGGACAGCTCAGTGTAAGCTTTCCACGTAAGTTAAATTCAGCCTTCAAAAACATTCAGGCAAAGTCAGGGTTGGAGACAGACCACAGTGCCATCCTCAGTCTATAGGGCTAGGGCTCACATCATATGGTGCAGAAGCATGTCCCCCCCCCCCCCACCAGTAAAAGAAAGAAAGACAGGGAAGGAGCCAAGATCTCATAGCCTGCCTCTGGTAAAACTCCTCTTGTCTCAGACACATCTGATACATCTTGATCACAACTTCTATCTTCCTCTGCCATGTTTCTGTATTTTCCAGTACCCTGCTAAAAGTAGCCAATCGCTATGAAAATGTTTCATAGCCCTTACCTGGTGGAAAAGTAGGAAAAGCATTAGTGCCAGACATTGTGACGGTGACTGTCCATCAGGATTTTTTATCCATGTCACTCCTAAGGCTGCTATCATCCAACCCCTCCACAAGCCTCTTTCTTGCTTTAGCCCATGCCCCACAAGGCTCTGGAAGGTCTCCTGGAGGACTTTCAGCAGTGCCCACACAGCTCAGCTGTCTTCAGCATCGCTCATCTTCCACTCACTTTGACCTGAGTGTCTTCCTGCCCTTTCTGGGCTGTGACCCGAGCTTCATATGTTGTCCCATGATGATTGCTTACGATGGATAGAGGCAGGTGAAGGAAGTCCAGAGACCAAAGAAAAGAAAACAGATGAAAAAACGTTCTCTTTTATCTATTTCAGTAGATTTTTTAACTGCCAAATGCATCTTCTCTTTCCTGAATTGATAATCCTGTCCTCCTTCCTGTATGACCTGGCTGTAACCCTGGGAGGAGGAAGTAATTTATTTCTAGCCCTGTTGTTTTAAATGTGTCTCAGCTTTTAGGCTGTCATCTGAGGCCACCTGAGATCATGTTTTTCACCTGCCTGCCTGCTCATTGGTCTCTGGTCACCCAACAGCGGTGGCCCCACACGAAGGGAGCACAAGAGAGGCTTATTTGTTTCACACAATTTCCCCAGTGCCCTTGCTGACAGACAGACAGACAGACGGGCAGAGAGACAGCTTCCCACCAGTCTCTCTGGGGCACTAGGTAGCCCTGGCACCACGGGCTGTGGTTGGAGGAGTGCCAGTGCTCTGCAGCTCCTACCTGTTTCCTTACAGAGTCATGGGCCTGTGCTCTTTCTTCCTTTCTTTTTCTTTCTTCTTTTTCCTTCTTTTTCCTACTCAGTATGCTTGCTGTGGGCCAAGTCTCAAGGTGGCAGGGAAGACGAAGGAGAAAAGAGAAAAGAAAGAAGAGAGAAGAGTGAGCATATAAAGTCCAGGAAACATCTTTTGAGACTAAATACAAAAGCACAACACGCTGGGGTCGCCAGTGGGCTCTCCTCTGCCTGCTGCCCTTGTGCAGCGTGTGGCAGGAGGTCATGCTGCCAACGGAGAGCAGCTGCAGGACCCAGCTGTGACATCTGGCTTCCATTGAGGAATCCGAACGCTGGAACAGGACAGTGTTTGTTTTCTCTTGCTTGAGCACGAATCAAAGTTTTAATTAAAGAAATCTCAGAGATGCTTTCAGCAAGACTGCCCAGGGTCAGTGTGCAGAGGGTGCTTTTTCAGGGATATGAGCCAACACACTCCCTGAGGTGATGGGTGTGTTTTGGGGTTAGAGAGGAGTTTCAGAGCCCAAAGCAACAGGGATCAATGACACTCAGAGAGACCCTATCATTGTCTTGTGTACATGGAGGCCCAGACTCCAAGGAATAACCATTGCCTCCTGTGTGCCTTCTCGTTTTGCCAGCAGCTATTCCCATGCCTGAACAGCCTCACTGTCCTTCCCTTTGGAAAATCATTTGATCATTCCTGTGGTTCTTCCTTATTTTAAAGCCACTCTTAGGACCTCTTCTCCCCATTCCCAACAAAGACCACCAGAGCTATGGGCTCTGACACTGCTGGCTGCAGCTCTGCTGCTGCTTGGCTACTACTGTAAGCCATTAATTCTCCAGCTTTTGTATTAGGCAATACTATTTTTTCAAATAATTGTTTTTCAGACTGTTAGTAACCCTTTATGATAATTTCTGACATAGGAAAACCCTATTCCCCCTTCTGAGTAGTCAGTGTCACCATAATAAAATATTTTCTCTAGAAACCCTTTAAATTGATTCCCAATCCCCATTTAAATTGCAGCAGCAGTTCATCTCTCCAGGGCTTCACTGGTTTGGAGAAACACCCAGCACATATCCTATTCCTCCAATGCAAAGCACACCCTGTACAGCTTCAGTTTAGGCAACATATCTGACAGTCACAGTCAAACTGTAGAGAAAACTGAGAAAGAGAAACCCCAAGTAGAAGAGGAGTAGGTTTCTGGGATCCCTTTCTACTAGGAATGGTATTAAAGGGCATTAGTATCTTGAATACAGCTGAGACTTCTAGAGTGGCTGCTGGCTCACAGCCACCCATGTGCCCTGTAAATCTTTTTTTTGTTTGTTTTTATGTATAAATGATGTAATGCCTGCAAGCTTCCTCAGTCAGGGTTCGTTATTTAATTTCTCAGGTGGCTGAAGTCATAGGCTTTGTGGCGTCTATGACCACCCACAACGTGCTCTCACTGCCCAGAAATGAACTTCCTCTTAGACCTTGGACTCTAATTGGCATCTGTAGAATTAAAAGTCCACTGACCACTTCATGTCATGGGAACATTTTGGAAAGCATCTCTGGAATGATAAAACCATTTTGACCATGAAATAATGTGTGTGCTTAAACTAAGACCTTTTCTGATAGAAAGAAGACAATTAAAGCCAAGTTTTGTTATGATATCATGTTAAGATATACCCTGTTTTCTTGAGCAAATATCTACTTGGAAAATAAAACTCACCAAGCAAGATAAATTCCTTGCTTCCCCTAATATAATATTCCACACTGTCAGAATTTTATCCCAGATTTTCTTTACTAAATGTGAATGCATCTTTACTAATATCACTAGGCTCCAAAATAATTCCCGGGCATGGTTATCAATAGTGGAGTAATGAGGATTTATCTGTCTCCTTTGCCTTACCTATTAGTGATAAACATATCTCATGCTTTCTTTTAATACTGCTAAACTCACATCCTTGGTGTTTTTTCACCTAAATATGTATAAATCCAAGAAGTTAGCCATGCATGAAAAACAGCTTCCTGGGCACAGAGACTTCCCTACACCGGTCCAGTGGGGCCTGAGAAATTAGTCTTCTCCATAACACTGCCTAGTGTCACAATATCAAACCCTATGGTTTTCTGATAATATCTGCAATCATTCGCTTCTTGGCAAATTGAAATACTGTGCCTTATTAGCAGTTAAACTGAATGAAGTGGTGTACAGGTCAAATTATTACTATATAAAGACTGATAAGCATTCCCTAAATTGTGTAAATCCCTAAAGTTGAAAAGGTAATCTTTACAAATTACAGGTATTTTCATGAATCTAGAATCAAGCATTAAAAAAAATAGATTGGTGCACTCCAAAGCACAGTGAAACCTATAAAAATCAACTTCATCTCAAAAACATAATTTCTTCACTGCTAGAGTTAGGGTTCTTACTGAGGAAAAATAATAAAAACAACAATAGATAAAAGTATGTATTTATATAGGAACACAAATACATTTGCAAATATATGTTTGCAGGCAAGTACATCAATTATGCCCATCTTTAAGAAGCATCAGAAGGAAGATCTGGGGAACTACAGGTCTATCAGCCTGAACTGAGTGCCAGGGCAGCTCATGGAGCAGATCAGATTGAGTGCTTTCCTTTGGCATGTGCAGGCCATACAGGGGATCAGTCCCAGCCAGTGTGGATTTGTAAAAGTCAGGTCCTGCTTGACCAGACAGATCTTCCATGACAAAGTGGCCCAGTCAGTTGATGTGGGAAAGATTGTCTTGTATCAGAAATCCTGTGGCCAGAAGGACCAGGGCTGTGACCATCCCCATATTCCTCAGTTCTGGTGATGCCACACCTTGAATCCTGTGTTCAGTTTTCAACACTTCATTGCTAGAAAGACATTGAGGCACTGAAGTGAGCCCCACAGAAGGGCAATGAAGCTGGTAAAGGGTCTGGAGCACAAGTCCTATGAGGAGCAGCTGAGGGAGCTGGGGATGTTTAACCTGGAGAAAAGGAGACTCAGGGGGGAGCTTATCACTCTCTACAGCTGCCTGAAAGGAGGGGGCAGCCAGGTGCGGTTCGGCCTCTTCTCCCAGCTAATGAGCAATACAACAAGTGGAAATGGCCTCAAGTTGCACCAGGGGATGTTTGTATTGGATATTAGAAGAAATTTGTTCATCAAAGGATTTGTCAAGCATCGGAACAGGCTGCCCAGGGAGCTGGTGGAGTCACCATCCCAGGAGGATTTTAAAAGACATGTAGATGTGGCACTTAGGGACATGATTTAGTGGTGGACTTGGCATTGCTGGATTAAGGGTGGAACTCAATGATCCTAGAGGTCTTTTACAACCTATACAGTTCTATGATTCTGTGATTCATTCTTCAACAGCAATAGAGTCACATAACAGAATCTGCAGATAGTGGTTATTTAATTTAATTCTATATGCATCATGAATATTAAAAGAAGAAGAAACAAACCATTTTCTCACAGAAGAAAATCTGATTGACTCTTTAACTTACAAGGTTCTGAGTGACTAAAACATTTTTTTATCTTCTTCAAGAATTTCAGTAAAAAGCAAGCACCGTGAGAAAAATGGATGTTCGTGATGTAGACAATAAAAGTAGCTCCTGTCTTTTCTCAGAGTGAAAATGCTCAAAGAATGTTTTTGGACAGAATGTTTCCATCCAAGAGTCTCAAGCCAACCTTTGATTTTTCCTCTGTTGAATATGAAAGAGAAATTAAAAGTAGCAATTTGTAAAAAGCCTAAGAAAACTTTTTGTCCTCAGCAGCACCTCTTCACTCAGGTAGAATTTTCTTTGTGGAAGAAGAGGAATGAACAAAGGTTTATTTGGCATGTGAAGCAGGTGAAATGATTTGCTCCCAAATATTCCTTCATGTATTTTTATTCTGTCTTTTCTACACTGGATGGCTACTTTCCATGGTTTAATCAAAGTAAAACTGTTCCAAATACTATAAAAAGCACTTCCACAGAGGGTATGAACAGGGACTTTGAAGACAGGGCATGTTCCTGGGGAGGTCATGCCTGTGCCCAGACCCCTAGATTTGATGGCAACACTTGGCCAGCTGGAAAAGTCACCTCACTTTGGAGACCTGCAGCTGACATCCAGAAAGCTGCACTGTGATGACAGCCAGGCTCAAATCCTCCCCTGCACACACACAAGGTCTGCTGCTTCCCAAGTCTTGAGATGCTCGCCTGGGCCCCGAGGGTTGCATCGCGCAAGCCAAAAACACCAACAGCCAAGTATCGCAGGCTGCTGCCGGGCACCCTGCATTCCCATGAGAAACTCGCCAAGTCAGATGAACTGCGTCACAGCAGCCTGCAAAGCAGAGGCCTGGTTTAAAAATACTGCCTGCTGCAGATTTCCCAGGCCATATATAGTTCACACATCTCACGGCAGCAGGAAGGAGCTGCAAAGACACACAGAGACACAGAAAAGGAAGAAAGCAATGAAAGACACGACTGCCAGTGTGCAACAAAAACAGGTTAAAAATAGCCTGTGCTGCAGCAGCTCCCTCCTATCCCCAGGGTGTGTGGGCCGCTGGTCCTCCCTGGCCTCTCTGGCCTGTCTCTCAGCTGCCTATTTTCTGCCAGGAGGAAAGGGCAGGAAGGAAATTTTTGGTTCCTGTAGGCAGAAGAAGAGAAAATGACAGCCCTGCTTGTTTTGACACTGCGCAGGCTCCCCTGGGCTTGCACAGACACCTGGCCAGTGCTGTAAGATCCCCTCCCTGACGGGCAGGCTGAGGGCATGTGGAGAGCGCAGGCTTGGGATGCCTCTCTCACATCCCCGAGCTTCATTAGGCAAAACCCCATGGGTGCCACACTGTTGAGGTGAGGTGCCAGCAGAGGAACACAGCCTGCACTTAGACAGGGGCTTTGAAACTAGCCTCGTCTTCCCCCCACCATCTTTTTCATGTTGAGTCCTGTTATGGAGTCAAAGCTGAGCTGGCCAAGCCTACTCTGGTAAAATAAATAAAGAGAAAAAAAACACTTGCTCTGTCCATCACCTCTTCTCCCCCAAAGCCGTTGCAAAGCGAAGGCAGCCATGTGCCAAATGGCGTTATCTGTCTGCAAGGATCTTCTCCATCACCTTCTCCTAGCCAGCCCCTTGAAAGGAAAGCAAGAATATGAAGGTGCCAACCAGGACAGGATGTGTGACCCCAGACTCCTGGAATCTGCTTGTTTGTTGAGATTTCCAGTAGCCAGGTGAGCACTGCCTGACCTGTGGTTTGTGTGGGAAGAAAGATATGTAGGTATGTCTCCAGAGGCCAGGCAATTCTTCATGGGGCCAGCTTTAATTAGAGGGCTAGAGTTTCTTTCTTTTATTCCTGGTCATTTGCATCTTGTAGATCTGGCTGCCTCAGCTGCAAACAACTTCTGTCAACTCCTAGATGCTGACACGAGGCACTGAGAGGGGTCCAAGCCAGAAGTCCAGATTCCAAACATCCCTGAACTTTGGTGAAGTTCAAATCAGAGCACACATCTTCAGTGAGAAGAGGAAAGCTGTAACATGATCCTAGCCCTGGGCAATAGAGGTAACACTCCAGTGTGGTCTGAAGGTGACTTCCAGAATATGCGGTGTGGTGCAGAGCAGAGGTGGAGAGGGAAAAGCAAGAAAGAATTTTTTCATATGTTAAAAAAAGAGAAAAGTTATAGGGGGGAACTGGATGTCTGTTGTCTGTGAGAGAGTGAGGGAGGTTGCTGACAGAGTTAAGGGGGTTAAGAGAGGTGATTGAACTCTGAATGGAATAAGGAGTGATACCAAAGAGCTCTGTAGGCTGTCAGAGAGGTGTCTGTGAAGGAGCAGAACGACCAGGAATGGCAGCATTCAGGGAGAAGCCCATCATCGTACATCTGCATATCTATGAGATCTTGAGACTACAGATGCATTCAGGCTCATACAAGTCTCTGCAGTGCTCTCTGTCTGCCTTTCATATGGATCAAAATCCTCCTAACGCCTGGCCTCCAGCTCTGTTTGCCTGGGAAGAATGCCTTCAATGAGGAGGGCAGGACTGGGCACTGCTTGTATCCTTGTTGGGGGACCGTGAGGAGCACCAGCCTCCCTGCATGCTGCCAGCAGAATCCACACCTGCATTTCCAGCTGGTGGGGCAGAGTGAACCTTTCCCTCTGGAGTACAAGGAGCTGTGTTCTGCTCCCCCAGCTCTCCATGGGTTTGTGCCTCAGTTTAGCACTTGGGCTTGCAAGAATCAAAGTTGGGCACTATTCACACCAGGGTGTAGAAGCAGAGATGCCTTTTCCGCTCCTCGTTGAAATACGAACTCTTTGATCCTTGTTCCCAGAAAGGCTCCCTGGGTGGCCACGGAGAAGCAGCAAGCAGCCTAACTGGGTTTCCCTAATTCTGTATCAGTGTGCTGTGTGTGATTAGATACACCAGTTTCTGCGCATCAGAGGAACAAGATTTAGCCTGAATTTAGAGGGCACCAGTCTGCAGGATTGGGAAACCACCGCCATCAGATTACACGGGGTGAGGGTTTAAGGTCAGAGCAGTGCACATCTTAAGGTGAGAGCAGATCAAGCCTTGCTTGCAGGAGGGGGGGATGAAAACTCCAAATGGGACCATACAAGGGTGACTCTGTGTGCGCCATGTCTCTCCCATGGGTCAGAGGAACAAACTCCTTGTCCTATGTAACCTCCCTTCAGCCAGCTGATGGTGGCTGGTTAGATGTCTTTTGTACCATGCTGTGACACTGGCCATAAAGAGTAAAGGCTTCCTGGCTCTCACTTCCTCAGTTAATGAATGACACCACTGATTAACTGACAGTAACATGGAGCTGTTCTTGGCCATAGGTGGATCTTACTGAGGTCATACTGGTTGCGGGTAATGTAATTTATTACCCTGTGAGACACTTTGGGATACAGAGTGAGAAGGCCACTTGGAAAGTGCCAAAGCAATTATCCAAGTCAGAATTTTCCCATCAAGGTAATATGTTCCATACTTGCTTTGCCTCTGAGAAATAAAGCATCAAAGTTGCATTGGCTCTGGTGGAATGCTATAAAGATTTCCAAACACATTGGTGGAAACAGGGGACTACTGTGCTCAAGAGGTGGGTCCCTCTTCAGAGCAAAAGAAGTGCAAGGCATTTATTTTTTCTTAAAGCAACTCTGAAGACAGAAATCCCACATGGTGGAAAGGCAGTTGTCTGCCAAAAGGAAGTGCTGTGCTTTGGGCAGGTGGGCAGCACAGCACGGGGTCACACCATCTGGCCCCCGTTAGGGCTGAAGCTGTACTCTAGCTGAACTCTACCAAATTAGCTGTACATGATGCTGCATTCCCTCCTTTCTCGGAGGATCAAAGTAGCTGGATCCAGTCCCAGCTTTCTGCAGATAAGCAGGTCACAGGACTAGTTTGCACCTCTATGCTGCTTGTAATACACTATGTAACAGATTCTTCTGGATTTCCTTGTTTGTGCCCATATAAACTACATACTGCTGGTCACATTTTTTTCCTTTTAGTCCTGAGCTAATCTAGGGACCTGGGATAATTCTAGAGCCTCTTCCCAGTACAGTTCCCTCGGGCAGTGCACATCTGATTATAAACTACTACCACTGTTCTTGCTCAAATGCTTTTTACATTTTCTTGGTTTACCTAAATAGTTCATTCTTTCCTTCAAAAGGCTTCTCCCGCCAGGACAGCAGCATTAGGGCAGGCACAGCAGCTCTGCAGCCTGGCTTGGATTAAACCCTTGCTGAATGGGGGAGAGAGAAAGGGAGAAAGACAAGACTATCTGGTTTGGTAAGCCATGAGGCATCCCTAATGCCTAAAAAAAATGCATGTGAAGAAGAGGGGGGAGGGGATAGATAGCAGTAACTGGAAATCCATTTCACTTATATGAAAGTGCTAACTAATTATCTTCAGCCACACTGCTGGATTTGCAAAAGGCACACACAGGTTACAGAAATTAATTACCAGCAGGCCTGGAAGATTGTCTCCATAATTCAAATTTGTGATCAAGCAGCAGCCATGGGTAATTCAAAAGCAAACCGCAGAGCATATACATATATTCTTCTTTAAAAAGATAATGTGGTTTTGTTTCATAGGACTGGAGGATAAATTTATTGTAATCTTAACCATTGTTGTTTAAGCAACAGATACTTATCCAGTATGCAAGTGGTACCTTTGGAGCAAGTAATATTTTTTTTACCTACGTAGCTTATCTGTCAGTAGAAGGAGACACAGGCTGAAACTACACAAGAATTTATGTGAAATTTGAAAATAGTTTGGATGAAAAATAGAACTAAAGTTGAGAAAAATATTTTCAGGGAGATTTATTTAAATTTTGAAAAATAGTTTGTGACCTGGTATTTCTATTTTAATTTAAAAAAATGAAAACAAATTACTGCTTTGTCCAGATTACTGTGTCGATTTGAAGATAAGTATTTTTTCCCAGTTCTCACACTCATTATAACAGCAATTGATAACACATGCTTGCATTGTATGTCTTTTTATGTTCCCCTGAACATATAAAGGTTTCAAGGACCAAATGAGGGAGAAATTTAAACAGGGGCATCCTATGAGAAAAGAAAAATACATGAAAATGATGTGGATAAAGAATTTATCTATTTATCAAAATACTTTGGATAAAACATTTAAATGTTTTATTTCACTTGTCAAAAATACATTGATAATGATAATAGAACAGCACTGAATTAAACTCACACAACTCCAGTGGGATTGGAAGAATCCCAAAGATTTTGGCATAGGATCATTTTTTACAGCATGTTTTTTGAGATAATCTGATACTGGAGCAGTAAATATAATTGCCTAAATAAAAGTGTTTTCCATAATTATTTCAGTAGGATATTTTTGACTAGTTTGTTCATTTGCAAATTATTTCCAACGTGTGTATTTTAAAAGTGACACATTTGTATTTTCTTGTGTAAAGTTCAAATCCTGAAAATATTTAGTATTAAAAATAACTCATGATCTCTTTAGCAGAATATTTTTTGGCTAATATTTTATGGCTAATATTTTTGGAAGCTGTTCAAGACAAGCTTAGAGTGTTGCCCAGCCTGTATCTCAGCTGTGTTCCTCACAGACATTGTGACTGTGGCATTGCCTGCGCTCTGCTGAGTGGCCAAAAAAACACCTGCAAACAAGATTTTGGAGGCACCACTTCCAACTTCTCATCGAAACTCCCACTTCCATGTTTTGTAGGTCACAAAAGTTCTCCTTTTTTTTCTTTCACCTAAGGATACTGCAGTCAAGAAGCCAACAGAAAGGTTTACTGAAATGTTTACATGCAGAAAAGAGAAAAAAAACCCAACAGAATAAAGTTCAAGCCGATGCCTACAAACTTTATTTGGTGCAGTACAGCCTGTTGCTCACAGCTGCATTCAGAGGTGAAGAAAACATTTTGCTGGGTCCAAGGACTCCCTGCTCAGGAATGGGCTTCCCACAGGGATGATGCACAGTGCTGTGCAAGCACTTCACTGCTTGCAAGTGAAATAGGGAATCGTATGGCAGCAGCTCACTGTTGGTTTTCCCTTTTAATGTGCGTGTGGTAAGTCAGAAATTCAAAGAAAAAAGTTGCACGAAATGGAGCTGTAACTTTATAGCTAAATCTGTAATTGAGCATTTTGGCCATCAGCCACAAAACATCCAATTAATCTGTCTAAAAATAAAGAGTTCATGTTTCAAAAATGAAAAGTTAAAATCCAAGACCAGCCCTTAATTATGAAGCATTGACCACAAAAACCTCACAAATCCCAAATTCAATTACCTGAAATATTATTGCTTGATAGTATTTTAGTCATCTAATTTGGACATTAAAACATTCCTTAGTAAGAACAGGGAAGGGCGAGACCAACGCTTTTTCCTCTGCCAACAAACTGAGTCTTGCAGCTTTTGTTGAACAAAACACTTTTTTATTTCAGATTAATATCTGCTTAGACTACTTACCTTATAACATAACTGCCAGAAGCTAAGCTGAGAGGGAACAGGAAACTGGAAAAAAAATGAAAACAAAAAAAATTTAAGAAAAAACTGAAATAAAAAAAAGAAATCAAAGAAGTATTCAATCATGGAAAATAAGCTTTGTGGCTTTGTGAGAAAATAATAATTTCTCTTTCACCTTTCTGCACATGCTTACTATTGCTTAAATTTTTATACCAAAATGTCCACAAGAGAAAGTCAAGTATCAGTGATGAATAATGGACACACTCCAGTGCAAAAAAAAGAAAATTTATGAAATTGGGTATTTGAGAGGGATTTATACTTATCCCTTGGACTTTCAAAAAGAGAGAAAAAAAAAAAAAAGGAAGAAATTACTACCATTAATAGAATCACTATCCATATCAGGAAAGGTGAAAAACTTTAAGATAGGAACAAACTTTGAGGAAAAAGTCATTACTAAATTTCAGTCAACTAAGTAGAAGACTCCCCTTTCTACCAGTTAGTTTAGACAATCATTTCTCTCCAGCTCAAAAGCCATCTGCACGTCTTTAAGTTGTCATATTTGGTTTGATTGAAATGCTCACATAGAAAAGAAAATACAGAACTTTGAGAGATCAAGAATCTTACTGACAATCTTCATAAAAATCAAATCTTTAAAAGAAAAATAAGGAAAAAAAAGCAACTAGACAAAGAAGCCAGCAGACAAATATTTTATTTGGGTAGATTTTGTTGTGAATTGTGAATTGCTAAGTTTACAAGTTTACCAATTTACAAAGGTCAGCCAGCTACCTTATCCAAGACAATCACAAACTTTGCCCCAACAGTTTTATAATGTGCTTCTTTTGTGTCATTAATTTGAACGACCCACTGAACGGTCAAAAAGCAGGGAGTATTTTTCAAGTGGAATCATCATTCCAGCATTATTGTTATCCTCCTAATGTCACTGCACTGACCTGTCAGTGCCCTGTACTGGAACACTTTCGTACACCAGTTTGTCAAGGTGCCTTACACAGGGCTATTGCAACTTCCAGCAGTCTTGAAATGCTTTCTTCAGTCTTCGTATGAGTGCTGTGCTACTCTCACACTCAGAGAGCTCTCTGGCAGGGATTTCACTCCTCTGCTTGTGACAACATTCAGTAACTTTATTCTTAGCAAAACAATTAAAAACTAAATACTAAATTCTCACAGAGCAGATGTACAGCTCCACCTGGGAAGGCAAGTATGGATGATGTCTGCCAATGCACTTGGCCAAAAATTCAAAACGAGATATCCACTTCATTTAAAAATGTGTCTTCTGTCTAGATATGTCCACACGACCCACAAACTGATTAAAAATTTGTATTAAAACATAAAATACATTCAACATCAAGTGTCCAAATGAAGTCTTTCTCCAAAAACAAAACAAACACACACACCCAAAAAAAAAAAAAAAGAAAAGAAAAGAAAAGAAAATAAATGCTCTAAATATTTCACCCATCTAAAGAAACATGGTTCAAAAGGCAGCTAAGTTAAAATCAGTATTTTTCTGCACAGGAGAAATTCTATGTTGCTGTATTAGATTTCCCATATGAAAAATGCAGGATATGAAAAGCTGTGGTACCTCAGAAGACAATTTGTAATGCTGAAAAATCCCTGGGAACTTCAGTGGCATATGACTGCAGGTTTTAGCTTTAAAAATTTTGGGGGATTTATGATCCACTTTCAAAGAAACAGTAAAGTTGTGGGTGTAAAGAATTGCTTAATAAAATCCTTGTGTAAATTTTTACATATGACTAAAGATTGTGGAGTCAGCAAAGCAAGAACTGGAAATGCTAACATCTTTTTAGTTCTCATTGTAGTGTGTCTTTTTTTTTTTTTTCACTTAAACAGCTGCTGATGGGAAGTTCCTCTCCTTTTAAGGCTGGCACAAAGGAATATTTTGTCACTGAAGATGACAAATAGATGTTGCAGAGTTGTCATCCTTGGAGATAGTCAAAAGGTGTATGGATATAGTCCTGGATCACCTCTCCTTACTGACTCTGCTTGGATAGGGCAGTTGGACCAGATGATCTGCAGAGGTCCCTTCCAACCTCAACCATCTTGTTATTCTGTGATCTTCATTAATAAGAAAGATTTGTGATGCTGCAAGAATGTGCTACTAATCACTTACAACTGAATATTGTGAATGTGATGTACAATAAGAAGGAAGCTAAGTATTTTTAACAAGGAAAAAAACCCTCAAAGAGATAATTGGGATTGTTTAAATAATATTTACTTATTAAATTTTGATTTCCTGGGAAATATGTATCAGCTGAATGCCTGAATGTATTTTAAATGTTGTAAGACCAAAGATAATATTCTCTTGCCTGAGTTCTCTAAGTCTTTATTTGATGATGAGCAGAACAAAACAAAAGGTGGTAGCTTACATCTTTAAACATTGCATTTAATTGATGGTTCATCATGGCATACGTGATCTCACATGTAACTAACTGGTAACAAAACTGCCATTGCTCACCCCTAGTCTGCCCTGTGTTTTATGAGGAAGAACTCAACAACACAATGATGTAAACTCTTATTTAGAAAGTTTATCAGTCATGAGTAGGGCCTTTCCTTTTCCCTGGCTAGTGAATCTGTGTAAGATACCAAATCACAGCATTTGTTTCTCAGTGCATGCCATTTTTTGTGTTTTCTCAGGAACTCCCACCCGCTCTTGGCTCCTCTACTTCCATTTCATTCTTTGTACTGGCAAAGAGTGTAAATCAGGGACAAGTGGCTGGACTTCGAATGCATGGTCATTCTTACTAAATTTACTGTGCACTGTATATATTCCATCCCTCTGTTTCTCCCTTGCCCATCTCCTGGCCAGAAGGAACTCTCCAACAGCCCCAAAGTGACTCCCCACAGTTTGTATGCAATGACAACTACTCACCCTCACATCAGTGGCTGAGCAAGGGCACAGTCATTCCCAGCAAACTGTGCCTAAAAGAAAAAGGCATGCTGATAAGAATTTGAGATGGAACAAAAGTCGCATCTGGGTTAAGGAATGTTGGATGGTTGTAAACAAAAGGTTAACATGTCCTACCTCTTGGAGACTGTAATATATTACCCAACATGCCCTTCATTGTGCCCCATAGTTTGCTACTGTATTTGGCAAAAGCTTATCTTCCACAGTCTGAATGTGGAAGAGATTTGTTTTTCTATCATGTTCATTATTATGTGATCAGACAGTAGCCATCACCTGCTGTAACTATGATGTGAAATGAGGAACGTGTTAAGATTTACCTTATTTGAGCGTACTGCCTAAACGCAGCTTGGAAATGTACATACTACAGGAATAAATTTGCTTTGCAATTTACAAAGTATAGCACACAGCTTGCTTCTAGATAGAGGAAAATCAACATAGCAGGAAATCCCCATGTTGACACATTCAGGTTGGTGCCACTGCTCTGACCTAATCAGGAAAGGAAATTACTTACAACAGACCTACAAACAGGGGTCAGCAGCCTCTGTGGAGCAGCAGCCAGGGGTGTTCAAGGCTTGGGCTCAGTTCTCGTTGTGGCTTTTAGACATGTCTATAGCACCTTCTCAGACTCGCACTTGGTTAGAAATAACAGAGCCAGAGATCAAATTAGATGAAAAAGGCTACAGTGGAAGCCAAGAAAGGCTGTTTTTTCCTCCTTCCTGCTAAACTGCTGATGAAAAACTGGTTTATTCCCTCATGGGTTTCTGTTCTTCCCAAAAGACCATGCACTCTTATTTGTCTTTGTAGGTCTTTCATGTGTTGCCTTCTACAAGTGCTTCACAGTACACTGATCCACCTTCTGATTCCAGCTGTCCCTTGCCACAAAAGAAACTGCTGATAATCCCCAGGAGCACTTGTGAGGCAAAGACAAAACTGCAGGTGGGCAACATTGAACCCATAGCTGATTTTGGGATGGTGGGTCTGAGTGGTGAGATGCAAGTATTCCCTTCAGCCATATTTGGGGTGGAGAGTAAAGACATACACACTCTGAGCCATCACCTGTCTGTGTTAATGGAGGACCAGGACCTGGGGAATACTGCTGTGCTCTCTGGCAAGCCACTGCTATGCCCCATGGGGATGCTAGTTCCTCCTTAGGGTAGAGCAGCATGCCAGAGTCTCAGTGAAACCAACCCAAATTATTTTAAATAATAAATGATGTCTTTTCTAACCTAAATGATTCTGTGATTCTATATGGAGATCATCACACACAAACAGAGGTGTATGAGAGAGGAAGCATATCTGGCATGGCTTTCCCATTGTCTATCTCCTTCACAGGCTGGTTCAGGGGCAGAGACAAACTTAAGGAGTGGTATCAGGGAATATGAAAACCCTTACATGCAATGGAATCTCAGCAGCATACTACCTCAATACACAGTATTAGCCCCAAAACTTCTGAGAGCTGGGTGCCCCCTGGGGCATCCAACCCTCTCACAGCTACATCAAAGATGTGAGTTCTCCCTGGAACTTATTAGTGAGTTTTCTTTAGAGTCTGCCCAGCTGAAAAGTACAGTGGCATTAAACTGTATGTGCAATTTTTTTTAAACAAACAAAGCCTCCAAGCCTGACAGGCAAGGGCAGGGATGGGATTAGGCAAACATCCTATACAGACGGTTCCCCTTTCTGTCTGTCAGCTTGTAAGTGCTTTCTCTTTTGGAACTATACAGTACTAACTGAGCCGGAAACAGCTATTTAAAAAGTGATTATAGTGTGACATTTTTGTTTGACCTAACATCAAGCCATGTGCAGCTTAAATGTCAGCAAAGCTATTTACTATAGGGACGGACAGGCCCTAGCATGCTTAAATCTACCCAGCGTCTTAAAAATGCTTGCTGTCTCCACTCAGTGCACATGAATGACACCGAAGCCAAGATGTGAAGTATAGCGCTCTGTAAGCTGCGTTGATTGACTAATATGCTGGGTGGCACAATGCATTCAGCAAGAGGCTCACAGGGAGGAAGGCAAAATAATGGATAATTAAAGTCAATCTCGGGTTAGAAGGCAGAGGCCCATGCAAAGGGGTTCCCTTGGATCAGCAAGAGCATGCCTACAGCTGGTGTGTTTTGTTCAGGGATGTCTGAAGGGCTCAAATATTTGGACAAAAATAGCAAAGCGGAGTGGTTTTGTTAGTGTAGGAGCTGTATCGGTAGCATGAGAGAGCAGGGAGTGCCGGCCCGGCTGTGCCAGAGACCCTGCCCTTAGAAGACCCCTTGAAGCCCCTGCAGCAAAATGCTGTGCCCTCGGGGTGCTCCCCCGGCTCCCCTCTCCCTCCGGGACCTGCAGGGCACAAATCAGCCTGGCCAGCTGCGGCTGCCGGGTAGGGTGACAGAGGGGAAGGGAGGCTCCAGAGCCCTGTCACCAGCCGTCAAAATAATAGCCGAGCGGTGTGTGTGGGGGGGGGGGGGCAGGAAGCTAAGTTAGCTGATTCCGTGCATCTCTGCCTGCGTGAGAACCGGCAGGAGCGGAGCGGCTCCGGAGCGCTGCAGGAGCGCGCTCAGCTCTCGAGGGACAGACAGACAGACAGACAGACAGACAGACAGACAGAGTGGTGCAGTACCAGGAGAGCTCTCTGGGAGACAATGCACCGCTCGGCAGCGGATGGAGATAAGTACGTTCATAGGTCCTTAATGGGACGAGAGGCATATATTTGGACAGGGTTCCAGTCTGACCTGCTTCTCAGAGCCTAAAATAACAAACAAATCAGTGTGCCTTTATTTTGAGAAAACGTTGCTCACAGTAATAAAGGAGGGTGGGGGCACCCAAAAGGAAGCAGAGTTGTGATTAAACTTCCATTTTGTTCTTTCTTGCATGTCAGGGAAAAAAAATGCACATTATAATTCAGAGTGCCTTTCAGGGTTTATTTTTCTTTACATTGTTACATGCCCGATCACATCTGATTTTGGAAGCTAAGCAGGGTCTGACTTGGCTGACATTTGGGAGACGGCTGAAAAGCAAGAGTCTGAGCAGGATCTGTGTGCTCATTATATGAATGTGAAGTGCTTAAAAGCACGACTGAGGGAATAACAAGAATATTCATAGCTTTTCTGTTTCTTAACATACTGCTTTTCTCCATCTCTAGCAACTGAAATAACACTAGGACTGGAAATAACAATGAATTTTAAATTAGCATTTTTTAAAATTATAGATATACACTGCTTGTGAATACTGATTAGTACTTCACAAAAAGCACAGAAAAATCCTTTGAGCAAACTGATCATCAGATCACTAGAGGTAGGAAATAAATTCTTTGATTCCTGTCTTCTTGCTGTTTACTAAGAGCTGATGGTGGCAGGTGGTTGTTAAAATCCCTTCAAAACTCATTTAAGTACAATTAAGTGAAAACAGTATAAGCTTTTTAACAGAAAATATATAAGAGGTAGCCAGAGGATTTTTTAGATGGGATTTATTCTTGTTTTTTGGTGTTTCGAGTGACAAAAATCTTAATTATATCATAAAATGGCTCCCTTGTTCTCACTTTACCTTAGAAAATTTCAGAGGACCAAGGCTGATCTGTTACGATATTACTTTGAGGCTCAAAAGGAAGGGGCATAATTTTAAGAAAAACTCCTTTGTTTAAACATGTTCCTTAGTTAAAACAAATTCAGTTTTAAAAACAATAAAAACTGTATTGCTCTCTCTAAAAAATTGTATCCCTCTCTTCCTGTCTTATCAAATGTCAACAGCAGGTACCTCTCAGAATTCTGTGTGGGTTCTATGGTCCAAGGTGAACTTTTTTGTTGTTGTTATTTCCAACCCCTGCAAAATTAAAAAGGCAAAATCAACACAGAATGAATGTGTAATAAAGAAAATGAACATCAAACAGATATTTGAATATCTGTCTACCACCTTTAAACAAGAAATAAATATGATATGGCAAGATTTACGTGCCCAAGATGCCCTCATTCAGTTTTGCAGTCCTTCTTTGTTATAGCAAAATGTGAAGGATTACTAAATCCTGATTTGGATGCATCTCCCCACAGCAGAGACAAACCAACAATTACTGAAGCAAGGCAAGTTGTTTTCAGTTTAGCAGGTTTTTTTTCTAAGTCAGGCCTGTGGTGTCATTTAAAGTTTGAATGCTTCCATTCTCTGAGAAGACCAGTGTCTTTTCAATAGCAAAAGATCAAATGATGTTAATCAGGCAGTGTGACCTAATCCTCTAATTCAGCTGCCTTTTTACATTAGGAATGTTCTGCTCATGTAAGATTGATTTGCTCTTAAATTGATTTTTTTTTTTTTATTCCCCAAATGTACTATTTTAAAGTTCTACTTTGCAGATCTGTTACACATATAAGGTAAAACAACTTTTCCTTTGAAGGTTTAGATAGGCTAATCCTAAGGGCTCTGATAGAAAATCTCTTGTTAGTCACAGAAAACCCAAGATGTTATGCAACAGCAGCAAAAAGAATATTTTTCTTTCTGGCAGTGATGCCACTGGTTAGCTATACCGATCAGGGACACTCTGGACAGTTATGGCTGACTACTGGAATGCTACTGTAAGTGTATGCTCTCCTCAGCCTTCTGATATGGAGAGGGATGTTTTACAAGGGCATGTAGTGACAAGACAAGATGGAATGGCTTTAAACTGAAAGAGACTAAGTTAGATTAGATATTAGGAAAACATGCTTGTTAGGAAAAAACAGGCCAGGTTAGCTGGGGTTTTGAGTAAACTGGTCTAATGGAAGGTGTCCCCACCTATGGCAGTGGGGTGGAACTAGATGACCTTTAAGGTCTTTAGCAACCTAAACCACTCTGTGATTCTATATAGTCTCTGCAGAAGATGTCCAGCCCTTAGCACTGCCATCAGTGCACGATGCCTCTCTCAGGTGTCTTTCACCACCTTTGACAGCTCACACAGGGGATAGTGGGGCACCCTGGGCACAAGGACACACAGTCCAGCATTGGGAGGTGCATGGCAGAACGAAGGGAGCCACATGGCACACATGAACTGTCACTCCAGAGGTTTGCTCTTCTTTACCCTTACTGAAGAATTCTTGCACTAGATTTTCACTAGCTAACTCTATATAGTTGCTAAGATTGCCTCAGACAAAGGAATGTATTATAGTCTGGGGAATTAAAATGATCATTTATAGTGTCTGGCAGGTGCTCATCAATCTTTTTGCTATTAGGGAGGGCATCAAGGCTGTTATTCCTTCCTGATGGGTCTGTGAAACATAACCATTTTGCCCTGTCCACTGAACTACACAACATTATTTTTTCTTTTCCTGACAGACGGTAACGAATGAATCCTATCAATTACTTTTCCTGAAGATATTTTGCCAATACAAGGTTTACTGTGCCCATGCTGTCAGAACACATAAGGGTTTTCAAAACTTGATGTGTTATGATTGGTGCTACGTTATATTAACCACAAATTGATTACGATCTACCTTTAGGAGTAGTTACCGGGTCTGGGGAGATGATTTTCACATTACTGCACCAAGTGTGCAAAGCAATCCCTCTCCCCCAGCGCTTCTTCTTAAGGAAATGGAAGCACAATTTCAGTCTGGCATCGGGTAGCAGCAAATGCGTTTGGAGAAATCTGTGGGCAGAGAGCGCCATCTCCAGCTTATAAATCATAATTACTCTGAGGTAACCAGCTTATTTTGGATTTGTTTTTTTGGGATTGTTAGCTGTTCTGGCAAAAGATGGAGAAAAAAAGCCAGCTGAGACTGATGAAAAATTGAGACTTAAGCCTTAGCACTACCTTAATATCCTGTATGGACACCTTGATAATCCTTGCTGAAGTTTCTGTATTACATTTAAAAGCTGCTTAAAATTGTATGGAATTGATTTGTTTCTGTTTTCAGGCTACTTACTCAAGAATAAAATCCTGACAGAGCTAATATTTGTACTATGTTGGGCTCCTCCAGCCTACTGAGAGTCCATACACTTAACACTACACATGATGCATTCAATACTTGGAAAAGTACATAAATTATGCCTCTAAGTACTGTTGAAGAATGACTGAGTGGAAAACTAGCATCAGTAAGAAGTATGCAAAAATAGCACACAAAGTGCGTGCAGAGGAATTATATGTATATATAAATGCTTAAAAATTGACAAATATTACAAAAATTATACTGAGGCCAGCACCTGTGAGTCCAGCCTCGTGATTATCATGCAAGTGCTCATTCTAAAAATTTACCTTAAGAACATCAGTGGCAAAGAATTTATTAGACAATAAAAGTGAAATTCATACCTCCTCCATACATATAGTATGTATAAGACTTACCCATATTAAAGAATTATTAATGAATTTACCAGAGCAAATTGTTTACTGGATTTAAAGTGCTATAAATACTAAACATGTACATTGAATAGATAGGAAGGGTTAAAAGACAACATATCTGCTATCAGCTGGCCTTATGAGTAGAATTCCTGAACTAGATACAGCAACTCATTGAAAATGCAAATTATTAAATTACTTTGCAATACTTGTAATTGTGTTCCAAAGGCTTTTTTCTTAACCATTTAGGAAACTAGAAAGAGGCTGCAAAATACAGAAAGAATGTTGCTTTATTAAAGAAGTTTTATTAGAAAGAGACCTGTAAAAGACAAGAAGACTGTCAGTAATGGTTGATATTAATTTATGCAGAACAAATCCCACCTGGCCAACCTGACTGCATCCTCTAATGAAATGGTTTGCTATCATGGACAAGGATGGAGCAGTGGACACAATGGATCTTGACTTCATTACAGTGGTTGAATTGATTTCCTGCAGTTGAATTGATTTCTTGTTCCACTCATAAACTTAGGAATTATGGCATGGACAAGCTGTCTAACAGATGCATTGAAAACTGCCTAGGCTGACAGGCTCACTGGGTGGTACTGGTGGATTGGCAATGTGCCTGAAGGCCCAAAACAGGTTGAGTATTCTGAGGGTTGATACAAGGCTTCATATAGAGAGCATTGTCTTATTAAAAACCTGGACCACGGGACAGGATGCACTCTTGGCTATTTTAAGGTTAGGAGGGATGGCTGACACACTTAATGGTAGAGCTTAAATTGTGAGTCACTTTAGACAGCTTCTGGGCTGGCAGAAATTTCAACATGTTTAACACCGAGAAACACAAGGATAAATTCTCAGTTCTGGACCTAAGGACAAATAAGCCCTTCTATTGGTACCAACTGTGAAGAAACAGGCTAACAGCTTTGTCAGAGAGAACCCGGGGTTATGTGAAAGCCAAGTCCAACACAAGCTCATAGCACACTCTCATCCCAAAGAGGGAAAGTCACAGAATAGCCTACACCAGGAGTAAAGCCAACATGCTGAGGAAAGTTGCTGTCCCCCTTTCCTTGGTGTTAGTGAGGTGTTGGCTGGATACAGGGCCCACCTTGGTGCTTTCTCAGATCAAGGCAGGGCACCTCCAGTGAAGGCTACTGAGACAGCTGGGATCTAGAGCACATCACCTTGAAGGAGGTGTCGAGGTACCCCGGCCTGCCTTGCCTCTTGAAGAGCCCAAGGGCCCATATCACAGCAGCCTGACACTGCCTGAGGGGGAATTACAAACACAGTGGAGCTAAACTTCCCTTGGGGATGGCATGCAAAGCAAAGGGAAAGTATCGGCACAAAGAAGTCCAAAGAAGACATTATGAAACAAATTATTCAAGTGGATGGTGGACAGCCTAGACAAAGTATGAATTTTTTATTTTTGATGGTTTCAAGAGCTGTCAAGACAAATCTGCAACACATGTGATTCGCTTCAACCAGGAAAGCTGTACTGCAACACCCAATGCATCCATGTTGTGTACACAGGTGTAAAGGTGATAGCTTTCATGGTCGAGGATTCTTGTTTATTGCGGGAAGACAGACTTGAAATGGTCACTAAAATGTTGTCAGGGCTTTTTTTATTAATTTAGGAGTTTAAATATTTGCACAAACAAAAATAAAAATACTCTGCCATCTGTTGATATCTGGCAAAACTGCAGATGTTCTTTCCTGAAACAGACTATTTCATCACCACATTCAAACCATTATCTGCTATTTTAGTTGGCAATATAAAAGTAGCAAAGAAACGCAACCAATTCTGAAAATCCATCAATCGTCAGGAAAGTCACTGTGTTTTTTATTCAACTCAAAAAAGTGATGGATGCGCTAACAGCAAGATGCTGGGAGTCCACAGAATAATTTGAAATTAATCAGCAACCCTGATAACTATCCGCTGTTCTCTGAACAATATCAAGAGTTTGCACAGGTTTTTTTTTCGTTATTTAGGCATGGTAAGGGTCACCGAGATGCTCAGTTTTGACAGAAGCACGAGCTATTCCTGCCTTCGAGGTTGCGGAGAGGAGAGGAGAGGAGAGGAGAGGAGAGGAGAGGAGAGGAGAGGAGAGGAGAGGAGAGGAGAGGAGAGGAGAGGAGAGGAGAGGAGAGGAGAGGAGAGGAGAGGAGAGGAGAGGAGAGGAGAGGAGAGGAGAGGAGAGGAGAGGAGAGACGCCTGCCACCTTCCCTTCCGCACTCCACAGCGCCCACACCCGTGAGCAGCCCGGCTTCTTTTGTTGCTTTTCTCGTTGCAGTCGCAGCGCGTGTCGTTCTTTTTTTTGTGCTAAATGAACCCCGAGGAGCCAGAGCTCTGGGGACGCGGTCCCGCCCCGCACTGACAGCTTTTCCCGCACGCCTCCGGCAGGAGGAGGAGAAGGAGGAGAAGGAGGAGGAGGAGAAGGAGGAGAAGGAGGAGGAGCCGCCGCCGCGGCCAGGCCGTGCTGCCGGCGGCCGATGGCGGCGGGCGGCGGGGTAGGGCTGCTGTCCTTTCTGCGGCTGCTGGGGCAGCTCAAGGTGAGCGCGGCGGGGCAAGGGCCGGCCGTGGGGGCTGGGGCCGGGTTCCCCGGCAGTGCCCGGGCTGGCGGAGGGGCCGCGGGTGCTGGGGCCGGCGTGAGCCGCGCTGTGCCGGCGCAGCGGGCCCGGCCGGGACTCGCGGTGCCGCCGTGTCCCGGCCCTTGTGGTGCGGCGGCGCCTGCTGCGGCCGGGCCGGGCCGGGCTCTTGGGCCGGGTACAGCTTGGGGCGCCGAGCTGGGCCTTGGGGCAGCTCTGGGAACATCAGAGCCCTCCGGAGCGTGGAGGCCATGGTGGGGCGGGATTTCTGCCGGTGTCTCTGAAACGAGGGCCTGCAAAACCGAGGGGTTTAACTTTTACGGTGCTGTGGTCTGGCGGATACGGTGGTATCTGCCCAGAGGTTGGACTCGATGATCTCTGCGGCCTTTTCCAGTCTGTCTGATTGTGTATTTCTGTGGCACGGGCGCAGAGAGTACCGCGGACAGGATGGGTGTACAGGAACGTGGCAAACCCAGAAAGCGTCTCCGATCATATGTACAGGATGGCGATGATGGCTTTGGTGACTGAAGATAAAAGCCTTAACAAGGACAGGTGAGACTGCCTCTGCTTATCGCGACCATATATTAATGTTGTGGGAGAGCTGCAAACAAAATGCTAAAAGAAGCTGTCGTCCGGAGTAAGAGCTTTTAAATCACACTGTAGGAATTTGACATCCTTTCCCCTCGTCTTTTCCCTCTATCCTTTGGACTGGGTCCTGTTTGCCTGGACAGTTGAAAGGGGCTGAAAACTTCAGCGCTTGACTGTGAGTGTTGAGGCAAGTCCTTCATGCAGAGGCTCAAAGCTGGTCTTCTTTCAAGCGGTAAATAAACAGGCTGAAGACCCTGGTTAAAAATCCATGTGAAGCAGCAGACAGCCATATCAAAGCCATAGACCATGTGGATTTTGACAGACTGAAGGAGCACTTGGCAGCAGTAAGGAGCCACAGAAATCATCTAGCATAGCAGAGAAAGCTCTAGGAGCTGATACAGAGGCTTTCTTGAGTATTCTGCTGCAGACTGGCATAGCTACAGAGCTGTGAGTGACTGATTATATACTGAATTTGGGATTCCTCCAATTAGATTACCTTCTACCTGTTGCAGGAATAATGTGAAGGGTATAAGGTAGTTAATTACCACAACATCTCCAAAAGTCAAGAATGCAAAAGTTAAGTACATTACTTTTGACTATTATATTCTGGTACACAGTGTATTTATACTTAAATCTACATTTACAAGCAGTAGGGACAAGAAATCAGAAATGAAAATCATGTCTAGGGGGAAAATATTCCCCTTAACAAAAAAGTGAAAAATGTTACATAAAGTTTAAGAAGAGTTCCAACAAACCTTTAGAGTATATGAAGGGGAATAAATTCTGCAGCTTCTTAGCCTTTTGTATAAGTTTTCAACTTAAAATGCTGAAAAACTAATTATTCTGTTTCTCCTTTTTGTCAGATGCATACGATTAGCTTTGGTTCATGATATGGCTGAATGCATTGTTGGAGATATTGCTCCTGCAGATAACATCCCAAAAGAGGAGAAACACAGGAGAGAAGAGGTATGAACATAAAGCTGTGAAGCCACAGCTGCCGAGCATTCTGTGTGTTTTAATGTTCTGGTGGTGGTGAAGGAGCACTTCAGGCAATCTAATACTGTAATTGGTATTGAAAAAGCCTGCTACGACCAAATAGATTTTTCAGCTCATTGTGATTTTTGTACCTGTAATGTCACCAAGTATAAAGTTTTGGAAGAATCTTCGAAGTAATCTTCACCTTGGCCATTTTTTCCTGAACTTGCTGCAGTTTTGGTAGCCTGAATTAGTCGTGTTCAGCAGCCTTACCAAGAGGTGAGGCGCAGGGACTAGGTGCACTGAGTGGGATGGATGACAGTTCGTGTCAGATCGTGTATGTGGTGCCAGATCATGAGGTTGACAGAGACTTCATTTGAATCTTTTGCACAGAACCTCAGATGCAGTTGTCTTTTTCGTTGGTGTTGTGATTCTTTTGAGTGCAGCATGCCTGGAGTCACTTTCTTTTTGGCCTGAGCTTATCCAAACTATTGGTTTGTGTAGAGGAGATGAATCCCTCTGCAGATACCCCTGTGATGGCCCCCTGGCATTTCCTTTGAGATAAGAAAAACTTGCTTAGAATGACTCATGTTAGAAAAAATTTAAGCTCTTCTTCTTACCTTTTTAGAATACTATGGGTTAGGTTTGATTCTTTATAATTGGTTGTCCCAGACAAAGAAAGATAATGTAGTTGGCCAAAATGTGTTAACCCTGTTTTCCATTGGTTTACTTGTGATCCCCCCAAACCCTATAAAATTACATGTGTGATTCCCCCATCTTTGGATTTGTAGCCTGACCCCTTCATGGACGATAATAAAGCCTGTGGAAAAAATCTGAGCTGCTCTCCCAGTCTTTTTATGCCAGCTGGAAACTACAGGTTTGTGTGAGAAACCATGAAGCTGAGTGCCTGAAAGGCCAGTGCACACAAACCTTGTAACTTTCCCCTGCCCAGCAACAACAGGACAGGGGACACAAGAAAAAGTTACAGGTTTGTTGGTTTTGGTTTGTGGCATTATTTGAAGAAAATGTAAACCATTTCTGTAGCCACAGCTAGAGGGCAATGTCATGCCTCAGAAACTCTTCAGAGGCTTTTTTTGTTCAGTGTAAGAACACACTAGGAAGTATATTGAAAAAAAAGGAACACCAGAATTGGAGATAG
This sequence comes from Cinclus cinclus, assembly GCF_963662255.1. Classification (NCBI taxonomy): domain Eukaryota; kingdom Metazoa; phylum Chordata; class Aves; order Passeriformes; family Cinclidae; genus Cinclus; species Cinclus cinclus. Next base: position 51,452,840 of record NC_085048.1, on the reverse strand, counting down.
TACTTCAAAAATGCTAAATGCACCTTAGATCTTTAATTTCCACTTTCCTAGCAAAGAGTTTACTGCTAGAGTTAGTAGTCATGGTCCCCCAGCCCCTAGTTTTAACCAGATAAGCATAAAAGGGGGGGAGAATAATCACTGAAGTATTTGTTACACTCTTCAGAGCTTCAAAACACTGATCAGAAGAAACCTCTTTCCTGGAAGCCTCTATAGGTTGTTGTGTCATTGAGGATCAGCCTTCAACTTTGGTCTAGAGAGAATTCTTATTTGAACTTAGGCAAGGAAAAAGGGATTTTGATGCCTAGGTATGTTTAAAAAGTTTTCTTAAGTATTTGCAGCTCCTTCTGCTCCCAATTCAGTCAGTGAGGACTTTCTGTTGACTTTGTGGGAAGGTGAGTAAAGCATTAAACATTTGGGATAACTCTGAAATACTTTGTAAAAATAGACCATGGGTAGCCACTTCAGGATGTAGCTTGAGGTGAGTTATCAATACTCTTGCTTCCACTGCAGAGTTTTCCTTTTTTTCTGTTTGCTCTACAGCTGACATTGAGCTGACTCCGAAGTTTGCTGCTTGTGCAGTAACTTTAACCAGTGAGTCTCACCAACACGAAGGCAGAAGAAAATAAACCTGATTAAAAAAATAAGTTCTGGAGTTTTTTTTGGAGGAGGGAGGATGTTTGGATGTTTGGAGTAGGAGTTTTTGCCAGGTTAGTCATTTTAGCCACCTAACGCTGAAATCTGATGAGTCCCAGAGCTGGAAGGAGGTCAGAAGGAATGACACCTTGATGCTTCAGTGGTGGCAAGCAATAGGGAACCATATCGTGACACTATATCCTGTAATTGAAGTGGAGAAACAATCATGGCATGAAACCTTTGTCTTGCATATGATATTGGTTGTTTCAGAAGCAGCCCTTCATGTTACTTGGGACGGCAGAGGAGTGAGACTGATCAGCTGGGAGAACACAAATAGCGTGCAGGGCAGTTTCTAGAGTCACAAGTTCTGCCAGGAGCCTGCTCCAGTGCAGGCTTACTACAGGGTCACAGCCTCCTTTGGGGTTATCCCCCTGCTTTGAATCCTCCATGGGCCCCAGATGGATATTTGCTCCACCATGGACCTCCAGGGGCAGCAGGTGGATCTGTGCTCCTCTGTAGGGCTGCAGGGGCACAGCTGCCTCACCATGGTCTTCCTTACAGCCTGTAGGGGAACCTCTGCTCTGGCATCTCAAGCACTTCCTTCTTCTTCACTAACCAGGGTATCTGCAGAGTTCTTCCTCTCGCTCCTCCCTCTGGGTGGAGTTGGGCAGGGATTTCCCCTCCCCTTAAATCTGTTATCCCAGAGGTGCTACCACCTTGGCCTTGGCCAGAGCTGTAGCCAAATCTTCCCATGCCAAAACAATATGGTTATGTGTTGTGTAGTGGATGTTTCTGCTAGCTTGGTAACAACTAGATAATTATTCAGAAAAGCAAATGATAAAAATGTTCAGAAAATAGATAAATGGAAATGGCTTCTTTTTTTTTCAGACAGCTATGCAACAACTGACCCAACTCCTATCAGAGGACCTCAGAAAAGAAATCTATGAACTCTGGGAGGTAAGTTTGCATTCTTTTAATCTATATTAAAATTCAGGGTGACCCATTCCTTTCTTTCCATGTACCTGTGAAATTGTGTCATCTCTTATTGTGACCTCAAAAAAGTGAGATTTATTTGCGTAGAAGATAAAGCTTCACAGTCAAGGTCATTTTAGGATTCTTTTCAAACAGAAACCTTGGACTTTGGTAAAATAACCATCTTCTGCCCCTAGCCTCTTAGAGTTCCAGATGAACCTGTCCAGGGCATGGTTTGTACAGCTGAAGGAAGAGTTTGTCCTCTACATCCAGCCCTCTGGATATAAATCTTAATTTTTTATTACATTATCACTTTTGTTCATATTTCACCATTTGCAGCTTTTAATACAGGAAAAAAATAATGGTGGGTGATGGTGCTGTGGATTATCTTCTGCTTTTTGTGCAAGCAATTTCTATGGCTTTAATTTCTTTCCAAGAAAGTCCACTAGCCCATGATACTTAGTAGCGACTTAAAATTGTTAACTAAAGTTTAAACTTAAATGTGACAAAACCCCTCACTTTTCTACAAACACTGGAGATTTCTGGTCTTGGGTACCTTATAAGTTTGTATTAAAAAGAATCTTCTGTGTTTGAAGGTGATTTAACCATTTTTATGTGAACCCATGCTGTTAATTGATAAGATCTTTTATACTTGCAAATGAGTGAGGATTAGATTATTTCTAAACAATTCAAGTTTATAATTACTGTGCTTTATCTCGTCCTGACATATGGTCACATGGGGGGAATTGTATGCACAACTTCTTGTTCAAACAATGCATTCTGTGTTTCTTGGACTCTGTGACCTGAGTCTGTATCTTACATTCATATTCTTTTCTACTTATAGTGTATTTAAATTCCAGACATTTGCATCCAATTTCTGCCTTTTGCTACAACACCATGCTTGTGGTTTTGTTTTAGGTTTAGGGTTACTTTTAGGTTTCTTTCCCCTGTTGTAGTTGTGTGGTTGAACAGGGAGTGGGAATGGGCTCTCAGAGCTATATTTTAAGGTAAAAGGGGTAAACCAACCTATAGGAAACAAGCCATATGGGAAATAATATGTGTGTATTTTTTTTAGGGAGCACTGGTTCCTTCTCCCTTGAGAAACTGTTATAATTGAGGAAAATGAGGTTTTGATAGGTAAGGTTAGTTCTGTATAATTGGGCTTTTTTTCTTTGCTGGTCTCAGTCTTCTCCTCTGACACTGTAAAAGCTGTTTCAGTATGGAGTCAGTTCTTCAGCATGTTAGCTTTTCATCGTTCTCATTTACCATAATTTAATATGTGCACACTTTGGATAATTTGGTCTTTGTTTCTACCTTCAGAATTATTTATTGGCACTGTGCCTGCAGTTTGTTAGTATGAGTGAACCCGTATGGCAGAGAGGGTACCCTAAAAATCTACTATTCATATGTAGTCCCTCTAGTGTTGTTTTAAATGGAACAACTAGTTGCCCCTTAAGAAGGAAAAAAAAGAAACAAAATAAGAAGCCTCTGATAACTTGGTGTGCTCTGCTCTCAGCTAGCCAGAGACATTTCCCTATGATTTTTTTTTTCGTGTGTGTGAAGGTGGCTATGGACCAAAGCTGAACAGTGCTGAGCAGGACAAGCTCTCTTGAGACTCTTAGCAACTCCTTCCTGCACTGCTCTGCCCATGTCTCTGTCTCTTTTTGCTTTTCAGCTTTACCAGGACGGCTGCTTTGGATGGTGTTGGTGGGTACTTGGTGAGTGCAGTGTAGAGGAGAAAGGCAGCAGAAAGATGCCTCAGATATAGTTTCACTTTATAACTTAATTCCAAATATGTTTGAAAAAACAGTTAAGTAAATGAGTCAGCACATTTCAGCTCTGTCCTGCTTTTTTATTCCCAAATGCAAAAGCATGGGAATGATTTTTACAAGATGGCCTGTGGTGTTGGAGAGACCAGTTAAGTGTTTTTCCAAAGTACATTGTTATTTCAGAGTGTTAACCACTTGTGGGGAGGGAACAGTAAGTGTTTCAGCACTGTGCACAGTTGCACATGCACTAGCTGATGTCTCTTGAGGGCAGTGTGAGCTGAGGTGTGAATAACAGATTGATACTCTCACTTAATTGTTGGAATTGGGACCAACTTTTACAGGTGATCAGCCTTACTTCTCCTTTTCATTAAGTTCTCCTTTGTAATGCTGCCAAGAGTTTGTTGCTTTTGAGGGACCCTCCCCGCCCCCCAAATTAGATTATAAAAAAATAGAGTAGAAAAAAATAGATTTAAGAAAATAAGTAATACTTAAAACAATTTAAATATGAGGCAAAACTCTGGTTGAAAAGAGAAAAACAAGATAAAAACACTGAAATGAAATTTGTCACTAAAATAATGATGAAAATGTATCTGGAAATTCAAAGTACTGTTGGAAATCTAAATAGAGTAGTATACCAATCAATCATGGCTATCAAAATCTGGATTTCTGACTTCAAAGGTAAAGTAATAAGCCTAAGAACAGGCTCCTAACAGTATGCAAGACAAGGAAATGACTGTCAGCTTATCTGAGCATCACCATGCTGGAATTACAAAGCCAGAATCTTGCTACTGTGAATGACACACCATAGTTGTTGTCTTTAAGATGCAGAAAGGAATGCCAGGTTCTGTGGTCAGTAGGCAAATCTCTTCCTGCACTCCTGCTGCTCTTCTCTGTGGAAGTGCAATGATCCACAGGTTCTGTGAGTCTGGGAGCACAGATGGGCCCAGTGTGTACTTTGGTGTGATTAATGGTGGTGGGGATGATGAATAGGGTCAGAACTGCCAATGCTATCAAGGTGATGGTAACATGCACAGAAGAAAACCCCTTGTGATGTGGTTGGTTTTGGAAGTCAGGAGAGTCAAGAAGACCTGCTTATGAGGCATCACATACAATGCAGTAGGTTTGGAAAGGAGAAGGTGCAATGCCAAACCTGTCTGCAGCCATCACTGGAAGCAAATGACTAGGAATGTGAGTCACTCATAACTATATACTGATGACTGTAGAGAGGGAAAAGATAGCAGAGAGATTAAAGGACTTAAATTCTGAAGGGGAGGAAACCCCTTAACCACTCCCCTTCCTATCTTCTAGGAGAGACATAAGCAGCTCAGACAGATTAGACCAAAAAGATTAGGCAAGAATGACAGGAGAAATATAAAGAACAACTCCATATAGAAACGGCAAGTGGTAAGAAGACTGCAAAATAGGTCTTAAAAATAGGTGGTGACAGTGCACAGGCACACAATGTGGCAATTCATAGCCTTAGCCAGGCCTGAAGTGATCTTTATACTTAAAATACTGTTAAATCGAGCCTATTATTTAACTTGTATGTCATGCAGAGTTGCCTCCATGTCCCTGGTTCAGCCAGAACAGTTGATATGGTTAGAGCTAGATTATGCAAAAGATTGTATTTTATGTCCCACTGCACTTAAAATTGGCACGTTTCAAGTGTTTCGCTGACCACTGTCTGTTTGTAAAAACAAAGTGAAAGATGTAATTGTGCTGAATATTTCTGGCGTGGCTTGTACTAATGAAGAAAATTCTAGATATATGAAGAGATTTTAATGTTCTGTTTCAGAATAACAAAATTATTTTCTTGTAACTGCAAATCTTTTCAGGAATATGAAAATCAGTCTACTGCAGAGGCCAAATTTGTAAAGCAGTTGGATCAGTGTGAGATGATATTGCAAGCATTTGAGTACGAAGAGTTGGAAAATACACCTGGCAGACTGCAGGATTTTTTTGATTCAACTGCTGGTAAGACATTTGGGCTTTTATTTTCCATTTTCATAAATGAAATATATAAATTGCCTTTTTTTTCTGACTGATGTTCAGAGCAAGTGAGAACTAGTTATTTTACTCATTGCTCAAGTCCCCTAGTATTTCTGGGGAAACTTAATGTAGTGTGAACATACATGACATTTATCTGTCAGTGTTAAACCTCAATTTCATTTATGCCGAATTCCTTTTACGTCACTTTTTACCTTAGAGAGAGGCTCAGCTTTCATTACACTTGCATATGTGTAAGGATCTCCCTGAAACACCAGTTTTCATAAAGGAGTCTTCAGTGTTCACCGATGCTCTGACAGCACCTTTTTTGTACTCTGTCAATGTTTCAGGAACCAGTGAAGTAGAATTTGTTATTCCCAAGTGAGCAGAGTGAGCAGCCAAAGGTTCCTGTGAGAACCACCTCAGTGAAATGATCGAGTTGCAGCTATGTTGCTTTTTATTCTATCCACTGCTTCTCATCCTTTGCAAAATACACTGGTAGTTGAAAGCAGAGATAGGTAAAATAATAATCTGTATCATTTAGCAAGGTAGTTGAACACCAGAGAAGGACTGTGACTAACTCATCCTGTCCTGGGAAAAAAACTAGGGATAGACAAACTCTAGGGATAAGAGGACCAGCAGTCACGAAACAGAGTCCCTGACGAGTCCCATTTATACTTTGGTGGCTCCCTAGGGAAATAATGATCTTTCTGTAAGACTTCGATTGGCAAAAGCAAAAAAAGAACAACATGAATGAAGTTTGTAATGTTTTATTTTCTAAAAAATCTATCTTTGCTCCCCTACCAGAATTCAACAACGTAAATTGAGCTGGTGTCTGAGTAGAGCCTACAGCAGATACCCAAAGTGCACCTGTAATTGGAGTGGTTTCCTGTAGCGCAATAAGTAGCATCAGATTGTATTGGTCAGCGTGCATACCTTTTTCAGCTCTTAAGTATCTCAATAGAGCACAAAATTCAAGCTTTCTGTGAAGAAGGGGTGTAACTACGCTTACTCCATAATTGGATTGAATTTATTCTTAGAAGAATAATTTGTCATTTATTCTGAGCCTAAAGTGACATCCCTGCTATCATTCCAATGCCAGCCTTTCACACATGGTAAAATGAGAGCATTTTTCATTAACCTCCCCTTTCTTTTGTTTTGCAGGGAAGTTTGTTCACCCAGAAATACTCCAGCTTGTATCTCTGATTAACACAGAAAGGAAAAAAAGAATAGCTGCCACATCTCATCCACATTCCTGAGGTGTTCTTAAATGTTGTAGCCATAATAAATACTTTGGTTTATATTCTGCTTATTATTCTTTTTCCTCTAACATCACTGATTCTGCTGGCAAATTTTTATCCTGTGCATTTGCTGCTGAGAATCCCAGGACCACTTAGAGAGGAGCAGGCAGTGTAGTTGCCTCCCAGATCAGAGGTTATGTCATGGAACAAAGAAATAGTATATTTGGAGTTGGGGTTTTCCTTTTTAATCACCCTCTGATTAATGCAGTCGCAGGTTATTAGATTCTCCACTGGTGAGATTCAGGTACATTTAAAAATTAGTTGATTTCAGTCTAATCTGTTAATGTAATGCACTGTGTGGGGCAGGTGGGTTTGTTCTGTCTGTTTCTAAATATGTATGGATTTAAGTACCGATAAAATGGATTAATATCCACTTGGTGCTATGCAGAAATGAGACCAGTGAGCATCTATCTGCAGAAGCTCTTGACTGAGCTTAGAGATGAGATTTCTTTGGAGTGCATAAGCCTTAAGTGATGGTGCATAAAACTGTTAATCCCATTAATTAAATTTTCTCTATATCTTCTTTGTTTCATACAACTTTTCGCCTGTTCATGTGTTGTATCAGGGAATGGTGCCAGTATTTCCATAAGGTCTATATTCCTGACTTCCCCTCACCCCAGACTGGCAGTTTTACTGGCTCCTTCACAGGTAATTGATAATGGTCCCATCAGGTATTCTCTGATTGGGAGTTTGTGTAATCTAATGCAGAAGCCTGTACAGCTATGTAAAGCTGTCTCCCTTCTTCAGGCTGTCACATGCTGGTACCAGTTCTACTATAAATTAGTAGAAGTAGCCATGAAGGTAGAAGTATAGAATGACTGTGAAGTAAAGCTGGAGTGGTGGTAAATGCCATAATGAAGCCAGTGTCTGCACAACCAACTGCTGTGTTGTGTGCAGCTGGAGATGAGGGCAGTGCTGTGATTACCAAGTAAGCAAAATGTACACCTGGACAAATTACAGGGTAGAGACCTGGAGTTCTCTGTCAAATGAAGCAGCATAAAACTAAATTAGATTGTCATACCCTTTCAAGATAGGGAATGTATCCAAATGCACATTTTCAGGCACCATGACTCAGGAAATGTTTTCTTTATGCAAACCTCAGGGACCTGACTGAAGGTCACAAAGTGTTCTGTGTCTGGTGCCTTTTCTCGAGCACAGAGGGCCGTGCAGAGATGCTGGGAGCTTCTTGCCTCAGTGGCAGTGGGCACAGTGCACAAAATCTGCAGAGTGTATTGGTCTGGTTCAGAGGAGATGCGAGATGCTTGGTGTGCTCAGGAACCCCCTGAGACAGCAGTCATGCCCTGTGGCAACCCTGGAAGAACAGGTTGCATTTTGCTGAGCTGATTAGCCGTTCTTGGCAGCAGCTTGTCATACTGCAGAGGGGGATGGAATGGGGCCCACCGAGCTTTTCTGAGCGTTTTTATTCCACCTAGATGAGCACAAATCATAGTCTCCATTAGTTTGCATTGAATGCTGAGTGTGAAAGAGCTACAGCTGCATGGAAGGGCAGAACTGAGAACATTCTTGACAAGCCAGAAAAGTGGCCTGGGGGAGGTGTTTGATAGAAACGAACCCAGCACAAATACTACCCTAAGCAGGAACACTCCATTCCTCCAGTGTGGCAGGAGGCTTCCCCATTCTGCAGGAGATTGAGAGGGCAGAGTGTAGAACCACCTTCCATGAGGTTGCTCAGTACTACTGGTAAACACAGAATTAAAACATCACAAAGGGTAAAAGAGTAAGAGAGAAATTTATTTTTAATAAGAATATCAAGAACTTCATTTACACAAACTAAGTTGTCAATATCTTCCATTTTAAATAAAGTCACAGTTATGCACAAAAACACGTAAAATAAGCTAGAAAATTGTCACAAGAATACTAGAAAAACTAGTTTTGCTTCCATGCTAAAAATCACACTAAAGAGGCATATGATATAAATGTCCAAGGTTAACTTATGTCCAGTAGAACATTACAAAAGGACTTTCACCTTTGTAAAAACTAACAAAAGCCACAAAAAAACCCCAATAATCACTTAAAGCCACATTTTTCTCACAAAATGTTAAGCAGTCTGTAATGTCAAACTCACTAATGCTGATTTGAAGCTTTGGCGTATGCTCAAAAAATGCATCCATTTTCAAATTAGCCAGGGTCTTTTCCATCCTGTTTACTGCTAACGTGCCCACCTCAGGGTGTGGTGAGCTGAGCAACGCAACATGCAGACTGACACGTGCTCACTGCACAGCAAGATCGTGTCACAAAGGTGCTGCTCTTCCCTTAGGAAAATGTTAAAAGAATGCAATTCAGAAAACATGCTGAATCAAAGCTGCAAGACGTCTGGGTCTTGGTGACTGAGCAGAGATAATGCAGTTGGTGGAATATCATCCTGGAGCAAAGCACAACAAAATTTGACACCAAAAGTGAAGGTCTTACTCATCCTGTGCATGGTCAGGTAACAGGGTCTATACTAGCAGCTCTGAAGGCATGGGCTCTCTAAGCTATGGCACGTCTGAAGCCAAATGTCGGGTTTGTATTCTTTCACTTAAGGCTGTATCTTGACAGAGGCTCATAAATATATCTTCCCTTAGTTTTAAGGGGAAGATAGAGGCAAAAATATTAGAAGTTCCCTCCACTCCACTTGATTTTCAAATTAATTTCATTGCCAAGTCTTACCAAAACAAAGAGAGCAAGCAATGGTGCACATTTTGAAACTGAAACTTTTCCAGCCAAAATAACCATCTGAAATTGGAAGCTGTGATAGGTTGCTTCTGTATGAGTAACCAGGTGTGTCTATTTCCCTTCTTAACTGTGCTGCCTAACGGGTGTAGGACAATGTCAGACTGTACCACTGAAGGAGAAATAGCTTTTTGTCACCATAAGTGATTTTAATTATGTTAGGAAATAATTGATGTAGAGACACTCTTGAACAAAGGGCACCTGGTATGGACTGTAGACAGCTGGTGTATGGGCTACTGCTGGCAATTGCTTTGCACAGCTCTAGGTCCATCTGTCTGATGTGGCACTGAGAGGGAAGCCAGAAACCTACAGATAGAAAAGAATAAACCAAAATAAATAAGAAAGAGACTGGGAGATTGTTAGAGGGAAGTTACACGTAGCTGAAAACTATTTAGTCACTTAACACAGAATTTAGTGCATTATAGCCAATGACTTGCTTGTGGTTTTGATGATGTATAAAGTATCTGGTGATAAAATGGCCCATCAAAAATAGAGATAGGGACAGGAAACATTTCTCCAACACAAGGCCCGAATGGCAATTTTCCAAAGCTAACAAAACTTTGTTGCACACGTTGTGTAGTGAGGGAGAGCTGAAATTCACTGTCTGGGCAAGTCTCTGAAGAGAGGCATGAGGGGCTCAGGAGGACCTGTTGTTTAACACTGAAGCTCTTCTTCACTTTCAGGGAGTCGGGTGCCAGCAAGGGAGCTCTGAGCACTGGCATGGGCTGTAGAGCTGAGAACTTCTTCAAAACTGCCTCCTGTGTGGCTTGTCCCACCAACCTTGGTCTGAAATAAGGCAAAAAGAGAACAGCGAGTTCCTCTGCTCACACTGAAGCAAATCCCATTTCCAATGTACCCCATGCCTCAGGAGAGCAGGGAACTGTTCAGGCAGAGAACACATAGGAATGGGTTTTTCCTTAGAACAACAGCTATAAAACAAGTCAAATAAAGTAATTTCTCTACTCCACAATTTCTAAACTAGGCTGCCATCATAAAATCTGACAGTGGCATGTCTCATATGTTTAAAAGAACCAGTCCCTAAGTAGATCCTAGGTAGGATCCTAGACCGTAGCAGTAGACTCAATGTGGTTGTTTACCTGAGTATCTTATAGTGGTTTCACTGTTTTTATTCCAATTCTATGCAGGGTGGATAAGAGATGGATACTAAAATGAACTGATTCATTTGCTGAGTGGCCCATATGTGAGATGGCAACACAGCTGCTCACAAAATACATAAATGATACTGGGATTTTGGACAGCAGAAGGAATGTAGCAACCAAAGGACAAACCCAGCAACCTGAATCCCTTCAGGCACTATTAGCTACCTAGATACTTGTATATAAAACTGCCAGCAGCATTTTCACAGGGAAAGGCGGGGAGGAGAGACCAAAATATATTAATCAAACATATCCAATGTGCTTGCGTATCTACTTCCAGAATGCTTCAGGTCACTGAATTTGTAATAAGTATTAAAAATAAAAATCAGTAAGACTAAATCTTTGAAACAGAAGTTCCCTAACAACGATACCTAACAAAGATAGAGCTGTAGCTAAAGATTTGGAAATTATCAAGACTAAGTGACAGACAAAGCTCTTGTGATTAGGTTGTCTTGGTAAGAGAACATTCTTTTGTGGCTTTGCTTGCTGGTATGCCCAGTCCAAGTTGATTCAAGCCTGAAAATAGGGCAAAACCTCTTACTCCATCCTAGAATTGCAGCAGAATGCAAAGACAAGCTGACATTTTTTCAACCTCTCAGCCACTGAATGATTAGGAAGATTATTTTAATTAAATGAACTTTGTGTTCTAAGTTTCCAAAGGGTTAATCCTACATAATCCTGTTTCTTTAGCTAGCACAGCAGCTTACCTAGCTTGAAAGTCCAATAAAACATTTAATTTATCAGAGTTCAGATTTTCAGAAAAGCTGAAAAGAATGAGGCATCCTGGTCCTGTTTGATTTCCAGAGGAAAATGAACTAGTATACTCTCCCAAGAAAGCTGCAACCCAAAGTCCAAATTCCAAGAGCAAATAAAATCTAATTTGAAATTTGACTTCTAAATGTAACGAAACCTGAACATTGGTTTTGGCAAACTGCAGAACACTGTAGGATCACTGAAGATTTGTGGCTGATATGCGGGTTGGAAAGATGATAAGACTAGTGCTGTTCTTTTTTCAGGGGCCTCTCTGGGTGGTTCTCCACTTTTTGAGACCACAACAAAACTCTAGAATTGAAGGGTTACTCCATGATATCTCCCCCACCCCATTCCCTGGTCATCCTAATCTTGCAAGCCTTGGAACAGAGGCAGAAAAAAGGAGGAGCAATGGTGAGACATTCCCATTTGTCCACAGTCTACCCTGGTGGCGCCCTAGATCCATGACTCCAGCTTCCTTCCCCATTCACACAAGGAAATGAAAGACAGAAAGAAAGAAAATATGCAAAGTAAATATTTTGAGAAGATGTTATTGAGTTTGCCAATATAGACAGACAATGTTTCATTGAGATGTGGAAGATTATTTCAGACTCAAAATTTAATGTATTGTCCTGCTTAATTACAGATTTCTTAAAGGATGAACTAAGAGCACTCTGAACACAACAGGCTGAGCTGGTATGACAAATGCTCCCCTCTAGAACACCTTTGCTTAATCAACAAAATGAGATCAGGCTCCTCAAGCAGATCACTGCAAGAAGAAATGGTCTTCAGAGCTGTGCAGTTTGAATTACCTTTTTCTATTTCTGAATGACACATTGAGATGACTGGGAACAGACACTCCTTAATACCACTATTTCTGGCATTTCTGAGACCACTTGCTTACTTTGGCAGGCATCAGAAATAATTTCTTAGCAACAAAGCAAAGGAAAACCATATCTTTGTATATTGCCTTTATCTTCCATTAGTGCTCTTGCACTACCACAAAATTCTTGATGGAACAACAAATTTAATTAGTCTTCTGTACAAACAATAGGGACAACTAAGTTGTCACACTTTAACACACACAGGCCTGCAAACTCTGCCCCTAACTTTTACCTTAAGGCTTGTGACAGTGGTTTCAACCTTCTCCTCAAACGATTTGAAAGTTGGAGAATTCCTAGGAGAAAAAAACATATTGAAGGAAGGAAAAAGAGTCAGTTGCCAACACCATGGGATAACTCCACAATTTGATCAGCTCTTACCAGGCAGCACTGGCAGCACAGAATGAAGGCTGGCTGGCTGCACAGGGCTATGAACACTCTCTTGTGCTCTGTCAGTCAAATCCAATTATGGTAATTGGATGAGCATTTTTTAGCTACAAATTTTCAAAAGTAGAACCTGCCTAGTAATTGAAACCAAATGATAACTGGCCTGCCTACTCTATGAAACATTTGTCATGTTCTCAGAGCAACCAGACAATGCTGCCTGTAATGGTGCTTTTCTATGGCTTTTATCCATTTATATTGTTGCTTTAAAGAAATGAACATCTTTTTCAGCTGATGAGCAAATTAATAACCTGCATTATTAAAAAGATGCCAAGTCTAATGTCTTAAGGCTGGGAAGAAGGAGATTAGCACCACATGGGAAGTGGGTCCCAAATACCTATGAGGAATCCTGCCCCTCCCTTCCCCACCGTTGATTTTGTGACTGCTGCTTTCAAAGACAAAGACTTTAGAAAGACTGTTCCTAAGGTGCCTCTCTGACTAACTGAAGCTTTTCTCTGTGTTCAGCCTGCACAAAGGAGACTTGGACAAGTCTACAGTGGGTGAAGGGGATCTTCTGGTTCTCTGCTCCTTGCTTGGCACCTGAGAGCTCATTTACAGCATACATTATGCTTCATAATTAGTGAATACTCTGAAGCTCAGGCACTGTTGTCCAGTGTCATGTTCTGCAAATACATTTATATCATATCCCTCATCAGGCTGAGTTAAAACGACCCCAATTTAAAGGAAGGGCAAATAGAAGCCAGTTGAAAAAATTATGCAAATTCAGTTTCTGTTATTTAGATGACAAATGTTTTCATAGGGCAAGAAGGGTCAAAAGGAGAGAGCAGCTGAGTTTTATAACTTATATTTGATCCACAGGTCATATCCATGAATGCTTGCCTTAAAGAACCCACCTGCTGAAGTTGAATTAATCCATCATTTAGTTGTGAGTTTGTTTTTCATGCATGCTTTGCACAGAGTGGGGACAGTCATGCATTTAGAGGCCAAGGGAGTAAAAAGAAAGCTGAATACTAATTTCATTGAAAACAGTCAGAGCTTTACTTGAACAGACGTCAATATTTGGCTGCAGTCAAGTAAAGCGTGATTATAGCCATTAAAATATGAAAGCACTCATGTAAAATCCCTCCATAGGAGCATGATCCAAAGCCTGTTGGAGTGGAAAGCATCTCTGACGTTAATGGGCTTTGGATCATGTTCTAGAGACAGCAAAACAACTGAATTTCAGATTCAGTAAAACAAACCTTATAACAACCCAAATACATCTCAAAACTGCTTCATTTACTCAAAGGCTTGTACAAGAGATTAAGCAGTTAATACAATTAAAATTTTTAAAAAAGCCCCACAGCTAGCTTGTCCTGCAGCCCTCATCTACATGAATAACCTTAATTGATTGAAGTGAGACTCCTCATCCAACTAAAAACTGCAGGATCGGGATCAAAGTATGCAAATCCCCCCTCATTACTCTGTTGAACATCACCATAGCAAATAGAATGTGGGTAGCACATTACCTCATTGCAGGCATGCTTATGGAATGGCGAATAGAATAGCTGTGGGATGAAAGCAAAACATAAGAAAAGAAAGCTGTAAAATCTGATTTCCATTATGATTATAATGTATTTTTTAAACTTAGCTTTAAATGTACATACACATATTTTCAAGAGTGCTGGTATTTTTCTTCTCCTGATGGCAAGGGCTTGTCCAACTCTAGCTTACTCTCAGCACTAAAGATCTTACCACCACATTCTCATGTCAACTGACCAGCAATGGGGCTCAAAAGAAGGATGCAAAACAGCTCCTGGCAAGATCCATTTAAATGGTGCAGACCCTGGCTATCTCCAGAGACACGTGAGAGTGGCACAGGGAGCCACCTCTGTCCCACAGTGACAGAGGACAAGCTCTGTGCTGGGCAGGAGGGATACACCCCAGGTTTGTGCACATCAGTAGAGCTGGTTCAGCTGACTCCCAATCTCCTGCACAACTGGTTTCCTGAACAAGAGGCTTCTTCAATCAGAGAGGCAGCACTCTCACTTCTCTGCACCTCTCCAGGAAATTTCACTTCCTCCTTCACTCCTCAACTTTACCAAAGGTACGGAGCTATTTTCCCTATTTTCCACAGCTCTTGTCCAGCTCTCCTTGTGAAACTTCCCTTCTCAGACTTCCCAGCAACAGGAGTATTGGAAGGCTGCAAGCAGAGGATGACACCTCTGCATTACTCAAAGATCCCCAAATCATGCTGCACACCTTTAGACTTGCAGATCCACCCAAACTGACTGCTTGACTTACATGAGCCAAATTCTCCCACCGGAGACACCAACTCTGCTTTCACATCACCTGTTCCCTGCTGCTGGGAAGCATCAAGCTTGGTCCAAATAAGAGTCTTTATTTGAAGCATAAGAACTTTCCATAAGCACATTTAGATCTGAGCGCCTTAAGTAAAGTGTGTGATACAAGAGTGTGCCTTTTACCAAAAATCCCTGCATTGCTACTTTCCGTGTTGACTGACAGCTGCAGCCTGGTCTGACTGGGAACAGGGAGAGCTTTACAGTAAGGATTACCAACACTTGGCTGCAACCAAAGCATGATTATAGCATTAAAAAATGAAAACTCTCATATTAACAGCACACGTGTTTGTTTTAAACTACACAAAATCAGAGCAGCACTGAGTCTATATACAGATTTGTTTTTCCAGATTAAAGATTCAGAAATGGGGGTGGGGAAGGGAGGGAAGAGCTATTTGGCAAGCAGGTGGACTAGTGAGATATAATACAAATTGTTTGTTATTGTATATATTTTAAGGCTTCTGCTAAGATCAGATACACAAGAGCTGACAGCAGACAATGCTAATGTTTCATGTACAATTTTTCAAATAATTTTTAAGACATATGAAAGATTAGCCCAAACATTTCACAAGTGCAGCAAATCTTTAACAATCCTCATTAAATTAAGCAAGCATCCTTGCCCTTTTAGTTGTGCAACCCACAACAAATAGGCAAAAAATAGAGTTTGGAAGTATTTCAGCATAGACTGCTACTCTTCTAATAGTAACACGTTCCAAATACAAAGGTTTAAGTCAGAAAATAAAATTCACACAGCTGAGAGAAGGCACATGACAGACAATCCAAATATTGTTAATTTTTTTGAGTTCATATTTTAAGTTCTCTAAAGAGGTAAGTATGCAAGTTATAGAAATAGTGCTAAATCATCTTTTAGTACAAGCCTGAAACATTAAGCTTATTTTAAAGACATACATGTCTGTAATAGTGATCATTGCAGAGAAGAGATCCTTCATGACAGAGGTTGGTAAATATTACATTTTAGTTTCATGTCAGAGTGAGTTAAGAAGGTAAATCTATGCTGTACTTTGAAATTTACTCAGTGAAGTTAGAGTCCTTGTTAGGATAGCTTAGCTGAATAGAAAAAATGCTCTTGAGCTTTTCAGTGCACTGAAGATACCACAAGGCCAGAGGGACTGGCAAGGCATTCAGGGCTGTTCAGCCTCTCTTCAGGGTGAACTGCCATAGAGCCAGACTGCTTATACAATCTTTGAGACATATAAAATTGTTTTCTAACTCATCATATATTCAAGTGCTTTTCAGAATCAATAAACGCAAACTATATATATAAAGAGCTCTTTTATCATCTTCAGAACTCAAAAATTTTCCCAAGACTCAAGACTTTTAAAGAATCATGACTAAGATACTTTTGCTCTATTGAAGAGGAGGTAATTAAATACTTCACATAATCTTTACAAAACTCAGCTGAATAGAATTTTTACTGTTTGTTGTTCATGTTCAAATCTGACAGAAAGAATATGGTTGAGAGAATGGGATTATATATAAGCAGGTTTTCCCAAGACCAACATCTTTTGAATGCATTCATTATTTGAATTTGAGACTAATCTACTCAAGGCAAACACTTAGTCCAATCCTCTTCTTGTTACACTCAACATGCTGTAAAAATGAGGCATAACAGTTTAAGTAGCATATGCTTTTTTCTATATAGTGATGCTGAAAGGAAAGAGGTTACTGCATTACAGTCCACAAAACAAATCCTGTCAAATACAGAGGCACTGTTCAAGGAGAATAATGTGTCTTACCCAATTGAATGCGATCTGTGGTGGATGCAGAAGGAAAGAAAAGCAAGAGTTAAAAATATTATGAAAAGGTAACAAAAATAGACATAAATATCTGTGTAGCATGTTGAACTGCCCAAGGAGAAAAATAAAATAATTTTCATTCAGATCTTTATGCTGGAATTCACAGTAGAATGTGGATCAGCTCAGATCCCTCCAAAGCAAAATTTTTCACAGTCCTTCACTATGCAGTCACCTATTCTGTATTCATTGAAAGACAGTTTTGTCTACTAAATTTTGTGTTCTCTTCATTAGAACAGATTTAAACAATGCTAACTGGTTTCCCTCCTCATAGCCTCCCTTAGTATCATTAAAAAGTATAGGTGAACTGGAATTTTACATGTATATAAGAGCAAATGGGGTTTTTTCCCCCCTCTGAATTCCCTAATCATCTCCCAGTTAAAAAAGGCCATGGAAAAAATAAGGAGTTTTTAATTCCTAAAATGACATTTTCTAAAATAATTGTTCCTTTTTGAAAACAATTCTTGAAACACTTTGAGTTCCATCTCAGAGGAAACTTAATTAAGGCGGAACTGGGAGAGACACATTGATATGCTATATTCAAAGGATGTCATTAATGTTCCAAAGTTGAGAAATGATGAGGCAGACAAGCCTCTCCTTCATCTGTGTTACTGATGTTACTTTAATTAGAGACCACTTCAAGGGAACACCTGCCTCATGCAGTGAGCTAGAGAGGTGGTGCACACTTAATGAATATCTTTTCAAATACTTCTTTTTCACATCCTTTCTCAATGTGTGGTGTGATACATTATTTACTGTGCAATGTTCATACTTTGCTCCAATGAAAAGCATTGATTTCTTCAGGTTTATTTACAAGGTTATACACATCATCGTGTATACTGCTGCTTTTAAATAATACTTTTGCCCTCATTTTACTACCTGCTGGCTCCAGTAACAGCCACCCCTTTCTCCATGCCAGCATGGAGATACTTGCACAGATATTTTGATAAAGAAATCTCTGTTACTGCAGACCTGCAAAAGCCAGCACAAATTAAGGAACAAATGTTCATGGAAGTGAGAGAAAACAACTTCCTCACCCATCAGCAAATAAATGCTTATGAAATTACATTCTGAAGCAAGGTAGTATTGCTATTTCCTTTATAGGGGTATCAAAAGACAGAAAGGTTTGAGGATGGTAGTTTCAGGCATGACAGCTACAGCATTTGAAGGAATTCAGATATGATAGCAGTTTGAAGTGCCCAGAACATAGCTAAATCACAGAAATTCTAAAAGGCTGTGCAAAAACTCCATGACCACAAACAACAAGAAAATCCCCAAAAGGTACAACAGTAAGGCATAGCAAAAGTCAACTCCCAAAGTGGTAAAGCAGATGAATCATACCTGAACCATCACCAAAAGATTTTGGCCCCACCTGCTTCTAAAAACTTTAAATGACTGAGATTTCATAGCCTTCAGAAATAACCACTGTTCAGCTGCACTTGTGAGCCATGAGATTAGAATTGCTAGCCCTTCTCTGCTGAGCTGCCTGATCAGTGCTCCCCATCTCTGCTTTTGAATTTTTTTCCCATTTGTCAATAAAGCATGCTACACTTTCCCACACTGCATTTTATTTTATCATTTAAAATAATATAGATTTCTAATTCTGGTGCCTAAAGTGCTTGCATACCCTGCCACTGCAGTCATATTAGAATTCTAAGTGATGCCATCCTGGCAGCTTCATCTAACCCAGCAATGAAAATGCTGAGGAGTAATAGACTCAGGACAGATGCCTGCAAAATCCTACATTATGGTCAGCTACTGAGACATATCCTTTGGATACAATTTTCAGTTCCCTATTCCCTCTTCCTGTTAAAGCAATAAAGCCTAAGATATTATTTCCCTAGTTCTACAAAAACAGTACAGACAGCCTTATCTAAATTAAGCTCTATCACATCTCCTACCTTCCATCTATCCTCTGTGACAGGTGCTGTCAGTTCAAGATAATTGTTCTTGACAAACCCTTTTATGTTTTTGCCACCGTGCTATCTTCTAGATGCTTAGAAAATAACAGGTTAATGCATTCCTCCAGTATCTGCTTTGTAGTTCCCAGAACTTCCCTTGCCCCTTTGGAGAGAAATTAACTTTGCCTTCCTCCACCCCTCTGGTGCCTCCTATACCTTCTGTGATGATCTTTGAGGGGCACATTCAACTGCCACAGTCCTGCCCCCAGGCTGTCCCTCCCCACAGTGTTTTGTGTCTTTCCAATGTGCCTTGAAACTCCAGGCAGGAAGGAGGCATTAAATTACCTTTATTCATCTTGAGAGCTGGCTCATCCCAGGCACTGAATTTGAAAGGGGTCTGTGTAATCATGTAATTAAAGAAAATGTACCAGACAGCTGAATGAAGGAGCTATACAAAATGTAACTGCTTACTTCCTCATTTGCATGCATGCCTTTGTTAGCTTAATCTTTAAATACTATCAGCAATGTATGTGGTAGTGAGCATATAGTAGTGTAGTATTAGAACTTGACTTTTTCTTCCTCTCTTTTTATTTTTTTTTAAAGCAACTCAAAATCCAGAAAGTCTCTCACTTGGTATCACAACTTGTTTCTAAAAAGGTCATCAGCAGGGAAGAAACATACAGACAGCTGCAGAGTAGTCCAGCAGTATAGCATCAAAATATTCAAACTTTAGAGTTTGAATATTTTCGAAAAGGAGAAAGGGATACAGATTCGGAACTCTATCATATCTGTGCTGTTCTTAGCAAGAGCCACATTTAAATATCAATGCAATCTCTAACACCGAGAGAGATCTGAGCCTCTGATCAATTCCCTGTGAGTGACCTGGGACTATCCCTTTCCTCTTAACTTTCCACACCAGAGAAATATTAAAACAGACAATGTGAGCTGAAGGTGGAGGAGCAAAAAAAGAAAACCTTGATGGCATATAATTGATCACCTATTAAAGACCTATTAATAAAGAATCTATTATCTTAGCTATATTGCTAGAGTCTGGTTTGTATCCTAAAGTAGAAGTATCTGTACATTGGCTTTCTATGCATTTCTTGTATTTCTAGAAACACAATATTAAATCAGATGCATTATGACTGTAAAGAGACCTTACAAGCACTATTATTAATACAAAATTCAGAAAATGTAAAATGCTGGTGATTATTCATGCACAAAATTAATTAGAGAGTTGCAACACTGGAAAGATGGGGTGGGGATGAAAGAGAAGCACAGCAGCTGCAAGAAAAGCACTTGGTCCCCAAAGGGTGGCATCTGTTCTTTCAGACACACAGAATTTTGTTATTTTTCTTATAGATTTTATCTTCTTGAATACTAACATAGCAATATAGCACATCTAGAGGAGTCTATCTGGCCTGTTGTTCTTTTATGATATTCTACTAATATTTTTAGAGATAAAAGAAGATGAAAATTAAGACCCAACAACTTCAGAATGGAAATACTTGTTTCACGTAGCGCTCTGTACAGTTGACATAGCAGGCAACACAGAAAACAGGATTTTATTTCATAAAGAAGGCAGGTTTCAGTATTTAGTCAGTCTGTCAACAAACCCTTTCAAAATCACCATCACCACAGGCAGGGGGTAAGGCTGCTGAACATACTGGGAATTATGATGACATCTGGATTTTAGAAATCAATTTCAAGTGTCTGGTCTGAGTGAAAGCAGAACAGGGATTTGCATCTGGATGTCATTGGTGACTATCAGCCTTAATGCCTAACCAAGAGAATTAAGCTAGAGTCTGATGTTTGTTTAAAATGGCATTATGGGAGGGGGTGGTGATAATCCACACACTAGATGACTGAAATAAAATTATTTGGATTAGCAAATGAAGCAAGCCAACAATGACACAGAAAATTCCCGCCTCTTTACAATTTACTCCCCCAAATAGGCAGGGGGAAAGGGAGGCGGAAGATTTTTAATAATCAGGTTATTTAAGTGATAAGGTTTGCAACATGACCCCACACAGAACTATACCTGGCCAAGCTCAGCCAGGAATTTAGGCCAGCTTTGTTGCTGAGGGAAGCATGCTGATCATCGCTCCATATTTAGGATGTACAGCAGATGAAGAAGGTCCAAGTCACTCCACTCTCTCTATAACTATGGGAAGCTGGCTAGACTGCTCGCTGCTTCATCATCAAGTGTCAAGAAAACTCTCCTAACTGAGAACTTAACTGAAAACAGCAAGTATCCACCAAAAAAGGCAGCACTGGTAGTTCATATTTTCCTGAAAAATTCCCAGCCAGGTTCAGAGTAATAATTTCAATCAAAGGAAGCTACTAGAAATCCACTTTTTGGTTAATCAAAATGCTTTTGGACACAGCCTCTGCTTTGAGCCCTTGGCTGAAGGGCTAATGGGATAAACACCTCCCATCTGCCATGGCAGAAGAATGACTGCCCTGAGCGTCAGGGCTGATGCTGATCGGTAAGACAAAGGCATTTGTTAACAGTAATATTAAAGGATGAACATGCTGTATTTCAGTGAAGACATTTCTGCCTTTGCAGTTGATCTCACACCATGTGCAAAGCACAAGTAATAGGACCTGAGAAATCCTGAACCATTAAGTCATCCTTCCCTCTATAATCCAGAGCCAGCACTCAAGTTATTCACATAGAATCTCTTTGGTCACTGCTGTAGGTTCCAAAGCATGGAAACAGCAACCAGACCTGTTTGCTGAGCTGTGGGCTTGTCTTTTTTACAAGTGGAAGTGTTAAGAAAGAACATAAAATGAAACAGGGGATATGTTGGTGCCACATGCATCACACACATCTTACACATTTCTCAAAAATACAGAATACAACTATAAATGCAGGGAAAGGCAGAAAGAATTAACAAAAGTAACAAAAAGGATTGTGAATGTGACTCATCCAACTGGAGCCTGGAGAGAGGGAACTGAAGTGAAATACAATAAACCCACAAGAAATAATGAGTGAAATGAAGGCCAGAAGAACTCACTCACTGTTTCTCATAACGGAAGAGCCAGAAGGCACCAAAGGAAAGACCAGGGAGACTCCAAGTAGGGAATGAATGAATGAACAAATAAACCACAGACTTTACCACATACATTTCTATCTATCTAGGGAGACATGAGGTGTTACGAATTTCAAAAGCTCATATAAGTTAAAATAAATTCTAGATACTGATAAATTCATGAAAAAAAACCCTCGAGAAACTTTTAAATGAAGCCTCAAATTTATGTTTTAGAAAGTTTTCAGCTTTTAGATTTCTGAACACTAAATAAATATACTAAGAAAATATACTTACATGCCTGCTTATTCTTCTATCTTTTGATAGCATATACTACTCATGAATGTTTAACTGTATCAAGTCAAAAATCCTTAGTTATGTTCATACCCTGGTTGCAAGTCACTGACTAACTTTCCAATTTGAACTACAGCATGGAAAAAGACTGTAAAGCAGATGATACGGTAACGAAGATTTTCTTTTTTTAGTTTCATCTACAAAAACATTAGTACTTCTCTAGAGGATTTATTAAGCTGTATGTAAAAAGGTAGGTATTAAGGGGGGATTCTAAAGATTTAAGATCCAGGATAAAAATACAGAGGGGAAAAAACCATTTTAGCTGCCATGAACTAAGCTTCTGTCATTTGCAGCACACACAGATTTTAGGATATGGTTACCTCATATGTTGCAAAATAACAAAATTTGGTACATACCAATGAGATAATATGCACCATTAATAAATGAGACCCTAATTCTGCAGGTCAAACAGTATATTGTAGAATTATCCATGCTCATTTATTTTATCACAAGAAAATCAACTCCTTCAAACACTCAAGTTCTGTGATCCTATTACTTCATGAAAACTGGAATGATGGTTTACAGTATACAATTTCTGCTCTCATACTGAGGAACTTTAGGACCAACACTTTACCAACATCAACATAAAAAGCCTGACACTGAACTTGCCTTTAAGTGACAGTTCTACTAACCTCAACTCCATTTACTTCCATCATATCCATTTTTATACAGAACAGAACATTTTTATGCAGAACAAAACTTTGCAGTACATCTTGTGAAAAAAAAAACTATTAAAAATAGCCTGAAATACTTTTGTCTTATCACAAACAGCTCCTAGGTAAGCTTCTTTTCTTCAGATTATATTTTTTTCCAGCATCCACATATGAATAAAATTTGGTTAATAAAGTTCTAACAGCAACTTTTTGTTCCATTTTACTTATACATTTCATTGAATTTGCAAAGTTTTTGCAAAAGGATTTCTGAGTGTACTTTTAAAAAAAATGAAAGAGACTCATGTAAAAATTCTATCTTTGGTCATCCTTATGCCTTTTTTTCAGTTAAAAACATGAGTGTTATTAAATACTCTAACTACAAATTACTGGAACCTTTTAAACACTAATGTAGAAGGAAGAGCTGACAAATGATTTATACAATTAGTCCTCTAAATAAGACCAGAGAAGCAGCAGATGCTGATACCTCATATCTCCAAACTTCTTGCTGATAGCTGTTCCTACATTGCTGATAGCTGCTGTTGCCTTTTGCCCCGCGTGACTCAGGGTCTCGTGTGTTTTCTTGTAACTGGAAACAAAAAATAGAACAGAAATAGTGATAAGTATTTTAAAAAGAGCTACTAGAACCCCTGCAACTAATTTCCCTCAAAGTCCCATCCAGTGAAATGTTAAGAAACATAGTAACTGTAGTTCAAAACAAGCATAGGTGAGGATGCCCATTGCTGCACAGCTTCTTCAGGGCAGGGTTCTCCAGAGCAATCCTTCACTTAGAAATCCTCTCTTTCTGCCTTGCAGATGACATCCCCTGGGTGGGCCAGCACACACTGGTTAAAAGCAGAATGCAGTGATTTGTTGAATACCTCTTTGATAAAACTTCTGTTTACAGAAAATCGTACTAACATCAAGTAAGTATTCTTGCAGCAGACACTGACCTGGCAAAATCTGCTGTCTGAAGCACAGAAAAGAATCAGGACAAATAGAACTCTGCTCTTTCAAGAATACACATTTTAAGTACATTTAAAAGATACACATCAAAATTATTCTGTGATATTTAAAACAGAAAAAAAAAATCAAATCTGCTTCCACATGCCACCATTTTCCTCTCTTTTTTTTTTTTTTAATTTCTGTAAAGGAAGAAAATTTGGGGAAGGACAGAGAAAAAAAGATGAAGAAACCTAGATAGCGAATGCAAATTCTTAGTAGGACTGAATTATTTTAAACGACGTCACTAATTTCATTATAGCATGCAGATTCAAACACAGAATCATCTTAATTTACTGATCCAGAATACATGCTCTGACCCATACAGACCCTTCAGTACAGTTAACTTGCACTCTCAAGTAATCAATAAGCTTTCCTGCACAGATGATTTTCTGCTGACTAAACTAATTCTGAGGATGTCAGAGGCTTCCTTCTGAGTAAATTATCTGATACTCCCAGTGACGCAGATGAGCTCAGAATTAGAAGTACTGACCTAGTAACAAAAGGAGAGCACACTATAATCAGTCTTCTACCCTGTGGTGTGTCTTGGCAGACAAGAAGAGATGATCATGAAAAATTCAGAAATAAAACTCCACTGGTTCTCATTCTCCTTTGAACAAAAACTATAGGATTGCAAGCATATACCAAAATACACTGACAGTTGATTAAAAAAAAACAAACAACAACCCTCTGCCTAAGTCCTTACAACAGGGTATTTTCTCATTATTATTTTATATATGAAAGTAGTAACTTTGTGGAGGAAGGAGGTGAAATAAGATTAATATTTGCAATATGGCACATCACATTTTATGTCACATTGTTTCAGCCCCAGCAGAACCTGTTGCTGAAAGTCCTCTGTTCAGGACTGTGTTTTACAAACCACTGGTTTGATGGCAGAGGCCACATAATGCTCTGTTCTTTCAGACAATATATTTTGATTTTATGTTTCTAAGCCACAACACCCTTCTGACCTAGCATGTTCTTAAACTGCCAAGTGAAAGGGCTCCTTCTATGAAGGTGCTTGTCTGTTTTCACTGACTAGCAAGGCAACCCACAGAGAGCAACTGAAGAATAGGGTACAGAATCTCTAGGAGCCTCCAGTTAGATAAGCCAAACCAAACACGCACACAATGTTGAATGACAAAGGCTAAAACATTGCAATATTGACAGAAGGAACACAAATTATAATTAGAAAGGAAGAAGAAATGGTTATGCTTGTTTTATTTATTCTAGTACAGTACAGAGAAGATGGAAAATATTGTTTTTTACCAGATCTCCTTTCTTCTTAGCCAGTCTGTCCTTGGACATAGCAAGAATGCAATACTCTTATTTCACTGAGGCTTTGTCCTCTAGCTGAACTAGTTTAATAGCTGTGTCATTCTCTTGCAGACAGTAGATATACTCTAATGTAAACTAGAATGGGATGAGACCCTAAAATAAGGATGCTACTGTCAAACTATAAGCACGTAGCTTTTTGGTAAGAGTGCCTACGAAAAAGAAAAAAATCAAATACTCCATTGCCTGTGGCATACAAGTCTTAAAGAGTTTGCTAACAGAAAAGCTTTCTAAACTATTCAGCACAAGTGGAATTTTTCTGATGACAAAATGAAGGCCAAGATTTGACTTCCAAGACCAAAAGTTCCTTTGTAGCACAACCTATTTATGTACAGGTTGAATGTACACAGTAAAATACTTTCCAGATATCCCTCTGAACTGATTGCTTTTTAAATGACACCTTGGAGTTAATTTTATTTATAGGCATATTTAACTTTATGATAAAGTATCTCTATGTCTTACATTTTCACTGCAAGTTCTTCACACTGTGTAAAACTATTTAGAGAACAGTCCAAAATGTGCCATACAGCAGACAGACCCAAATTCCACTGAGAAACATATTTCTGAACATTACATTGGTCAGAACACATCTTCAGGGAAGTGGCTGAAATGACACTGATTTTGACATTCCAACAATATTGTGTTTTCTCTGTAAATCCCATAAACCGAACATCCTCCAGTAGTGAGGAGGACATGAAGACTGCACTTGTGTTCCTAATACTTTTGACATTACATAAGAGTGTAAATCCAGCTAAAACTGTTACACAACTAGTCTGTTTTCAGCATCAACTTCAGCAAAAATGACCTATGACATGTCCCCTCCTCCCTTCAGCAATGCTGAAGACAACCTTTAAGGAACAATGGTGAAAATGGAGCACAAAATGCAATACCTGTCAGAAGAGACAATAAACATTAATTTGCATCTCAGCAGAGCTCTCTAATAGCTTAGAAATCAAACCCCCTGCCCATTTCCACCTCCATCATTACAGGTATCACTATGCCTTCTTCATAAATAACCTTTCCACAGAGCACATTGCCTCACTGTAGTTAGGTGCTGTGTTGATATTTGGATGTATGATGCACTGTATTTTGGCTCAGATATGTTTATCTTCGTAGTTATTTCATATTTACAGCATCCATTTGATATCTTGCCAAGCACTCTAGCAACAATGATCTCTTCAACACATTCTCTCTGTCATCTGGGAATCTGCTCAGTTGTATTGCATATTAATCATCTGACCAAGCAGTTTGCATCATCTCGTGCAACTTACAGCAGTTTGTACTTTTGTTTTAATGCACTGAACAGCTTACATAATTTTCAGAAACCTTTACCAGCAGAAATAAAGTTGGATATTCCAGGTAAGAACTACAAACACTTATTAACTGGAAAAAGTGCTCTATCTATGGTTTAAGTCTTCCTTATACCACCAAGTGTTTTGCATGCTAAGTCATCTGTAACACCTGGGCACTCTCATCCTTTCAGCAGCCACTGCTCACAATCTTTAGGTGAGTTCTGACCACCACCTCATCAAGATAGGTGACAGCATCTTAGGAGTCAGTCAGACAGCAGCTCAGATTAGACCAGAGACCCCAAAACTTATAGGCAGAAACACTCCAGCAAAACCAAACTCAGATAATTTAGGATACAGGGATTCAAGAAAGAGCACCTTCCATCCAAGTCACGGAGTGCATTTTTTACAAATACATCATTACACTCATACAAAGGCACCATCAGTATTACACCAGGTAGCATCAGCAAAAGCAGAAACAGTCTAATTGATTTATTCAGTTAGAGTAGGAATTCCTGCTATGATTTTATGGCATCTGAAAACACTCTGTAGCACAGAACTTCTGGTAACGGTTAACAAGGGTCATATACTGTGCTTTAACTCAGCATTAAACAATAAATATTTATAATGTATTTCATGGACAAGAGTGATTAAACAAATAAGTTATATCAACCACTGTCTCAATTGTAAACTTGTAAATAGCACTTACCTGTAAACATTTGAACATTACTGTATATATGACATTAACCTAAGAATTTCATCAATCAACTTCTGATTATAATTTTAAAATAGGGTATTTCTTTAACAGAAGCAATTTATAAAATTGATTATCAAAGGTTATCGCAAAACATGCTGATATTGCAGTTCCATTCCAATAACATGCCCAACATAATTAAAAGGAGCTTTAAAGATAACTCACATCTCCAGTGCTGTAACATACTATTTTAGACAAAGTAAATTTGCAGCATATTTTGACTGCATTCTCACTTGACAGTGTCATATACTACATTTAGGTTATGCTATTCTGTGACAACCAGATCTCATATATATCTGTAATTTTTACAGACAGCAAAAGGAAATATAAGGAGATACTGTTTCATAAAACACAACATGTGAAGGAACAAGTGCTTTATAGAGAGAATAGCCAAGCAGCAGCCATATAGAGAGAACTAGAGAACCAGACATTTAAATGGCCAACATCATCTGCAGGATATGACAGGACAATCATACTCATCTCATCTCAGTACAGAATTGCCCTTCACACGGCAGAGTTAAATGTAACCTTCATTCACAGTTGCAACACAAGGCAAGCCGACAGAAGTAGGCTACACATGTAATATTTATATTTTGCATGTCAAGCTGCATGTTTGATGTACTGTAGTAAATTATAAAGAATTTAAATTCAGCTTCTGTAAAATTAGTACATATGCTAATTAGGACATCTTCATTCAGCATGGCTCTCCATCTATGCTTGCTGGCAAAATTAATCCATTTGAGATTGTGATAAGGCTTGTCAGTGATAATGCTCACAGATGTAACAGAACGCAAACAATTAACAACAAAACCATACAGTAGAGCAGAGCCTGGTAGCACAAGCCATGCCCTATGGAGCTTACTTCTTTTCAGTTTTCAAACCATTAGTCAGCTTAAGAATTACTTTTCTGCAATCAATCTAAAGCATCTGGATCCCTAAGAACCTCTCAGCTACAAAACTATTTTTCTGTTGATTTTCTGGGAGAAATAGGGCTCAGCATTAACTAAATTATGCTAATGCTCAAATGAGATAAATGCATATATGACAGATAAAAGGTACATAAAACATTCTCTAAGAGCATTCTTATTGTCATTTTTGTCACAAATTAACTCTAAGCTGTTGTGCATTATTTTGGGGTTTTGTTTTGGTGTTTTGTAATTTTTTTTTTATGTTAGCACTCTCCTGAAATTCATTCCAACTTCAAAACAAATAACAGCAATATGTTTTTGCCATCCTTCCCATTGCCAGGGATGTTAAGAATTAACTGAAACAGTGCTGGCATTTGGATGGGTACATACGCCTAAATCTAAGGAAGTATGCCCCAGGTAGTTCCTCTCCCACAGAGAGAGGAAGGAGAGAACTGAGGAAACTGAACCTCTGCAGGCTGCAGCAGAAATCTGTGTATGGAAGGTGACTGTTCAAGAGGTTGGAGAGAGTCACAGGTCAGAAAAGGTGCCAGACAAAGGTGACACATGATCTGGGCTGTACTGCCCCATAATCTTCAAACACTTGGGAAAAATACGGGATACAGTTTTTTGAAATGCATTATTTGTGCAATGCAGCATAGAACGGGGGGAAAAGGTGTGCTATGGCTACTCTCCAGGCAGAAAAGCCAAAATATGTTTGCTGAAGCACAGATGATCTTAAGACATTACAGGCAGTTCATGACACCTTAAACTATATCAGTAACAGTATTTGGGCTCTGAAAATGTACATTAGATTAACAAAATGATGCAGATTAAACACATCCCAGCCTCTCTTTTCCTTTCTTCCCCTCCCTTACACTTCCTTTCCCATTCTTTTCCCCTTCCCTTCCCCTTTTTTTGACTAACTCGTTCCTAGGTATTTTTAATCCTTGTAGTTTCAGAGATTCCAATTTACATTCAGGCCTCCCTTCCCTTACAGTTAGATACACACACACAGAAGATCACTATAATACATATGCATATGTTTTCTGGTTCTCCATGATAATTACAGTGGGTTCTTCCCTGAAAAATGAACATCTGGAACACATCACCTGACCTTACTGTGGAATTTCCATTAGCTGAAGGTTCTTGTGCAAACAAATGGACATACATCTTGTGGACAAAGAATAACAAGAACAGACTAAGTTAACTGCCTGAAGTCCTTTCTCCTTATTACTCTACCCTTCCAAAGTCAAGGCCAGAGACATGTGGAAAAACAGCAAAATAATTCTCTTTGAAGACAGCATGAAGGTTGCCTGATCTGACCCAAAGGAAGCAAAGGCAGTGGGAGAGGCTCCTTTTATTTCCATCTAGAACAGACTCACACACAAGTAATGTACTTGCTAAAGCCAGCACACAATTTCTTCACTTACACAACTGTTACATTTACTTGCAAATTTCAGAAAATTTTAGAAGGTGATTACACATTGCAATGAACATAAACACCCACATTTCTTTTACTACCACTCATAAGAAACATGTGTGTGGGAACACAGTTCACTTAATTCCTAGAAGTCACAGTAGGACTGTGGCTGTCCACAAATTATATCCAACTTACTGAAAAAAGTTCTGAAACTTTGGAACACATTACTCTATATTTAAAGTTATATTAACAAAGACTGCCTGTACCATAGATTGTAAGCCAAAAACACATGCAGTGCAATTATTGCCTTCTATTTTCCTATCACCTGGCAGAAATTTCAACTATAAAACAGTAAGTTCCAAACAGTTGTTGAAACATATGCAATTGTCCTCAGGTTTCCTACCAGCAGAACAAAGCTTTCTCACACAGTTCAGCCCATAGTCAATGAATAGATCTTTATTCTATCTCTGGAGGAAAAAGCCAAGTCCATGTTGAATGTTCTTGTCCCAAATCTTAATAGAATATCATATGCAAGAACAGAGCAACACTGAAACTTTCCTAAAAAGTCACCACATAAAAAAGCCCAGGGCCCTGTCTAGGAAGAATGCTGTTTGGAGCCAGCACTTGGAGTCCTCTTGATTTTGGCCTATAATTCATGAGCTTTTCCCTTTCTACAAATGAAAATTTCTGTCTGAGGTCAAAAGATGAAAAGCCATTTTGAAAAGAGCTTTGTCAAATTCCTAGCCTAAATGTTAGCCTTACATGGGTCCACTTTCCATCACATCAAAGGCTTCCCAGCCCCCCATCTGGAATCACTAAGCATATTGACTTTGAAACATTTCACATCACTACACTACTACAGTCCTTGCAAATAGAATGAGTTTCCTCTAATTTTCTATCTCTTCTAGTAATTTATTTGCCATGGCAATACTGATGGCATTGCCAGTGGTCTGACTGTCTGGAGTATTTCTTTTTGGAGAGGTTTAGTAGCAAACTAAGCATTTTCATTTCCTTATAAATCTCCCATAGCTCCCATATTCCATCCATGGGTTGAAAGGTTAACCATTTAAAACAGAGGAGATCTATGTCTTATAATAGTTGATAACATCTTAAGAAAGGATGGCAAATAAATTTGGGGACACTACTAGGCTGGAGTGAGTTTATTGGTGGGTAATTTTGCAGATAAAGCTGCTCCTTAGAAACTCAGTAGAACTGAAGTATCTCCCAAGAGGACAGTACTATAATGTCTTACTTTTTTTTCCCAAAGAACTACAGAAGAGCACTAGATGAAAAGCTGAGGGACAAAGCTAAGCATGCTTACAACATAAATGCTCAGCGAAGGGCAAGGTATCTTGTGGACCTATGTCTTTAGTGCTTAATATGACAGACTAGTGAAAGGTTAAATTAACCCTTGTAACCTTCTCCATGTATAAAGAAACACAATTTGATAATTGTACTGAAAAATACAATTACTTGGGACTTTGTCTGAGACAAAGTGAGCCAACAGGATTCTCACTAAGTTCAGCAAAGGGCAATGCAGAGTCCTGCAGGTTGGGTTAATAACCCAGTAGGGGCTGGGGATCAACCAGCTGAAAAGCATCCTTGCAGAAAAAGGCTTAGAATTCTGGTAGACAACAAATTGGAAATGAGTCAGCAATGTGCCTTAGCAGCAAAGGCAGCTAACAGTATCCTGGGGTGCATTAGGAAAAGTGAGTACAAGTTGAGTGACGTGATCCTCCTGTCAGCCCCGGGTTATGGCCACACCTGGAGTGCTGGTGCTTCCCAGTCCAAGGCAGACATGGACAAACTGGAATGAGTTTGCTGAACAAGTCCAGCAAAGGTACATAAAGATGGTAAAGGATTGGAGGACCTCTCATATGAGGAGGCTGGGACAGCTGAGGCTAGTCACCTTAGAGAAGGCTCATGGAAGGATCTCATCAATGTGTATAAACAACCTAATGAAAGAAGGAAAGAAGGTAGAGGCAAGCCATTTTGAGTGGTGTCTAGTGAAAGTGCAAGAGGCAACCAGCACAAATTCAATACAAGAAGTATTAAAATATATTAATATTTTAATATTTAAGAAAAAATGTTTTTCACAGCAAGGGTAATTGTACATGAAGAGGTTGCCCAGAGAGTCTGTAGAATCTCCATCCTTGGAGATATTCAAAACCTGGCTGAGCATAGTCCTAAGCACTCTGCTCTAGCTGGCTCTGCCTGAAAGAGGCAGTTGGACTCGACAGTCTCCTGACATTGCTGTCAACACCTCAAACATACTGTGATTCTGTATAAAACCAGGTTAATCTTCATAAACACTATCTCCTACCTTAACCCACTATATGGTGAAAATCTGAAGTATAGAAGGTAAGGAGACCTGTGGGAACTTTACAGAAGCACCACCAAGAAGCTTCAACTGAATACAAAGCATTCAGGTTATGTAAAACCTTTTTTTGTAGCAGAACAATAATTAGAAAAGCTCGATTATGGTCTTTACAAATGTCCATGTAAAGACATTTGTAATTATTTCTTAAGCTGAAATAAATAACCTCAAAATCCACCAACATGGCCCTGCTTCTAGCATCTAAATAAGAATGAATTATCTATTTTTAAAATATAAAAACCCTGCATTGCTAGAAGTTGAATATCCACCCACATCTATTCACTGAAAATTAAAAAGGTGTGTGTGGGAAGTCATTCCAGTTGAATGCCTTACCACCATGAAACCAAACCAAACTCAAGGCAATCATTTGCTCTCTAGTTACTGATGTCCTCTATAGCAGAATCCTTTGCCTCCCTCAACACATAGATTATACTAAACATCAGTGCACTGAATTGTATTGGAAATTACCAAGGAACTTGTGGCCAACCATTTAAAATATAAATGCTTTAAAATATTCAAAATATCAAGTTTAAATTTAGCCAGTACAGCTGGCATGCATCCTGTAAGTTAGGTCATGGCTCTTAACTAGTGGTCAAACACACTATACAGGACTGTTTCTGAGAGAAGTCCACCCCTCTTCCTCTAACTCTACTCTAACCCTAAGAATGCATCCCTAAATTGCTTTAAAAGATTAACAATAAGTGGACAAAAACTTTGTTGCTCTGTGGCTTTGAAAAGTTCCCTGTTAAAAAAAATAGTTTTAACTTACAGGAAAGCATACCCAGCTAAGCGAAACAAAATTTGTCCTCTTAAAACCAGGTCATTTTAAAATATAAAATGACTAATTGTCGATTTAGAAACCTAAAGTACAGGCATGTAAATATATATTTTTAACAAGCTCTTCAGCCTTCCTAAATTAAAGAATCTTTGTGAATAATGCTATCCCACTGCTATTTTGGTACAGCAACAATGAATCACCTCTATTACATAGCACATCCATTCTTAAGAACGTTGAATTAACATGTTTTTACCAGCACTGGTGTTCTGGCATGAGGGTCTAGCAGAATTATACAGCAGTTGGACCATAAACATGAGAATTTTCTGGGACACAAATGGGACTCCTGTTGCTCAGTTCCACATAACAGTTTATGGACATTTACTACCTAATGGACTGTAGTTTCTGAAATTCATTTTACACAAAAAGTAGCAGCTGCCATACTGAAAAAGTTTCCTAAGTCTATCTTTGTGGAAAATGTCAATGTGGAGGAAACATGAAAAGCTATCTGGGAACTTACTACCAAATTTCAAGTAAAAAAGAAAGTTTTTTGTTTCAAAATTTTTCTAGTCTCTCCCAGTAGTTCTAGTTCAGATGTCTTTGTCTTCTCTCCTAAAGCTTAGTGTCTCTAGACTGTTCTCTCCTAGCACATGCCAGACATCCTCACCAAGCCAACACTGATACCCCTGCTAATGACATGCCATGAGAAACAGGACCTAGATGAGAAAGTGTCCAACAGTGAGAGACAGGACACATACAAACTGTATTTTTATTAAGGGGTTTATGCCTTGACTTCTTATGAAAATACAAAGAATAGTTCTTTTAATGTAAAAATGTATATTTTAACATATTTTACCAAGTCTCTCTAAGCATCTTGAATGCACCGAGAGGAACTGCTAACGCTTTCTGCCCTACTACCCTGAATTTGGTGGCTCAAGGTGAGATCTGGCACTGCACAGCTATGAAACCTTAGGTAAGATTGTGCTGAAAATGTTGTGCAAGAGTTGGGAGAACCCTTGTTAAGCACCTTTTCCCTTCGCTTCGGAGCTATACCAAAGCCTAGACTGAATTAAGGTCAAGTCATATTACTAATATGGCTGTATCTGGCCAGGTACCTCACAGATCTTGAACTCACAATTTTGAATCCCTGGCTTGACCTAGGACCTGGCTCATCAGTACAGATGCATTTGGAGATCTGAACTCTCGGCTTGACCCTCTTTGCTGTTATTGGACCTCCTCTGCTCTCTTTGTTTAGGTATTGTGGGACTGTTCCTTCATGGACGATGCCACTTCCCCCCTTGCCTTCCTTGCTATCAGTTCCCAGTTCAGCTCAGTTGTGGAGAAGCTCATTTTTCCTTCTCCTTAAGTGTCAAATTCCATTGTCAAAAGAAGAGGGGAAAAAAGCAAATGACTTTTCAGACAGCACTTGATGAAAGGTGGGTGGTTCTTTCTACCAATGTTGCTTTTAATTCAGCCCAAAAGGTTTTAGAAAAACATGGTATGTTCATATGTGTAAGTATAAAGATCAGTACTCACGCAGAAGTAGTCTGCATATCATGCCAGCTTTTGCTAAAGTTCTGCTTCAGTTCATTCATCAGACTTATGCCAAGCTTTTGTTTAACTTCAACCAGGTGCTTCTCTTTGGCTGCTAGCACTTGCCGCAAAGTTGAAATTTCATCCTCTAGCTGAGGGAAAAAAGGAGAAAGGAGAAAGGTGTTAACTTGTTCCCACAGAATGATAAACACATACAATGCTAAGAGGCTAAATGAATCTCACAAACTCGTGGTTTTTGTAGGTAGCTACAGAGACATAGTCAAGTGTTTGTGGAGTCACAAAGGTGTGCCCAGAACACAGCTGACACTACGTTGAATTAATGTGTCACCTCTGTGTCACCTATGTTCACCATCACACACATGCATCTGATAAGAGAGAGAATTATCCAGTAAGGAATTGACTTCACAAAAATCTGCGTTAGGGCATTAGGAGTCTCAAACACCAGTCTTTCATTCACTAGTAAAATAGGACAAGATAAGACTGGAAAATTCAAGCAAATATCTTTCTTTGAATGCACAGGCTTTTAACTTCATAATTGCAGATTTTTAGTTTTCTGGTCCTGAAAAAAAATATGCAAACTCTTAGGATCAAGTTTAAAAATACAAAAAAATGCATGATAATATATGACTTGCAAGTGACATCAAACATTATATCCTTGTCATATGAGTTTTATTTATGTATTTTAGGCCCCACATATTTCAAAATTGTAACATAAAATTTATAGTTGAACTATTTATATGAGTGATCAGTATCCAAAGCGTAAGAGCACTCAAAAGACAGAGCAGATTAGTCTTTCCAGAGATCCTACAAACTCTTCAATTTCAAGCTGTAAAGATGCCATCCAGCCCAAACAGAGGAATATAATTCTCCCTGCAGTAGACATTTTTTGGAAACACTTAAGCAAAGCCAGTGTTTTACCAAGGCAAGAACCAGAAGACAAGACTGGAAGAAGAGTGACTCCATAACTGTCCTGCCAGTGGCTCAGAATCCTGCTCCTTGAGCAGCACTCCTGCAAGTGAGCAGAGGTTTGCATTCTTCACCTGGAAGTCTCCCAAGCCAATCTATGCAAGCAACATACAGTGATACTGAAGCTAACAAGGGCAAATGACACCAGAGCAGCTGCCTTTCACTTCAGGTTTAGAAA
Source organism: Cinclus cinclus (assembly GCF_963662255.1). Taxonomy (NCBI): domain Eukaryota; kingdom Metazoa; phylum Chordata; class Aves; order Passeriformes; family Cinclidae; genus Cinclus; species Cinclus cinclus. The sequence continues at coordinate 51,417,605 of NC_085048.1, read as the reverse complement.
TTACCAACTGTGTTCCTTCCTCCATATGTTAGTAAGGTAACATATGGCAGCTTATCTGATTACCATATGCTAAGTTCCCTGGAACTACAGTCTCCCCGTGATTTAACTCCATAGGTTGCAGGGAATGATGCAAGCACCAGCTGAAACAGTGCTGACCTCCAAGGCTATATTTAGGACATCGGTACCGGCATTATTCTATGTTACATATTCATGCATTCTGGTTCCCTGTA